>NC_081409.1:479679322-480328072 GCF_030272615.1 Cryptomeria japonica
GATCCCATTTATGAGAAAAACAAGATTGTTGGATCACCTTTGCCTCTTATTCAATGGCCCCAAAAGGATAATACTTTGATAAGGGTTAGGTTTCGAAGTATTCTTGATAATACCAGTATTTGGTTGAATATGCATGGTGTTTAGCTGAAGCCC
The DNA here is from genome assembly GCF_030272615.1 of Cryptomeria japonica. Lineage (NCBI taxonomy): Eukaryota > Viridiplantae > Streptophyta > Pinopsida > Cupressales > Cupressaceae > Cryptomeria > Cryptomeria japonica. Next base: position 479,679,476 of record NC_081409.1, read on the forward strand.
TTGCAAATTAAATCATTAGAAGAAGATGGTGCAGGGCTTAAGGGAAGGTTGTCTAAATTGAGGACCAAAAAGAGACAAGATCATGCAACTCCTAAAGGTCCTAAATTTAAGTACACTATTGAAAAGGGTAAAACCCAAGGTGAGTCTTCAATTAAAGAGACTCAAGTCCATGATGAAGTTGAAGGAGAAGAAGAATATGGACCAGAGAATGAGAAGGAATAGGAGGAAGAAGAATTTGATGAGGAGGGATTACCTAAAATCCTAAGTACTTCCCAGTTTCAAGAGATGCACAAAGGTATTCCTCCTACAACATGTGATATCACAGGTACTACCCCAGTCTCTGTTACTAATGCTATTACTTTGGGTTCCACTATATCATTTTCATCAAGTTCCTAAAATTCATGTTGTTTCTTCCACTTCTAAAGGTGAATCTTCCTTTTGATACACCTCATGAAAATCTTGATACTTTTTTCTTCCTAATTTGTCTGAGGTTACTTCTTCCATGCTGAAAGATTTTGATAATTTCATGTTAGAAACCCAAGTTCTTCCTCATGTTTTTGTTGTTTCAAATCCACGCACCATTGTTACCTCAACTGTCTCAAAAATTGTCAACACAAGTGTTGACTAATGGAGTGGATGATGACGCTTCTTTGCCACCCTGGCTAGTGTCTAACATTCCTAAGAGAAAGAAACAATTCATCTCTCTAGATGACTTTGATTTCAGCCAATTGGTTCCTGTTAAGCCCAAGGTCACAAAGAAGGCCAAGACTATGTCCATATGATAATAGACCCATCAAACAAGTATGTGGAAATGGCAATTCCTCCTTTGGATACAGACTTGGATAAAGTACAATTTACTGATAATATCATTAAAAGAATTGATCTTGGCCACAGGGGGCTTCACTGGTTAGGAAATATTAAATCACATGCATTAAAAGAATTGATCTTTTCCCCTCTATTGTCCCCATCTTTTGACAAAATACAAATTTTAAATTTTTGAATTTAACTATTTGTGTACAAAACTTGAAACGATGTCTCTGCGGGATACATCAATGTCTCCACATAGGTATAATCTCACCAACTTTTGAATTCAACATTTGAAAATTTTTCTCACATTTTCTTTCTATCTTTGTTGGGCCTTAAACCGACGTTTGCACATACATTAGTGTCTGCACAAATATTGGCATCTAGGTCTATCCTTTAGCGTTTGTGTCATAGGAAGACATTTTTAGGTACTAATAATTCAATCTAAGTTTTGTCATATTTTCCCAAATGTCCAAAACATGATTATCAAATTACTAACATTTTTCTGTAGGATGTTTGTCTAAGACACTAATTTTTAATCACTAGCTTATCCTTTTTGCATCTTAGATTAGAAAACACATTATTGCAGTTAAAAAAATCATTGTTTTTCGTGTTTGGTGCACTTGCACATGTGTAGGGTGGATCAACCATAACGCTTAGTATCCTCTCCCCTCGCCTTCATGGATCTTGGGTGTAAGAGAAAAGTGATTATCAACACCTAATTTTTATTTTTGTCTCTCCCATCTTGAACTTGAGTGGGTTTTTCAAGCCACTGTATAAATATATTGGTTAGACGGCTGAAGTGTTGAGTGAATTCGATGTATGTGGGGGCCTTCTCTGCATCGATAAGCTCAATTAGAGCCTTAAATGGCTTGCTTTGAGAATCCATCGTTGGATCGTGATCCCTCGAAAGATTACTACAAACCTTGTAGTAGCCAAAAATCCCTAAATTTGATGATTTAGGGTGTGGATCGTACCCCATAGATACCTCTCATGTACCCACTCAAGATGAGACAACAATATCGTGGTTAAAATATCTTTGAATCTTTGCGGTAAGAGAATATGGTATTCTCGAGAAGTGAGTGTCATGGTGGGAGAACTAGTGCTACTAGAATCTATATTTGTCTTCTTGTTTGAGGTATTCTATTGATGTAGAGGCTACATTGAATGGTTTCCACTTTCCAGCCTAGTATTTTGTGTGTCTTTATTGTGCAAACCAACAAATTTTGTAACATCGGGCTAATCTGGCCCCTCCTCATTTTCACGCTTGGTATAAGCATTACCTTGACCAATGTGTTTGTTACTGCTTGATTATCTCTTGCCAAGAGTAGACAAAATCCAAAATATCCGAAGTTGACCCAAAATTTGACCAGTTTCACTCATGCACCATAAGACAAAGTTGCTTAAACATCCCAAAAGGTCCATTTTCCACCAAGTCAAGAAGACGAAGCTAAGTTAAAAACAAATCTTCAAGAATCATAAGTTTTTGCACATCAATCGCAAGATCTTGTTGAAACATCATACATTCTTGCATCGTTTCCATGATTACCTTCATAGTTACAACAATGAGTTTGATGAGGAACCTTTGAGGATTCATGTTTTTAATCAGAGATTAGGATTATCCCAAGGAATCAATAGGAGTGGTCGTATCCCATCATCCAATTTTCTCATCCCATAAATCACTTATTGAGTCATCCCCCATCTAGGGTAACCTTCATTCTGTCTCTTCTTTTCAACCTGCCTTCTTCCATAACCATCCCCATTTTTTTCTTTTGAGGACTTAACATATCAATCAATTAGTTTCCAACCTCCAATCATAATCAATCAACCTCCCAATACAAGGTCAACACTTTAAAAAGTTTGTTAGACCTTTTATCATTTGTCAAATCTCCAATTATCCTTGTGCTTGAGACAAAATCTACCTCAAGTATATTGCCTAATTGATCCTAATCATTGGGTTGATCAAAACCCTAATCCTTTGCCCTATTTTTTGAAAGAAATAAGTCTATCCTAAGTAGAAGAAGGCTTGATCCAATCTTAATCCAAGGTCTGAGTTTAGCCTAGCTTGGTTGTTACCTTTCTTTTATGGTCTACAAAATTGACCCCCTACACCCCTATCTTTTCCTAATCCAAGGACTAATATATCTTCCAATCAATCATGTCCTAATCTAAGGACCATCTGATCAAATCCAATTCGAATCAAGATCAAATCAAATTCAAATTTGCTAAGTCCTTCTCATCACTTTTTCTCACCAGATCCAAATTATTCCAAAGTCCGATCTTGTCACTTTCATCTTTGAGGTTAACCGTGCATGGTCTTGACTCACTGCCAAAAAGAAAAGATGGCCACGGGGGGCCTACGAGATGCCTGAGACTACTCACCTCTTTGATCATGATCCCAAACAAGAGGAAAAATTTGTTAACCAACCTGAGCACTCCTTCCACTTGAAAATGTTCATGGATGACCCTTACAATCAATAAATAATAGAAAAATTATTCAAGACTAATTCCAATAGGCTCATGGCTCAACTTATCAGTCAACGGGCATGTTTTCCCCTGGGTTTTGATAGATCTATTATTGATACCCCTACTGAAGGTGATCTCATAAACTGTCCTATTCTCAATACTATTCTTCATCCACCACCCATGAAATCTGCTCCCACAACCTCCTTACCACCAATTTCTATTCCTCCAAATACTTCTAATCCACTTATCTCTCAACCTCCTAGGTCGACTGTACCTCTTCATAATTTGACTAACTGCATCAACACTAGCTTACCCCACTATTAGTGCCATCATTGCACCACATCCTCAAATAACTTCACAACCTATTGTTTCCACTTATCAATATATTGGTGGTGGTATGTTGTCCATATCCACTCAAATCCAAGGGTCTAATTAAGGTCACTATGTCCATAATATCCAAAACCAATAACTTGACCTCATGAAGGAAATTTAGGACATGAAGGACCTTATGAAGAATTTCAAGGGTGAGACTCATAAGAGACCTTACACTTTTGAAGAAATTTGTCCTTGTCTTTACGACTGTTCTATTTTGATCGCTCCATCCCCCTAGGTTTTGAAATGCCTAAGTTTGAAAAATACAAAGGCAAAGGTGACCCAAGAGACTATGTTCATGAATTTTCCATTGTCTTCTAGGAGGTCTCTTATAGTGATGTCTCCCTTAGAAGATTTTCATTAAAAGTCTCAGTGGAGATGCCCTAGCTTGGTTCTCCACCTTACCTCATGGATCCATCAAATCATTCCCAAAACTTGTAGAAAATATTGTGTCTGATTATGCATATAACATTGAGAATGATGCTTCTATTATAGACCTATGCCACACAAAATAGAGGACGAGAGAAAATTTTTCTGATTTCCTCCAAAGGTGGCGACATCTCATAAAAAAATTCCTTTGGCACATTACTAGAGTCATACCAAATTGAATTATTCCAACATAACCTGGTACTAGAAATGTTTCATCCCTTGACCTGTCAATGCTTGGAATCATTCGAGAAAATCACTAAGAAAGGTCTAGCTTTAGAGTGCATCCTCCAAGAGGAAGGAACATTGAAATATACTAAAAAATATAGTCAAGGTTATTCCTTGTATAATGATAAGCCCAAGTATTGGTCCAAAAATAAAAAATGTCATCAATGATGGAGTCGTCGATGCCAAGTGTGTCCAAACTATGACCATCCCCACCAAACCCAACACAACCAATAATCAAATAAAATATAATCAAGATTCTTCCTCATATAATGATAAGCCCAAGTATTGCTCCAAAAATAAAAATGTCGTCAATGATGGACTCACCGATGCCAAGTTTGTTCAAACTGTGACCGTCCCCACCAAACACACCACCACCAATAATCAATTCATCCAAGGTCAACCTCCCCGTTCCAATAATCAATCCTAATGTGAGTATACCTCGCTCACCTAATCAATAGAGGTCATATTCAAAAGCTTGTCAAGGCTTGCATCATTGTTTTACTGATGATTCACCCTTTTGATGTGAATCAACCAAAACCTAGGTGGTACAATGAGAATGAATATTACAAATACCATTGTGTCCAAGGTCATGATACACACAAGTGTATGAAAATAAAGAATTACATCCAAGACCTGATTGACAAAGGTGATGTTGAGGTTGCAACCACTAAACTTGGTAACTCAAATGACAAACTTAAAATGTACCAGGATCCCTTTCCCAAGAATGGTAAAGATAAAGCTTCATCATCTCATGAGTTCCACTATGATTACACCAACCACATCACTGGATTTCACTCCTTGGTAGGATGCATAAAACTCACTGATGCCCATTTTAATACCATTACAATCCAAGGAGTTGGCCCCTCTTCTACTCCTCGTAGACCCCGAGTATCCATTCAAGGTGCCCCTCCCCCGCAACCATCAAGAAGACCCTCCCAAGATAAGATTGTCATTAAAGGTGCTTCACCTTCTACCTCATCTTCCCAGAATGACCGTAATGTCACCACCCATAGAGGGTGAGTAACCATTCAAGGAGCTCCTCCTCTTCCTCCACAAGAACCCATGTCATCTACCCGTTGTTATGATATCCTTGATCACATTGGTAAGATGCCTGCACATATATCCATCTTATAACTCCTTAAAACTTTATTAGTTCATAAGGAGATCCTTGAATAGGCCCTCCTGGATTCATGTGTCCTAGATAATATCAATGTCACCCAATTTCAAGCCCTCATTGGTAATCTTGCTGCACAACACCATCTTGTTTTCACATACAAGGATGCACCAACCGCAAAACCATCCCATAATAAACCCCTTCACATTGAGGCTATTGTTCAAAATCATAAAGTCAAGAGAGTCCTTATAAATGGTGGATTTGGCCTAAATTAATTAAACAACTAGGCATCTTTGAAGACTTGGTTGACACATTTGGAAAGATCACAATTAAATCCTATGATGATGCAAAAAGGGTCTCTAAAGGCACTATGACACTACCTCTTCACGTGGGCCCTGCAATGGTTGAAACACATGTCAAGTATTAGACCTTGCTCTTCCCTACAACATTCTCATTGGTCATCCATGGATCCATTCCATTCAAGTTGTTCCATCGAGTAATCAATACCTTAAATTCCCATGCAATGGCAGAGAGATAATAGTCTCGGTGTTGGGACTTAAATTTTTTTGTCTAATTTTGAAGGCCCAGGTTCAAAATTTTGATTTTAGCACTCGAAAAGTACCATGTTGAATAAGCTCAAGTAGCTCAATTTGGGAGCCCATATTTTGTACCTATGTTTTATGATGCAAAATCATAAAGAGAGTGTTAAACACTTATCAGAAATCATATGTCCATTTGCGACCTTCCTGATCAATTTTGATGTGTTTTTGTTGCCATTGTTTCAAGGTCCAGAAGTAAGTTGTCGATTTGCAACAGTTCAACCCTTTCTAAGGAGCCCTCTTTGTAACATTGCATCTTTGCATGAAATGAATAATAATCCTAACTGATAGTTTTCCATGATTTTCTACAATTTTTTGAAGCCCAATGCCAGTTGGCATAGCCCCATGTGTCCATTTGATGAGTTTACAAAGTCAAATCCGTTTGTAAAAGGTTCAGATTTGCAAACCAAATTGTGCAAATCTGCAGAAAGTGGCCTTGCATATGATTTTTTATTTTGCAATTTATTGACTAACACATCAAAGTAAAAGTTCCCCTTCATTATCTATTATATTATTTGTAATTTTTCCAATTGGTAGCCCCCTATCTCATTATTTGATATTTTTTCAAGATCAATTCCAGATGCACTTTTTCAGAGTTTGATAATCAACATTTTTAGACATTTTAGAGAGGTCAACTTTGAGCATTGAAATTTTATACATATGATCAAATAAAGTTAAGCCCTCTTGCATGCATGCTCAAGGTACCCAAATGTGTTGGCTTGCCAAGTAGCAGCTCTTGGAACAGTTCTAATATTTTTTCAAATTTTGTGTTTGAAAGGGTTTCAGGTTGATTTAAAAGGTGCGGTTTCAGAAAAGATTGAGTATGTAATGTTTCTATAGGATCATTTGAAGTGGATTTAAGTCTGATTTTCAATAACTTCTATACTATTTATTCTTAAGGTTTTATTATAAAAAGAAGAGTCATGAAATGTGTAAATGCAGTCTTTGTATGAAGAGTTTATAAAGTCAAGTCAAGATGTATTGTCATAATTTTGACCCAGGCATAATGAATAATCAACAACTTAAACCATGTCCACCTAGAGAGGCATTTATCCCTGAGTAGTATAGGCCTTTAAACTTTAGCAATGTCCAAGGATACCCACATCCATTTCCCATTGAGCTAAAATATCAAATGCCCTTGTTCCATGCGAATGGAAATGAGTCAACAGTCAAGCATATGTAGTCATTCAGTAAATTTCTCGAAGATTTTCAGATTTGTGCTGAAGATATTGTTATGAAGTTTTTCATGAGATATTTGAAAGATAATGGACAACCTTTTTAGTTCTCATAATTTACCAGCAAGTGAGGATGTAATATATGCACAAGATCAACATGTGTCAAGAGTTGAAAATGTTTTTCAAAGTATTGATGTCCCTGCTACTTCAGCTCATTCTTTTCAACATCATGGATATTTTAATCAGCCTCAGGTTGAATGTGAGTTCAATCCAACTCTAGTGAACCTGATGGTATATATTAGTGCACACTTGAACATGAGAAGACTAGATGGTGAATCACCATACACATTGTTGTCAAGGTTCTTGTAGGCACTACAAAATATCCCCATGAGCTTCATGCTTTGGGACTCCAAATGGATTCATTTATTCTTGCAATCCTATGAGCCTAGTGTTGTTCATTGGTCAAAAGATTTGAAACCAGCTAACTTGAGTCAAATTATTGAATGGATAGATATGATTGAGGGCTGCAAATTTAAAATGACACTTAATGTTGAAAATATTAATGTTGATAATGAAAAGGTTGAGAAAAAGTGCAATCAGAATGCACAAGTCAGTTTTGATGCTCCTTATGTTGTCAAAAATGAGGTTCATTGTCATCTTGCAATGGATAATGTTTGTGAACAAGAGGTAGATGAAGAGTGTGCATTTGAAAATGATTGTCATATTTAGCTCGAATGCAATCAAAGATGAATGTTTGAAGGGTCCATTTTCTTTTCCAGATTGTGACTGTGATTTTGGTAAGGTTGTTGGAGATGCAATCTCCCATGACAAGATAAACACATGCTCTTGTGAATCTATTGAGCTTCCAGTTTACAAGAATGATATTGATTTGCAAGAAGAGGACGTTTCCATTCCTTGCAAAGATTTAGAGGAAAGAAATGTGGGACAGTGAAGGAATCAACAGTGAAGGAATCAAGCAACTAAGTATCAAAGGTATACATTTGGAAAAGATCAATAATTCTTATACCCTGCTGATATAATGTTTGACAATGAAAATGTCTCATATAGTATTGAATGTAATGTACCTACTGTCAATCTTCTTCCTATGTCTAAACTAGCTAATGTGCAAAATGATGAAGAACATGAGCTCTTGGAATTTTCTGAGTATCATCATGCCTTGAGTGTTGATGATGAAGGTGTGAACGCTGATGAAAATTTAGAATTTAATTTTGATAATATATGTGTTGCTGATAACTGTGATATTCATTTAAGTGATCTCATTAAGGAGGCTTTAGGTATGGACTTGCATGGGTATCCATCTTTTGATGAAAATGAAGGCTATGTTGAGGATTTCCACATGTATAGGAAGTCAAATGTGGGAACTGTTAGATAGCTCAGATAACCAAAGGGCAACCAAGAGGGAAGGGGGTTGAATCAGTTGTCACCGAATTATAGAACTTTAAACATTCAAAACCTTATTACCAGAATACATAAACTCAATACCGGAATGCATAAACCAAATATAGGAATATCTGATATAGCAATTAAACATAAACATAAATCACATAACAGTTACCATCCATCCAGAACACATAACACCAAGATTTGTATGTGGAAAACCTGATAAAGGGAAAAACCACAGTGGGAAGCCTACCCACAGTAAGATAATACTTCTAGAGTAAGTATGTGATTACAATGTGAGGGGCCCACACATGTAGGAAGGCCAACAACCTAGAGCACACTGCTCATCACAAAAAGGAGCCTCACTGACTACAAAAACATCAGACTATAATCCGGAAAGAAGAGAGAACTGCAAGTATAGCATCTCCTATGCCTGAGTACAATTTTAGTTAAGCTCAATATTGGAGGCCTTAAACCTCTCTTACAAACCCAATTCGATCACCTATGATCGACCAAACCTTTTGCATATGATTACAACATTATTCGTACACAGATAAAACTATAACCCACATACCATGATCTACAAAGAGATCTTACATCATATTTATACCAACCTGAGACCTAAACAATTAGGTCGGCTACCTAAAAGATAATACAATAAGTTCAAAACATAAACTTGCAATCCAATGATCAACTAGGTTGTCTTAGGCCAGAAACAATGTGAACCACTCATTAAATCCCACTGGTAACGTATCAGGAACATCCTCAAACACATTACATAAATCGGTCCATAACCTAGATAACACTGGACCTAAAATAGGTCACCATAAACCAAATCCAACACCACTGATGAACTGGAATACAAACAAGATAACCAACAACATCTTGAAAGCCATCTAGAAGTTGCACCAACACCACTTATCATGTGCACCAAAAGATCTTCAACAAAGCTCTGTCGGTAAAACCCTTACCAGTGACCAAATGGCTTACTAGAACAAATGATAGCTTCTGAGTCATCAAATCCTGAACCAACTGATCGTGATACACATTCGAATAGCATGAATGACAAATCCAAACCAATTCCACAAACCAAAGCATACCGGATCATACCAGATCAATATCATAAACCAACCACTCTATTTGAAGCCAATAAACAACCAAAACAACTGGTGTTGCCATCAATGACAAAACATCAATGCAACACATAATCAATTCCACCAAATTGCCAACAATCTCCCCCTTTGGCATTGATGTCAACACTAGATGTGAAAAACATCCAAGTGCCAAGAAATGCCAAACAAGTCTCCCCTAATGGAAGACAACCAACAATCTCCCACAAAATGATATAGCAATGAAGTTTTGATCCAAACTCCCCCTTTGACTGATATTCTATTAAGATTTGTTTTTCACATATATCTCTCCCCCTTTGACATCAATTCCAATAATATGACATAAACATCAAAGAAAAGTTGCAAATCTTCTGATTCTTATAGTTGACTACTCCCCCTGAGCAGTAGCACCACCACATCAATCTAGAATGAATAATAGCTCTGATAATGCATATCAAACTGATGCCAATCAACATCACTCAGGTCTCTACCAGAGGGGTAGAAACCCCCAATTTGTCTCTCTAGTACTCAAATGATTCTTTAGGCAAAGGTTTAGTGAAAATGTTTACAATCTTCTCTTTAGTGTTCACATAAACTAGTCTGACTTCATTTTCTTCCACCTTCTCCTTTAAAAAGTTATACTTGATAGATATGTGCTTTGTCTTAGAATGAAATACTGAATTCTTTGATATATCAATAGCAGCAAAGTTATCACAGTGAATAACTACTGGTTCATTACAATCCACCTTTATATCCTTCAACATTTGCTTCAACCATAGAGCTTGTGTACAGTTAGTAGCAACAACAACATACTCAGCTTCAATAGTAGATGAAGAAGTGCGTGACTGCTTATTGCTAATCCATGAAACAAGTTTCTTTACAAGAAACAAAGCTCCACCGAATGTTCTCTTCCGGTCATCAACATCTCCAACCCAATCTACATCTGTATATGCACATAATGTAAAGTCATCATTTTTAGGATATCACAAACCATATTCAGTTGTTCCCTACAAATATCTCAAAAATCCTTTTCAACGCACTCTCATGATTTTCTCTAGGATCACTCTAATATCTTGATACTATACAAATTGCATTCATTATATTCGGTCTAGTCTGAGTTAGATATAACAAACCACCAATCATAGACTTGTACCTAGTATGATTTACCAGTGTAGATACATCATTCTTTGTCAATTTATCACTTGTAACCATAAGTGTACTAACTGGTTTAGAATTTTCCATACCAAATTTCTTCAACAGCTCTCTAGCATATTTAGTTTGACAGATTAAAATACCTTTATCACTCTGAGTAATCTACAAACCTAAGAAATATCAAATCTCCCCAATCATAGACATCTTAAATTCATTCTTCATATTGCTAGAGAATTCCATACACAACTTATTTTTACCTCCAAAAATGATATCATCAACAAAGACTTCAATAATAAATATATCATCATCAATGATCCTATAATATAAATTACTGTCGGCATTACTGTAAGGAAGTTAAGTAGCAGAAACAACTTCCTACACTAACCTTGAGAGGAGGGTAATGCAAAACTTTTTCAGATCGTTACAACAGTTACAGAAAATAGAAATAGATATAATAGCATTCATACCATAACACAGTGATTTACGTGGGGAAAACCCTTTCGGGAGAAAAACCCCACACTCCAAAAGCAGCTCAATATTTTATTCAGCAATCAAAAATAGATTACAACATACTTGCAGAGCAAGCTCTTCGCAGGAGTACCACTAATCAGAGATTCAGAGGCAACTCAATAGCCATAAGACTCTTACACACAACCTCTATCTCACACACCTCATAAATAGGAGATACAATACAAGAAACCGTCAAACAGTATTACAAAACCATGGGCTAAAACCACCCAATAAGGTGTAGCCGACCTTATCTCCCTTCTAGATGCCCTATGACATGTTAAAGCACACATCAACATGTGCCGCTCCCTTTTACAGCTCATTTATGTATCCAATACAAATTATTTTTCCTATTTCAGGAGTACAAACTTCCGGAGGCCATAACTTGAGAACCGGGTGTCCGATTGACGAACCGTTTGAAGCGCCGGAAAGCTCGCGAAGTGCTCTATCACCTCGTAACTGCTGCGCCAGTTACAGCCACTTTTTAGGGCATTTTAGAGCCTCTAAAGCCATCAAAATTAAGTTTAAATATTTTATTGCACCCCTCCAAGATGAAAACTTTAATATCTTCAAAACTAGCTGTGACCTTGCGATGCAACTTTACCGGAATTCTTATCTAGCCAACCAGAAGCTTCAGGGAGAGTTTCGCACCATTTCGTGCTCAAATGAAAACTTACTATAAATAGTAACCTCACATAAATGCAAGGTTGAGACACCATTTTTCCCAACAATTACCTTTAGTGAAATCAAGCTTCAAAAGATATTTATCCAGTCTTGCATACCAGGCTCTAGGGGCTTGTTTCAATCCATATAAATCTTTCTTTAACTTGCAAACCATTTTTTTGTCATCTGAAAGTGAAAATCCATCAGGTTGCTCAATCTAAACTTCCTCTTCAAGATCTCCATTCAGAAATGCACACTTAACATCCATCTGATAAACCTTGTAGTTCTTATGTGCAACATAAAAAATAAATAATCTCATAGCGTCAATCCTAACTACCGGTGCAAAGGTTTCACCATAATCAATTCCTTCCTTCTGAGAACATCCTTTATAAACCAATCTATCTTTATTCCTCACTTGTCCATCCTCATTCAATTTATTCCTAAAAAACCATTCAGTTCCAATAAACTTCTTATTTTTAGGCCGGGGAACTAAAGTCCATGTGTTATTCTTTTCTATATGATCTAATTCTTCTTCCATAGCTTTCATCCAACTTTCATCTTTACAAGCTTCAATTACTGATGTCGGTTCAACTTGAGAAATAAAACATACCTCATCAGCTGGCAACCTTCTTCTTTTCATCACTCCTTTGATTTTGTCTCCAATGATCTGATCTTCTGAATGATTCAGCCTTACGTAACTAGAAGTCTTCTGATTTTCTATTCCTCTGTCCTAATCTTCAGTTACTGTTGAATTTTATGATACTGTAGGAGTAACTAGTTCAACATTTTATTCTGGTGTAGGTGCTACCAGTTTAGTTATGATCATTTCCACTATCGGTTCTCTCTCATAGGTTCTGATTTGACTTTTGTTTTGCTCATCCACTTTGAAATTTGTGCTCTCCAGAATTCTCTGCAATATTTTGTTATAACATCTATATGCTTTTGTTTCATTAGAATAACCAATAAATATTCCTTCATCACATCTAGGATCAAACTTTCCATTGTAATCATCTCTTTTGATATAGCATTTACTACCAAAGATTCTAAAATACTTAACTGTCGGTGTATGACCAAACCATAACTCATAAGGTGTCTTACCAGTATCTCCTTTGATATGAACTTTGTTGAATGTGTATAATGTCATGCTTATAGCTTCTTTCCTGTAGATATGAGGCAAATTAGCTTTCATCATTATAGTTCTAGCTGCATCCAAGATAGTTTTGTTCTTCCTTTCCAAAACTCCATTCTGCTGAGGTGTCTGGGGTGCAGACAACTGTCTCCTTATCCCATTCTTCTCACAATAGATGTTAAATTCACCAGATGTGAATTCTCCACCCTGATATGACCTTAAATATTTAATCTTCAATCATGTCTCTATCTCAACTTTAGCTTTAAATATTTTAAACTTTTCAAATTCTTCAGACTTCTCCCTTCGAAAAGTAACCCACATCATTCTAGAATAATCATCAATAATTAGCATGAAATATCTCACCCTGAAAACTTTTGATTCTAGTAGGACCACATAAATCAGTATGAATAAGATCAAGAACATCATTAGATTTGTCTTGTATACTCTTAAAAGAACTTCTGACTTTTTTTCCCACTTGACATTCCTTACATACTAGATTATAGGGCTTTACAATCTTAGGTATATCTCTAACTGCCTTAGTAGAACTGATCTTCACAATGCAACCAAAATTCACATGACACAACCTCTTATGTCATAGCTAACTCTCATCAATTTGTGCAATCAAAAATGTCTTCTCACCAGAGTTAAAATGAAAGATATTACCTTTAGTCTGTGTACCGGTTGTAATTTCCAATCCAGATCTGATGATAATCCTGCATTTTCCATCCATGAACTGTAACTAAAATCTTGTATCAACCAACTGTCCTACACTCAAAATATTATGCCTTAAACCTTCAACATAATAAACATTATCAGTGTTATGGTTACCATCCAATGATATTGTTCCTCTTCCCTTGATCATGCATGCTTTGTCATCTCCAAATCTAACTAGACCACCATCAAATTCTTGTATAGATAAGAACTTCCTTTTATCTCCACTCATATGATGTGAACATCCACTGTCAATTACCCATTCATCCTTGTCTTCAATTTTAGTAGCAAGGGCCTTCTCTTCAGGTACCAGATCATCTTCCTTGATAGCCAAAAATACCCTTCCTTTCCATTGTTGGATCCATTAGCTGAATCTTGTGCTGGTTCATCGTCAGAATCAATCACACCTTCCTCAACCACATAGTAACATGATTTGTCTTTGTTTCTCCTGTACTTATGCTTGTTTAGATAATCATGGTTAGGCCTAAAAGATCTTCTAGCTCTTTATTCAAATTTTGAATTCCTTTCAAGAAATCTAGATGCAAAATGACCTATCTTATTACATGCAAAAAATTTAAAAGGTGATTTTCCTTCATACTTTCTACCTGACGGTCCTTTAGGTACTCTCCTAGAAATTAAGGCGTCAAGTTTCTCAAACTCTTCATCTTCTTTCTTCATATCCTCTAGTTCCTTTGCATATAAAGTTTTCCAATCACTCTTGTCGGTAGATGATGTAGATGCGTGAAAAGCAGGTTCAGATTTCACAGCTCCAGAAGGTCCAAATTCCTCAAGTTCAAAAGCAGATAACTCTCCAACCAAGGTATCCCTATTAACAGAGGTGTTTGTCATAGTTATCAACTCACTAATTACATTAGCCTTCATCTTATAAGTTTTTGGCAAAGCTCTCAATACTTTAGAAACTATTTCATCTTCGTTCAGAGATCCACTACAACATTGAATTCCCATAACAATCTTATTAACACTTTCCATAAAAGTAGTAATCCTTTCATCTTCTTCCATCTTCAGGTTCTCATACCTCACCTGGTAACCATCGAGTTTAGTAATTTTAACAGTAGGGTCGCCTTCATTCAAAGTCTCCAATTTTTCCCATATAGCCTTTGCAGTTGATTTGTCAGTTAGTCTCACTATTTTCTGATCAGAAAGTGCACACAAAAGGGCTTCTCTAGCTCTACAATCATTCTCAAGGTCTTTATCCAAACCTACCAAAGGAGGATTTCTAGATGTCAGATTAAATGATGTAACACGATTCTTAGTGATCTCCCAAATCTCCTTTCCAATACATCTCAGATGAGTCTCCATTTGAATCTTCCATACCCTGTAATTTGTTCCATCAAGCCTAGGAATTTGTCTCCAGAAAACAGCTGGAGCTGCACTTGATGAACTTGAGATGCTAGATGCCATAGGATCTTCCTTAAGTGGTTAAGCTTCTACAGAGAGGACCAAGCTCTGATACCAATTGTTAGACAACTCAAATAACCAGAGGACAACTGAGAGGGGAGGTGAATCAGTTGTCACTGGATTATAAAACTTTAAACAATTCAAAACCTTATTACCGGAACACATAAACTCAATATCAGAATGCATAAACCAAATATTGGAATAAATGATATAGCAATTAAACATAAACATAAATCACATAATAGTTATCATCCATTTGAAACACATAACACCAATATTTGTACATGGAAAACCCAGTAAAGGGAAAAACCATGGTGGGAAGCCTACCCACAGTAAGATAATATTTCTGCAGTAAGTATGTGATTACAATATGAGGGGCCTGCACATGCCTGCACATGCAGGAAGGCCAATAGCCTAGAGTGCATTACTCATAAAAAAAGGAGCCTCACTGACTACAAAAACATCAGACTACAATCCAGAAAGAGGAGTGAATGACAATTATAGCATCTCCTATACCTGAGTACAGTTCCGGTTAAGCTCAATACTAGAGGCCTTAAACCTCTCTTACAAACCCAATTCGATCACCTCTAATCGAAAAAACCTTCTGTATATGATTACAACATTATTCACACACAAATAAACCTATAACCCACATACCATGATCTACAAAGAGATCTTACATCATATTTATACCAACCCGGGACCTAAACAATTAGGTCGGCTACCTAAAAGATAATACAATAAGTTCATAACATAAACCCACAATCCAATGATCAACCAAGTCGGCTTAGGCCGAAAACAATGTGAACTAATCATTGAATCCCATTGGTAATGCATCAGAAACATCCTCCAACACGTTACATAAATCGGTCCATAACCTAGATAACACCGAACCCAAAATAGGTCACCATAAACCAAATCCAACACCATCGATGAACTGGAACACGAACAAGATAACCAACAACATCCTAAAAGCCATCTAGAAGCTGCACCAACACCACTTATCACGTGCATCAAAATATATTCAACAAAGCTCTACGGTAAAACCCTTACCGGTGACCAAAAGGCTTACTAGAACAAATGATAGCTCCTGAGTCATCAAATCCCGAACCAACTGATTGTGATACACATCTGAATAGCATGAAAGACATATCCAAACCAATTCCACAAACTAAGCATACCAGATCATACCAGATCAATATCATAAACCAAACACTCTACAGAAACCAACTGGAAGCCGGTAAACAACCAAAACAACCGGTGTTGCCATCAATGACAAACATCAATGCAACACATAATCAATTCCTCCAAATTGCCAATAGGAAGAAAATCAGATTTTGGTAATGGGTCAGAGGTACACACTTATTTGGAACTCGGGAATGCTAATGATGTTGATCTACCAAACATACAAGTTGCATGAAGACAAAGATTTTTATCAGTATTATGAACTATAGTTACCTGAAAATGGTTCTTTTTATTTTCATGTTCTTGAGTATGGTTTGCATGATGTCTTTGATTTGTTGATAGGATTTTTTCAAAGTCAATTTTATCCCATGCAAATTTGTGATCAGAATGATGCCTATGCTCCCAGCTATGTGCAAGAATGTGAGCCATTTATTTTTCAGTTGGGTGATGCTTTTATGAAGTGTGACAGTGATTTGGGTTATAGTGAATGTTATGATCATTATGAGAATGTTATGTTTGATGAGCATAATATATTCATGTCACATGATGATGATGTTTTTTAGTTTGTGCACTAGTTTTTGATGTTTGATGATGTTGAGTGCACTTGTAATGTTCAATATGGTGGTTGGATGAGAAGGTTTAACATGCTTGATCAATTACATTCCAACTACATATCTAGGTTGGCCTTAGTGAAGTCAGAAGAAAATAAGATATATGACAGAGGAAAGTATTGGCCTCTCCTTTTGAATGGCCTTGGTCCATCAAATATGGTTTGATCCTTAAACCACAACAGTTTGGGGCAGAGAAGATCTTTTTTGACTTTGCACCCAATGGAGTAGGCACCCAGTCTTCTCTCAAAGATCTGGAATCTTGCCATGCTCACAGGGGGCATGCATTCCCGAGAAAGAGCCACTATTGGGACATCAAAAAATTTGTCAAATTTTGAAGGCCCGGTTCAAAAAAGCTATTTTTGCACTCAGAAAGTACCTTGTTGAATAAGCCCAAGTAGCTCACTTTGGGAGCCCATATTTTTGTACCTATGAATTATCATGCAAAATAATGCTAGGAGAGTGTTAAAAACTTATTATAAATTCTATATGTCCATTTATGGCCTCCTTTGATCAATTTTGATGTGTTTTTGTTGCCCTTGTTATGAGGTCCAGAAGTAGTTGTTGATTTGTAGCAATTTGACACTTTCTGAGGAGCCCTCTTTAAAGCATTGCATCTTTGCACCGGATGAATATTAAGCTTAACTGGTAGTTTCCCATGATTCTTTGTAATTTTTTGAAGCTCCATGCCAGTTGGCATAGCCTCATGTGTCCATTTGATGAGTTTTCAAAGTCAAACCCGTTTGCAAAAGGTTCAAATTTGCAAACTAAACTGTGAAAATGTAGAAAGTGGCCTCGCATATGATTTTTTATTTTCTAATCTGTTGACTGACACATCAAAGTAAAATTTCCCCATGAATATCTATTATATTATTTTCCATTTTTCCAATTGGTAGCCCCCCAGCTCATCATCTGATATTTTTTCAAGATAATTCCAAATGCACTTTTTCAAAGTTTGAGAATCATCATTTTCAGACATTTCAGAGAGGTTAACTTTGAGCATTAAAATTTTGTATATATGATCAAATAAAGTCACGCCCTCTTGCATGCATTCTCTGGGTACCCAAATGTGCTAGCTTGCCAAGTGGAAGCTCTTGGAATGGATTTTTGATATTTGTTCAAATCAGTGTTCGAAAGGGTTCCAAGTTGATTTAAAAGGTGCAGTTTCAGAAAAGCCTGAGTAGGCAACTTTGGTGATTAAAATATTTTGCCTCAGGTATCATCATTAGCAATGGGTGGACATTCTGGACTCCTCATCTGACATTTTACAAGTGTGTCAACTCTCAGAGCTTAATCAAGTGATTTGGTCAGTTTTTGAAGCCGATTCTGAGAGCTACTCACGTGGTTTTGGTCAAAGCTTAGAGGTATAAAACGCCAACTTTAATGATTGTTTATCTAGTTTTGGGGGTCCAAGACACACCCAGTTATGGTTTTAGATCAATTTTCATAAGTCAATTCTCCAAAAATAATTTTTTTTTAAACTGGGCCCACCGGTGGCCAAACTAAAGTTATGACTCGGTGAGAGCAATTTGAACAATTAAAGGGAGAGCAAATTATTTAAATCATTTTGACTTAAATAAAACTTTATCAAATTGATCCAACAAAAAGGGGGGGGGGAAGCTAAGCCACAAACGTACCATTTGAATCATTTGTTTGATTTGATATGTAAGGGTGATTCAATAAATCATTTCGAATGATTTAATAGAGATTAATTATAATAAATTTGAATCATTTTAACAATGGTTCAAATTTTAAGGAATCTTCATAATGCCTCTTGATGGTCGTTGGTGGGCCCTTAAGAAAGAGACATGAATAGAATTAAATTTGATTAACCCCGTGAAAGTTGCAACCCAAAGGATTTAATATTTTTCTTACCCCGCGTGAAGTAATAAGCAGTCGGTAGGGGGAAATGAAAGGGGTTGACACTTAATTCACTCTGCAAGCATTCGATGACAGATAAGAAGGAGGTATGGTGGTGTGCACCTCTCTACCCCCAATGCATCCAAAGAAAGGGTGTGAGGTAAGCGGAAGACAGGAGGCGCAGAGAGAAAATAATAGCCACCATTTCGGATGAGGGAAAAAGTCAATCAAACCACAATGCGGGATAAATGAGTTTTAGGGAAATCGAATGTATTCCAAGGGAAGCATATTTAGGACATCAAGAACACGCTTGAATAGAAAATCAATGGTTCATGAAAAAATTGTTTACAATCATGGAGCCAAGTGATTTCCGTCCTAGTCCCTGGTCAAAATGTTTACCGACTAATAGAGAATTCGAGTACGAGATGCAAAGATCTATTGGGAGAATTCACATACATTGCGTAGAGGTAGATCTTGTAAATCCTAAGCTCAAGAATGCCACCAACACAATACACTAATGGAGCGTTATTTGCAAATTAAAGTAACTCAGAGTTATCTAGACTGCCTGAAAATAGTGGAGCGTGTTATCGTGATGAGATTGTTTACTAATGAACTTGCAAGTATCATGATGAATTCTCTTAGTCAGGGCATATTGATTAGGTAGTGTCTTGGAACACAAAAGATGAGTTCCCTCAAGATGTATTGTGCATCACGCACAGATAGGTCAAGCCATAATTTGGGCAGGGGCAATATGTTATTAATGCAAGCTAAAGAGGTTGATATGAGTGTTGAAGTAGTCCTTTCCTATTTTCATTTTGCACACAGTTTTTGAGGTTTTATTTTGTGAGTCTGTGATTGAGATTATGGGCTTGGTTTGTGTATATATAAATGTAAATGGTATGTTCCAAAGCGATGAATTGATTCTTCCTTGAAATCTTTTGAGATATGCATGACCCGACACAATGAATATTTCACGCCTGCCTTCTTGCCAATAGTGCCATAAAATACATCTTTCAGATCTAAAATGCAACATTTGAAAGGATATCACTTAAGGAGGATGGGAGTTGATTGTCTGCAGGCTAGAATCGAATCATCACATCTCCATTAAATGATGTTCCTGCAATAGTACCGGTGAAAAGTCTAATCTCTAGCAAACATACTATGACAGTCCTAGGGTCGTGCTGCTATCTACAATTCTATTATTATTATTTTTTGGTTGATACTTTGTAGACCCATGGTTTAATGTTGTATTATTCCTTTCTACACTATGAATGCTAGCCCTCCCTTACAAAGAAAATATGACCATGTTGTAGATATTGAAGGATTCAATGTTGTGATATACAAGACAAGAATTATGACCATAGCAAAGCAATGAGGAAGAGTCTACCATGTGATTCGCCAAACGGTGGGTGGGATCATAGGGCATTAAGGGATAACTGTTACACTGTACAAATACATCTTTATGACCATTGTGCATAGCCAATATTGCCAATGTTTATCATATTGGGTAGGAGCTGCACAAATTTAATATGAGTAAAAGCATTTTTACAGAGTGGATAATAGAATGAGGAGTAATGTTCTCACTCAAAGGCGAGGATGATTCACCATAGGGTGTTATGTAGGCAGAAATGGTGGGAGCCTTCTCTTGCAATAAAAATCATCATGGAGAAGAGATAAAATGTAGTGGTGTAGCAATATTAAGTTACAAGAGATATCCTGCCAAAGTAAAAGTTACACTTAAAGTATGAACAAATAATTAATGTTTGGGTAGTGTTGGAGCTCATTTCCTATGGAATGATAATTTCGTAGAGAAAATAAATGATAATGCAAAGTGTTTTCACCCAAGAGGAAAATACAACATGACATTTTTTCATTAATGTGGAAAGATGCTTTATGGTGAATGCAACAAACAAGTTATTTCATGGTAAGGGTAAAGTGTTTTCATGAAAAAAAAGTGTAGAAAATGATATTCATTCTCAACACAAAGGGGGAAAATTATTATTTCCAATCAGATAGAAAATGTGGGCTGCTTGCAGAGAGACAAAGTCCCAAATGAGGGAATTTTCAGATTGAGACAGATCAACCATCAGTGCACGGGATAAATTTCTATTTGTGGGCCAAAAACATAGTGTGGGTTGTTGGTAGAGAGGGCAGAGCACCAAAAATGGAAATTTCAGGCAAGGCACAGGAAGACTCAAGTGTGTGAGCTGCAAAATCTTTTTTTTTTTTTATGTGCTGGTATGCAAATTAAAAATGTGTGAGTGCAAGGCTGTTTTTCAAAATTTTCCAAGTGTTATCAGCTGATTCAAAGGCAAAATAAGAGAGAAATGTGCAGATTTTTTATTTTTGAAGACTGAATTTTAAAATCTCGTAAGGATGCCATGTGTCAGATGTGTATTCATCTTAGGGCTTCTTTAGGGTTTTCTTCTAATCTTCTTATTCTCTTTTCTTTTCATTCTACTTAGTTCTATATTTTGGCTCCAAGTGAGCAATGCAATGTACAGTGCAGAAGTTAATGCCAATTAGAGTCATATTTTTCAGCTTGTAGATAATTTGCTCTGAATAACTTATGACCAGTATAACTTATGACCAGTATGCGAGTAGGTTTTTAATGTTTTGTTGAAGTTGTCTCCAACATGTAAGAGCACTGTTTTATGGAATGAATAATTAATGATCATTTATTTGGTCCCAACAAGTTTTGGTGTCATTCTTATTTTTTGCTTCTCTTCAAGGAAGAGATTAAAGTGCTTTGAATAGGATGAGAAATGGTGATTATCTACATGTAGGATCTTCAAGTATGACTGCAATGAAACTTTGGTGGGTATTAATATAATGCATTAATGTTTAGAACTAGCTGGTTATATTTCATTCTATTTGGGCTTGATATCTATTTGTCATGAGTTGACTCTGTTGACTTAATAAGGCACTAGCCCAATTTTCAGAATTAGTTCTATTTCATGAAATCTCATTTTATTTTCTATATTAGAAGTAGTTTTAGTTTAGAATCTAGTCCTAATGGTTGCATAGATTATTATAAATGAAGGTTGTAGCCAAAACTAGGAGTTTATCCACCTTTCCTTGGTATATTTTCCTCGGGATATCTATTGTAATATGTAATGCCATGAGTGTTGGAAGATGTAAGTTATTTAGGCATTACTTAGGTGCACCTGCCTTGGTCTTATAGAGCCAAAAGTGCAGGAGATTTCAGTCTTGTGACTGATTCTCGTTCGTTGGCCAAATCCCATCTTAAGTTTGTTGATGAGTTAGTGGCTATTCCTCTAGGACTTAGAATCTCTTGATTTAGGAACAACACCCAGCTGATCTGCAACCCTTTCAGTATTGCAAGCTTCTTGAAGGAAAACACCCTTATCATTTCCCACTCAATACCCATGTTCAACCACCCCCATCTAATTCATCCAATTTTGCATCCACCTCCTCCCAACCTAAGATCTAGCTTAAGATAATTGACAATGGTTGTGGAGAATACACGCTATGTGGGTCAACTCCCACCCTCTCCTAAGTCATATGGAAGACCTAAAGAGATTGAGATCAAGAAGAAACACACTATGAAATGCAAAAAGACTACTTTTGAGTAGTGGGGCGTACTTGATGAAGAGAGGTCAGAAACTGATGTCACTTCTTAGTTGTACTGAGAACAAGATGAAGCACCAACAAATAACCCCAAGCAAATGTATCCTAAGGCATCTGCTATTGTGGACAAGATGGGTTGTAAAGGACATGGTCTAGGACCTCAAGAACAATGAAGAAAATCGCCCATCTCACCAATCTAATACAAACACAATAGGGGCTTGGGTTACTTGCAAGTACCCAAGGTAACTATCAGTGGTGCTCTGACATATCCTCCCTCTGAAATCAAAGACTCTAATGAAGAGTTCACTAAAGTACCTTTCAAATACCTTGATGATATCTTTGATGATGCCTATGTTAATTCTATCACCCCCATTACCCCTTCCACTTCATCTGAACTCCAACTTGTCCACCTCGAACTCATTGATTGGGACCAATGAGGACCACCTGCCCTAGAAATCTATATTGATGATAATTCCCCCTTAGAATTACTCAACATGCGATACCTTGAAAACAAAAAGAAAAATTAAAATTCCCCTAGTGAAAACCTCTCTCAGGGACTTTCAAACTTGCGTAAAGTAAAAATAAATTACATATCTTGTAGTGAAACCCTAGATTAGGAGCTAGAACATGAGGGACTTGACTTTCTTACCATGGTTCACCCATATTATAGAAAAATCATCATTACTAATTAAAGAAATTGACACTATCAACATGGGTACAAGTGATAATTTGAAGAATGTGTTCATTGTAAAGTCCCTTACGGATCAAGAGAAATAGATCTTCATAAGCTTCCTCAATGAGACACAAATCAAATTTGCTTGGTCTTATGTGGATATGCCCGACTTGGAACTAGAGTTAGTGGAACATAATCTTATTGTCAGACCAGATGCTAAACCAGTAAAACAAAAGCTTCACAAGATACACCTGCAAATTTCCCTCCTAGTTAAAGGAGAACTGCAAAATATGCTAGATGTCAAATTCATCAGACCCAATAATTATCCTAAATGGGTCTCCAATATTGTACTTGTCAAAAATCTTGTTGGGGGCATAAGGATTTGTAGACTTCTAGGATCTCAACAAAGTATGTCATAAGGATGATTTCCCATTGCTCAACATAGGTTTCTCTGGCTATAATCAGATCAAGATCACTAAAGAAGACCAACACAAGATGACATTCATAACTCTTTGGGTAACATTTTGTTATCAAGTCATGCCCTTTGGATTAAACAACGCAGGTGCAACTTATCAGAGAGAAATGACAACCATATTTTGTGATCTTTTGGATGACATTATAGAAGATTATGTAGATGACCTCTTGGGAAAATGTAAAACATGAGAAGAGAACATCCCTGTCTTGAGAAGAATCTTTGAAAGACTAGAGAAATACAAGTTGTGACTTAATCTTAAGAAATGTGTCTTCGGGGTCACATTTGAAAAGCTTCTAGGATTCATAGTGTCCCACAAAAGAATTAAAGTGGATTCAGCAAAGGTCAAAGCCATCACAAAAATTCCTCCACCTAAGACACTCAAAATTTTTTGCAGTCTACAAGGTAAGCTTCAATCCATTTGTTGGTTCGTTGCACAACCCACAAACAAGTGTCATCCTTTTGCACATCTCATATGCAAAGACACCAAGTTAAAGTAGACCTACTTATGTCAAAATGCCTTTGGTAAACTGAAAGAATATTTGGCTTCCCCTCTAGTATTGATGCCACCTATACCAGGACAACCCCTTCTCATGTACATATCAACAACTACAGTGGCGCTTGGGGCATTAATTGCACAAATTGATCATAAACAAAAGGAGCATGCAATATATTACACCAACCACACTCTTATGAGATATGAACTCAATTACACTCTCATTGAAAGAGCTTTTTTGATGTAGGAGCATCCTTGGTTCTTGACAATCTTGCATCAACCAAAAACATTTCTTTTTAGTTTGTTTCATGTTTTGTAGTTTCAACATTTCTCTATGCATTTTCTTGCATTTGCTCACTAGTTCTCATGGAGCTGGATATTTGCTTGTGGACATTATCTTCCTTACCCTAAGTCTGCAGGACGTTTGGATATTTTTTTGGCAAGTTATTACTTCTAGATTCTGAGACCGTTTTTTGGCTTAGAACACCAGAATTGCTTGGACCTATTCTTCTATTGGTGAATCTTGCAGATCCTTTTCATAGCTTGCGGAGCTTCAGTTTGTGGTTTCCAATGTTCCTTGGTGTGTGGCCAACATTCCCTTTGGTCCACACTTCATCCTTTGGATTTTTCGGAGGATTCTCATTGGTGGAGGCCAACCTGGTGGTTTACATGTTTCATCGGTATTTGATTCATCTTGGGCCAATGTGGATCCCTCTAGATTGTATAAATCAATGTAATTAAGCTTGTAGAATTTAGTTATTAGAACATGGAAGATCTATCTTGAGATTAAGAGGTCTGAAGTTGACCAATACTATAATTTAGGATGTATAAATTCAAGCTAGTGAGCAGAATCTTGTAGCCCATGTTGTCAATAGATTGTAATTAGTTATCATGATATAATTCAATCAGTTTGCATTTCCCCCAAGATCTTGTCTTGTTTCCATTGTGTTTTACTCCTATTGCACATTCTGGATTGATCTCCTTGAGGTCCCTCATAACCGTGACTGCACCAATTTCTATCAAAGCAAGACTTCGTTCCAAAGATTGTGTTGTCCTAAAGATTTTTTTGTAGGGTAGCAGATTGAGGATCTAACCTACAACTGCTAAGGACTGACGTGAAGATGACAAGAAGAGGAAATATGAATGGTGGAGCATGTGGGAATGTAGACCTTGCTGTGATGAAAATGTTGAGAGGAATCGTAACTTGGTTAGAAGTTGTTGAAACAACCCAGAGAAGAGGTTGATATATTAAAGATGTGAGTGAAGATGAAGAAGAAGAAGCACCAAAAGAAGAAGTAGCAAACCTACTGGTGAATGATCTGGTGAGGAAAGGTTTATAAGAGCATTGTCAAGGGTGAATACTAGACCACATTTTTGTCCACTGGATTATGATGGTAGGTTGGTTTCAGATGAATTGTTAGAATGGATCATGAAGATGGAAAAGTATTTTGATTTTGAAGGCACCACAAAAGAGAAGAAGGTGAGGTATCCTTGTACTAATTTAAAAGGTCATGCATCACTTTGGTGGGAACATTTGCAGGTTGATAGACATAGAAGAGGTAAAGAGAAGATCAAATCATAGGAGAGGATGGTTACAAAGTTGAAATCAAAGTTAATGCTAGTTGATTATCAAGTGAATCTATTCTAGAAATTACAGAATCTGAAGTAGAAGGAATCTATTGTGAAGGAGTATACCGAAGAGTTCTACAAGTTGAATATCAGATCTGAACATACTGATGATGACGTTGAACAATTTGCAAGATATTTGAATGGGTTGAGGATGTATATACAAGATGAACTTAGTTTGATCAATTTGCAAAGTGTTGAAGAAGCTTACCAATATGCCTTGAAAGCGGAAGAGAAGTTGAACAAAAGACATGAGTGGAGACAAAGAGGTAGAGGTGGAAGTTTTTTTGGAGGAAGATTTAAAGGAGGAAGAGAATATTTTGGAGGAAGAGGAACCTGTGTTGATCAGAACAAAGACAAGGAAGTAAGAAAGGATGGTAGTTCATACTGAGAGGATGACATAAAATTTGTACTGGAGAAGAGAACTTGATGGTTACCAGAATGAGGGTTATGGAAAAGATGGCAGAAGACAAGATAAGAGAGTGTTTAGAGGAACTTTCTTTAAGTGCAAAGGAGAAGAAAATCATTCTTTTGAATGTAAGAAGGTAGAGAACACTGGAATAATGGAATTGGTAGAAGATGGCCCTACCAGATCAGCTAACAAACTAGAAGATGGAGAATTATTGATGATGAGGAGAGCTTTATGTCATACCAGAGAGGATGAAGAACCCTTGTAGAGGATAAATTTGTTCAAGACTAGATGTAAGGTATCCAGTAAGTTTTATAAATTCATTATTGATAGTGGTAATTCAGACAATCTTGTTTCAGAGGAGATGGTAAATAAGTTGAAGTTGGAAAGATTGAAACACCCTAAACCTTACCAAATAGCATAGATTCAAGATTATCATAAGTTGTTAGTAAGTGAGAAAAGCTGGTTGAAATTATCATTATGAAGTTTTGTGTGATATAATGCCTATGGATATTTGTCACATTTTGTTGGGAAGACCTTGGTTGTTTGGTAGATAGGAAATACATGATGGGAGAAATAACATATACACTATTGTTGCAAATGGGATGAAGCAAGCCTTGTTACCCTTGGAGGAGCCCCTGAAAAGTGAAGTCTACACAAATGTTAGAATCTACTCGGTGGATGGAAGGAAATTCTTGGATGGAATGAGACATGAGAGTGTGTGTTTTGTCTTAGTTCCTAAGAAGAGTGAGAACCGGGAGCATGAAGAAGAACAACTAGAGGAGATAAAGAAATTGCTGAAAAAATATGAAGACATCATTTTAGATAATGTGCCTGATGGATTACGACCTGTGAGGAGTATCAATCATTGTATGGACCTAATTCCTAGAGCTAGTTTGCCTAACAAAGAAGCACACTGGATGACATCGACAAAAAATGAAGAGTTGAATAGACAAGTGTAGGAATTGTTGAAGATCAGAGAAGGTTTGAGTCCTTGTGCAGTACCATCTGTGTTAGCACCTAAGAAGAATGGAGAATGAAGGACGTGTCCTGATTCCATATAAATAAACAAGATCCCAGTGAAGTACTGGTTTCCTTTGTCTAGGATGGATGACATAATGGATTGTTTGAGTGGAGCCAAGTACTACACAAAGATAGACTTGAAGAGTGGATATCATCCGATCAATATTAGAGAAGGAGATGAGTGGAAAACAATATTCAAAACAAATGAAGGATTATATGAATGGTTGGTGATGCCTTTTGGGTTGACTAGTGCACCGAGTACTTTCGTGAGATTGGTGAACGAGGCATTGAAAAAGTTCATGGGTAGGTTTGTTATTGTATATTTGGATGAAATATTGGTTTTGAATAAGATAAAGGAGGAACATATGTTGCATTTGAGACAAGTTTTGCAAAGATTGAGAGAAGAGAAGTTGTTGATAAATATTAAGAAGTGTATTTTCATGAAGGAAGAGTTAGTCTATTTGGGATTTTTGATATCTACGGATGGATTGAAGATGGACCTTGAGAAGGTAAAATGAATTATTGAATGGCCTACACTAGAAAGCATTAGAGAGGTGAGATTGTTTCATGGATTGGCTAGTTTCTACCTAAAGTTTATAGGAATTTTCAATTAAGTTTGTAGCCCTATGACTGAGATAATGAGAGGAGATAGAAAGGAATTCAAGTGGACAACCAAAGAAAATAAGAGTTTTGAATTGTTGAAGTAGAAGGTGATTGAGCGGCCTATGTTAGCTTTACCATATTTTAGCAAAGTATTTCAAGTGGATTGTGATGCAAGTGGAAATGCAATCGAAGCAGTGTTAAGTCGGGAAGGAAGAGCCGTAGCCTATTTTTGTGAAAATTTGAATGATGCAAGGAAAAGATATTTAGTGTAGGATAAGGAATTTAATGCCATAGTTCAAGCCTTGAAGAAAAGGAGACATTACTTGTTACCTAAGGAGTTGTGTTGTATACCGATCATCAAGATTTGTAGTATTTGAACAGTCAAAGTAAATTGAATCAAAGACATATGAGATGGGTAGAGTTCTTGTAGAGTTACACCTTTGTGTTGAAGCGGAGAAGTGGGAAGTCACACAAAGTTGTTGATGCATTGAGTAGAAGGAGAAGTTTGTTGACAAAGATGAGAGTGACAATGTTAGGATTTGAGGAGTTGAAGACCATGTATGATGATGACCCAAATTTTGTTAAACCTTGTAAAGTATGTAGAGAACTAGTTATGGTGCATAGAAGTAAGTGGTTGGATTATTTCATTCAGGATGAGATGTTATTTAGAGGAATTCAATTGTGTATACCTAAGAGTTCTATGAGGGAGAATTTAATCAAGGAGAAACATAGTGGAGGATTAGTTGGACACTTTAGTGTTGACAAAACAGTGGCATTGGTGAGTGAACATTACTTTTGGCCCCAAATTCATAAGGATGTTAAGAAATTTGTGCAGAGTTGTAGAGTTTGTCAGATTGTATAGGGTAGTAGCCAGAATGTGGGATTGTATAAACCCTTGATAGTTCCGGAGAGACCTTGGGAGGACATAAGGATGGATTTCATACTTGGATTACCTAAGACATAGAGATGGAATGATTCTATATTTGTGGTGGTGGATATATTATCAAAGATGGCTCCTTTCATACCTTGTAAGAAGAAATCAGACACAATGCATGTAGATGACTTATTTTTCGAGTTAGTGAGATTGCATGGTTTACCTAAGAGCATAGTTTTAGATAGAGACACTAAGTTTATTGGTTATTTTTGGAGAACACTTTGGAAGAAGATAAAGACATATTTGAAATTTAGTTCTACTTTTCACCCATAGACTGATAGATAG
This sequence comes from Cryptomeria japonica, assembly GCF_030272615.1. Lineage (NCBI taxonomy): Eukaryota > Viridiplantae > Streptophyta > Pinopsida > Cupressales > Cupressaceae > Cryptomeria > Cryptomeria japonica. Next base: position 479,708,516 of record NC_081409.1, read on the forward strand.
ATAGAGGTAGTAAATTGAAGCTTGGGAAATTTGTTAAGATGCTTAGTTGGAGAGAAGACTGGAAGTTGGGATTTGATTCTTGCACAAGTTGAGTCTGCCTACAATAATTCAGTGAACATGAGTACTAGAAGAACACCTTTTGAGATTGTTACCGGAGTACACCCTGGAGGTACATCGGAAGTGAGAGATATTAGTAATGAAGACAAGAGGAGTGCAGAAGAAAAAGAATTTATAGATCATATGAAGGCCTTACATGTCCAGGTCAAACAGTAATTGGAGGATATGAACAACAAGTATAAGGAGAAAGAAGATGAGAAGAGCAGACATGAGGAATTTGAAGTTGGTGATGAAGTGATGGTGCACTTGAGAAAAGAAATATTTCCAGTTGGAACCTATAACAAGTTGCAGATGAGAAAGTTTGGACCTTGTAAGATCTTGAGGAAATTCAGTTCCAAAAATGCATATGAAGTGGAGTTGCCAGATAGTTTGGGTATTTCACCTATATTCAACATTGCAGATCTACATTAGTATCATGAATAAAAAATCAGTGAGGATATTATTGTAGACTTGGATAAATAGATGCCCTAGAAGGAACCAGATCAGATTGAAGACATTTTGGATAGTAGGATTGGGAGCAGCACCCAGAGCAAAGAGTACAAAGAGTATCTTGTGAAATGGAAGGATAGGCTAGTTGAAGATTCATATTGGATTTCTCCAGCAAAGGAAGACTACCTTGGTTTCCATTTGACCCCAGCAAAATGAGAGACTCACTTTTTTCAACAACCCCGAATGTTAAATGCAGGAGCATCCCTGGTTCTTGGAAATCTTGCATCAACCAAAAACATTTGTTTTCAGTTTGTTTCCTATTTGAAATTTCAATATTTCTTTCTGCATTTTTTCTTGCATTTGCTAACCAGATCTCGTGGAGCTAGATTTTTCTTGTGGACATGATTATCTTCCTTACCCTAAGTCTGCAAGACGTTTGGATTTTTTTCTGGGAAGTTATCGCTTCTGGATTTTAAGATAGTTTTCTCACTTAGAACACCGGAACCACTTGGACCTATTTTTCTATTGGCAAATCTCGAGGATCCTTTCTGTATCTTGTAGAGATTCAGTTTGTTGTTTCCAACATTCCTTGGTGTGTGGTTGCTTCCCTTTGGTCTGCACTTCATCCTTTGTATTATTCAGAGGATTCTCATTGGCGGAGGCCGACTTGCTGGTTTACACATTTCACCAGTATTTGATTCATCTTGGATAGATGTGGATCCCTCTAGATCATATGAATCAATGTAATTAAGCTTGTAGAATTCAGTTATTAAAATATAGAAGATCTATCTTGAGATTAAGAGGTCCAAAGTTGACCGATACTACAATTGAGCATGTATGTATTTAGCCCAGTGAGCCGAATCTTGTAGCCTGTATTGTGAGGCCCTACCCCGAGCCGTAATAGTATTTCAGTTATTTTCTTGTTGGACCTATTATTGATACTATATTTTGATGCATTATGGAGATAGATTTTATATGATCCAGTGATTCGGATAACATTGATATAATAATGTCATTTACTTTGATTTGCAGTACTTTATTTTGATGCTTGAAATTATGGATGCATTCTCTATAAATGATTTAATTCCATGATTATGATGATGATGCCATTTAGTAGATTATTTTATGTGGATGTTATCAGATAATTGGATACTTGATTTTTATAATTGAAATTGTATGTGATGTCTGAATTGTATTATTTTTTGATAATATTATATGTGATTTTTGGAATTACTAATGTGCAAGTGAGATGTGCAGGAAAATTATTCCATGTGACCATGGAAACTATTCGGAGAATCAAGCCTAGGCCTATGTGTGTTTGTGAAGCCAAGGGTTGTCTATTTGGAGAGACAACACCTCTTTTGTAAATGTGTTTTAATTTGTAAATGTTATGCCTGGATGTGTGTTTAATTTGGAAATTGTTTAATTTATAAATACCAAAAAAAAGGGACATTAGCCATGTGTATTTTAGTGATGTGTAATTCTTTTTGTGGTGCCACCTGACACATGTGTTGTAAGATGAATTGGAAATGACATGTCTCTTTGGAGGAAATTTATTTTACCAATGCATATTTTTCAATTATCCTAGTATGGTCCCAAGAAAGTATTGGATATAGCGCCATTAGAAAGGTCAACTCAGGATTGACCCGTAGGTAAACTTTGGGTGAATTTAAAGGGGGTTAAACTAACTCCTAGGGTCAAGTTAGGGGAATTTTTAGTGGGCCATATGATGTACCTATGGATGAAGGCAAAATTTAGCCATGTGTCCACTCCCTAGGGCCTGTTTAGCCTCCCAAAAAAATGAGTTTCCCAAGTTGGCCGAATTTCAAATTTAGATGAGCCTTCCTAGGTTAGATAACCCTCCTCATGAGTGACATTGCTCTTCCCCATTCCTTTTACCTTTTTTGAGGTGTCTTGGCTAAAGAGTTTGTAAGGTATTGGGAAGACTAATCAATAAACATCCTTCACCCTTCCCAAGTGGGTTGGAAAGAGTGAGGAGTGTCTTCATAGGGAATAGTTTGGGAGGGAGAAGTTTAATCACCCACTCTCCATTTTTGGAGACTTAGAATCTTGAGAAGTTTGGAATTTTGATATAGAAAATTTGGCTAAGTCTTGAGAAGAAAAAGGTTATGGATTTGGGCAGCTCTCCTACAACTTCTTTCCACCCTTTTGGAAGATTTAAGGTTGGTTGAACTCCTATCTCATGTATGTTGTTGTTTTTGAAAAGATTGTTGTTGTATTTGTTTTCGCATTGTTATTTTTTTTATATGTGTAGGAAGATGTTGAGTTCTTCCCTATGTGTTGTTGGTTGAGTTTTTATGTTATTGTTTTGGGAGTTTTCAAGGCCAAACTCACCCTTGGGAGCGTAGAGTGGCCTTGGGGTGAAAGTTTGTTTGATAGCCTATGAGTGAGAGGCTTTCTTTGGAAGAGAGTGATTCATAAGGGATTTTGTGACCCTTGCGATATAGTGATTTGTTCATGCAATAGGGTCATAAGGGGAGTTGTTGGCTTGTATGTCTTGGGGGACATAAGGAATTGTAGGGACAAGTTTGGAACTTGTGAATGTGTTTATTTGTATCCTTGATATGACATTATGTTCTCTATTTGCACAATTCTCCTCTAGGTATATGGTCCACCTTCACCCCACTTGAAAAGTCACATAAGTGACATTGTTTAGTCTTTGGGTTGGGAGTGTCTTTTGTTGTTATGAGTTTTCTTCTTGTATGTGTTTGAATGTGTGTATCTCGTCTAGCCTTGGTTCTCCTAGCTCGAGGGTGGCTTCTTGTAAGCCTAGGTTGGGAGGTGAGCCTCCATGGTCACAACCTCAAGCATTTTATTGCAGGTTGCTTGGAAAAGCATTGGAAGAAAAAGCTTGAAGTTGATACTATTCTTTAATGGTGCTAAGAAAATAAATGTATTGGGAAGCCCTCATTTAGTAGAAATGAGAGGCTAGTTTTTGTACCTACCTATTTGTAAAAGAAATACCATGATGTATTAAATGTATTTATTTGACTAAGTTTTATCATGAAACAAGAAGTATTCTTTTTATTAGACTTTGATCTTGCAAAGAAAATAAAATTTGAGTTATTTCCCTATAGATATTTGAGTAATTTCTTTGTAATTATTCATTGCAAAAAAAAATTAAAAAATGGAAGGAAACCTACTTTCTGTTTTTTTTTTAATTGTTAATAAAGTGTATGCATGTTGGAAAAGGAAAGGAAATTAAATAGTTGTATATCTAAGTTGTTTCATTATGTTTTCTTTTATTATTCTGCAAATATAAGTGTCAAGAATGCAGTTACAAATTAATAGGAAAAAGCTATTTTGTCTATAGTTTTGAAAGCAAATATAGGGATAATACTTTTATGTGTTAGTTTTAATCCTACTTAAAATATTGATCTTGTTGTTTTTATTTGTTTATTTATCAAAATAAAAAGAAAGAATTAGTGTAGCTGTTAAATAAGTTTATTCCTGTCATTTATACATATTTCCTGAGTTATATATACGTGCAGGTTAAATATTCAAAAAGAAAGAAAACCTATTGTTTTACTTCAATCTATTATGCTGCTGTAAGAAATATTATATAGAACATGTGTTGCATCTAATTCAAAAAAAAAAAAGAGATTCCATATACATTATATTCTGGAAATGAAATGTTGTCATTTTATTTAGACTATTGGTTCTTACCAGAGTTATGTTTTGCCCTCACATATTATAATGTATTCACACACACACACACACACACACACACACACACACACACACACACACACACACACACAAACACATAAACTTTTCAATGTTTTCTATTTTAAATAAAACAGTTGCAAAAAAAAAATATATAAATTACTCATGTATGTATATGCACCCTAAAATATAGATTTTAATGCTTGTTGTTAAAACCCAAAAATGTATGTGTGTGTGTGTGTGTGTGTGTGTGTGTGTGTGTATCTATTTTTTTATGTTTAAAAAAATAAATAAATAAATAAAGACAAAAAAAAATGGTGACCTTGCCAGCCAAAGGGGGCGGTTGCTACCACTATGGGTAACCACAGTGGATGGCACGGGGCCGCCACTGTGGGTATCCACAGTGAGCGGCTCACGACCGCCACTATGGGTATCCATAGTGAGCGGCTCACGACCGCCACTGTGGGTAACCGGAGTGGTGGCCGGGAACCCCTCCTTCAAACCCCTGCGGCCCATGCATAACGCCCCCCGATCCAATTTAAACTCTCGGCCCTCTCCCTTGCTCGACCGTCATGGCCACCACCTGCACACACAGAGAGAAAAAAAAAAAGAGAAGAGATAAACAAGCAACCCTAACCCAATTTCGGGTTAGAGTTAGCTTGATAAAAAGAAAAAAAAAAGGGGGGTTAGACAAGAAACCCTAACCCATTTTCGGGTTAGGGTTAGTAATGAGAAAAGAAAGAAAATGTTTAAGATATAAGAAATAATCAACCCTAGATAGGGTTTGTAATAAAATATTAAATAAAATGAAATGAGGGGGAAATTATTTTCAAAATTTGAAAAGAATTACCCCCAATTTATCTATAGTCAATATGTAGGATTAATTAACCCCTAATATTGACTAGGGTAAAATTGTGTCTTAATGTAGACTTTTTAGGGATTATAATTGAAATTGAGGATTAATTTTTATATAGCAATATTATTCTCATAATTGATTAAATTTTATTAACAAGGTTTATTAATGAGAATTTTATATAGTTATTTTTCATATTTAATTAAATATGGATGTTTGGGTTAAAATTCCTTTGGGGAATTTTATTAATGGAATTTATTAAATGTATAATGTAAAATTTTAGCCTATGAGGTCATTGTTGGCCGAATATTTAATAGTTGAAATTTAAATGTCTTAGGAGATTTAAATTTGACTTTAATATAAGATGAATTTATTAGTCGGATATTCTATTTGATTTGGTTAACTTTATTAATTTAATTTAAAGGTGTTTTCGTGTTTGCTCAATTAAATATTTTTAATATGAGTTAACATTATTTTTATTTAGCCTTGAGTATTTTAAATACTATTGAGATAATTAATATCTCTCAATTCTTGTTGGAGAATTTTAATTAGGGGAAATAAATTAGTTTAATTAGATTAATTAATTAAGTTGTGACGACCCTTTTTAGGAAATAATTAGTCTACTCTAAAGATTAACGCTATAATGACAGAGTTGAATTAAATCAACTTAGTAAACCATTCCATTTAACCCAGAGTTAACCCTTAGTTAAGACAAAACTTATTTATTCCATTTTAAATATAGATTATTTAATGTATTTGTGTTTTTTTTTAAAAAAAATTGTTGTTCTGTTTTTGCCCAAAAGTTTGGGCATGACATTTTGGTATCAGAGCAAGGTTTCCAACACTAGGAACCTTTCTCCATTACGTTTCGCTTTTAATATTATTTTCTTTACAAATTGTTATTAATTTTATTTATTTACTTTATTTTATTTTATTCTTCATTAAGGATGCCACAGGTTACACGACAAGCTCGTAAGCGCGATAGGGGCCTTAGACTTGATCGCATGGCATGCGAGGACGTTGTGTGGGATGAGCCAGATCTAGAAGGGGATCGGGAAGCTCCTCCCGAACAACCGATTGACCCCAATGGAGATATTTTTGTTACACTCCAAAACTTGATAGGCATAGTTTAGAATAGACTCCCAAAAGTAGATCGTCAGGCAGAGCACCAGAATTCTGGGAGTCATAGATCTGCAGCTAGAGAGTGGAGTATGAGTCCACCTCCTAACCATGTAGAGGTCCAGGATGAGCATGAGCCCAAGTCAGTCCATCTACCTGAGGCACCTCTAGTAGTGGCACCAGTTATTTTTTAGAGAGCACCCCGTGATCCTGGGGATCAGATCAAGGAGATTTTACATCTTCAACCACCATCCTTTGCAGGATCCACCAATAGTGTAGAGGTTGAGGCTTGGTTTTTGAGTCTAGACAGGTGCTTCGGATTGCATTCCTATGAGAGCAATTTGAAGGCACGGATTTCCATTCACCTTCTGAGAGGAACGACTTCCACGTGGTGGAGGCAAGAGGTGTACAAGAATGATTTGTCTGGGGACACTGTTACTTGGGACATCTTTATAGAGAGATTCAGAGATAGGTACCTGTCAGAGCACTATAGGCAGCGCAAGATTGACGAGTTTCATGACCATCAACAGAAGGGTCTCTCTGTGTCCCAGTATGAGAGCAAGTTCTCTGAGCTCTTATCCTACGTAGACTACCTAAAAGATGAGAAGTTACTCCTCAATCGGTTCATCAGAGGATTGAATCTCGAGATAGCGGGACCAGTCAGGATGGTAGCTCTAGGGAGCTTTCGAGTTGCCATGGAGAAGGCCTTGATATCAAAGGAGATCGCAGGACACACGGGATCGACATCAGAACCAAAATCCTATACTGCAATCTTTTGGGTTTCAGAAACCCCATTGGAAGGGTAACCATAGGAATTCATCGAGGTCCTTTAAACCCCCTCCTCCATAGCAGCCATAGCAGATTCAGAGGCAAAGGCCTCCATAGGGTCAACGAGGCTTTAAGCCCAAGCAATGGAATTCATAGGGTCCTAGGCACGACCAACGATCACAGGGTCCTTACACACCTCCGGCATGGACTCAACAGTCCTCTAGGGGTGGTTTCAGTGGTTTGAGTAGGATAGGAGGACAAGGATACTCTAGGCCACAGGGTGTTCAGTTCTAGACACGTGGTGCTTGCTTCACTTGTGGGGCCATGGGGCACATGGCAAGAGAGTGTCCACAGGGTTAGATGGCAAGCAATCAAACGATGGTAGGTTCAGAGCCTATAGTTGGGGACATGGGTAAGTCCCATAGAGTCTTCGCAACGGTTGACAACCGCTAGGCAGAGCATCAAGCCATAGTCATAGAGGTCGCACGTATGATCAGAGGTACCAAAGTTTCTATCTTGTTTGATTCAGGAGCTACTGATTCTTTTATATCTCCATTGGTAGTGGAGTGTTGTGGGCTAGTGGCATCTAGGCAAGGTATTAGTTGCGAAGTAGAGTTGGCTTTAGGAGCTAGAGTGTGTGTTGAGTCAATGGTTAGGGGCTGCCAATTTCATATTGAGAGTACAACCACCTTAGTAGACCTTTGAGTCACACCTCTAGGATCTTATGGCATGGATTGGCTATACGCCCACAGAGCCAAGATGGATTGTCACTAGAAAAAGATCAAGTGTGTGGACGATTAGGGTTACTCCATAATAATTTTAGGAATCCAGAGGCTTGTATCACTTCGTATGATTTCCGCTATGTAGCTTAAGTAAATCATGCGAAAGGGATGTTAAGTGTTTGCCATCACCATCAGTGATAGAGAGGAAGAGAATGAGAAGGAGCCTTCCCTAGATGATCATCCCATCCTTGAGGAATTTGCAGATGTGTTTCCTTCCGAGCTACCTGGTATGCCACCTAGTAGAGAGATTGATTTTCACATAGATCTTGTACCAGGAGTTGAGCTGATTTTGAGAGCACCATATAGGATGACCACAAATGAGATTAATGAGCTCAAGATGCAGCTTGAGGAACTCTTAGAGAAGGGTCACATTCATCCTAGGGTCTACCCTTAGGGTGCACCAGTCATCTTCATGAAGAAGAAGGATGGATCCTTTTAGTTATATATGAATTACAGGAAGTTGAACAAAGTGAACATCAAGAACCATTATCCCTTGCCCAGGATCGACGAATTATTTGATCAACTTCAAGGTGCCAAAGTGTTTTACAAGATAGATCTGAAGTCCAAGTACCATCAGTTGAGGATTGTAGAGAGCGATATCCACAAGACCACTTTTCATACTAGGTATGGCCACTATGAGTTCACCCTGGTCCCATTCAGTCTTACAAATGCTCCAGTTGTATTCATGAGTCTCATGAATGGGATATTCTGCACTTTCCTTGACCGGTTTGTGATTGTGTTCCTCCACAACATATTGATATATTCTCGGAATGAGAAAGAGCATGAGGAGCACTTGAGACAGGTATTGCAGTGCTTGAGAGAGAATCAGTTGTATGGCACTCTGTCGAAGTGTGCATTCTTTAGATCAGAGGTCAAATATCTAGGACATGTTATATCCGGTGATGGGATCTCAGTTGACCCATCAAAGATCAGAGCTATTATGGATTGGCCAACGCCATCTAGTGTGACATAAGTCAGGAGTTTCATGGGTTTAGCAGGGTACTACAGATGCTTCATTGAGAGGTTCTCTAGGGTTGCACATCTTATTACATCCCTTCAGCAAAAGGGAAAGAAATTCGAGTGGATAGAAAGGTGTGAGAGGGCCTTTCAGGATCTAAAAAGGGCACTCACAAGTGCACCTATTCTTACTGTGCCAGACCCCTCAGTTGATTTCATGGTATGCACAGATGCATCCTTGGATGGATTACGAGCAGTCCTTATGTAGGAGGGTCGATTTATAGCATATGAATCTAGGAAGCTTAAGACTTGTGATCTCAACTACCCTACTCATGACCTTGAGCTTGCAGCAGTAGTGCATGCACTTGTGAGGTGGAGACACTTCCTTTTGGGTCATCATTTTGAGCTTCATTCAGATCATCAGAGTTTGCAATACATATTCACAGCCTAATCTTAATGCTCGTCAGAGGAGATGGATGGAGTTTTTATGTGAGGATGATTTTGATGTTCACTACATCAAGGGGAAAGAGAATGTAGTTACAAATTTATTGAGTAGGAGACGTCATGAGATATGCTCCATGTTTATGGACACAGATTTGAGAGGTCGTATATTGCAGCAGCTACCAGAGGATGAATGGTATCTAGAGGTATGTCAGGTAGTGCGATCTCAGGAGACCTTGGAAGGGAAATATGCAGAGTATTCATTAGAGTCTGATGGACTGCTACGCCATAGAGGGCGCATCTATGTACCTTCTTCTAGAGGATTGCATGATTTCATTATGTTGGAGGCTCATAGAGCTCCTTATGCAGTGCATCCTAGAGTTAAGAAGATGCATGCAGATTTGAGATAGTTATATCATTGGCCAAGTATGCAGCAAATCATTGTTGTACTAGTAGCCTGATGCCTTGAGTGCTAGAGAGTCAAGGCGGCGTACCGCCATCTAGGTGGGTTGCTCCAGTCTCATGCAATACCAGAGTGGAAGTGGGATACTATATCGATGGACTTTGTCATTGGTCTTCCTATGTCAGCGCGTCATCATGATGCCATCATGGTGACAGTTGACAAGTTGACCAAGGTGGCCCACTTCTCACCAGTTTGGACTACCTTCATAGCACCAGTAGTGGCACAGGTATTCTTGTGGGATATTGTCAGACTTCATGGCATTCCATGCAATATTATCTCAGACAGACACTCCCTCTTTACTTCTTCCTTTTGGAAGGTGTTACAGGTAGCAATGGGTACTAGACTCAACTTCAATGCAACCTATCATCAGGAAATGGATGGACAGACAAAGAGGGTAAACCAAGTGTTAGAAGACCTGCTCCGTATGTACATCATGGATCATCAGACCATATGGGAAGAGTACTTTCCCTTAGTAGAGTTTTCCTATAATAATGGGCATCACACTTCTTTAGGGATGCCACCTTTTCAGGCTTTGTACAACAGACCTTGCAGGACACATTTGAGTTGGGACTGCATTGAGGATAGAGTAGCCATAGGTCCTAAGATGGTTCATGATATAGAGTAGAAGGTGATTTTGATTAGACAGTGCCTTAGAGAGGTGCAGGATAGGCATAAGAAGTATGCAAATGCGAAGAGGATAGACCATAGCTTCATGGTTGGGGATAGAGTTTTCTTGAGAGTGTGACCGCATAAGAGTCCAATCCATTATGGAAAGGGTTCTAAGCTCGCACCTCAATTTGTCAGACCATTTGAGATCCTTGAGAGGATATCACCAGTTACATATCGTCTAGCTTTTCCACCTACCCTATCATGCATCCACGATGTGTTTCACGTATCAATTCTGAGGAAGTAACTTTATGATGACTCTCATATTTTGGATTGGGATGCCTTGTAGGTGGAGTTGGATGGGTAGCTAGCTTTGGAGCCCATCCACATTTTGGCTCACTGGATGTTGTCTCTTCGAGGTTGAGAGATGGACCAGGTTAGGGACCAGTGGGATTGTTATGATGAGGTTATGACATCATGGGAGGATGCAGCGCAGATGAGATCTCAGTACCCCCATCTTTTTTATGAACTCCGGGAGGAAGTTCATGCCTCTAGGGGGAGGGTGTGAGGCCCTACCTCGAGCTGTCATAGCATTTCAGTTATTTTCTTGTTGGACCTATTATTGATACTATATTTTGATGCATCATAAACATAGATTTTATATGATCCATTGATTTGGATAACATTGATATGATTATGTCATTTACTTTGATTTACAGTACTTTATTTTGATGCTTGAAATTATGGATGCATGCTCTATAAATGATTTAATTCCATGATTATGATGATGATGCCATTTAGTAGATTATTTTATGTGGATGTTATCAGATAATTGGATACTTGATTTTTATAATTGAAATTGTATGTGATGTCTGAATTATATTCTTTTTTGATAATATTATATGTGATTTTTGGAATTACTAATGTGCAAGTGAGATGTGCAGGAAAATTATTCCATGTGACCATGGAAACTATTCAGAGAATCAAGCCCAAACCTATGTGCGTTTGTGAAGCCAAGGGTTGTCTATTTGGAGAGACAACACCTCGTTTGTAAATGTGTTTTAATTTGTAAATGTTATGCTTGGATGTGTGTTTAATTTGGAAATTGTTTAATTTATAAATTCCAAAAAAAAGGGACAATTGCCATGTGTATTTTAGTGATGTGTAATTCTTTTTGTGGTGTCACTTGACACATGTGTTTTAAAATGAGTTGGCAATGGCATGTCTCTTTGGAGGAAATTTATTTTATCAATGCATATTTTTCAATTATCCTAGTATGGTCCCAAGAAAGTATTGGATAGGGAGCCATTAGAAAGGTCAACTTAAGGTTGACCCATAGGTAAACTTTGAGTGAATTTCTAGGGGGTTAAACTAACTCCTAGGGTCAAGTTAGGGGCATTTTTAGTGGGCCATATGATGTACCTATGGATGAAGGCCAAATTTAGCCATGTGTCCACTCCCTAAGGCCTGTTTAGCCTCCCCAAAAATTGAGTTTCCCAAGTTGGCCAAATTTCAACTTTAGAGGAGCCTTCCTAGGTTAGATAACCCTCCTCATGAGTGGCATTGCTCTTCCCCGTTCCTTTTACCTTTTTTGAGGTGTCTTGGCTAGAGATTTTGTAAGGTATTGGGAAGACCAACCAATGAACATTCTTCACCCTTCCCAAGTGGGTTGGAAAGAGTGAGGAATTTCTTCATAGGGAATAGTTTGGGAGGAAGAAGTTTAATCACCCACTCTCCATTTTTGGAAACTTAGAATCTTGAGAAGTTTGGAGTTTTGATATAGAAAATTTGGCTAAGTCTTGAGAAGAAAAAGGTTGTGGATTTGGGCAGCTCTCCTACAACTTCTTTTCACCCTTTTAGCAGATTTAAGGTTGGTTGAACTCCTATCTCATGTATGTTGTTGTTTTTGAAAAGATTGTTATTGTATTTGTTTTTCCATTTTTTTTTTTTTAATATGTGTAGGAAGATGTTGAGTTCTTCCCTATGTGTTTTTGGTTGAGTTTTTATGTTATTGTTTTGGGAGTTTTCAAGGCCAAACTCACCCTTGGGAGGGTAGAGTGGCCTTGGGGTGAAAGGTTGTTTGACAGCCTATGAGTGAGAGGCTCTCTTTGGAAGAGAGTGATTCACAAGGGATTTTATGACCCTTGCGACATAGTGATTTGTTCATGCAATGGGGGTCATAAGGGGAGTTGTTGGCTTGTATGCTTTAGGGGACATAAGGAATTGTAGGGACAAGTTTGGAACTTGTGGATGTTTTTATTTATAGCCTTGATATGGCATTATGTTCTCTATTTGCACAATTCTCCTCTAGGTATATGGTCCACTTTCACGACACTTGAAAAGTCACATAAGTGACATTGTTTAATCCTTGGGTTGGGAGTGTCTTTTGTTGTTATGAGTTTTCTACTTGTATGTGTTTGAATGTGTGTATCTTATCTAGGCTTGGTTCTCCTAGCTCGGGGGTGGCTTCTTGTAAGCCTAGGTTGGGAGCTGAGCCTCCATGGTCACAACCTCAAGCTTTTTATTGCAGGTTGCTTGGAAAAGGATTGGAAGAAAAAGCTTGAAGTTGATACTATTTTTTATTTGTATGAAGAAAATAAATGTATTGGGAAGCCCTCATTTAGTAGAAATGAGAGGCTAGTTTTTGTACCTACCTATTTGTAAAAGAAATACCATGATGTATTAAATATATTTATTTGGCTAAGTTTTATCATGAAACAAGATGTATTCTTTTTATTAGACTTTGATCTTGCAAAGAAAGAATAAAATTTGAGTTATTTCCCTATAGATATTTGAGTTATTTCTTTATAATTATTCATTGCAAAAAAAAAAGAGAAATGGAAGGAAACTTGTTTTCTATTTTTTTTTAATTGTTAATAAAGTGTATGCATGTTGGAAAAGGAAAGGAAATTAAATAGTTGTATATCTAAGTTGTTCCATTCTGTTTTCTTTTATTATTCTGCAAATATAAGTGTCAAGAATGCAGTTAAAAATTAATAGGAAAAAACTATTTTGTCTATAGTTTTGAAAGAAAATATAGGGATGATACTTTTATGTGTTAGTTTTAATCCTACTTGATCTTGTTGTTCTTATTTGTTTATTTATCAAAATAAGAGAAAGAATTAGTGTAGCTGTTAAATGAGTTTATTCCTGTCATTTATACCTATTTTCTGAGTTAAGTGTACAGAAAATTAAAGTACAAATTATGTGTGTGTGTGTTAAATATTCAAAAAAAAAAAAAAAACTATTGTTTTGCTTCAATCTATTATGTTGTTGTAAAAAATATTATATAGAACATGTGTTGCATCTAATTCAAAAAAAAAAAGAGATTCCATATACATTATATTTTGGAAATGAAATGATGTCATTTTATTTAGACAACTAGTTCTTACCAGAGTTATGTTTTGCCCTCACAGATAATAATGTATTCACACACACACACACACATATATATATATATATATATATATATCTGTGTGTGTGTGTGGGGGGGGGGGGGGGGGGGGGGAAGTGAGACTAGGTTAACATGCCCTAATCCTACCTTTTGACACACATTACAGAATACGAAAGAGCCTAGGGATATCGCACAATTGGCTACTTCTTTTGGTGAAAGAGAGAGCCACGGGATATCTATTAGGATTTCTATTCCCTTGTTGAAATTGTAAGATCAAGTAATGCAAGTTCAAACCCTAATCCCAAAATGCAAGTATGAACTAATAACAAGATTGCAGAATTGAGATTAAACAATGAACAGCTGTAAATACAAGGATGAAATAAGAATGCAGATGTGTACCCAAAGTCAAGATCAGACTAAAAATGTTCGAGACGGGGGCGCGGGCGCCACTGTCCTGAAAACTGCACCGGAAACTGTTGTTCTGCACTCTGGAACACTGTCAAAAAACTATCTGAGAGCTGTCTGTCCGGAGGACCAGGGCGCCCAGCGCCTCTGTCCCAGGGACCAGGGCGCCCAGCGCCCCTGTCCTGATAGGACCAGGGCACCCAGCGCCCCTGTCCTAGTCTTCTGCTCTACAATTTGATACAGAGTGTTGTCTCGACCTTCTCTCTCCGGATCTGTATCCCGCAGCGTCGTCTGAATCCCGAAACCTGCAATGATATCTGAAAAAGGGTGTATGGGCAGCTATATAGGGTTTTACCTTAGTCAAACCCCTGCTTTGGTGATTTCCACTTCCACGAATAGCCAAGTTGTTTTGTAATATGTATTGTGTGTGCAGACCTAGTGTGTGTGCAAGGTCCTAAAATGCAAGAAAGCAAACTAGAGCAACCTAGAAAGTAAACCCTAATTGCTTATAAATGATAACGTAAATGCTCTAAATCAAGATGCAAAGTGATCTAAAGCATGAATAAATGATGTATTGAAGCTTATGTAAAGACATGAAAACAACATGAAATCATACCCAACCCTCAAGGGAGGAGTACAAGCCAATCTTCAGTCGGTAATCTCCTATTGTTCTTCAATGTCTTCCAAGCCCTAAATGGATGAATGGAATTGATAAATGCTTGATAGAGGGATGTTGTAAGATGTTGAAGTCTTCAAAGATCTGCTCTTTTGCTGCATATGAAGTTCCTGAAAACAAAAATCGGATCCTTTCAAATGAAGAAAGAGAGCTCTTATGTATGAAACTCGAGGTCGCAATTTCATCTTTTGGCCGACCTAGAGATTGAATATCTTGCCAATTTCTTGGGGTTAAGATTTATTTTATGATTGGATCACGCTCCTAAAATTTCGAGAAAAATGTCTGGGACCGTGTGCACTCCAGGCGCCACGGTCCCGACAACTTTTCACCAAATTTTCAGGACTGTCAGATATGACGATTTTAGAGAGAATCCCGAAGTTACAGGTGATTTCGAGATGTTTTGACCCCCGAAATTAAGCCCCCAAGCTCAGAATAGGACCTAATTAGGGTTTTTGATTAAGTGATGTATTGGAGGAATAAAATGAAAGGGGCACACTTTAATGAAAGGGCCCAACTTTGTGATGTGGAAAATGGTGAAATAGAACCTTTAGACCTAATTAATTCGATTAATTAAGTGCTAAAGGGGAAATGCCATGCAAAGTGCAACTACGCCAAGGCGGGTGCTAAACTAGGTGTTAAATTGTACTGCTTCAGCAAGTGCGTACAATTTATGACGTTACATTTAGCCCCCACTTTAGCGGTCATATGAGTACTACGTGCATATGCAAGCTAAAGTACAGAAAGTAAACATTATTTGAAAAAGGATATATCCATAAGTTGTCGGACGAAGCCCCCAGCGGCATCTGAAGTACACAGTTAGGAACCGCACCCTACAAAACACACGTTAGATCACAAAAATCACCTAATGCTTACTAAGGAAAGTGATGAAATTTGTGAGTAGTTGTATGCCCCCCCTATTTCGACTTGCTTATTAGGGAGGTGAAACAGGGTAGCATGTTTACTTACGACAAATTGTGTAAGAGAGTATTGATGAGGGATGTTCACTGAACAGGCTTCATTAGAGCACTTTTTGGAACATCTCGAGAGTAGGGGATTGAAAATACGATTCCTACACAACAAACGGTTCGAAAATCACATCTCCCAAACTCAAGTTATGATGAAATGAGTGAAAGAGGAAAATTAAGGTTTTGAAAATAAAGGTACAGGAATGAACGTATATACCTTGAAAGAGACACTTGCATTTGTCACTTTGTTGATTCTGAGTACTGTTCATTGCACCAGAGCCCACATAGCTATCATCATGCCTTCACGACGACCAGAGCATCCCACGAGGGTTGAGATCTTGCGCCAGGCCGTGATTGACGACGAGCCACTGGACGAGGTGAGTTGACTGAACTTTGACTTTTGATTTTCTGCATTTTGACTTTTCTATGATCGTATGCAGGCCCTGAAGGCTGACCCGGGGCCCACCCAGGGCACCATGGTCCCTGTGGAGCGCCCTAGTCCCCCCAGGGCACCATGGTCCCTGACAAGGGCGCCATGGTCCCTTCAGGGCGCCATGGTCCCTAACAGGGCGCCATGGTCCCCTCAGGGCGCCATGGTCCCTGACAGGGTGCCATGGTCCCTGATAGGACACTATGGTCCCCAATCAAGGCTTGGCGAGGGGTTTCAGGACTAGCACACGATGTTTGACAGTTTGCATTAGCGATTTTGATGATCGAGTACTGATTACGGTTATGTTTTTGTGTTGCAGGGCCTTCCGTACATGAGAGAGCATACAGCGGGACATATTCTTCACAGTTTACGAGATCAGATTCCGCGGCTTACTCAGTCAAAGAGAGACACACTGTCGATAGTAGGATTATGGTATGTGATCCTCATGCCAGCCATTCGGTTCCATCCTGCGATGCTGATGGCATTGATGGAGCGATGGGATCCTGACACATGCACATTTCATCTTCTAGTAGGGGAGCTGACGGTTACACTCGAGGATGTGTACCGTATACTTCGTCTGCCTATCAGAGGAGCGACTGTTACATACGCGACTGATCAGTCAGCGGAGGATCATCAGAGAGAGCAGGTGTATTGCATAGGGAGAGTCATGCCGAGCGAGATGAGAGGTCGCATCATGGCCAGCTGACTCTTACATCTTACAAGGGAGGTACCCCTTCTGAGACGCCTTATGATAGCCATCATAGCACTAGCCGTCTGCCCTAATGGGCGAGGTACACACATGCATGGGGGTCTCACATGGTGCATCAGAGTGATGAAGAGACATAGGAGAGTGTATGCTTGGGGTCAGAGTATCACGACCTTGAGGAGTATGTATTTGGATAGGGTTGTAGTTTGATGACATGCACACTTCTGCAGGTGTGGATTTTAGAGCACTTCACATGCACCAGGCCCGTCGGCTTTCCGCTGAGTACAGCGAGCGAGAGACCTAGGGTGTTCGCTTATCCACTTACCAGCGAGTGGAGATTTGGAGATTTGTTATATTGGAGAGTGATTTTTGACAGACTGACAGCCGAGGTGATAGTGTGGAGACCTTACCTACGGATGCACAGATGGGATGGGATGGAGAGACAGTTAGCATGCCTACAGAGGAACCGCCTATTGCGGGGACGGTATGCACACATCATAGTCCCTTTCTACTTTGACCGAGTACGGAGGCAGTTCGGGCTAGAGCAGTGTGTTCCAGCTGATGTGCCCATCTATACTCGACACTCGCGGGTCCTTCCCAGACCTAGAGCAGTAGCGAGACCGACGATAGATGACATCGAGACTACAGACTTAGAGGGATCTGATCAGGATATAGTCACTGACTACTCTGCAGAGCCTGGAGCACAGCGCAGGTACGTCTCATGGTTTATGAGATCATATCCAGGTCCTATCTTTCCACCAGATCATCCGACAGGCTATCCAGGCCCATGGAGACATGGAGACCAAGACGAGGACCAGGGATCTAGGTCAGAGGAGCCAGAGGAGGGAGAGGGTCATGAGGAGGTGGGAGATCCTAATCCACCTATAGGCGATCAGCCCAGTGCCGAGGAGGAGGAGGAGGATACAGATAGAGAGGAGGATGAGGGAGATGTAGGTGATGATGTAGATGAGGGCAAGGATGAGGATGATGAGGAGGATGACGAGGAGGAGGATAGAGATGAGGAGGAGGAGTCGGATGCAGCTCCCCACCATTCAGGAGATGATACCATAGCTCTGGATCCACCTCTTATTCCCCAACAGGGGGAACATGAGGCGATACAGAGACCTATTCCTAGTACCATCCAGCCTACACCCATCGTGCACAGATTATTCAAGCGAGGGGAGCCTATTGGTGCCCAGGCACAGATGCTACCATATCATGATCCCTACTAGCGTGAGGGAGATCCAGGTATAGTAGTTTTATATTGATTGATTAATGTTTTGATGATATAGAATGGTACTAACAAAAAATCTGTTCTACTGCCACAGCTAATGTGCAGGAGTGGCATTCCTTAATTCAGCAGGCAATGACAGACATTTCCATGATAGCACAGATCCCCAGTTCCTCATAGATTGCCTATAGGCCTCAGGGGAACGCGGGTCGGCATGATGACTTGTTTTCCCCATTTCGAATATAGGTAGATATATGGAGGGAGAGAGAGAGAGTCCTATCAGAGGACCTCCAGCAGGCACGACAGAGAGAGAGAGAGAGAGTCCTATCAGAGGACCTCCAGCAGGCGCGGCGAGATCTAGCAGCGGCTCAGGCCGAGGCTACCACCTATCGCGCGATCCTTATGGATAGGGATCGTAGGAGTTCCTCTCGGAGTCACTCATGGTCTGTATCTCGCTATACACCCATGGGTCCACCTTCACGGCTAGATCAGGAGGAAGCGTCCAGTCGACACTCTCCAGCCACCAGTCCTAGGGATAGGAGATGATTTTATGATGTAGGAGAGGTCACATTTTGGATATACAGTGACCTATATTTGTATACGATCCACACATATATATATATATATGTATATATACATGCTTCTCTTTTGTCTCAAATGTGTTATTCTTAATGCTTAAAACAATGTATATTTTGTTTTGATTAAATCTAATACATCTGGTAAATGTACATGTATGTTCAGAATTTAATTTCCATGTGATTGATTTCTCAATGCTCCATGATTAAATTGATACATGTGTGACTTTATTAAATATGTAATCAAGTACTACATTGATGATAGGGAAGAGATATGCATTAAGTCTAAGAATCATATAACCAATATGATTTAAATTTGAATTTAAACACAACATGATACAATTCTACTTAACACCTAAAGACACTGTATAATATGCTAGCATAATGGGAATGTAAATCTTTCACAATTTACATAAATGAATTCAAGACAAACCATAAAGTAAGAAGACACGTTTGTCAGGAACGAAGCAATATAGATTAAACAACATAACATTTAATTCTATTTTGCTTTAATTAAGAGACACTAACATATTATCCAATGTTGAAGAATTGAAAAGAAGATAAATAAGGAATGAAGAATTAAGCATAATATCTACGCAAGTGCATAGCATTTATAGGTTCTTTAAGAGGTGTACCATCTACATCCGCTATTTTGTAAGCACCTGATCCATAATCCTCAATAACAATATATGGTCCAAGCCAATTAGGACTAAATTTTCCCTTTTCTGCAGGTAAGGCATTCACATTGCGCTGATTCTCATAGAGGACTAAGTCACCTACTGAGAAGGAATGTTGAATAACCTTATCATTATAGCTTTGTTGTAGAGTTTTGTGATACGCTTGAATATGCTCAAGAGCGTTTATACGCTGTTCATCAAGCATCTCAAGCTGTTGAAGTCATTGTTCTCTATAAGAGTCATCATCTACTATACCTTTGAGAGAAACCCTAAGTGATGGAATCTCTAATTCTAAGGGCATAATAGCATCAGCACCATAAACAAGATTATAAGGAGTAGTTCCCGTAGCAATTCGTACACTCGTTTGAGAGGCCCAAAGAGCATAGATTAGCTGGTTACTCCAATCTTTACCATGCTTATTCATGGTTTTGCGAAGAATTTGTTCAATTATCTTATTGGATGATTCGGCTTGACCATTTGACTGAGGATAGTATGGTGTAGAAAATCAATGTTTGATATGATACTTCTAAAGGAATTTCTTCACGTCCTTGTTCTTAAATGATGTCCCATTATCTGAGATTATAGTAGAAGGTATCCCGAATCGAGAAATGATGTTTTCTAGAATAAATTGACAAATTACTTCAGCAGTGGTAGAGCGAAGGGGAATAGCTTCTACCCACTTCGTAAAGTAATCTGTTGCGGTTATAATGAAGGTGTGTCCTTGAGATGAAGGAGGAGAGATTTTACCAATAAGATCCAAACCCCATGCGAAAAAAGGCCAAGAAGCTACTTGAGAACGGAGTTCTTGGGCAGGAGCATGAATTAGATTATTGTGTTGTTGACATTGATGACATTTTTTAACAAATGAAAAGGAATCCTTCTGCATAGTTTGCCAATAGTATCCCATACAAAGCAATCTATGAACCAAGGATTTGCCCCCAAAATGCCCCCCACAGGCACCTGAATGTGCCTCTTCAAGAGCAACAGGGATTTCCAACTTGTTAAGACAACGAAGGAGAAGACCATCATAACCCCTTCGGTAAAGGACATTAGAAAGAATGATATACCTAGCAGACAGCTTGCGGATTCTAGCCCTAGTGTTCCTATTAGCGGAATTAGGAAAGATACCATCGGTCAAATATCTTATGATATGCGAGTACCATTCATCTGAGTCTATAAAATCACAACATGTTACCAAGCTAGAATCGTGTACAATAGCTGGAGAAATAAGGTTGTGAATAACAAATTTAAGATCAACCACAGGGTCCTCTAAAGATACAAGAGAAGCCACACATGCCATTGCATCCGCATGTCGATTATCTTTTGGAGGAACAGGTTCCATGGTATAAGAATCAAATTTCTGTAATAAAGAGATGGCAAGATCTTTATATTGTGATAATTTGTCTTGTTTTGCTTGATATATTCCTGTTACTTGTCTTATAATCAATTGTGAATCTCCATAGATATGTATGTGTTTTATGTTCAGAGATAAGGCTACTTTTATTCCCGCTATAAGAGCCTCATACTCAGCAGTGTTATTGGTACACAGGAAATTTAGACAATAGGATAAGGGAATGGGTTTCTTTGTAGGAGAAGCGAGAACAACACCTGCCCCCAATCCCGTACAACACTTAGAGCCATCAAAGTATAACTCCCAAGTTTCATCTTTCTCTATAGAAAGAATGAAGTCATCAGGAAAGGACTCAGGGTTAGGGAAGGAGAAAGGTGAAGGGGCCTCAACTAAGTGATCAGTCAATGCTTGTCCTTTAATTGCTCTTTGTGAAACAAATTTAAGGTCAAATTCATTTAACATCATAACCCACTTAGCTAGGCGTCCTGATAAATCAGTTTTAGAGAAAAGATGCTTCAACGGATCAAACTTTACCATGACGTGGACTTCTGAGTTTAAAAGATAATGTCTCAATTTCTGAGTCGTAAATACCAAGGCCAAGCATTGTCTTTCTATCACAGAATATCGGGTCTCATAATCAAGTAAGGTACAACTTATGTAATAAACCGGACATTCCTTACCATCTTTATCATGTTGTGCCAACAATGCTGCGAGAGCATGAGAGGAAGCAGCTGTATACAGAAGGAAGGGTTTAGAAGGTTCGGCAGGTTGAAGAATAGGAGGACTAGCCAAATACACTTTTAAATCTTCAAATGCTTGCTGACAATCCTCATTCCATTGAAAAGTGATATCCTTTTTAAGAAGTTGAGTAAAAGGAAAGGTACGATCCGCAAGCTGAGACACAAACCTACGAATAGCTTGAATCTTTCCTTGTAAGCTTTTAAGTTGAGACACATTTCTAGGAGGTGGCATGTTGACAATAGCATCTATTTTCTTAGTATCCACCTCAATCCCACGATGTGAAACTATGAACCCTAATAGTTTTCCACTATCCACACCAAAAACACATTTGAGGGGATTCAAGCGCATGTGATATTTACGAATTCTTTCAAAGATTTGATGAAGGATTTTAACATGATCCATGCGAAGAAAGGATTTGGCCAAAATATCATCAACATAATCCTCTAAAATCTTATGCATATAATCATGAAAGATAAGGGTCATCGCTTGTTGATAAGTTGCACCGGCGTTTTTAAGTCCAAAAGGCATCATTATCCAACAAAACGTACCCCAAGGAGTGGTGAAAGCAGTTTTGAATTGATCTTGAGGGTTAATAAAAATTTGATTGTAGCCTGAAAAACCATCCATGAAGGATAACAAGGCATGTCCTGCCGTAGAATCAACTATCATGTCAATGTTTAGAAGAGGGAAATCATCTTTTAAAGAAGCCTTATTTAGATCCCGAAAGTCGGTACACATTCTTATTTTGTTGTCTGGTTTAGCCACAGCGACAATATTTGAAATCCATGGGGAATAGTCAACAGGGTGGATAAATCCAGCCTCCAATAATTTTTCAATCTCAGCCTTAACAAGCAGAGCCACCTTAGGATTCATTTTTCAAATCTTTTGTTTCACGGGCTTAGCATCAGGAACTAAGACAATATTATGAGTAACGATCTTAGGATCTATACCAGGCATGTCAGAATATGCCCAAGCAAAGATCTCAGGGAATTCATGCAATAGTTCTTCATATTGTTTCTATTCCTCTTCATCCAAACATTTCCCAATTTTAATGACTTTCTCTTTATTGCAAGGATCCATCTTAACATCAGTGGTGTCACTTATGAGAAGATTACTTTGTTGAGGAATATGCTTTAACTGAGGGAATTCTTTCACAATCTCATCATTATCAATCTCTTTTCCAAAATAGGCTTCAGTGTTCAAACAATAAGGGAGTCCCCTATTGTGATGATAACGAGGAAGAGTGTCATAGGCTCCCAAGAACTCAGCTAAAGCATCGTCGGTAGGGAAGATATCCAAAGCACAATCACCCAAAGGATCCCCATCAATATACTCAGGGTGTTGTATTGATAGAGATGTAGAGATAGCATTAACACTAATGCATGGTCTTTTAGAAGCTTTAGTACGTCTGCAGGGATTATAGCCAAGTCCAAAGGCATAATTGTGAAAATTAGTCTCTAGAGGAACTCTTATCCCTTGTTCATGAGCACCACAACCTTTTCCATGATACCCATGCTTAGCAAAAATGCGAAAACCACGACCATAACGATCAACCATTTTAGGAAGAGAAGGTGGTTTTTCATAAGACAAAGAATCAAACTCTTCATAATTAGAGATGTGAGGAGAAGAAGTTTGAGAGGCGGCCACAAAATTATTACTCATAGATTCAGGTAAGGTTGATTGATTTTTAGTTTCTTCTTTCTTTTCAACTTTATGATTTTCAGCTTCTTCCTTCTTTTCAACTTTAATTTCTCTAGAAGGAACCTTATATTCACCCACAAAGGTAGGATTAAAATCAAGGGATCCCCAATCGTCGTCTTCGAGGATCTTCCCATAATCAAAATCCTTCTTATGTGTAGTTTCAAGTCGAGAAGAATCTTCTCCAAGAGCTCCAGACTCATCCAAAGAATTTTGATCATCAGAGAGCGAGGATTCGCCGATAGGTATCTTATTCAAAGATTCATCACTAAATGAGGACAGCTTAGAAGAACCCCCCTTAGAAGTGGATGTTTGCAAACAAGCTTGAAAATTAGTATCACCTATCAAGGTATATGTCTTATTGTTATAAATAAATTTAACTTGTCTATGCAATGTAGAAGGGACAGCATGCATACTGTGAATCCAAGGTCTCCCCAGTAGCAAGTTGTACGTTAGATTTCCCGACATAACATGGATAGGTGTAGGCAAAGTAACAGGCCCCACTGTGATGGGTAAGGTGATAGTACCTAATGAAGTTTTAGCCACATTATCAAAGCCTCGAATAGGATGAGAGTCCGGTTCAATTAAGGATGTATCCACATTCATCTTATGCAAAAGATTAATGCTACACACATTAAGACCAGAGCCATTATCTACTAGTGTTCGCCTTATAGCCGTGTCTTTCATGATAACCACAATCATCAAGGGATCATATTGATGTTGGATTTCACTAGTAGGCAACTCATCTTGGGTAAACACAATTTGAGCTTTAGGATTCATCACAGAGTTAACCAAAGATGCTATATTACTAGATGTATTCGGTGGAGGAGCATTCAAATCTTTCAAGGCATCTTGTAACATTCCATGATGAGCGGAAGAAGTTTGAATCAAATCCCAAAGGGATATCTTAGCAGGGGTAGCTTTAAGTTGTTCTATGAGATCATATTCCTTACTAAGAACTTGTGAAATACGTGGAGCTTGTGGAAGAACCAGTTGAGGATTCGGAAGGGAAACTGGGGTAACAGGAGGAGGACTAGGCTGCCTATTATTTCTGGTATGATAAGTATGGGCAATCGCATGATAACTCTCTCTAGTTATTTGCTTGGCATAATTATAAGGACTTATAGGTTTTCTTCCTTGCACAGTGATGATTGGTTTATTCGGAATACAAAAGGAATCATGATCATACCCTCCTTGGACAGTAAGGAGAGGTGACTTAGAAACTTGAAAGGTGGGAGAAGGATAAGCTCCTTGGACTTCAAAGAGAGGCTTTTTATGCTCATTCAAGTTTATCATGTTAACTAATTTAGAAGTTTTGTTCTTGTTTAAAGATTTCGATAAAGCCACAAAGTCATCAAGAGCATGATCATATCTATTGAAAGGTTTATCTTTTGATTCAAAAGGAGACATCTCCTCATAGAGGGGATTGGTGAAAACAACCATGTTACTAGATTTAGTGGAAGAGTTGATAGGAATGTACCCTTGAGAGGACTCATTCAACTTATCTTTCTCATCACAACGAAATGGCATAGTAACAAGGTTTATGAGTTTTTGGTAAAATGAAGGTTTGGCATCTTTAGGGTTCAAAAACTCATCTAAAGCTTCATCTAATTCATCTTGGCTATACTCATAATAATCATCGAAAGCATGAACATTTTGCAAATAAAAATCTGACATTTTGAAAAGATTGCACAAAACTTTAAACACCCAATGCAAAGAAACACACTTTTTTCTTTTTCTTTTTAATGAAAATGAAATGAAAACACACTAAATCTAGATCTAGATCTAACAAATGCAATGCAAGAGGAAGCAATGATAGATTCACGTCAGGTTCACCAAAATGTGTGGGGGAAAAAGTGAGACTAGGTTAACATGCCCTAATCCTACCTTTTGACACACATTACGGAATACGAAAGAGCCTAGAGATATCGCACAATTGGCTACTTCTTTTGGTGAAAGAGAGAGCCATGGGATATCTATTAGGATTTCTATTCCCTTGTTGAAATTGTAAATTCAAGTAATGCAAGTTCAAACCCTAATCCCAAAATGCAAGTATGAACTAATAACAAGATTGCAGAATTGAGATTAAACAATGAACAGCTGTAAATACAAGGATGAAATAAGAATGCAGATGTGTACCCAGAGTCAAGATCGGACTGAAAATGTTCGGGATGGGGGTGCGGGCGCCATTGTCCTGAAAACTGCACCAGAAACTGTTGTTCTGCACTCTGGAACACTGCCGAAAAGTTGTCTGAGAGTTGTCTGTCCGGAGGACCAGGGTGCCCAGCGCCTCTGTCCCAGGGACCAGGGCGCCCAGCGCCCCTGTCCAAGTCTTCTGCTCTGCAATTTGATACAGAGTGTTGTCTCGACCTTCTCTCTCTGGATTTGTATCTCGCGGCGTCGTCTGAATCTCGAAACCTGCAATGATATCTGAAAAAGGGTGTATGGGCGGCTATATAGGGTTTTGCCTTAGTCAAACCCTCGCTTCGGTGATTTCCACCTCCACGAATAGCCAAGTTGTTTTGTAATATGTATTGTGTGTGCAGACCTAGTGTGTGTGCAAGGTCCTAAAATGCAAGAAAGCAAACTAGAGCAACCTAGAAAGTAAACCCTAATTGCTTGTAAATGATAACGTAAATGCTCTAAATCAAGATGCAAAGTGATCTAAAGCATGAATAAATGATGTATTGAAGCTTATGTAAAGACATGAAAACAACATGAAATCATACCCAACCCTCAAGGGAGGAGTACAAGCCAATCTTCAGTCGGTAATCTCCTATTGTTCTTCAATGTCTTCCAAGCCCTAAATGGATGAATGGAATTGATAAATGCTTGATAAAGGGATGTTGTAAGATGTTGAAGTCTTCAAAGATCTACTCTTTCGCTGCATATGAAGTTCCTGAAAACAAAAATCGGATCCTTTCAAATGAAGAAAGAGAGCTCTTATGTATGAAACCCTAGGTCGCAATTTCGTCTTTTGGCCGACCTAGAGATTGAATATCCCGCCAATTTCTTGGGGTTAAGCTTTATTTTATGATTGGATCGCGCTCCTAAAATTTCGAGAAAAATGTCCGGGACCGTGTGCACTCCGGGCGCCACGGTCCCGACAACTTTTCACCAAATTTTCAGAACCGTCAGATATGACGATTTTAGAGAGAATCCCAAAGTTACAAGTGATTTCGAGATGTTTTGACCCCCGAAATTAAGCCCCCAAGCTCAGAATAGGGCCTAATTAGGGTTTTTGATTAAGTGATGTATTGGAGGAATAAAATGAAAGGGGCACACTTTAATGAAAGGGCCCAACTTTGTGATGTGGAAAATGGTGAAATAGAACCTTTAGACCTAATTAATTCGATTAATTAAGTGCTAAAGGGGAAATGCCATGCAAAGTGCAACTGCGCCAAGGCGGGTGCTAAACTAGGTGTTAAATTGTACTGCTTTAGCAAGTGCGTACAATTTATGACGTTACAATATATATATATATATATATATATATATATATATATATATATATATATATATATATATATATATATATATATATATATATATATATAAATAAATGTGTGTGTGTGTGTGTGTCTGTATATGTATATGTATATGTATATATTTTTTATGTTTAAAAATTTAAAAAAAAAAAAAAAAAAAAATGGTGACCTTGCCAGCCACTATGGGTAACCACAATGGACAGCACTGGGCCACCACTATGGGTAACCGCAGTGAACGGCTCACGATCGCCACTGTGAGTAACCACATTAGATGGCACAGGGTCGTCACTGTGGGTATCCAAAGTGAGCGGTTCACGGCCACCACTGTGGGTAACCGCAGTGGTGTCCAGGAGCCCCTCCTTCAAACCCCTACAGCCTGTGCATAATGCCCCCCAATCCAATGTAAACTCTCGGCCCTCTCCCTTTCTCGGCCGCCACCTGCACACACACACACAGAGAAAAAAAAAGAGAAGAGATAAACAAGCAACCCTAACCTAATTTCGAGTAAGGGTTAGCTTGATAATAAGAAAAAAAAGGGGTTGGGGGGGGGGAGTTAAACAAGAAATCCTAACCCATTTTCGGGTTAGGGTTAGTAATGAGAAAAGAAAGAAAATATTTAAGATATAAGAAATAATCAACCCTAGATAGGGTTAGTAATAAAATATTAAATAAAATGAAATGAGGGGGAAATTATTTTCAAAATTTGAAAAGAATTGCCCTCATTTATCTATAGTCAATATGTAGGATTAATTAACCCCTAATATTGACTAGGGTAAAATTGGGTCTTAATGTAGACTTTTTAGGGATTATAATTGAAATTGGGGATTAATTTTTATATAGCAATATTATTCTCATAATTGATTAAATTTTATTAACAAGGTTTATTAATGAGAATTTTATATAGCTATTTTTCATATTTAATTAAATATGGATGTTTGGGTTAAAATTCCTTTGGGGGATTTTATTAATGGAATTTATTAAATGTATAATATAAAATTTTAGCCTATGAGGTCATTGTTGGCCGAATATTTAATAGTTGAAATTTAAATGTCTTAGGGGATTTAAATTTGACTTTAATATAAGATGAAAATATTAGTCGGATATTCTATTTGATTTGGTTAACTTTATTAACTTAATTTAAAGGCATTTTTGCATTTTCTCAATTAAATATTTTTAATATGAGTTAACATTATTTTTATTTAGCCTTGAGTATTTTAAATACTATTGAGATAATTAATATCTCTCGATTCTTGTTGGAGAATTTTAATTAGGGGAAATTAATTAGTTTAATTAGATTAATTAATTAAGTTGTGATGACCCTTTTTAGGGAATAATTAGTCTACTCTAAAGATTAACGATATAATGACAGAGTTGAATTAAAACAACTTAGTGAACCATTCCATTTAACCCAGAGTTAACCCTTAGTTAAGACAAAACTTATTTATTCCATTTTAAATGTAGATTATTTAATGTATTTATGTTGTTTTAAAAAAAAAATTGTTGTTCCGTTTTTGTCTAAAAGTTTGGGCATGACACTATGTTGCCAACATATTGTAATTGGTTTTCATGATATAATTCAGTTAGTCTACATTGCCCCCATCAAATTGTATTATTTTCATTGTGTTTTACTCTTGTTTCATGGTCCAGATTGATCTCCTTGAGGTCCCTCCTAACTGTGACTGCACCATTTCCTTGCAGTGGTTTTTAGCACTTAGAAGCTTTGCCACTATATACTTACCAAAAAGACCAAACTCATTGAAAAAATTGATCGTCTCAATTAATTTTTGTCTAAAACTAATCTCACATGGCATACAGCTAAATGGGTTATGCTACTAAGTGAGTTCAACATAGAGTACATTGACATAAAAGCAATAAAAGGACAAATCATAGTTGATCAATTGGTTGACGCACCCATTTAAGGAGATAACCCACTCATAGTAGAATTTACTGATGATGCTATCATGATTGTCACACAATCAACCCAATGGTAGTTATATTCTGATAGTTCTTGAATGTTGGTTTAAATTTTTTTAAACTAGAGAAGTTTACAAAATTGTGGTTTCAGCCACAATGTGTGAGTTCGAATCTCTCCTAATTTCTAAGGGAAGGCTCCCCATTTAACTTACTACTCTATCTATCTAGAATAAAATATAACTTCTGATTTCTAATCTAAACTTGGGTGGTACATCATCCTATCCTCTCTCTTTTTTTAGAATAGATGTTATTCTCTCCTCTTTTTTCAGGAAAGAATTTGCAATATAGAGCATAAATAATTCTTACAATTTCAATGTTACAAATTAACTCAAAGTGTGTGAATGAACAAATTACAAATAGAGAAAGAAGAAAAGTTTCTATAAAGGCCCAAAGTCCTTTGTTGTTTCTTTGAGATGAGAAAGAGTGCTTAAGCTCAGTCTTAAAAATCACTGCTCTTCTATCAACCCTTTTTCAAATAACTTTGTCTGTAACCCATAGTATTGAATTAAGATAATCAAAGTAAAGCTCAAAGTCTTTATTTTGATTATCTTGTTAAAACTTTTGATAATATTTTTTTAAAATGATAACATGAAGCACAAATTATTCAAATTAAAATTTCCTTTTTAAGATGACAAAATAAAGCACAAAGTCTTTACTATATTTTAGCTAATTTTAACCTTGAAAGTACCAATATGAAGCTCAAAGTCTTTAAAATGATAATACTTTCACCTATTCTTAATTCTAATAACAAGAGTTGAAATATGACACACAGTTCACAAGCAAACACTTATTCTACTCTTTAACAATATTTTTCTACAAAGCCTTTACTCAAGAAAAATACGATTCAATAAGAATACTATTACCAAGAACACAAAGTTTGATTGCTAGAGGTATATTCTAATTTGAATAATCTTGCAAAATAACAATAGGAACACAAAGTTTCACTTTTTCTCCACTTTGACAAAGTTTTGTTGCATATACATTAAAGATAGATAATTACAATAAGAAACCTCAATATATATATATGTGATGTGTGTTGAGAAAATTTAGAAAAAACTACAACTAAATCAATGAAGAGTCCTATTTGACTTAGAACTCATGCACACCCTGGGTGCAAAAACTTAAATACAAAATGACACTTGAGGTGTCAAAGTCTTATTACAAAATTGCATCTACAACTTCTTAAATATAGAAAATGCTAAGTGTCACCAAACACTCCATTTCGATCCTATTTCATGAAGTCCTCGAACTTTTGTAGAACTACTTTAATTTGTTCTTTATTAGGTCCTTTGGTGTGACTTGTGATAACCTTGACTCGAGTAATAGAGTCTCTGAGGCTTATAAAACATTTCTTGTGCTTTTTCAAAAGAGAGGCTTATAAAAGATGAGTTTCTTGGCTTAGCAACCTATCCATCCATTCGCCAATTGTTCTACCATGACAATTGACCTATTCAACTTATTTAATAATTTGCTCATCCACTCAAGAAGTGATGGGCTCAACTATCTCTAATGATTTGGTTATCTTGATTAAAACCTTAGTGATTTGATCTACCTATTTCATCAATTTATCTTTCTTGACCTTTTTGTTAATTGAACATTGCCACAAGCTATGCAAAATATGTTTGGGCATCTTCCACTACTCCTTCATGTGTTTGTTTGCCCAGGTTAATTGTATTGATGACATAATTTGTAGGCTACACTATATACAAATCCATGTCTGGAGGAGGAATTTCCATTTCCACATATTTTTTCTTTGAATAGTCCACCTTCATCCTAGATAAAGTTTTGGCCTTCTTTGTACCTTTGCGATTTGTAGGAATAAACTAACTCAAATCAAAGTCATCTAGAGAGATGACCTACTTCTTTCTCTTAGGAGTGTTAGATACTAGCCAAGGTGGCAAAGTTCTATCGTCATCCACTGCAAAAGTCAACAATTGTGATGCCAATTCTTGAGGTTGAAAATTTGTAGTTGTATACACCTAAAAATGGTCTGAAGATAATTAATTGAATACATAGTTATTTAATTAATCCCAATTCCCAATTAATCAAATTCGCAAGCAAATTAGATTAATTCCCTTATTCATCTACTAGTAAATAAATCTACATGATTTATTTATATAGTTCATTTCGTATCCCTTTTGATTAATTAATCTAAATTAATCAATCCTCCCCCCTATTTAAATCAATTCTTCTAATTCCTAATTAAGATTAACAAACTCAAGTTTGTTGAGATTAATTATTATTTTCTAATTATTTGAATTTCTAAATTCAAATGAGCACATGGCTCCTAACTTTTAACAACCTAGCTTAAAAACCCTCTAATCTAACCCATTCCATCTAATCCTAGGGTCTAACTAACCCTATCCCTTTGCACATCCTAACCTGCAGATCCTAACCTCATATGGAGTGAATATTCTCCCCTTAAGACACATGGAACTTTTGCCACATGTCTCCTCCCTTGGACACTTGCCCTCTAATGAGCAAGGCTCCTTGACACTTGTCACCAAAGGGATGACAAGTGTCCCTTCCTCCAACTTCCTCAATCTTGGCCCTTGATATCTTCAAATCAAATCTGGACCATCGATTCCTGCCTCCTCAGGTCGGGCCTTGGAATTCTTATAAATATCCCCCATTTTGGAGCACAAAGGATCCCATCTCATATCAATTTAGGCATTGTTGCCCACCATGGGGTCCCCTTTGATCTTTAACAAGTTTGCTTGTAGGAAATCTCATTGACAGGTTGAATAGCTCTTTCGACACACAGATTAGCTCTCTAGGGTTCTAGATTCGCATTTTAGGCTTCTTTTGTAGCATTCTGACACCTCAAATGGCATTTTTGGGAGATTTCTCAACTTTGTTTATGTGTTTTTTTATACTTTAGCGCTTTCAGTCTGTACTTTAGCGCTTTTGGTTTGTTCTGCGACGCTTCTGGTCAATTATACAACACTTCTAGTAAATTTTGCAGCATGTTTGGTTAGTTCAACAGCATTTTTGGTCGATTCAACAACATTTTTGGTGTGCAGAATAGCGTTTTGGGTCAATCTGGTAGCGTTCTTGGCACATATGATGGCATTCTTGGTCAATTTTATGGCATTTTCAGATTTTTATTGATTTTTTTAATGTTGTATTTTGCATTTCTTATTTCTTCTTCTAGACTATCATTTTCTCAAACCTAAGTTGCAATTTATTTGTTTTACAAGTTCTTATTTCATTGTGAGAGACTGGATTCATAAACCATTTCACTGTCAAAGAATGCAATATAAACTACTAACTTTGTTTGCAGTCGCAGGTTTTTGCACTTATTTTTGTTAAATTAGGCACAAAGACTAATTACAATACAAAATGAACAAACATTTCTTATGGATTTTGATGATAGGCGAGTATGCTCTCACCTTTCTTAGGTGATCAGAAATCTAGACTTGCCTTTTTTTTCAATAGGTATATTCTAATTTGAATAATCTTGCAAAATAACAATAGGAACACAAAGTTTCACTTTTTCTCTTCACTTCAACAATGTTTTGTTGCATATACATTAAAGATAACTAATTAAAATAAGCAACCTCAATATATATATGTGAGGTGCGTTGAGAAAATCTAGTAAAAACTATGACTAAATCAAAGAAGACTCCTATTTGACTTAGAACTCGTGCACACCCTGGGTGCAAAACTTCAATACAAAATGACACTTGAGGTGTCAAAGTCTTATTAAAAAATTGCATCTACAACTTCTTAAATATAGAAAATGCTAAGTGTCACCAGACACTCCATTTCGATCCTGTTTCATGAAGTCCTCGAACTTTTGTAGAACTACTTTAATCTGTTCTTTATCAGGTCCTTTGGTGTGACTTGTGAGAACCTTGACCCGAGTAAAAGAATCTTTGAGGCTTATGAAACATTTCTTGTGCTTTTTCAAAAGAGAGGCTAGATCATCTAGATTTACTTGGATATTAATTATCTTATCAACTGAAGATAATGAGAACTCTTGTTTATCAACTTCTTCACCAACAAGTAGACTGAATTATTTAAGATGACATCTTCGTGAAGAGGTTTCTGATTCTCATTGAGGAAGGTGCAAGGAAGTTCTGATATCTTCTCAATGATGTCTTTTCCCTTGTCATTTCATTCCTTCTGATCTTTTCTCATATCTTTGACAAGTTCCTCCAGAATATTCATTTTATGTTCTAGTATCTCCCTTTGTTCAACATACATATTTCTTGAAGTACTTCATTATCAACTCAAACATCCAATTGGAAATCCTGTAACTTCAACCAACAGTTGAAGTCCTCATATTCCTCTAATTCATTTGAATATCTCAGTCTTTA
Source organism: Cryptomeria japonica (assembly GCF_030272615.1). Taxonomy (NCBI): domain Eukaryota; kingdom Viridiplantae; phylum Streptophyta; class Pinopsida; order Cupressales; family Cupressaceae; genus Cryptomeria; species Cryptomeria japonica. The sequence continues at coordinate 479,741,371 of NC_081409.1, forward strand.
CCTCATCCATATTATTCATTAGAGTGATAGTTGAACATAAAAGATGAGTTCCTTGGCTCAACAACCTATCCATCCATTCGCCAATTATTCTACCATGACAATTGACATGTTCAACTTATTTAATGATTTTCTCATCCACTCAAGAAGTGATAGGCTCAACTATCTCTGATGATTTGGTTTTCTTGATTAAAACCTTAGTGAGTTGATCTACCTATTTCGACAATTTATCTTTCTTGACCTTTTTGTTAATTGAACATTGCCACAAGGTATGAAAAATATGTTTGGGCATCTTCCACTGCTCCTTCATGTGTTTGTTTGCCTAGGTTAATTGTATTGATGACATAATTTGTAGGCTACACTATATCCAAATCCATGTCTGGAGGAGGAATTTCCATTTCCACATATTTTTTCTTTGATTTGTCCACCTTCATCCTAGATAAAGTTTTGGCATTCTTTGTACCTTTGGGCTTTGTAGGAATAAACTGACTAAAATCGAAGTCATCTAAAGGGATGACCTACTTCTTTCTCTTAGGAGTATTAGCTACTAGTCAAGGTGGCAAAGGTGTATTGTCATCCATTCCAAAAGTCAACACTTGTGATGCCAATTCTTGAGGCTGAAAATTTGTAGTTGTATACACCTAAAAATGGTCCGAAGATAATTAATTGAATACACAGTTATTTAATTAATCCTAGTTCCCAATTAATCAAATTTGCAAGCAAATTTGATTAATTCCCTTATTCATCTACTAGTAAATAAATCTACATGACTTATTTATATAGTTCATTTTGTATCTCTTTTGATTAATTAACAAACTCAAGTTTGTTGAGATTCATTATCATTTTCCAATTATTTGAATTTCTAAATTCAAATGAGCACATGGCTCCTAACTTTTAACAACCTAACCTAGCCACCCTCTAACCTAACCCATTCTATCTACTCCTAGGGTCTAACTAACCCTATCATTTTGCACATCCTAACCTCCTATGGTGTGGATATTCTCCCCTTGAGACACGTGGCACTTTTGCCACATATCTCCTCCCTTGGACACTTGCCCTCTCATGAGCAAGGCTCCTTGACACTTGTCACCATAGGTGTGACAAGTGTCCCTTCCTCCAACTTCCTAAATCTTGGCCCTTGATATCTTCAGATCAAATCTGGACCATCGATTCCTGCCACCTCAGCTTTGGCCTTGGAGTTCTTATAAATATCCCCCATTTTGGAGCACAAAGGATCCCATCTCATATCAATTTAGGCATTGTTTCCCACCATGGTGCCTAGCCCCTTTAATCTTTAACAAGTTTGCTTGCAAGAAATCTCATTGACAAGCTGATTAGCTCTTTTGGTGCACAGATTAGCTCTCTAGGGTTCTAGATTTGCGTTCTTGGCCTCTTTTGTAGCGTTCTGAACCTCAAATGGTGTTTTTGGGAGATTTCTCAACTCAATTTTAGTGTTTTTCTATACTTTAGCACTTTTGGTTTGTTCTGCAGCGCTTCTGGTCAAATTTGCAACACTTTTGGTCAATTTTGTAGCATTTTTGGTCAATTCTGTAGCGTTTTTGGTTGATTCAGCAATATTTCTAGTATGGAGATTTGTGTTTTGGGTCAATTTGGCAGCGTTCTTGGCACATATGATGGCGTTCTTGGTCAATTTGATGGTGTTTTTTAGTTTTTTATTGATTTTTCTAATGCTATATTTTGTATTTCTTATTTCTGCTTCTAGACTCATTTTTGCGAACCTAAGTTGCAGTTTATTAGATTTGTAGGTACTTATTTTGTTGTGAGAGACCGGAGTCATCAACCATTTCACTGTCAAAGAATGCAATATAAACTACTAACTTTGTTTGCAGCCTTGGGATTTTGCACTTATTTTTGTTAAATTAGGTGCAAAGACTAATTACAATGGAAACGAATAAACATTTCTTATGGGTTTTGATGATAGGCGAGTACGCTCTCACCTTTATTAGGTTATTAGAAAGCTAGACTCGTCTTATTTTTTCAATAGGTATATTCTTATTTGAATAATCTTGCAAAATAACAATAGGAACACAAAGTTTCACTTTTTCTCTTCACTTCGACAAATTTTTGTTGCATTTACAATAAAGATAGCTAATTACAATAAGCAACCTCAATATATATATGTGAGGTGCGTTGAGAAAATATCATAAAAACTATGACTATATCAAAGAAGACTCCTATTTGACTTAGAACTCGTGCACACTTGGGTGCAAAAACTTAAATACAAAATGACACTTGAGGTGTCAAAGTTTTATTACAAAATTGCATCTACAACTTCTTAAATATAGAAAATGCTAAGTGTCACCAGACACTCCATTTCGATCCTGTTTCATAAAGTCCTCAAACTTTTGTAGAACTACTTTAATTTGGTCTTTATTAGGTCCTTTGGTGTGACTTGTGATAACCTTGACCCAAGTAATAGAGTCTCTGAGGCTTATGAAACATTTCTTGTTCTTTTTCAAAATAGAGGCTAAATCATCTAGATTGACTTGAATATTTATTAGCTTATCAATTGAAGATAATGAGAACTCTTGTTTATCAACTTCTTCACCAACAAGTAGACTGAATTATTTGAGATGACATCTTCGTGAAGAGGTTTCTGATTCTCATCGAGGAAGGTGCAAGGAAGTTTTGATATCTTCTCTGTGATGTCTTTTCCCTTGTCATGGCACTCGTTCTGAGCTTTTCTCATATCTTTGACAAGCTCCTCCAGAATATTCATTTGATGTTCTAGTATCTCCTATTGTTCAACATACATATTTCTTGAAGGAAGTACTCCATTGTCAACTAGAACATCTAAATGGAAATCTTGTAACTTCAACTAAGAGTTGAAGTCCTCGTATTCCTCCAATTCATTTGAAAATAAATTCAAAGCTTTTTCAATCTCAGTCTTTACCTCATCCATATTATTCATTAGAGTGATAGTTGAACATAAAAGATGAGCTCCTTGGCTCAGCAACCTATCCATCCATTCGCCAAATGTTCTGCTATGAGAATTGACATGTTCAACTTATTTAATGATTTTCTCATCCACTCAAGAAGTGACAGGCTCAACTATCTCTGATGATTTGGTTATCTTGATTAAAACCTTAGTGAGTTGATCTACCTATTTCATCAATTTATCTTTCTTGACCTTTTTGTTAATTGAACATTGCCACAAGGTATGAAAAATATGTTTGGACATCTTCCACTACTCCTTCATGTGTTTGTTTTCCTAGGTTAATTGGATTGATGACATAATCTGTAGGCTACACTATATCCAAATCCATGTCTGGAAGAGGAATTTCCATTTCCACATATTTTTTCTTTGGTTTGTCCACCTTCATCCTAGATAATTTTTGGCCTTCTTTGTACCTTTAGGCTTTGTAGGAATAAACTGACTAAAATTGAAGTCATCTAGAGAGATGACCTACTTCTTTCTCTTAGGAGTGTTATATACTAGTCAAGATGGCAAAGGTGTATCGTCATCCACTCCAAAAGTCAACACTTGTGATGCCAATTCTTGATGCTGAAAATTTGTAGTTGTATACACCTAAAAATGGTCTAAAGATAATTAATTGAATACACAATTATTTAATTAATCCTAGTTCCCAATTAATCAAATTTGCAAGAAAATTTGCTTAATTCCCTTATTCATCTACTAGTAAATAAATCTACATGATTTATTTATATAGTTCATTCTGTATCCCTTTTGATTAATTAATTTAAACTAATCAATCCTCCCCCCTTATTCATCTACTTTGTTTGCAACCACAGGATTTTGCACTTATTTTTGTTAAATTAGGCACAAAGACTAATTACAATGGAAATGAACAAACATGTCTTATGTGTTTTGATGATAAGCGAGTATGCTCTCAGCTTTCTTAGGTGATCAGAAAGATAGACTCATCTTTTTTTTTCAATAGTGCATATCTTTAGCAGGCCTGCCCTCCCGAGGAGCCTATAAGGCCAAAGCCATTAAGGTCGATGAGAGGGGAACGACCCAAGTGTGAACAACTAATGCCAAGTACTCCAACCCACTATAAAATAAACATGATATGATGAAAATGAAGTCAACAACAGTGCTCAAGAATAGCTCTCCTCAGTACCTTTGGGTATATCAAACCATGGTTTTCAAGGCTAGGAGACCTCTTCATTGAGTTTATACCCTGACGTGCCAAATGGATCCCTTACTAGTTCCAATTAAAATTAGAAGCTACCTGGTTTAACTCCGAACATTATTAAATTCTTAGTACATGGAGGGGGAAGAATCTCTCCTTAAGACACTCACCATATGTCCCTCTTGAGCATATGTGTGAAGTCCCCTTTTGAGACCTTATTGCTAGGCTCATAATGAGACTCCACTAGCTCTCACAAAGGCAAAAACATGGGTGCCCTTTAGGGGGTGACAAATCTATGTGAGCCGATAGGGTACCAAGTGTGAGATAAGAACTAATAATGAAGCCAATCTCCTTAGGGTAGACTAAATGATGTGTTTTCAATTGTTCAAAACCCATGAAAACTTGGGCTTTCTTTAAAGCTTCTTGAACGTACACTTTATGTGTCCTTTGGGATGAAAATACAATCTGAATTCTATGTTTGTAAGTCAGGTCAAGATATCATCCATTGAAATACAACAAAAATTGCAAAATCAAACTTCAAATCGTCAAATTTACAAGTCTCACAGCAGATTAGCTCTTTCAGTCCAAACAGTAGCTCTTTCGGTCCAAATTGTAGCTCTTTCAATCCAAACTATAGCTCTTTCAGTCCAAATAGTAGCTTTCTTGGTCCAAATAGTAGCTCTCTTGGTCCAAATAGTATCTCTCTCGATCCAAACTATAGCTCTTTCGGTCCAAACAATAGCTCTCTTGGTCTAAATAGTAGCTCTCTCAATCCAAACTATAGCTCTTTCAGTCCAAAAAATAGCTTTCTTGGTCCAAATAGTAGCTCTCTCGGTCCAAACAATAGCTCTCTCAGTCCAAACTGTAGCTCTTTCGGTCCAAACAATAGCTCTCACGGTCCAAATAGTAGCTCTCACGGTCCAAATGCCAGCTCTCTTGGTATGAATCTTAGCTTTCTCATATTTCAACATTAACTCTCCAAGGTTCAGCTTGCTAGGTATGAACATCAATTTTCTCAGTCTACACATTAACTCTTGGGGTCAAAATAACCATTGTCTAAGTTCTAACATCACTAGTTTAAACTTTAGAGTTCTTGGTCTAAACAACAAAGATTCTTGTCTAAACAACAACTCTCTTGGTCTAAACAACAACTCTTCTAGTCTAAACAACAACTCTGCTAGTCTAAAAAATAGCTCTCTTGGTTTAAACAACAGAGTTTTTGGTCTAAACAACAACTTTTGTGGTTGAAACAACAACTCTCTTAGTTTAAACAATAGAGTTCTTGGTCTAAATGTTGGCTCTCTTGGTCTAAACGTCAGCTCTTCTGGTTTAAACGTCCGCTCTCTTGGTCTAAATGTGTCATCTCTCTTGATCTAAATGTGTCATCTCTCTTGGTCTAAACATCAGCTCTTCTGGTCTAAACATTATCTCTCTTGGTATAAACGTCAGCTCTTATGGTCTAAATGTCACCTCTCTTGGTCTAAACAATATCTCTTTTGGGTTGAATGTCAAATTGCTCACATTTCAACACTAGATCTCCTAGTTTGCACTTGCTAGGTCTAAATTTCAATTATTTAAGTCTGAAAATCAAAAACTTAGGTCAAAACAACAATCTCCTAAGTTTAAACACCCAATTTATGGAGTCTAAACATCATTGTTTTGAACTTTAGAGTCACTACACTATAGAATAGCATTTTTGGTATGTTCCTCAGTGTTCTTGGTCAGTTTGTCAGTGTTTTTGGTCAGTATAGCAGCATTCTCGAACAGTTTGTCAGCATTTTTGGTCAGTTTGTCAACATATCTGGTCCATACAACAATATTTTTGGTCAGTATAGCAGCGTTTCTGGTCAGTATAGTAGCGATTATGGTCAATTTGTCAGCATTTTTGGTCAGTATAGCAGTGTTTCTAGTCAGTATAGCAACGTTCCCGGTCAGTTTGTCAGCGTTTATGGTTAGTTTATCAGCATTTCTAGTCCATATAGCAGCATTTCTGGTCATTTTGTTAGTGTTTCTGGTAAACTACACCAAAATCAGAAAACAAAAACAACCCATTTCTTAGACAGTCAAACATGGAGACTAGATCATCTTCTCAAGTCACTCAATCAGGTTATCTTTTGCTAAAACAAATTCAAAGCAAGACACACTAAGGTTCTCAAGTATTCATCTCCAACAAGTTTAAGATCTAATATCTCAAAGTGCAACATCACACCTTCTTTGATAAACTGGTCTCTCAAAACATAGTTTCTCATTAGGATCTATCATCCTCTATAATGAAACTGCAACGTTTGATCGGGATAACCTTGTCCCACATCGTAGGATATATCATTCCTATTGGACTTGGTTTTATCAAAAATAGCATCATTGCACTCCAAACTAAGATTGAAAAACTTACAATCTACAAATACTTGAATTATCTTTTCATGTCATATCACTCTATCATACCTACATTGACAGTTGGTCACTTATCGAAACACCTTCTAGACAATTGGATCCTTGCACAATATTCAACACACGTGTATGCTTGTTTTAACTAGAGCGTAGAGACAAAAGATCAAAGAAACATAAATAGAAACATTCAAAATAGTTGAAGATCATAGAAACATGGAATATCAAAGCAAAATACAAGAAGAAGACATAACAGATCAACATATCAGAGAAATCAAACAAGTCCAAAATCAAAAGCCAACTATGTCAAATCCTCACAAGGATTCAAATTCATCTCCAAAGAAAGGTGGCTCTTTTATGCAATGCTTAAAGAGATCCCTAAAGGATTTTTCTAAGGAAGATCAACACTGCACACCTATGTCTAGCAATGGCTCATCCCCCCATAAACAAATTGACTCTCCAAAGGCATATATTCCTACACCTCTTGAAAACTTGCAAGAACCTTCCATAGCATCCTCACCAAACAATACATCCAAGGATAAAGTTCCCAAAGGGATATCCATAATGACCATCAAACCTATTTTAGAGGATCATATTCAAAGCCCATCTCCTTCATATCTAAGCATTGATTCCTTGCAATATCCCCATAATGCTTACTTGCAAATTGAAGTCCTCATTCATAGAACGTTCGTTAAACATGTCCTAATAGATGGAGGAGTTGGCTTAATAATTTGCTCATTGAATCTTGTCCATTCTCTAGGTTATTCTGAAGATGTAGTTGATCCTCGAAAAAAGATCACATTCAAAGCATATGATGAAGAAGAATGTTCCTCTAAAGGAATTATGGTATTACCCATCAGAGTTGGACCTTTGTAGAAAGACACAACATGCCAAATCCTAGAATTGGATTTATCATACAACATACTCTTGGGAAGCCTGTGGATACATGACATATAGGTTATTCCATCAACATATCATCGGTGCCTGAAGTTTCCATACAATGGGCAGGAAATCACAATCTCGGCATACTCAAATCCATTGCAGTGTTGTAGTAATCTTAAACCATCTCACAAGGTTATTGTTCCACATAATAGAGAGGCATCATCTTCAAGCACACTATCCAAGGAACAATCATTAGCCTCAATTTTGTCAAGAATGGAGAAACAAACATAGCCAAGAGATCTAGGGAATGGATAATATTCACTATCACAGATATCATTTTCTCCTGAATCTTATGAATAACCATCAAACTCTAAACAACAACCCATTGTGAAAAATCTTCCTATATTTGATGGAGTATTTATCAGTGTTGGGTCATTATCAGAGGAAACATAAGATAAAGATGTGCTACAGATAAAGAAAAAAAAGAAGGTATCTCAGAACCTATACAACCTCATACTCAGCATGCTACAGACAAATCTGGCTTAGGGTATCCACAAGTTACTCTACCAGAGAACACATCTTCTAGCCAACAACAAGATGAATATGAAAACACATAAGTACAACTTGCAATTGAAAGGGAAGAAGAAGAAGATGTAGATGTTGATGTAGTTCATGCATATGTAGGGCAAACATTAAGAACTAGCCCACTTGAATCAAAATCACATTCAATTGACTTGGACTTAATCAAGGACAATTAGGAGGTACTTGCAAGAGGTCATTCTGACAAGAGTTTCATCCCAGACATTGAAATGCATATTGAAAGCTCTGACATCTCTATCATGACCCCTAATATCTTTGAAACAATTGAACTTGAGGATCCTTTACCTCTAATCCACCCTGAACTTATTGATTGAGAAAATGAAAGACATACTGCCATTGATACCTTTCTTGATGACCATGCCATATCTGTATACCTTAATGCAATCGAACTCACAACAACTTTCACTGGGAATTTCAACAACGCATCTTCCAATCAAGTGGGTGCCAAATCTCCCAGTCACAAAAAGGAAAATAAAGAAAACAATATTAGTTCTAATTCTGAAAAACTATTTCTTGGCAACATTAGATCAAGACAAAGTAAAAAGAAAGGATGCATCTAACGGTGAAAACCTCCTTGAGGCTCTGGAAGATGGGAGATTTGACACTTTACTTGAGTACTATCAAGAAAGGTCATCAATTTTGATCGAACCAATAGAGGCAGTTAACATTAGGGCAACAGAGCAGCCAAAGATCCTACATCCAACAACTTCTATGTCAGAACAACAAATGCAACAATATATGAAATTATTCAAATGACGACAAATCAATTCACCTGGTCATATGTAGACATGCCAGGGTTGGATCCAAAGCTTATTATGTATCATTTAAATGTCAGTCCAGGAGCCAAACCAGTTAAATAGAAATTAAGGAATATGTATCCACATATCGCTCTCCTGGTCAAAGCAGAATTAAAGAAATTACTGGATGTAAGATTCATCAAACCTGTACCATATCCTCAATGGGTATCAAACATCGTTCCTATTTCTAAACCAGACAAAAGTATCAGAGAATGGACAGACTTCAAAGATCTTAATAATGCATGTCCAAAGGATGACTTTCCTTTGCCTAACATTGACATCATTGTAGATTTAACTGTTGGACGCTCCATGTTTTCTCTAATGGATGGTTTCTCCAGATTAAAATAGCACTGGAAGATCAAGAAAAGACAGCTTTCACATGTCCGTGGGGTACTTTCTGCTGGAACGTCATGCCTTTTGGACTAAAGAACATAGGTGCCACATATCACAAAGCTATGACAACGATATTCCATGACATGATGCATACATTCATGGAAGACTATGTTGATGACATATTGGCCAAATCATACAACAGAGAAGAACATATAGGGATACTGGAAAAGATCTTTGACCAGTTAGAATAGTACAAGCTATGGCTAAATCCTAAGAAATGTGCCTTTAGTGTAACTTCAGGCAAGCTATTGGGATACATTGTTTTAGCTATAGGTATTGAAATAGATCCAGCTAAGGTCAAAGAAATAATGGAAATGGCATACCCTAGGAATATCAGTCAACTCAGATCCCTCCAGGGAATACTGCATTCAATCAGATGATTTATTGCTCAACTAGCAGATAAATGTCAACCATTTACTCATCTCTTGCACAAAAATATTAATTTCAATTGGGATCATCAATGCGAGGACACATTCAACAAGATCAAGGGCTATCTCATGCAACCACCCGTCCTAATGTCATCAATTTCAAGAAAGTCATTGTTACTCTATGTATTAACCACCAAAGTATCTTTAGGAGTTCTACTCTCACAATAGGATAATGAAGGAAAAGAATGAGCCATCTAATACATCAGCATAACACTAGTGGGATACGAGCTCAACTATTCCCCAATAGAAAAAGCATGCTAGGCGGTAGTTTTTGCTTCTCAAAAATTAAGACACTATCTACTATCTCACTCCATCAAGTGTATAGCTAAAATAAATCCATTGAAGTATTATCTTAGCAAGGCAACATTAACAGGAAGATTAGAAAAATAGATCATGATCCTGAGTGAGTTTGATATTGAGTATGTGGATAGAAAAGCTATCAAGGGGCAAGTCATTGCAGATCAACTAGAAGAGGCACCGCTTCAAGATGATCATTCTTTACACATTGAATTTCTCGATGTTGATATCCTAACGGTCACCACAAAAACATGGCAATTATACTTTGATGGTTCATATACACAACATGGATTAGGAGCAAGCATTCTATTCATCACGCCACAAGGTCATACAATTCTGAAAGCATATAAATTAAGCTTTTCATGCACCAGCAACACAACAAAATATGAAACTTTGGTTACAGGTATCAAAATGGCTATAGATGGAACATTACACAACTCCAAGTCTTTGGAGACTCTCAGCTCATCATCAATCAAATTAATGATGTTTACCAAACAAAGGATGACAAACTCATGCCTTCTAAAAAGATGATAGATGATTTCAAAAAGTATTTTGTAGAAATAACTTTTGAGCAAATTCCAAGGAATGACAACAAAGTAGCAGATGCCATGGCAACACTTGCTTCTCTACTTCAAACACAAGAAAATCAAGAGCGTTATGAATTCCTAATGGAAGAGTTGTTTTACCCTGCTCATAATTGTCCTGATACCAAAACTATTTGTCACCTTGTTGGGCATGATTCCTCCTGCTATGGCCAAACTTATACATACCTGAGAGATAACACCCTACATCCCGATTTGTCAAAAAATCAAAAGAAAATTTATTCGCTAATCCTCCCATTATACTCTTGTCAGGGATACCCTTTTTAAATGAGGTCTAGATGGTACTCTTTTAAGATTTCTTGAACAAGAAGAATCTGAGAAGGCCTTAAATGAAGTCCATAACGGTATTTGTGGCACCCATTCAAGTGGTCTTACCCTTTCAAAAAAACTCATATGCTTGGGGTATTATTGGCCAACTATGGAACGAGATTCTTTTCAGATAGCTAAAACATGCAAACAATGTCAGATCTATGGGAATTTGATTCATGCACCAGCATAAGAACTTCATGCATTGGAAACATCTTGGCCTTTCTACCAATGGGGTCTTGATCTAGTAGGAAAGATAAATCCTTCTTCATCTAATGGTCACAAATTCATCCTTGTAGCTACAGAATATTTCAAAATTTAGATTGAGGCAGTACCTCTCATCAATATCACAGGAAAACAAATTGTTGTGTTTATCTTGAACTACATCATCTCTCGCTATGGAATACCCCCGACCATTATCACTGATAATGGGTGACCATTCAAGAATCAGGATGTCCAAGAGCTATGTGAGAAATTCAAAATCCAACACAAATTTTCCACACCCTACTATCCACAAGGGAATGGGCAAGCAGAAGCATCAAACAAAACTATTTTTAAAATCCACAAAAAGACAATGAATGATGCTGGCAGAGATCAGCATATTCAATTGAACCCTACTCTATGGGCCTACCGTACTAGTATCCACACACCAACAGGTGCCACACCTTTCTCTCTTGTCTATTGATCAGAAGCAATGTTGCCAATAAAAGTAGAGATACCCTCTCTACAAGTATCATTAAAAGGCCTTATCCTAGATGAAGAACAACGATTATCTAGATTGCAAGAGTTAGAATTGATCCATGAACGAAGACAAAATGCCTTTGATCATTTAAAGGTATATCAACAAAGAATGTGTCGAAGTTATAATCGCAAGGTCAAGCCATGAGCCTTTAAAATTTGGGAACTAGTACTAAAGGAAAATCCATGAAACCAGTCCGATCGAGAAAAGAAAGTGAAGTTTGAACCAAACTGGTTAGGTTCATTTGTGGTCACAACTATTTGGGTCAGGAGCATATCAGCTATCAACACAGGATGGGGATCAGCTCGAGGAACCCATCAATAACATGCATCTGAAGAAGTTTTATATCTGAAAAAATAGAGAAAATCCAAAAACAGTGAAAAAGCAGAAAATCCAAAAACAGTGAAAAAGCAGAAAATCCAAAAACAGCGAAAAAGCAAAAAATCAAAAAACGGTGAAAAAGCAAAAAATCCAAAAACAATGAAAAAGCAGAAAATACAAAAATAGCGAAAACAGTGAAAAAATAATAATAATAAAATGAGAAAAAGTGCAATAAAAACAGATGGTAAAAACCTGGCAAACATGCACTATCTGTCAAGTAGCTCTTCCATCTATTGGGTCATACATCCTTCCGCTTGCATTAATTTCCATCGGCGTTGTTCATATCCATAATGAAGCCTTTGTACATACACAGCCATCGCAGGTGATTTCTTGTCATGGTTTGGATCATTGTATATATCATAATAAAGTTTGTTTCTAGGCTAGGGGCAAAATCCTGAACCTAGCTAGGGGCAAAAGAATTTCATCGTTTTGAGCTTAATCAAACAGATAGAAAAATAGTTAGGCAACACTTGTCAAGTGAAAACTGAGACACATCCAATGTTGAACATAAGATCACATTGTCAACCATCAACTATCACATATCAGTCTAAACATGACAAACACACATCAATGGATGATATCTTTTGACTAATGATTTTAACACTTTGACAATAATGGTTCAACTATTTTATCTTGATTTTTCGCTATCATGATTTTTGAGTGACTCCAGAATGTCTTTGACTAGAGGAACAAGGAAGGAACATGATATTTTTCTTGTCTGTTGTTTGTAAATTAATCATTAATATATGCAAATTTATCCTAGGACATGATCATCGAAGTATCATAGAAGACATTTCGGACTTGCATATAGAAATGGTTAATACTGTCTATTTTACGCAAGCAACACTTGGGTCATCTTGGTTCAATTATACCTCAATGTTTGTGCTAACTTGCAATATCAAAACCCAGGAAAGTAGTGCTCAGGTCATCATGGTTCAATTGTACCATTGATGTTTGCACTCACTTCCCACATTTTAAAGGCTTGATGATGAAACAAAGCAATGACCACATGACTGGTCTGATTGCCGCATTTCATTTCATTTTTCATTTGCATTTTTTAAAGTAGATTTGCATTTCATTTTGCATGGGATCACAACACTCATATTTTCCAAGGCCAAATACTTCAACATGGTGTTATCTCTCTTATTACGTGATTGAGTACATTGGACAATAACAAAAATAATCAATTCATTCATTTTGCATGAGAAGTTAGTTCATCTCATATATCCATTGCATACTAAGCCATCATTCATATAAAGCATCCAATCATTCATTCATTTAGTTAGATTATTGCACTGCATCCATCTTATCTCAAATCATATAGAGTAACATCATTGCATTGCATCCATCTCATATTAACATGCATGAGAAATTCATAAAAATATCATAAACATAGAAAGCATTGCATTGCACATACATCAAATTGTACTTATAAGCATCACCATACATATTCACATTTACATAACATCATGTAAATACTGCATCATCATATAAGAAGCATACATCCATCATCTAGAATCTGTCAGCATATAGAAAATAAAACATACATCATGAAAGTAACTGCACAACATAATCATATATCAAAAAAAATGTGTCCATTATCTCATAGGATTGACTACATATCATATCATCAAAAATATCAATGTCCAAGGTATAATGATATCACAAAAATATATGAGATACATCACACATATACATCACGAGAATCATCAATATCTCATCATAAAAGGTGTGTACAAGAATGGATCAATGTCCCATATCAGTGTGACCACTAGGACGAGGAGCAGAACTCTGTCCTAATGCGACAGGTCTAGTAACACCAGCTGATACCCATGTACCTGGGTCCCCACCTATGGGATCTCTCTGAAGTGGCCCTATAACTCCTCGACTCTCAAACTGGCTTTGTTCCAAGCTCTTTCTCATCTGAAAAAATCTTGGAGCCCTCCGAGCAGTAGGAACAATAATATAGTATAAGTACCTGTAATACTCAGCCTCTCAGACCGCCTGGCGCATCATCTTTAGGGAAGCCTTCCCTGAACTATACTCTCCTAACATCTGTACCTGTGCCTCAGCCTGTCGACACCTATCCCTAGCTGCATCTCTCTTGACCATGAGAGAAGCCATCTAGACCTCTAGCTGGGCTATCTGAGAGTCCCTCTCTGCTAGTTGACTCTCTAGGTGTTGAACCTGACCGTATAAATCAGTAATATGAGCCTGCTGCTGATGAGACGACATCCTAATGAGGATCCATCGAGGTGCCTCTGCCTATGGATGCTCAACCTGTGATACTCCCATAGGTACCTGCTCAATCTGGGGGACCTCCTACTCTAGGACCCGATGCCCCTGATCCATTGGACTTGATCTCCTTCGTCTGACCACCCAATTCATCCAATCCATATATACATCTCTAGCAGATCTAGAACTGTTGGCTCCTAGTGTGCCTACCACTACCACTGCTCGGCCATCTCCCCCATCATCATCTCCTCCATCATCATCTCCAACACCATGATCTCCTGCATCTCCTCCATAACCATCTCTATCATCCCCTCCATCTCTGCCCCCACCTCCTCTCCCCCTACCATCTCTTGGTCGTCTAGGAGCTCTGCGTCGTAGCCTCTCATCATCCTCATCTAGAACTGATTCTGGCTCATCTAGACATGTCAGCCTTGGAAACCTGTGTGCAGTATAATATACAATGTAGTCATTTGTCATCCCACAATCTATCATACCTAAAAGATAATCCCAATCCAGTGGCCCCAATGATTGATACTTTGCACACGCTTGGTCATATGAAATAGAGGGCCCCGAAGTCGCCACATCCAATCTCATACAAGCATAATGAGTTCTACCTTGTGGTATCCCCTATATCCTGCCATACTGTCTCAACACCATCATACAAAGGAATCATTCGATAAAATAGGGTGTCGATCCATTCAGTTATCGCGTCACATATACATATGGCATCTCCATTGCATCCTCAGGCTAGATCACGCAATCTCTGTACAGTCTCCATATCATAGTATCCAGATTATCTAGTGTATATCGCCAATACTCCAATTTTCCCTACTTTTGTTGGACAAGATGCCTGGATACCCATCAACATACAGCCTGCCTACAGGTCTATCTCTATTAGCCAATGGTCGTGTAATAGGAATGTGCTCCCAGGCCCATATTTGGAGAATGGTCACCCCTGCTGATAATGCAGTCATTCTCTGGTACACAACTTGGTGCAAGTCATGATACAAATGTGCCAGCATGCATGACCCCCATGCAAATCGGGACCCCTGTGTCACCATCTGCTCGAGGAGACGACCCCATCCAACAGATAATCCCTTTGACCTGTGATCAGGACAAAGGAAACCTCCAATGAATCTGACAAGAACAGTGGGTAATGTGGCATAACCTAGCTCTAGCATCTCCTTCCATGCAATTTCATATCCGCCTATCTCATCATCCTCGAACACTTGGCAAAGTGCATATGTCCCACGCTTGTCGCAGAGATCGTAATGCACTAGCTCGCCCATCACAAGGATGCCAGTATCCAGTATACATCCTTGGGTGTCATTGTCATCTCGCTCATTGGTAAGTGAAAATTATTGTGCTCACTATTCCAACGCTATGCTAAGGTTGTCAATAATCCTTGGTTAATCAAGGGTCGGGGCATGTCGAGAAGGGAAGATAAACCATACCTGTCAATATGGTCTCGCTCCGCCTAGCTAAGGCAGAGTATCAACATCCATGTCTTCGAGAAGCGCTTTTGAGACTGGAGGACACTAAAGTGGTCCTGCAATCAAATCATCTCATCATATCAGTCTCTCGATATATCTATCTATCAAATCAATCTATCTATCAGTCTATCTTGCTCAATTAAGATTTTTATCAAATCTCGTTGGGCACCTATCAATGATGCTCATCTATCATGAGGTCATTATCAATCCTATCTCATCTTGCACGTACATCGAGATAATTAGAATTGATCATCTATTTTTATCAATCAGGAGTGTCTAATTTTTTCAATTAGATAGCTAATCAAATCTTACCCTGTCGAAATAAAAAATCAAATCAAATCGACGATAATCCAGCCTTTTTATCGAACATCGTGACATTTGGGAGTCAACTAAACACCAAAATTTTTATTGAAATCATCAAAACATGAATCATCTGAATTCATCAAAAATCAAACCACTTCGTCACAAAATCGAAAAAGTCAACTCATTAATCAATAATCATAAAATCGAGTTCTCAAAAATCCGAATAATCACATTAATAATTGAAAAATTCAATAAATGGCAAAAATTGAAAAATCAAATCATTTTCTCAAAAAATGTAAAATCAAGCCAACATAATTGACAAATCGAAAAAAAATTCAAAAGAATCGACAAATCGAGAAAAACACAAAAAATCAAAAAATTGAGAAAAAACACAAAAACAAAATCGAAAACATCGAAAAAAAACATCAACAAAATAAATAAATAAATAAAATTTAAGTTGGGCCCCAGGCCTCGGCTCTCGCACTGGCAGCACCCATGGTGCCAGCGGTGACGCCAACGACGTCCATGGTGGCGCCAGTGGCACCGACGGCACCGCCCGTGGCGCTCACGGTAGTGCCTGCGGTAGCTTCGACGACGTCCACAATGGTGCCGCCATGGCAACCATCACCCCCCAATGCGGCAAAAAATTCTTAGAATTGAAATTTTTTTCGAAAACCTAACACAATAAATTTTTTGGGATGCGAGTTTCAATTATTTTTCGCAAATAAAAAAATCTTAAAATCCCATTTTATAATTCGAAAAACCCATGTCAAAAATGCAATTTTTTTAAAAACCCATATGGCAAAAATGCTAAAAAATGATTTTTTCTACAAATGGCTAATTTTTTCAAAGATCAACCTAAAAATTTACAAAGTTGGGTTTTCTCGAAGTACGTACCGATGGGTCATAGGCTATAGGATGCTCGTGTCACCGAACTCGCTTGAACCTATGCTAGTGGTACGGGATCACCATTCCTTCCTCCAGAGCAACTTTTTCAAACAACTGAAGTGCACAAATGAAGAGTGGTAAAAGGAATTCACCTTTTTAAACTCACAATGGGGCATTTAAGTGGGATTTTTATTCCACTCATTTTTAATTATCTAATCAACTGATCAGCTTGGCAGGGCAACATTTTCAAATTTCTTATCAGGAAATGAATCGAGTTGACTCTGAAAATATCTAAAAATTGGAAAATCATTTAAACATCTAAAAATCATAAAATTTAAAAAAAAAATTAAAAAATCACAAAAAATTCAAAAATTGAAAAAATTATCCGATTCATCTCCTAAAGGGGCATCCTCGCATCAATATCTATCAGTCAACGTCTGGGTCATCATATCGAGATTTATCATCTCAAACATCGAATCCGCATCATATCAAGATTTATCATCTCAAAATCGAATCAATATCATATCGAAACCGAATCCGCATCGAAATCAAGATCAAATCTGCATCCTATCAAAATCAATATCAACAACATCATCAATCGAGTTTTCTTTGAACCAACGTGTCGTCACACATCGCTTCAAAGAGGGGAAAAATGTATATACCTAAAAATAGTCTAAAGATAATTAATTAAATACGCAGTTATTTAATTAATCCCCCTTCCCAATTAATTGAATTCACAAGCAAATTTGATTAATTCCCTTATTCATCTACTAGTAAATAAATCTACATGATTTATTTATATAGTTCATTTTGTACCCCTTTTGATTAATTAATCTAAATTAATCAATCCTCCCCCCCCCCATCTAAATCAATTCTTCTAATTCCTAATTAAGATTAACAAACTCAAGTTTGTTGAGATTAATTATCATTTTCCAATTATTTGAATTTCTAAATTCAAATGAGCACATAGCTCCTAACTTTTAACCACCTAACCTAACCCATTCTATCTAATCCTATGGTCTAACTAACCCTATCCCTTTGCACAACCTAACCTCCTATGGTGTGGATATTCTCCCCTTGAGACACATGACACTTTTGCCACGTCTCCTCCCTTGGACACTTGCCCTCTCGTGAGGAAGGCTCCTTGACACTTGTCACCACAAGGATGACAAGTGTCCCTTCCTCCAACTTCTTCTCCAACTTCCTCAATCTTGGCCTTTGATATATTCAGATCAAATCTAGACCGTTGATTCCTGCCACCTCAGCTTTGGCCTTGGAATTCTTATAAATATCCCCCATTTTGGAGCAATGAGGATCCCTTGCATTCATATTTTTAGCATCATTACTATATGAATTTTCATTTCAATCATCTAGTAATTAGCATTTTGGATTAATCATAGCATGTTAATATAGTTTCTTAGATCATGTATTTCATATCATTTGCATAATCAATCATGATCAAGTAGCTACTCAACTCTTGAGTGCCACTTTGGAGGTCATTGCTCCACTGAGAGCCAATCAATCCAACACCTTCAAGCTCCTCAAGAATAGAGGAAAATGGGACATTTCACGGAAGGCTTATGGTTTGCATCTTTAATTTAATTTTCAATTAAGCTTTCCATTATGTTTTATTATCTTATTATATGTGTATGCCTTTCTATTTACCACATTTTTAGCATCACAGTAGTAACAATGGGTGAAGTAGAGGTAACAATGGCGGGTGGATTTTGAACAATACAAACTCTAGAAGAAACCTGAGATTCTGACATTAAATTATCAAAATCTTCCAACATGGAAGAAGTAACCCTGGATAGATTAGGAAGGAAAACACTATTAATATTTTCATGAGGTGTATCAAGGAAAAACTCACCAGTAGTTGTGGAGGGAGTAACATGGACCTTAGGAGCTTGAGATGAAAATGAGATAGTGGAACCAAAAGGAATAGTGTCAGAAATTGAAACTAAAGTTGTACCTATAGCATCATGTGACATAGGAGGAACACTTTCTTGTGTTTCTTGAGACTAGGAAGTACTTGGTGTCTCACCATTTAAATAGTTAGTATGATTAGTCAACACAAATCAAACTATTTAAAACAAGATATCAAGAAAGACTAAAATAAAAGCATAATGAGACATGAAAGGAAAGACAAACTCCCTCATGATGTTCCTATTGCTAATAGACTCTCTCTTGTTCTCCTCTTCATGATCCCAATGCTCTGTGATTGACAAATGAAGGGTTGGAGAGATGGATAATGGTGAATGTGGATTTCTCTCACAATCGCATAACAAAGTAAGGATGTGTGGATAAGGATTCTGACATGGTGAGCGTGTTATGATAAATGGATTATGCACTCAACAAAGCAACATGATGGATACAATGATTATGGATATGCAACCAAAATGAAAACATAAGGCTATGATGAAAGTTTGATCATTTGATGTGAGTAGAGGCTTCAATTTATAGAGTTTAGGGCTTAGCAATGGATGGTCAGGATCAAAAGTGGGATGAAGGGCTCAGATTGAAAGGGAATGTGGTCCCATATCTAAAGGTCTAGCCTTGTGACAAGTGTCACAAGGGGAAGAGGGGGACAAGGATAAGTGTGGTCCCACATTTGTGAGCACATCTTGGGAAGAAAAAATATCCTAGGGAAAAGGGGAATATGTACTCACACATGTGTGAGAAACCTTGGGAAGTCCAAAGAGTTGACAAGTGAAATAATTGTGGAAAGGGGTAGGGACTAGGAAAAGGGGGTTTATGACATTCATACCAAAAGGGAAAATTCTAGGGTAGCTCTATGGGGAAGAGAATCCTCACACATGTGTGAGAACCCCTTGGTCAAAGGTGATGTGGAGATGTTGAAGTGACTTGTGCATGCAAGTCCTTCAAGAGGGGGTCACATGTGGGTTTTGGGTAGATGCGCAGTATTTTTAATTTGAATATACTAACATGGGTTAGGCCTTGGTTTAATTAGTTTAATGGAAGGATTAAAAGATAAGTTTGTAGGAATCACATAATTAGTTTAATTAATTATGAATTAATTTAGCTAGTTAGGATTAGGAATAAATTTGGAATATTCCTTAAAGGTGAGCTTGATTTATTGAAATAAATCAACTTTAGGATAAAATGGACATGTATAATTAATTAAATTAATTATATATGTGGAAGGGGAAAATAAATTAAATATAATTTAATTAATTTAGGGGAATAATAGGCTAACATGATTAATTAAATTAATCAAGGGATAAAAGGAAAATTAATTAAACATTAGTTTAATCAATTTTACGTGTCTACACTTAGGATTTCAGGTAATCCCTCATCAAATTCTTCTTCTTCTTGCTCCTTTTATGGCTCTTCTTCTTCTAATTGCTCACTTTCTTCATCAACTTCATCATCAACTCGAGTCTCTAAGGTTGATGATTCCCCTTGACTCTTACCTTTTCCCATTGTGAATTTTAATTTAGGAGCCTTTGCGGTTGATGTATCATGTTTGTCTTTTATTCTTAAATTTGAAGTCTTGCCCACAAGACCGATAATATCATCCTTGGATCCATTCTAGAAAGGATTTAACTGAATACCTCACTGAGTTAACGAAATATTGGTGTTTGTAAGGATGTTTTGGAACCTAACCCTTATTGAATTATTCTCCTTATGAGACCATTGGATCAAAGGCAAAGGAGAAGCAACAACTTTTTTCTTTTCATACATCAAAAAGATGCAAATTTTCAATTTGTTCTACTGACAGACAATAGTAGTCAAGCCTCCTAATGTCTTCTTTGGTCCTACAATCAATCCATACATCTTCAACCCGGTGGACATGAGTGTAAAATTTCTTGATTTTATTGTGCATGCCCTTGTAGTAAAAATGGTTTTTGGCCTTGAAGAATTTCATTGTAACCCTGCTCATTTCATCCTCCATGGCTCGGGCCTTGTAGATATAATTAACAGATAATGTCCCAATGGTGATGGAGAAATTAAGATCAGTCCTGTGAGCCCTAGATTGACACTCATGTATTGATATCATTTGATGAGCCATCTCCATGAGAATGATTTTGTTTGATGGATACCTTGGAAGCATGAAAGGTTCACCATCAAAGCATCCAATCCGAAGATATGTGAATGTAGGGAACTGTAAAAAGATACAACCATATTGATTCACTACATTCTAGGCCTCATCAAATACTCTCTTTTTCTGAAGATCCTTATCAAACATACACATGTACTAGGTGAAGAAAGCATTGTTGACCCTCCTGAAATGATGCAAACTCTCCTTGAGAGTTAGCTAAGTGAAGTATTTATAAATAGGAATATGACGCCTGTCACCTATGGTAGATAAACCTACAAAATGCCTCATTGAGGTGGTGGCATAGGCAAGATATGAAATGTAAAACTTCAAGGTGGTAGGAACTTTGGTCAATTGCTTGCACAATGCATTTGCAATTTGCTTGTGCCAGAAGATTTGCTTCTTATTTTGCCTAATAATGTGAATGTATTGGTACATTTACTTGTAATATGTATTTGAAGTTGAGATTCCTTTCACTTTACTAGGAAGAGTAATAAGATCATTTATCTCTTCAATCAAATCACTTCGAAGAAGAGTCCCAGGCCACCTTGCAATTGTTGGCCTAGGAGTCTTCAACCAATTTTCATTGATGTTTCTCCTACACTTATCTGAATTATTATCATAGTAGATCACTGCTAATTGCATATCAATGTTGGCATATTGATCAATGTGTGGGCACTTAAAAATGGTATCAAATAAATCATTATCAAGCTTGATGAGAGTCTTTCTCCCCCCTGCATCCTTCACTCATCTAGTTGCAGGATCATATATGTTAGCCATGGCTAACACAAATTTAGGGTTTTGTGTTGACATAGGGAAGGCCACGACCAAATGAATTCCATTGTTAATGGGGGGCTCCATCTTGTAGGACACTGGCATCTCTCTGACTCTTTTCATGAATTCATCAAGATCTACACGTGTTATTTCTGTATCTTTGATATTGTTAATATTGGAGGATACAAAAGAGGGAGGAAAAACTATATGAGGCTCTTGCTTTTTGAACTTCATTGTTCTTTTTCTTGGTGACGACGTCATCATTTCAAAATAAATTCATTGCAATATTGAAAAAAATCATCACCATATTTGAGCTGGTTAGCCTCCTTTCATAGATATAAGAATTCCATTTGGTGGAACAAAAACCTCTGATTGATCATAAATTGGTTAAAAATTCCCAATTTGTAAGTGTGTGTGTCAAGTGAAAATTGGACTTATAAGTCTGATTAGCACCTAATATTAGTGAAAAACAAAAGCAATGCATATTGGACTAATAAGTCCGATTTGCACTTAACAAAAGTCAAAAGTCACAAAGGTGTGCATATCAGACTTATAAGTTTGATCTGCACTTGGAAAAAACCATCAATTAAAAAGGGTGCAAATCGGGCTTATAACTTTGATATGCACTTGGGAAGGTCAAAATATGAAGGTGCATATTGGACTTATAACCCAGATATACACTTCACATCAAAAATTGTAAGTCAATATATTGGGGGTATTGGTCAGGTTTACAACCTCGAGTCACACCTAAGAAAAAGAGTATGGTGGGTGTCAGTGTTGTAAACCCGACTAACACCATACAGGTAGAGCATAATCAAAGAAAGATAGTGGGTGGTGGGATTGTAGCCTCACCACACACCATGGAGCAAAGCTCCAGTGTATGGTGGGGTTACAACCCTGCCATCCATTGCAGACATGCCCAATCAAAAGAAAAGAAAAAAATGATTTGGGTCGGGTTTGAACTCGACACACATCAAAGCTAGGGCTTTGGTGTGTGTCGGGTTCGTAAACCTGACTCACACCGTAGTGGCTTAGGCATAAAATAAAAATAGAATGGATGATAGGGTGGGAATAATGACATACACTCCATCGCATGCTTTGGGTGTATGTTGGGACTATCACCTTGACCTCCATTGAAACAAAAAGAAAAATTAAGCCACTGTAACTAAAACAACATTGCGAAAAAGAGAAGAAAAGGAACTAAAAACATACCCGAAAATGAGATAAGGTCTTTGGCCTTTC
This sequence comes from Cryptomeria japonica, assembly GCF_030272615.1. Taxonomy (NCBI): domain Eukaryota; kingdom Viridiplantae; phylum Streptophyta; class Pinopsida; order Cupressales; family Cupressaceae; genus Cryptomeria; species Cryptomeria japonica. The sequence goes on from NC_081409.1 coordinate 479,764,291, forward strand.
TTGAATGAGAATCCTTGCACTTTACCTTCAACAAAATGAGCAAAAAGAATGCTCAAATAAAAATAAAGGGGGGCAAAAATCAAAGCCAAATCAAACTCTAAAGCAATAAATGAAAATACATGCCACATTATGGTGCATTTCGGACTTGTAAGTCTGATTTACATCGTAATTCCTAAAGAGGTGTAAATAAGACTTACAAGTTCAAAATACACCTAAAGCAAACAATGTGCAATATCAAGTTTTAAACCAGATTTTGCACCTAAAGAATCAAAGTGGTGTAAAGTCGGATCTAAAACATGAAATTGCACTAAAACAGGAAAATTATTACTTTAAATTAAAATTAAAATTTTAACTAATAAGGTGAGATTTTTTAGATTGAATTAATAGTATTCAAGGACAAGTGAGGTGATGGAAATACCTCAAATGAAAACTTAGAGAAAAGAGGATGAGTTCAAAAATTACAAAACACTCAATAGATCATTACAGGCATGGTTAATGGATTTAAAGCAAAGAAAGATAAAACCATAGCTAAGCAATCTATCACCTCCTAGTAAATGCGAGTATGAATTTTGCTCTCAAATCTGATTAGGCAAATTCCAGTGACTTGACTACACCTAGATGGAGGATTTAAATGATAAATAATGCATTTAAGCTAGCAATGATAATTATTAAGCTACATGATTCCATGATTATGCTAGAAAATATGCTAAAATGATGCAATTGAGCTATGATAACAATGCTCAAATGATAAACTAAGATTGCATATGCCTATAGTAACAATGCCTGAAATGCAGAGTGAGATGGGGTCATTATTTCTCTAAAATGGGGTCTATTTATAGGATTTCCAAGGCCACGGGTGAGGTGGCAGGAATCAACAGTCAAGATTAAGTCTGAATATATCAATGGTGAAATTGGAGGAGGTTGGAAAAGAGGTTGGATGAAAGGGAACATTTGCCATCTCTATGGTGACAAGTGTCAAGAAGCTTTTAGAAGAGATTAGATGAAAGGGAACATTTGTCATCTCTATGGTGACAAGTGTCAAGAGGCTTTTCTCATGAGAGAGAAAGTGTCTAAGGAAAGGAGACATGTGGCCCAAGAATGCCACGTGTCTCAAGGGGGGAGTAGGTTTAATTAAACCTAGGGTTAGTTAGGTTCAGAAGGGGTTGGGTTAGGTGGTTAGAAGTTAGGAGGCATGTGGGTAATTTGAATTTAAAATTCAAATAAGACTAATTAATTCTCAACAACTCATAAATTGATTCGTTTTAATTAATTAGAAGATTAGAAGAATTAACTGAAGATGGGGGGAGAATTAATTAATCAAAGGGGATTATGAAAATGAACCTATTAAATAAATCCTTAGATTTATTAATGAGTGGATGAAAGGGGGAATTTAATCAAATTATTTAGTGAATTCAATTAAATTGGGAAAGGGGATCAATTAAATAATTGCTTATTTAATTAATTATCTTTAGACCATTTTTAGGTGTATACATTTTTCCCCTCTTTGAAGCGAGGTGTGATGATGCATTGATTCAAAGAATAATCTCATTTTGATGATGATATTGGTTCAATAGGATGCCCCATCTTTTGATTGATAAATTATGATATGATGATGCCCCCTCGGGAGATTAATTGAGATAATTGATCTTTGGAGTTTTGCAAATTTTGTGAAATTGATTTCCTGATAGATTATTGATTTGATTTCGGCAACTGTGGTTGATAAAAATACGAGTTCTATAATCATGATGATGTGGTTCTTGATTATTGATAAAGCTTGATTGGTTAGATTGATAAGATCGAGATTCAGTCTAGTTTCAGGAATGACACCTCCTATATAAGACAAAGATGATCAAAGTGTCTGGTTTCAGGAACGATATATCCTGTATAAGACAAAGATCAGAATGTCTGGTTTCAGGAAAGATACATATTGTATAAGACGTGATAGAATTGATTTAGATGGATTGATAGAATTGATAAGATTGATTAGATAAAGAACTGACAGTTTGTTGATATCAAGTTGCAGAAAAATTCGGATATGTTGATGTTGGTTTGCTGAGAGGTATAGCATAAGATTTTTGTTGGGTCGATAATATCTGGAGAGATATGAGTCATTAGTCTGATTGCGTATACACTTGTGATGATACCTTGATGATTCCTATGATAGATTTAACCTTGGATAAAAGGAGCATGTGGGATCCCATGCAAGAATGAAATGCAAGCTAAAATGCAAATGCCAATGCAAAGCTACAATCAGACCAGTCACTAGAATATTGCATTTTGTCATCATTGAGATTTTTTTAAATGAGGGAAGTGACTGCAAACATCGATGGTATAATTAAGCCATGATGACCTGAGCACTTCTTTCCTGGATTTTGATATAGCAAGTTAGCACAAGCTTTGAGGTATAATTGAACCAAGATGACTTGAGTGTTGCTTGCATAAAACAGGCAGTATTAATCATTTCAATACACAAATTGGAAATGTCTTCAATGATACTCTGATGATCATGTCCCGAGACAAATTTGCATATATTATTGATTAATTTATAGACAACGGACAAGTAAAATATCATGTTTCTTCCTTGTTCCTCTAGTCAAAGACATCCTGGAGTCACTCAAAAATCATGATAGCAAAAATCAATATAGAAAATTTGAAAAATCATGTTAAAATCATTATCCAAAAGATATCATCCATGCATTTTAGACTGACTTTGTGATAGTTTGATGGTTGATAATTTGATCTTGTGTTCAATGTTGGATATGTATCAGTTTTCGGTTGATAAGTGTTGTTTAACTGTTTGTTCTACCTGTTTGATTAAGCTCAAAATGATCAAGAGGTTTGCCCCCAGCTAAGTGCAGGATTTTGCCCCAAGCCTAGAAACAAATTTAGTATGATATATCCAATTATCCAAACCATGGCAAGAAGCCACCCGAGATGCCTGCGTATGTACAAAGGCTTCATGATGGATAAGGATAGCGCTAATGGAAAAATGAATGCAAGCAGGAAAGATGCATGAACTAATAGATGGAAGAGCTAGTGGATAGATAGCGCATGTTTGCCAGGTTTTCACCATCTATTTTTATTGCACTTTTTCTCATATTTGATTTTTTTTCACTTTTTTTTATTTTTCTGTTTTTCCACTTTTTTTTATTTTTCTATTTTTTTTAGACATAAAATTTCTTCAGATGCATGCTATTGATGGGTTCATTGAGTTTATCTCTATCCTGTGTGGATAGTTGATATTATTTGATCCAAATATTGTTGTGACCACAAATGGACCTAACCAGTTTGGTTCAAACTTTGCTTTCTTTTCTCGATCTGCTTGGTTGCATGGATTTTCTTTTAGTACTAGTTCCCCTACTTGAAAGATTTATGGTTTGACCCTATGATTATAGCTCTAGCACATTCTTTGTTGATATACATTTAAATGATCAAAGACATTTTGTCTTCATTCATGGATCAGTTCTAACTCTTGTAATCTAGATACTCATCGTTCTTCATCTGGGATGAGACCTTTTAATGATACTCGTAGAGAAGGTATCTCTACTTCTATTGGCAATATTGTTTCTGATCCATAAACAAGAAAGAAAGGTGTGGCCCCTGTTGGCATGCGGATACTAGTATGGTAGGCCCATAGAGCAGGGTTTAATTGAATATGCCAATCTTTGCCAACATCGTTCATTGTCTTTTTGAGGATTTTTAGAATAATTTTTGTTGGATGCTTCTGCTTGCCCATTTCCCTATGGATAGTAGGGTGTGAAAAATCTGTGTTGGATCTTGAATTTCTCACATAGCTCTTCTACTTCCTAATTCTTGAATGGTCACCCATTAGCAGTGATAATGGCCATTGGTATTCCATAGCAATAGGTGATGTAATTCAAGATAAATGCAGCAATTTGTTTTCCTGTGATGTTTGTGAGAGGTACTGCCTCAATCCATTTTGTGAAATATTTTGTAGCTACATGGATGAATTTATGACCATTAGATGAAGAAGGATTTATCTTTCCTACTAGATCAAGGCTCCATTGGTAGAAAGGCCAAGATATTGCTAAAGCATGAAGTTCTTGTGTTGGTGCATGAATCAAATTCCCATGGATCTGACATTGTTTGCATTTCTAGCTATCTAAAAAGAATCGTGTTCCATAGTTGGTCAATAATAGCCCAAGAGTATGAGTTTTTTCGAAAGGGTAAGACCACTTGGATGAGTGCCACAAATGTCATTATGGACTTCATGTAAGGCCTTCTCAAATTCTTCTTGTTTGAGACATCTTAAAAGAGTACCGTCTAGCCCTCATTTAAACAGGGTATCCGCGACAAGAGTAAAATGGGAAGATTGGCGAATAAAGTTTCTCTTTTGGTTTTTCAATAAGTTGGGAGGTGAGGTGTTATCTTTCAGGTATGTGTAAGTGTGACCATAATGTGAGGAATCATGCCCCACAAGGTGACAGATAGTTTGGGAATTAGGACAATTATGAGTAGGGTAAAACAACTCTTCCACCAAGAATTCATAACACTGTTGATTTTCTTGTGTCTGAAGTAGAGAAGAAAGTGTAGTCATGGCATCTTCTACTTTGTTATCGTTCCTTGGAATCTACTGGAAATTTATTTCTACAAAGTATTTCTTGATATCATCAACCATCTTTTTATAAGGCATTAATTGTTCATCCTTTGTTTGATAGTCATCATTAATTTGATTATTGACGAGCTGAGAGTCTCCAAAGACTTGAAGTTGTGTAATGTTCCATTCTATAGCCATTTTGATACCTATAACCAAAGCTTCATATTCTGCTGTGTTGTTGGTGGATGAAAAGCTTAATTTGTATGCTTTTGGGATTGTATGACTTTGTGGTGTGATGAATAGAATACTCACTCATGATCTGTGCTGTGTATATGAGCCATCAAAGTATAATTGCCATGTTTTTGTGGTGATTGTTAGGATATCAGCATGGGAAATTCAATCTGTAAAGGATGATCATCTTGAAGCGGTGCCTCTGCTAGTTGATCAGCAATGACTTGTCCTTTTATAGCTTTTTTGTCAACATACTCAATATCAAACTCACTCAAGATCATGATCCATTTTGCTAGTCGTCCTGTTATTGTTGCTTTGCTGAGTAAATATTTCAGAGGATCAATTTTAGCAATCAACTTGATGGAGTGAGATAGTAGATAGTGTCATAATTTTTGAGAAGCAAAAACTACTGCCAAGCATACTTTTTCTACTGGTGAATAGTTGATCTCGTATCCTACTAGTGTTTTGTTGATGTAGTAGATAGCTCGTTCTTTTCCTTCATTATCCTATTGTGCAAGAAAAACTCCTAATGATGCTTTGATAGTTGATACATAGAGTAATAATGGTTTTCTTGGAATTGGTGACATTAGGACAGGTGGTTGTATGAGATATGCCTTGATCTTGTTGAATGCATCCTCACATTGATGGTCCCACTTGAAATGAACATTTTTGTGCGATAGATGAGTAAATAGTTGACATTTATCTGCTAGTTGAGCAACAAATCTTTGATTGACTGGAGTCTTCCTTGGAGTGATCTGAGTTGACTTATATTCTTGGGAGATGCCATTTCCATGATTTCTTTAACCTTAGTTGGATCCACTTTGATACCTCTAGCTGAAACAATGTATCCCAATAGCTTGCCTAAAGTAACACCAAAGGCACATTTCTTAGGGTTTAGATGTAGCTTGTATTGTTCTAACTGGTCAAATATCTTTTCCAGTATCTCTATATATTCTTCTCTATTGTATGATTTAGCTAATATGTCATCCACATAGTCTTCCATGAATGTATGCATCATGTCATGGAATATTGTTGTCATAGCTCTTTGATATGTAGCACCTGCGTTCTTTAATCCAAAAGGCATGATGTTCCAGCAGAAAGTACCCCATGGGCATGTGAAAGCTGTCTTTTCTTGGTCTCCGGGTGCTATTTTGATCTGATTGTATCCGGAGAAACCATCCATTAAAGAGAACATGGAGTGTCCAGCAGTTAAATCTACAATGATGTCGATGTTAGGCAAAGGAAATTCATCCTTTGGACATGCGTTATTAAGATCTCTGAAGTCTGTGCATATTCTAGTGTTTTTATCTAGTTTTGAAATAGGAACAATGTTGGATACCCATTGAGGATATACTACAGGTCTGATGAATCCTACATCCAATAATTTCTTTAGTTCTGCTTTGACTAGAAGAGCAATATGAGGATGCATTTTCCTTAACTTTTGTTTGACTGGTTTGGCTTCTGGACTAACATTTAAGTGATGCATAATAAGCTCTGGATCCAACCCTGGCATGTCTACATATGACCAGGTGAAATTGATTTGTCATCGTTTGAAGAATTCCATATATTGTTGCATTTCTTGCTCAAACAAAGAAGTTGTTGGATGAAGAATCTTTGGTTGCTCTATTGTGCCAATGTTAACTGCTTATGTTGGTTCGATCAAAATGGATGACCTTTCTTGATAGTGTTCAGGTAAAGTGTCAAATCTCCCATCTTTCGACACCTCAAGGAGGTTTTCACCATTAGATGTCTCCTTTCTTTTTACTTTTTCCTGATCTAATGTTTCCAATAAATGGTTTTCAGCATTAGACGTAATATTCTTTTCTTTATTTTCACTTCGACTAGGAGATTTGTCACCTACTTGATTGGAAGATACGTTGCTGAAATTCCTGGTGAAATTTGTTACAGGTTCGATTGTGTTAAGATATACAAATATAGCATGGTCATTTGGAAAGGTATCAATGGCGATATGTCCTTCATTTTCCCAATCAATAAGCTCGGGGTGGATTAGAGGTAAGGGGTCTTCAGGCTGGGATGTTTCAAGGGTTTCAAGGGCCATGATGGATGTATCAAATTTTTTGATATGTATGTCGATGTCTAGAATGGTACTCTCATTAGAATGACCTCGCCTAAGAAAGTCCTAATCATCCTCGGTTATGTCCAAGTTAGCTGAATGTGATTCTAGTAAACTAGTTCCTAATGTTTGTCCTGCATACGTGTTAACTACATCGACTCCTACATCTTCTTCAAAGCAATTTTCTTCAGCTAATTCTTCAAAGTGATAGGAATCCTATTCCCATTCATTAGAATCTGCATCACTTGCAACTTGCAATCTACTGATTTGGTCATATAGCATTTCTTCTGCTTTTATGGCTATATCTTTTCTTCTTTCATATTCAACTTCTTCGAGACTAAGATTGAGTTTTGTCAATCTTGCTATGAGCTCTCCTTGATTAATATTAGCTTCTTTCTTGTTTTGATTGAGATTTAATGTTGCTTGAGAGGTGTTTTTAGTTTGTTTCTCTTGTTGATTTGAAGCTTGCTTCTATTTCGTGTTTTCTTGTGCTTGTTGCTTAGCTGATGTTTCTTCTCTTTCAATTGCCAGTTGTTCTTTTATGTTTTCATATTCCTCTTGTTGTTGACTAAAAAATGCGTTTTCCAGTAGATTGACTTGTCCATACCCTAAGCCTATTTTGTTTGTAGTCTGCTGAGTATGAGACTAAATAGGTTCTGAGATACATTCTTTTCTTTTTCCTATAGGACCTGGTCCAGTGTATCCCATTTTTCTGAGAATGTTAAATCCTTTTCCATACTTTTCTGTAGGTATGTGGACATTGTTGATCTTTTGTTGAAATTCTTCATCCTTGTATAGCCACTGTAGCACATCTTTGTCTTCTATTTCCTTTGATAAGGTTCCAACACTTAAAAATGCTCCATCAAATATCGGAAGATGTTTTACAATTGGTTTTTGTTTAGAGTTTGATGGTTTTCCAAAGGATTTAGGAGAAAGTGGTAATTGTGATATTGAATATTCTTTGTTCCCTCGATCTCTTAGCTGCATTTGTTTTTCCATACTTGACAAGATAGAGGCAAATGATTGTTCCTTGGATTGTGTGTTCGAAGATGATGCCTCCCTATTATGAGGAACAATGACTTCTTGAATTGGTTTAAGATTACTACAATACTGAAATGGATTTGAATCTGTTGAGATCGTGATTTCCTGCCCACTGTAGGGAAACTTTAAGCATTGATGGTATGTTGATGGAACAACTTGTATGTCATGTATCCAGGGTCTTCCCAAGAGTATGTTGTATGATAAATCTAAATCTAGAACTTGGCATGTTGTGTCTTTCTGCAAAGGTCCCACTCTAATGGGTAACATCACAATTCCTTTAGAGGAACGTTCTTCTTCATCATAGACTTTAATGGTGATCTTTTTTCGGGGATCAACTGCATCTTCTAAATAACCTAGAGCACGAACAAGACTCAAAGAGTAGATCTTAAGCCATCTCCTCCATCTATTAAGACACGTTTAACTCGTGTCTTATGAATGATGACTTCGATATGCAAGGGAGCATTATGGGGGTGTTGTAGGGACATATCATCTTCTTCGGTGAATGATAAACAGTGAGGGGTTGTTAGGTATCCCACCATGGTTTGGAATTGATTGATATCAAGATCTTTGGACACTATTGTATCTGTAGCATCCTAAAATTGTGACACTTGCAATTTCGACTGCATTTGGGTCTTCACGATGGCGATGCAACACGGAACCTGAATGGAGACCCCGAAACTTGTTTATGACATCAAAAACTGCATTTCTCAGCACCCTGGCCTGATCCTCCTTGCACCCTGCTGCCCCTGGAGGTGGGACCATGGCGCCCAGCGCCCTAGTCCTTCAGGACTAGGGTGCCCAGCGCCCTGGTCCCCCAGGACCATGGCGCCCAGCGCCCTGGTCCCTGGCCCTATTTTGGGCCCGGTCTCTTATGGGGCTTCGGGTCTTTAAGTTTGCAAATTGGAAAATAATGTTTCCTGGTCGGCCTAAGGTTGGGAAAATCAGTCTTTTAACCCTAATTGGCAAGTATATAAACTACATTTCCTCTCCCATTTAGAAGGAGGACATATATGGAAAAAAGGCGGAAACGATATTCAAGCATTCAAACATTCAAGCATTCAAGCATTCCTTCAAGCAATTGATCATTCTAAGTCTCCATTCAAGGCTAAGTGTTGCATTCAAGACAAGGATTCAACCATTGAAGAGGAGATCACATACAACACATTACATGCTACATACATTACACCTTCGCATGTAAGAATACAAACATTCTTATAACAAGGTATCAGTACTTGTTTACATTACAAACATTTACATTTACAGCATTCTCATTTCTTGGTTAATTCCAAAACCGGGGTTTGACCTAAAGGCAAACCCCTCATCCCTCACCCCCCAATCGTCCTCTCTTTTCTGTGTGTAGGTTGTAGGTACGCGGCTGTAATTGAAGATCTGGAATCCTTGTGCAGAGACGAACAGATCCCCCTTCATTTCGCGGATTTTTCGGAGGACCGTGTGCACGTCGGGCGCCATCGTCCTGTCAACTTTCGCTCAAATTTGCAAAATAGCACCGTCTCGACATTTTACTGCTAATTCCAGGTCTGCAGCTTCATCCCATATCCCTATCTTTGTTTATAAGCGAATCTTTCCTACTTTACATGCATTCCTAGTTCAATCTTTCTATCTACATTTCTTTACAACAGAGGGTATCCTTGATGTCTTAACCCTTGAAACTCATTTAGAATCCAATCTTGCATTGCGTGGGATTGGATCTTGTGGGTTTCAACCCCTCTTTTGAATGAAAAGTCTCTCCTAAGTGAAAACCATCAACCCTAGTGACCCTCCCTTCTCTCTCCTCGGAGTTGGGGAGGGGAGAACAACTAGGGTTTGATTTTTTCGCTTTACATTTTGGTGAACCTGATGTGAACATCCTCATTCTGATTATTCATGGTTAGATCTAAAAATTTTGTTTCCTTAATTACATTTCCATGTTTGATCTTTTGCAAATTTTAGAGGCTAATTGCATAAAAACCCTAAAATTTTGTTTTTAGTAATTAAACTTGTGGAATGTTTAATTGTTAATGCTTGTTTCAGATCTACCCTTCTATTGCAAATTGTCAATCCATATTTGTGCTTTAATTCTGAAAATTAAGTGGTTAAGTGTCAAAACCCTAATTTTTAAGACCTTCTTGATTCAACCTTTGACTGATAATTTCACTAATCAAAACACCTCCAAATCGGCTGTAACTTTGGATTCTGCAATAAAATCACAATATCTCTCATCCCTGAAAATTTGGAAAAAAGTTGCGAGGACCGTGTGCATCCCGAGCGCCATCGTCCCCGACATTTTTTCTGAAATTTCGGGAGCTAGATCTTACTGTATTTTTCTGCTAAAATCCAGAATTTTGGCTAATTTTATCAATTGTAACACTTTCAAAATTAAAGTCAAAGTTGGTCTAGCGATTGCTTGGATTGAGGCTTCTAATCATTCAAAAATTGTTGAAATTGAAATTTTTATCAAAATTGTGTTTCTTACAGTCCTAAATCTGAAAAGTGTGTTAACATTCATTCGAAATTTCAGCGCTTTATTCAAATTTTTACAGTTTGTGACTTTTGAAATTAAGTGTTTAATTGCAACAACCTTGATTTCCACTTTCAAATTCGAATTTTGCATGAAATCGGGTCAACTTTTAAAATTTCAAAACTTGCATTGCTTTCAACATTCCCTCTAAATTCATAAAATTAAAAATTTAAGTTTCCCTCTCTTTTTCAAAATTCAAATTTTGCATTTTTCAACAATCTTGGTAGGGTTCAATTTTGAGATTGCAACTTTAATTTGGCCTATCTATAGATCGTAAAATCACTCAATTTTTTCAGATTAGCTTTAAAATCATCATTACTTTCATCCCTGAAAATTTTGAAAAAAGTTGCGAGGACCGTGTGCACTCCGTTCGCCACGGTCCCGGACATTTTTTCCGAAATTTCGGGAGATTGTCCTAATTGCATTTAACAACTTAAATCTAGGAGATTGGCTGATTTTATTGAAATTTGCTACCTCTAAAATTCAAAATCTTCTCTCTCTCTTTAGTGCATGAGTTTTACGACAATAAGCCCTACTTACACTATTCCCGTTAGACGAAGCCTTAGAATTAAGTCTTTCCAAGGTGTAATTACTGAGGAGATGGAACCTAATTTGAATGGCCTTTTTAACGAGGACATGGGTAATTCCTCTAATCCTCTTAATGATGAAGAAGCTCTCCATGAGGTTTCTGTAGAACAACTTTCGAAATTGGATAACCAATTTGATGATTTTCGACAATGGATGTCTCAAGAATACCTCGATAGCTAAGCTCTTTCATTAATTGAGGGTCTAAAACGTATGGTTCAAAGTGATAAGAATGGAATTGATATTTTGCGTGGTATTGCACACATTGTGGATTCGAATGTGATGCCTATGAAGAGTTGTGCCGAAACTTTAGGTTATACACAACCTCCTACTCAAGTCAATCATTCTATTCCTTTGACAACTCCTATTGCTAGTATACCTAATTTTACATCAAACATAATGACTACTTCAACACAAGACATTCCTCCTATGATCACCAGTCATGGGGGCAATCCCTCTTCTTCAATCAACCCTCTTTCTTCAATCAATCTAACTTCTTCATTCATTCCTTCAATGAGTATTCCTATTATATCACCACAAATGAACATGACGAAAGGGGGCAATTCGTTTAATCATTCCATTCCTCCTTGTAGTGTTCCTCCTTTCCAATCATCTCCTATGACTAACTATCATAGTGTCCCACCACCCTACTCTCTACCTTCTTTCAATAACATAACACCTCCATCAAAATCTAACACATCTAATATGAACTCTTCGACTGAAGCGACCATTAACAATCTTGCACAAACTGTCTCCTCTTTACAGCAACAAATTACCTCTATGAATCAATCTAAGTTTAGTGTGCCCACATTTGATGTTGCGAGCCCACTTTCTCTTGACATTGTCCGAGCTATCCCCCCTAAACATGTTGAAATTCCACATTTGGAGCTTTATAATGGTAAGGGTGATCCTCTAGCACATGTTAAAACCTTTCAAACAATATGTACCGATTTTGCTTATGACCAAAGATTGCTTGCAAAACTGTTTACTAGAACATTAAGAGATAAAGCCCTGCAATGGTATTGCTCGTTGCCTTCTTATTCTATTTCTTCTTTCGAACAACTTGCAAATGCTTTTATTCAACAATTTCAAAACAATATAAGTCCTAAAGTTACTTTGATTGATTTAATGCACTGTAAACAAGGTGTTAAAGAAAAAGTGACTGATTTCATTGGTAGATATAAGCATTTGTATGCTCAAATTTCTTTTCCAGTGCCTGACAATGATATTCAAAGAATCTTTATTTCTAATTTACAAAAAGATATTAGAGAAAAACTCCTGTTTTCTGAGTTTACTTCTTTCCAACAGTTGTGCGCAACTCTTCACAATTATCAACTGACTGTGAGCCAAATGGAACAAGCAAATCCTATGGCTCCGAGTGATAAGGGTGATAGTAGTCAACAACCATTTGGGAAGTTTAAACCGAACAGAGAGTCCATTAAATTCAATGAAAACATCATCAATAACAATGTGAATGCGGCATCAGGTGTGCCTCCTATTTCTAAGTTTTTCAAGAAAGAAAGAAAGTTCACTCCTTTGAATGAATCATTGCATAGTATTATGAATAAGTTATTGGAACAAAATGTGCTTACCCTCCCTCCTATAAGGCAAATAGATCCTGCAAAGATTAATTCACCCTATTTTGATAACAAATCTTTTTGTCAATTTCATCGTCAACCCGGGCATGATACTGAAAAATGTTTTGCTTTAAAGGGTAAAATTCAAGATTTGATTGATAATAATACTATCTCTGTTTCTGGTGTGAATGATAAAGGCAATACATTTGTAGCTCCTCCTAACCAAAATCTTAAGATTTTTACTGATCCATTGCCTTCTCATAGCTCTAATGCGATTGATACTACTGATTCCTCTGTCTCACCTGATGATCTTGTGTCTATGGCTCCGAATGTGATTAACCTTGTAGAGCAGCAAAAAATCCCTAAAGAACCTTCCATCACCTTTGATTCTAGTGAAACTATCAGGGCACCTGATGGTCCTTTATATATAGTTGCAAAAGTCAAGAATACACCTTGTCGTGGAGTGCTTATTGATCCTTCTTGTATGGTTAATATCATTACGGAAGAATTTCTTTTTACTTTGCAATTGAATCAAGTGATCTATGATGAAACAAATGTGGTTGTGAAACTATTTGATGCATTTTCTTCTCCTGCAATTGGTTCTATTACATTACCTATTGAGGTCCATAACAAATCCCTTGATGTGGACTTTGCTATTATTCCATCATCCGAACAATTTCGTGTGAAGCTAGGCTATCCTTGGCTATCTTCCATGAAAGCTATTGCTTCTCCTATTCACAAGTGTTTGAAATTTCCCCATAATGGTGAAATTGTTACTATCAATCATAGTCTCTTTAAACCAACTGAAAGAACTTCTAGCATTCCTATTGATTATTTTTGGCCTAAACAATTCCAATCTCTTCCTCCGCGAAGTGATCATCTTTTCAAATCTTATCAAAAGTGGAAAAAAGATATGATCCTTTCTCTAAGTGAACCTAGAACACCCAAACTTGATATTCCTATCATTCTTGAGAAGGAAGTTCTTCCTTTGAAAGATAAAACTAATGTCTTTCCTCAAGAAGATTCCCAACCCATTCCTATGGATGTGACTATGCCTATATCTAATAAGCTTTCTAAAAGTAGACCTATACCTCCTCGTCATGATGGACTTGGTCTCCTTCCTAAACCAAATATTCCTCCCTTATATGGAGCAGTTCCTCCTTCGTCTTATGGAGAGAAGAGACCTTCCTCTTCTCCTATTATTCAACCTAAGAGACCACAACCTAAACACCCAAGTGATAAGGATGAGAACATTCCTCCTCCTCAGTCTCCTCAACTTCCTACTAAGACTAGACGAAATCGTTCTGCACGTGAATGCCGACGAAAGCGTCATCTTAGAGCTCAGGTAGCTACTTCTCAAACTTTGCAATCCCCAAAAACACCTTCAGCTAGTATTATTCCATTTTCTCCTCAGCCGAGAATCGAGCCGAAATCTCCTAAACATAAGATGCATGATGGTCTTGATCCTGTGCGAGTTAAAGATCCTATTTTTATAAATCTTGATGATGATATAGATGAAAATGTTATTCATGATGAAAATGTTACTTCTATTCATTCTGATAGTGAATATGAATATGTTGATGTTGATAACCATTTATCTAACGAATTTTCTAAAGCACTTATCCTAGCTCCTAGATAAGAACAACATGGCTCGGAACATGAACATAGCCCTTGTTTGGATCTTGTGATAGCTCCATCTGCTGTGTTGGATGTTCCTCCTCTAGCGTGTTTCCTACCTTCCCGAAATATTGATCAGCAAGATCGGGGGGTAGATGACGTGCTAGACTAGTTTCATTAGCATAGCAGATTCTCTCCTCCTCTCTTTTGTTACTTCTTCTATGTGTTATTCTCATTCTTCTATTTGTTGTCCTTAGTGTTGTCTACTTGAGGACGATGCAAAACATTGAGAACTCTTTTGGTCTCTCTCATGTTGACTCAAAAGACACATGTGTTCCCTTCTTCTAGGTGACCTTCCTTGATTGGGGAATGAAGAACAATTATGCATACATACATATGATATACATGAATTATCATACAGCATACTGACCCCGAGGAAAGTGAAGTCACCTTGTGCTTTGTGTTTTGTGGGGCTAAATCCTTGTGATAACGTGCTCCTTTCTCATTCCTTATATGTATCACTAACTTAAAGCAATCACCCCCGGTGAGGCGTGTGCGATCGCTTTAACGTAGGGGGGCATACATCCCGTTCATATCTTTTCAAGATACTTGAAAATTTCTTGACAAATTTAGCTTTGCCTTGAAAATTTTTGATATCTTTCTTGCATGACTCATAGTGAGGGAACCTTACTACTGACAGTCATGGTTCTCCCTCGTGATCTTCCCTTTTACTTTGTCAATTGAAGTCGTAAGATCCTTAGTCCACTGGGGGCTTGGTGTATCTTGCCTCCTTGACGTGGTGAAAGCCTTTTCAATGTTGTTTCCTTGTACTTTACCAGAAGTATTGGCGTACTCTTATACTCCTGCTAAAGTGGGGGCTAAATGTAGCGTCCTAAAATTGCAACACTTGCAATTTCGACTGCATTTGGGTCTTCACGATGGCGATGCAACACGGAACCTGAATGGAGACCCCAAAACTTGTTTATGACATCAAAAACTGCATTTCTCAGCACCCTGGCCTGATCCTCCTTGCACCCTGCTGCCCCTGGAGGTGGGACCATGGCGCCCAGCGCCCTGGTCCCTGGCCCTATTTTGGGCCCGGTCTCTTATGGGGCTTCGGGTCTTTAAGTTTGCAAATTGGAAAATAATGTTTCCTGGTCGGCCTAAGGTCGGGAAAATCAGTCTTTTAACCCTAATTGGCAAGTATATAAACTACATTTCCTCTCCCATTTAGAAGGAGGACATATATGGAAAAAAGGCGGAAACGATATTCAAGCATTCAAACATTCAAGCATTCAAGCATTCCTTCAAGCAATTGATCATTCTAAGTCTCCATTCAAGGCTAAGTGTTGCATTCAAGACAAGGATTCAACCATTGAAGAGGAGATCACATACAACACATTACATGCTACACACATTACACCTTCGCATGTAAGAATACAAACATTCTTACAACAAGGTATCAGTACTTGTTTACATTACAAACATTTACATTTACAGCATTCTCATTTCTTGGTTAATTCCAAAACCGGGGTTTGACCTAAAGGCAAACCCCTCATCCCTAACCCCCCAATCGTCCTCTCTTTTCTGTGTGTAGGTTGCAGGTACGCGGCTATAATTGAAGATCTGGAATCCTTGTGCAGAGACGAACAGATCCCCCTTCGTTTCGCGGATTTTTCGGAGGACCGTGTGCACGCCGGGCGCCATCGTCCCGTCAACTTTCGCTCAAATTTGTAGAACAGCACCGTCTCGACATTTTACTGCTAATTCCAAGTCCGCAGCTTCATCCCATATCCTTATCTCTGTTTATAAGCAAATCTTTCCTACTTTACATGCATTCCTAGTTCAATCTTTCTATCTACATTTCTTTACAAAAGAGGGTATCCTTGATGTCTTAACCCTTGAAACTCATTTAGAATCCAATCTTGAATTGCGTGGGATTGGATCTTGTGGGTTTCAACCCCTCTTTTGAATGTAAAGTCTCTCCTAAGTGAAAACCATCAACCCTAGTGACCCTCCCTTCTCTCTCCTCGGAGTTGGGGAGGGGAGAACAACTAGGGTTCGATTTTTCCGCTTTACAGTATCTACTAATGCTCGTTCAAGAATTTCTTTGTGTGCAGGTGAAAGCTTTAAAAGTTCTAAGATGGATATTTGTGCGGGTGTTTTCTGTAATTGCTCCACTAGATTGTATTATTTGGTAGTGGATGATGTGTTTGTCGTAGGACCCGGAAAACCAACTTTGGCTTTGCTTCTTGTGATAGCATGAGCTTGTTCTTGATTTTTTTTTTCTTTAACTACAATCACATTTACCACATTATCATATGTATGAGCATAGTTTACTTTCGCTTTACTCTTACCATTGTTTGTTGTTGATGATTCACCTTTCTCATAGTTTGGAAATGGAGTTTTAAAAGTTGTATGAGATTCATTTGTTGTATGTCCATCCACAGTTATTACTCCAATATCAATCAAATCTTGGATGACATGCTTCAACTTCTGACAATTATCTGTGTAATGTCTATTGTTTCGATGGAAATCGCAATAATGTTATCATTCCACCAAGGTGGTTTTATTTGAGGTTCATAGTTCCTTTCTTCTAGCAAAGTGATCAATTTGTTTGTGAGAAGTGTCTTTAATGCTCACCCAAGGGGTTCACCAATGTTTGTAAATTGTCTTTGAAAGAAAGTTTTGATAGTTGCTTTTTGGTGATGGTTGTTTTGCTGAGTCGCTGCTGAGTGAGTGGATAAATTAAAAATCGGTTGTTTTGGTTTCACATTGTTGTTATCCACTATTCCATCATTGACGACATTTCGATTTCTATTCCAAAACTTTGGTTTATCATTGTGGTTGTTGTTATTGGTGTTGTTATTAGCAGGATGAACTCCTTCTTTGTATATTTTCAATTCACCTTTCTTTATCACAACTTCCTCCATTCTGATTCCATTATCAATCATTTTTCTGAAACTTTTATTTCCTTGAATTTTTAAGTAATCTCATTTGATCATTTAAGTTGTCGATAAATATGTCCATTTTTTCGTACTTTGGCACTATACGAGGATACCGTGAAGCTAACCATCTCCATCGTTGTAAAAATGTCATGAAAGGTTCTCCACTTTTTTGTTTGGCATTACATAGGTCTAACATTGTTATTTCATGTTGTATGTTGTAAGAATATTGTGAAACAAACTTATCTACCAATTTTGAGAATGATCTGATTCCAGGTGAAATTTCGGAGAACCATTCCATAGCTATTCCAGTTAAGCTTTTCGGAAATAATCTCATTAAGTAAGTATCCTTATGTGCAAACTCCATACTCATTGTGCAAAATTCTCGTATATGATCTTGAGGGTCAATGCTTCCACCATATTTTTGCATATCTAGGAGTTTCAAAACCTATAGGAAATGGTATCATGTTTAGATTTATGTCAAACGGATAAGGACAGATTTCTTGGAGTATTTTCTAACATTTCCTCTCTGCATATCTTGAATTTGTGTTTGCATTGTTTGTAGTTGTTGTGTGAGAGTTGTGATAGGATTATCAACATGATTTGATCTGGCATAACCCTAATTTTGCATTCTAGGAGGATTTGGATCTCTTCTTGTTTATCTCTAGTCCTTCTTGTATCTTCATTGGATTAAATGTTATTCAGAATTTCCACTTCATCTCTTTTAGGAATGTAAGTTTCTTCATTGGTTCGGGTATTACTGGGAATTGATGTGTCATTCATGTGGAGACCAAAAATATCTCTATATTATTCATTATTAGGAGGAGGATCACTTTTCTTTTGTGTCAATTTGTTCATATTAAAATCTTAGGGTAGTATAGCACTGGATTTTGCTAACATTAGAAAATATTTTTCTTTTTCTCCCTCCAATAATTTCTGCATAAATTTATCGAATTGAGGATCCTTTTTGATGTCTCTAATATTTTGTTATGTTATTTCTCCTTCAACTTGTATTTCATCTTCATGTTCCATGGTTATATGCTCTTCAGTTGTTTCCAATGTTTCAATTTTTGTCTCTGCGATCCTTCGTCTCTGAGCTCTAGTTAGAATGCGCATACACGTGTGTTAGATATTTTGCTATAATTTGATTGTCCAAAAGGTTGTTTTGATAAGTGATCAATTGTCAATGTAAATATGATAGCGCAATATGACACGAAAAGATGATTCAAGTGTTTAAAAGTTTGTAAGTTTTTCGATCTTTGGTTTAGGAGTGCAATGATGATGATTTGATAAAAAGCAAGTCCAGTAGGAATGATATATCCTACGATGTGGGACAAGATTATCCTAACCAAACATTTTTAGTGATAAAGGATGATAGATCCTGATGAGAAACTATGTTTGAGTGATCAGTTTACCAAAGAAAGTGATAATGCACTTTGAGATGTTTAGATCTTGAACTTTTTGAGAGTGAGCACTTGAAAACCTTGAGGTGTTTATGTTCTAAAGTCTGATTTCAATGGATGATAACTTGATCAAGTGAACCAAAAAGACAGTCCAAGCACAAAATGATAGAAAACAGGTGTTTATGGTTACTGCAAATTGATCAAGCAAGAATGACAGATCCAAAAAAGGCATGCAAGAAGAGCTCTAGACTGACAAATATAGAGACTCGTATGACAGATTATATAGCCTCAAATGACAAGAAATAGAGCCCATATGACAAATCAAAAATTTCATGTGAAAAATCTCAAGCTCGTACGACAGAGATTTATGAACTATACGAAAAAAATAGATATCTCGTACGACAAACCTTACTAAGCCATACAAAAAAAGATAAATCCCATATGATGAATGACTAGTTCATATGACAGAGAACCCCAGCTCATATGAAAGATAACAGAGCAGGGATAAAAAAATGTTTATTTTGCCAAAATTTGATTAGTGATTTTTGATGTTTTGCTTATGTTTTCCAATTTTTAGATGTTTGAATTTTCAATTTGGGGATGAATACACAACAAACACGCGATATGATAAGTGACTCCAAGCATGCTAAACCCTAATGAAATTGGCTGAGAGAGAAAACCTTTGCTTGCAAACTTAGGTACACACTGAATAGCTAATCAGAATATGGCCGCTGAGTCTCATGCAATGGATTCTCAATGTCGTATTATCTGACTCCAAACGCTAATGGGGGCACGATATGGCAAGTATCTTGGGAGAGTTACTATCTCTCTTTCATAAAGATTATCACCCTTTCAGAGGTGAATCGGGTAGCCTCTAATTTTAACCGTAACTAGTAAGGGATCTGTTCGGCGCGTCGGGGTATAATACTCAATTAAGAGGTCTCCCAACCTTGAAAACCAAGGTTTGATATACCCGAAGGTACGAAGGAGAGCTATTCCCAAGCACATTTGTTGACTTGATTTTCATCAAATCACATTTATTTTATAGTGGGTTGGATTACTTGGCGTTAGCCATTCCCACTTAGGTCGTTCCCCTCTCACCGACCTTAATGGCTAAGAGTTATTAGCTCCTCAGGACGACAGGCCTGGTAAAGATATGCACTAATGAAATCAAATGATGAGTCTAGCTTTCTGATCACCTAAGAAAGGTGAGAGCATATTCACCTATCATCAAAAACACATAATACATGATTGTTCATTTTTAGCCAAAAAGACAAGTGTGCCTTAAAAAACTTTAAGAAATACACAAAGTTTTGTTGAATTCTTCTTAGGCAACCTAAAAAATAGATCCATTAGTAATCATGATGTGTTTGGTTGGAATAAGTCTTTGGCTAGCGTATCTTCGACAATCGTCCTGCAAAAACTAGTTAGGCTGCCAAAAATCTCACAAAAAGACCAGGGTTAGCATTAGTAATGATCGGATTAAAATTTGAAACCCTAAAAATGTAGTCTATTTAAAAACACAGAGCCAGAGTGTCATACGACATAATTTACCAGTTCGTACGACAATATTTATGATATTGTGTGAATACAGAAACAGGCTCGTACGACACAGAAATGAGCTCATACAACAGAGAAATGATTTTCATCCCAGATCACAAAGTAGTTCATATGAGCCACTGAAGGAGCTCATACGACATTCTGAACTAGATCCGGGCAGAGATGAATGTTGATGAAGCTTAAGAGGCCAAAAATGATAATTTCGGCCCCACAGTGGGCACCAAAATGTCGTGCCTATGAAGTGTAGACTTGTAGCTGTAACACAAACCACTTAATAGATCATTACAAGCATGGTTAATAAATTTAAAGCAAAGAAAGATAAAACCATAGCTAAGCGATCTATCACCTCCTAGTAAATGCGAGTATGAATTTTTCTCTCAGATCTAATTAGGCAAATTCTAATGACTTGACTACACCTAGATGGAGGATTTAAATGATAAATGATGCATTTAAGCTAGCAATGATAATGATTAAGCTACATGATTTCATGATTATGCTAGAAAATATACTAAAATGATGCAATTAAGCTATGATAACAATGCTCCAATGATAAACTAAGATTGCATATGCCTATAGTAACAATGCCTGAAATGCAAAATGAGATGGGATCATTATTGCTCCAAAATGGGGCCTATTTATAGGATTTCCAAGCCCAAGGGTGAGGTGGCAGGAATCAACGGTCAATATTAAGTCTGAAGATATCAATGGTGAAATTGGAGAAGGTTGGAAAAGAGGTTGGATGAAAGGGAACATTTTCCATCTCTATGGCGACAAGTGTCAAGAAGATTTTAGAAGAGGTTGGATGAAAGGGAACATTTGTCATCTCTATGGTGACAAGTGTCAAGAGGCTTTGCTCATGAGAGAGCAAGTGTCTAAGGAAAGGGGACATGTGGCCCAAGAATGCCATGTGTCTCAAGGGAAGAGTAGGTTTAATTAAACCAAGGGTTAGATGGAATGAGTTGGGTTTAGAAGGGGTTAGGTTAGGTGGTTATAAGTTAGGAGGCATGTGGGTAATTTGAATTTAAAATTCAAATAAGACTAATTAATTCTCAACAACTCATAAATTGATTTGTTTTAATTAATTAGAAGATTAGAATAATTAATTGAAGATGGGGGAGAATTAATTAATTTGAATTAATTAATCAAAGGGGTTATGAAAATGAACCTATTAAATAAATCCTTAGATTTATTAATAAGTAGGTGAAGGGGGGAATTTAATCAAATTATTTAGTGAATTCAATTAAATTGGGAAAGGGGATTAATTAAATAATTGCTTATTTAATTAATTATCTTCAAACCATTTTTGGTGTATACAACCTTGTTTTCTCTTGAAATGAAAACAAGGATAACACTACACACAACATGGGTCGGGGGAAACTATTTGGTTGATTACCCCTTAAAGCAACTGCATCCCTAAGTATTACAAGATATCCTTCGCATGCATAAATAACATAGCAGAGTATGAAGCTTTTATCACTAGACTTCGTTTGGCTATTCAATGGAAGATCATAGAACCACAAGTCTATGGAGACTCCCAACTTGTCATTAAACAAGTTAATGATGAGTATTAGATGAAGGATGACAAGTTGCTCCCTTATTGCCACATAGTTTAAGACACCAAGCAACACTTCACCTTCATCTAGTTTGAGCAAGTTCCTAGGACAAACAATAGAGTTGTTGATGCAATGGCTACAATTGATTCTCTCTTGCAGATGCCCGCAAACAATCAGAAATGTGAGTTCTTGGTCAAGCATCTATTAGTACATTCATATGATGTCCTTGAATTGGACATGGTATGTGTCCTTGTTGGTTCTGATTCTCCATGGTACCAAGATAAATTCACTTACCTTCAAGATAACATCATTCCCCCTCACCTTATGAAAACCCAACAACAAATATTCATCTGTCGATCCACTCACTATACTAGTCTTGGTGATACCCTATTTCGAAGGGACTTTGATGGCTTCCTCCTAAGGTGTTTAGATAAAGAGGAGGTTGAATGAGCATTGTGTGAGGTACATGAAGGTATACGTGAAGCACACTCAAGTGGCCCCACTTTGGCTAAGAAGCTCTTGCGTATAGGATACTACTCGCCTACAATGGAAAAAGACACCTATCACTATGTGAAGAAATGTACCCCTTGTCAGCAACATGGTGACAAGATTCATGCACGTTCTCAGGATCTACAACCTTTTATCACACCTTTGCCCTTTTTCAGTGGGGTCTTGACCTCATAGGAAAAATTCATCCCACCTCATCTAATGGCCATAAGTTCATAATAATTACCACTGAATACTTCATCGAGTGGGTGGAAGCCATACCACTCACCTTCACCATTGACAAACAGATTTCCAAGTTCATTTTAAACTATTTAATCTACCACTATGGAATCCCTAAAGTTATCATTATAGAAAATGGTAGACTCTTCAAAATCAGGATGTCAAAGAATTATGCGTGAAATTCGCCATCCAACATCACTTCTCCACCCCGTACTACCCACAAGGTAATGATCAAGTTGAGGCTTCAAATAAAACTCTTATAAAAAATCCTTAAGAAAATAGTCAATGAAGTTGGTTGTGATTGACACTTGAAACTCCATCCCACCCTTTGGGCCTACCGCACAAGCATTTGTACCCTTACAAGAGCTACACCATACTCCTTATTCTTCAGCTCTGAAGCCATCTTACCCCTTGATATTGAGATCCCCTCACTCCATGTATCACTACAGAACATCCTCCTTAATGAAGAATACAGAGTGGCCAGATTACAAAATATGGAACTATTTGATGAAAGGCGTCTCAAGGCTTTAAAACACCTCCAAGTTTATCAAAATCACTTGCAGAAGAGCTACAACAAGAAAGTTAGGACCTGAGAATTTGACATTGGTGACCTTGTCCTTATGGAAAATCAAAGAAATCTTTAGGACCATAAGAAGAACGACAATTTTGAGCCTAATTGGATTGGACCCTATGTCATCACTACAAAATATGGATTAGGAGCCTATCAATTGGCTACACCTGAAGGAGATCCTTTGGATGAGCCTATGAGCATCATGCATATAAATAAATTATATGCCTAGTCTTCAGAGATTACCATTTTTCACAAATCAGAAAAAGATAAAATATACAAAAATCATAAAAAATACAAAAAAATGAAAAAAGAAAAAAAATTAAAAAATTGATTCATTTATTAGTGAAAACCACTATGTGGCATTGTGGGAAAGTACCTTGGTGAAAAAATTTTCTTAGGCATCAAGGTAAATAAGTTAGATCCATCATCTCTTTGGACACTCATCCACTTGCATTACTTCCGCCTGTCTGACATTCATATTTCTTTAGTAATGTAAGTTTGTCATCTGCTTCCCTTATTTGTATAGGTATTTTTTTCATCTCGATCACTTGCATCATTTTTCTCAAGTCCTTGCATTCACTTCCCCCTCATGAGATCATGATTTTTCATCCAAGCTATGCATAAAGATCATCCAAATACACTGAGCTTTTATTCCATCACATTGAGCTTCCCCCACTTTCTAAGATTGTCCCATTAAACTAATTTTTTATCTACTTGTACATCACCCAAGCACCCATCCACACCGTTCTCACCAAATCTTGGTAATAAGATTCCATATTTGTATCTTCTTGCACCTCCATCTGCTCTATTTCCTATATCAGTCCTATCAGTGACCTTTTGCCCATTGGGATGCATGCTTCCCATGACTGGAATATTATCACAAATCCTAGTCCTACTCTTGGCAAGAGATGTTAGTTGGCCATGTGTATGTCCTTTGTATGATTGGTCTTGTCACTTTGATTTTTATTTTGTGTTCTATGACTGCTCCTATCTAGGGATACCATGATCATCCTATATCTTGTTATGTCTTGGGTTGGTGTATATTGGGGCATCTTTTGTGGTATGGCATGTTTGATGGTTTCTCTTGTACAAACCTATAGACTTGCATTCACATCATCATGGTGTTTGCAAGCCTGTGTGCATTGAGGTACCTATTTTTTGAGATTCTAGTCCATGCCTTTAATGTTCACAATAGCTTGATTCCTATAATCAGTGGTGTAGATCATCCTTGACAATATCAAACTAGGTTTTCTCTCCACATCTACCCAACCAAGAAATCCAACAACAACCCCTCCCCCACCCCCTCATTCATTTATCATACTTTCCTCTTGGATACTCCAATTTATTCATTTCTTTTCCTTTCTTCTCCCTTCCATATATCTAGTCCTATTCATTGTATTATGGTTGGTTCATTACAAAAATTGTTCATCCCTAACTCATTGTATATTCATGTGCATTCATATTAGTGTTGCATGTCCTATTTACATATACCTTTGTATTATGATATTTCATACATTTTAGATGTTTATTATCATTAAATTTCATAATGCATGATTGCATTAGGGTTCATTATATATCATATAAGCATTGGGTTCATTTTTTATCATTAGTTATAGTATGCATTTGCATCTCAATATAATTCATTACATCTCATTTTATGAAATATAGTTATCTTATACATTTTCATTCTACAACATAGCCATCTCATTTTGCATATCATAAAAATGGTATATACATTTTCATGCCACATCATAACAATTACATCTCACTGCATATCATTTAGCTTCATTGCATTCATTAAGTATTCATCTTAGGTCATAATTACATACACATATAAATCATATATAAATCCATACATATCAACATTATCAATATCACATCCTCCATGCATCATAGGTTAGACGTATTCATCACATATCAAAAATCACCATAGCATTACAAATCATGTACACTACATAAAACATCATGCATCCATCCTGCATCCACAATATGTTAGGAACATGGCATACAAAAATCATAAAAAATGAGCCAAAACATGTGTACACATCATATAGGAATACATCCATCATGAATCACAAAAATGTTAGATAGTCATCATCATGAATTATCATAAGCATAAACCATCTATCAATAATCCATCAATCATCACATAGAAATCAAAAGTCCGTAATAAAGTCCATAATAAAGTACACATATACATCACTGCCAAAAATCATGTCTCGTCTCATATATCTCAAAAATAGTAATATGTTTGATCATAATACAATGAAAAATCCCTGAAGGGTCAAAATGTTAAAATTGTCACATATAGGAAAATGAGCACTAGCTTGTGCTCTCCTTTTTAACTCCAAGAGAGATTACCAATTACCAACCTAAGAACCAAGAAAACCTACCGGTAAGATAAAAATAGCCAACACAATTCATCCACACAAATGGCACATCACATAGCATTGGTATATACAAGGAAAACCCAAGATGGGAAAAACCTCAGTGAGAAATGTTGTTGAAGTCTACTGCTCCAATCCAGCCTCATAGTGAAAACCTTTGGTTACAACATTTAGGGAACCAACCCAAGGAGTACCACTCCTTCTTTAGGGCACCAACCCAAGGAGCACCAACCCCTACACCTAGCTCCAACTCAATGATCTATCTTGTACATAATCAATTACAAAAGTAAAAGTCTAATTACAAGTGAATCTTGTAACCATTGCATACACTTTATCCAGTCGGTTTCTCACCTCCTCTACCTCACCAGTTTACTTCTACTCTTATTTCTATCTCCTTCTCAGTCTCTTTGCTCAACTTCACTTGCTACTGCTGATACTAGTTCTACTTTTGCTTGTTGGATGAATAGTCAGAACATACACCTGCTGCTAGTTACTCTACTCACCGGTTTATCCTTTCTCTGCTCACTACTTGCAAGATCTTTTCTCCATAGAAATGCAATTGCTTCACTCTCCACTACCTTCCAGTTGGCATGAACATTGCCAGTTCCTACCTCTGCAACTCACTTTTATGTTTTCTGGTTTGTCTGATCTTGCTGGTTAAGCCATTGTTAAACCCTCTCACCAGTTTAACCTTCCTTGATATCTCTTTTCTTCAAAAACTAAGTTCCTTGACTCTTCTTAGTCTTATCTCCTCCTTTCTCTGCTTAGGATCACTCTCCTTCACCATTCAACATCACCAAATACAGTCTTCTGACTTCATTCTTATTACTGAGCTTTCCTAATAAAAACGTAGCTTCAAACTCTTGGCGTGCAAGGGTTTCTTCCACTGAATGTGAGGTCAATCAAATCTAGTCAGATCTCATTCTACATGAGGATGAACAACCTGCAAGTAGTCAGGCATCACCTACCATATCTTCTTCCTTCCAAGGCGCGTTTGCTAAACTTAGCAAACGCAGACAGTTCATCAACAAGGCTCAAGATCAATCACCATAAATGGTTCTGTAGATTGCATCACCAACCTCATTCTACACCTGGACAATCTGCATCGATCAATGCATCCCATTGATCACCTATGTTCGACCTTCCTCGATCCACACACCTCTACAACACATCCCATGATTTACACAGTCAACATAAAATATCAACCAAACACCAACAACCTCACCGACACGACACTTCACCACCTCTGCAAGCTTGCCACTTCAACTCCACATGGCATCCCTATCTGTATCCATCTTAGCTTAGACCTCTGTGTTGGTTCAAACAAGATCACCGACCAAACACTTGACCGGTGCACACCTACCAGACATCTAACCCTACCAGTTCTCTAACCCTGTTGGTACGTCTTCCCTACTAGTTAACCTTCTTGCCTTCTCCTTCCTTGTGCTGGTGGATCTTATTAGCCCAGTCATCAACCATGTCAGTCCTCAGCAGCAATCTAGGATGAATCATCATGTGCATCTTCATCAGACTGATAGCACTTCACTTTTGTCTCTCTATTCACTTGGTTGTATGTCGATATCCTCCTTGTTTACCGATTGACATGTTCCTACCTTCATACTAGTAATGTGCATGATATCTTCATGCCATCCATCTCCAACTGTTATGCATCTATGGCAACACCACTTTCCATCTGCATACCGATAATTCCATGTGTGCAACTGCAGAGCCTTATCTTCATTTGACTGGTTCTCTTCTCAACTGGTTTGCCAAGGAGGAAAAGTCACCATCTTAACTCTTCCTTTTCTACCCTGGTAGCACATCATGTCTTCACATGTTGATCCGGTGCACATCTCTGAACTTATCCTCTAGAGGAATCCTCATCTTTCTCTTAAGTCATCCGGTCTATGCATCCAATCTCCTGACTTTTCTTACTCTGAGTAACTTATCCTAGAGAGTCATGATGTATGTCATGTATGTTGTGGTATAAGCAAGGTATTACCATTTACTGGGGGAGGAATAGACAACTGTACTTCAACTGCTAAACACCATTAGAGGATGATCTATGTCACCTACCAGTAATGATGTGACTTCACTGAAGAGAGGATACCTCTTCAACTTAACATATGGCTCGGTATCTTTTCCATATGTCATCTTTGCTCACTGAAGCATCACACACTCTGTCAACACTTTCTCTTTCTTGGTGGGAATTTTGCTAGTTGACCTCATACTAGCATATTGGTTGCACTGCTAACCCTTCATTAGATCATACTGCAATGAGCTCTACCGATCACACGCTTACTAGTTCTCATCACTCATTAGTCACTTCTCTATCATGCTTGTTCACCATCAGCATGCAGACTCGCAAATTGGTTCCTTCTTCCCAATACTGATATGTAACCCGGTTACTCCAACATGCTTACCTAGTGGCTTCATTATCCACACTATCGGTTGATAGCACTACAAGCATATCAATTATTCTCCCATACCGGTTGTCCTTCTTTATGCTATACCGGTTGACATCAATGACAACACAACGCCAACATGCCTACACCTGTGGTGCAACCCCTTCCTGCCTACCCTATTGGTACTTGTCTATGTACCCATCCCTGTCCTCTCCCGCCTCTCCAAGGCACTCATCCCCTCTCGAGAGGTCTTGTTGGGAATTCAAAAAAATTGTCAAATTTTTGAAGGCCCAAGTTCAAAATTTTGGATTTTGCACTCAGAATGCACCCTGCACAGTAAGCTTGTGAAGCACATTTTGGGAGCCCCAGCTCATCATTTGATCAGTTCTTGAAGCCCATTCCAAATGAGCTTTTACATGGTTTTACAAGCAACACTTTCCAGATTTTTAGAGAAGCCAAGTTTGGAGATTATTATCTCACACATGAGACCTAATCAAGTCAAACCCTCTTGAAAGCATATTCAGGGTATCTAAATGTGTCAGTGTGCCAAGTGGTGGCCCTTGAAGTGGAGGTTTGATATTTTTTCAAATCAGGTTTTGAGTGCTACTCGAGTTAATTTAACAAGCTCAGTTTTAGATAAGTTTGAGTAGGCAACTATGAAAGCTAATATATTTTTCCTCGGAAGTCGTAATGAAGATTTGTTTGATGCCCTAGGTTCTCTATATTGCATTTTATCAGTGTTCCAGTCTGCTAGTCTTAATCAGGTGTTTGGGTCAGTTTTTGAATCTTGTTCTAGAGGCTACTCATGTGTTCCTGGCCAAAGTTCAAGGTTGCGAAAATGACAAGATTGATGATCCCGAACTCACTTTCTCGAATCCTGAGGGTTTCTAGTCGATGAATCAAGTCATTCTCAGTAGGTCAATGGTTCAGAAACGAATTTTTTTTCCTAGTTGGGCCCACTTTGGGGCCCGACTAGAGCTGTGACCTAGCTTGACCAGTTGAAGCCCATTGAAGAAAATATATTATTTAAATCATTTCGATTTGAATAATATCATAACAAAATATTTTTAAGCAGGCTTGGTAAGTGAAAATTCATAAATTATTTTATCGACTGAAGTGCATGAGTTTACACAAGAATGATTAATTAAATCATTTTAAAATAATTTTAGTAAAAATGAGGAGGAATATTTTTAAAAGAGATCCCTTGATAAGTTTTTTATTCAATGCAAATTGTGTATTGGGCCCTTGTAAAATGAATTGCAAACTCCTTAAAATCATTTGAAGCCTCAATTGACTTACTTTTTGTCCCACACGATGAATTGGAGAAGTCGGAAGCTATTGCAGTATAGGAAATTTTGGTGAGCGCATAAGAATTCTTTTCCTGCGTAGTAAAAGGAGCAGGTCAAATGTCTATGCAGGCTAAGGCAAAAAAGGGGCGGGAGGGGACTCCTATCCCGCACAATCTCCATCACATATGGTTGACCTGTGCAGGCTAAGTTATACAATGGTGAGGGGGGCAATCCCTTATCCCGCGTAGTGATGGGGTGCATCTGTAATACCACACGGGGTAAGGATTACACTAGTTGATACCAAGACCAGTTATCCCATGTGGCATGGGGCCAAACCAAAAAGAAAAAAATTGCGCGGGGTAACTAAAAATTGCACAGGGGAGCCATTTTGTTATCCCGCGTGAGGGAATGAGCGGCCGAGGACAAAGTTCGGGATAAAAGATGGGCACACGGAGGAGATTTTTCTTGTCCCATGCGGTAGTAGAGGCAAGTCAAAGACATGCGCGGGATACGATTGAACTCAAATGCAAAGGTGTAAGTGAACACAAAACAGAAAAATATTAGGGTTTTGGCAAGAAGCAACATTTCAATCTATTGTGATCAAGTTTGGCGAGTTCTGTGAAAAGGGGAAGACAGTTTGTTCTACGGAGGATCGATTGACCATGAGGAAACCTAGCATGACGTATGCTGGGGCGCAAGCTATTTGATATCCAGGATAAATGTAATGGTGGGCAATGAGGCTACTGGTGGTATTCATCATGAAGGGGGCAAAATCGATAAAATATCATTAATTTGCTTCTTGATGTGAGCTGAGGAATAGTGTCATGGATAATGTGTGAATGCACTGTGCATATTTGCAGGATGCCAAATCACAAATGAGGACATGATAAAGGGGCTTCTTCAAGAAAATTCATTTGTATGGAATTTTTTTATAGATATCATGGTTTGGTGTGCCTCAGCAAAGATCCAAAGCTGACACTGTACACTACAACGAATGCTATATAGATAGCTTGACAAGGAACTGATGGGATGATTTTGGAGTTGCTGCTAAAAAACGAACATTCTTTCATTTTCTTTGTAAGATTTGTGTGTGGTTTTGGTGCCCAGTCCAGCTCGTCAAAAATGGAGGTAGGCATGTTTGGCCATGGTTCAGCAAAGGGACTTCTCTATTTTGTCCAAAGGCCTCCATCTTATGATGATAAGGATTAACTTGATAATGGATGAAATGTAAGGTGGAGCCGTTATGAAGTTGTATAACGAAACCGATCCAAAACATCTTCAATGAATAACTTTTTAATATAGCATGAAGAAAATCTCAAAGGGTTTTAAAAGGGCCATTACGATGACTGTGCGACAGTACCAAAGAAAACACACAATGTACAAATTTGAATAGATATAGTGCCTATACAATGGAAAAAGCGATCACCAATAAATTTGCAGGTTCCATCCTCCATAATACCTATTTTAACCTACTTAGAGAAGCAACGTAAGCACGGGTGCAGGCACACGGTAGCACATTGGAGGGGGGTCGTTGTGTTTGAAGAGCGCCTGTAAGTGATAAGAACTTGATGTATTCACAATGTACAAGTGGCATCAATATGATTTTACAATACATGGTGAATAACCTTGATAATAAAAGGAGATTTGGTAAATCCTTTTACTGAAAATGGTATGGAGCAAAAAGTAATTTACATGTACCGGGTGAAATCTACATCAGCAAGGTAAAAGTATGAAAAGTGGAATGTTATTTTAACAATGTTGTGTTTTTCAACATTCTTCTGCTAAAGAGTAAATAAAGAGGAAGTTACTTTTCTCAGAAAACAATTGTTTTTCACCCGAGGTAGAGGACTTTTATTTCAAGTGATCGGTCGCATTATGAAAGATAAGAGATATTTTATGTGGCAAGTGGCATGTATCTGTTGGCTATCTTTCTTATCACACATTTGAAGTGTTTTCTTTGTTAGAGAAATGCATACACACAATGACAATTATCAAGGGGGTGATTTTCTAAATCCGATCAAAGGGAAGAGTGTGTTATTGACTTAGAAAAGACAACAACTATAAATAGAAAGTTTGGCCAAAGGTGCAGATTGTGATTTTGACAAGTTACTGCAAGAGGCTTTTTTCCAGATTTTGAAGGATCTACAACAAACTCATGGCAGACTAAAGACGGCTAATTGAGATAGGTGCAGATTTTTTAATTTGTAAAGTCCAAGAAGATGAAGTGCAAATCTCGAGGAAGGAATTAAAAATTCTTGAAAATGTATTGACCATTGAGATGCATTCTATGGTTTTCTCTAGGATTTGTCTTGCATCTTTTTGTTGTATTATTTTCTCACTCTGAGTGAGAAGTTAGTTTTAGCTTTTAGTTTTAGGAACTAGAGAAGTTAGTTTTTAGCTTTTAGTTTTAAGAGTTAGAGAAGTTAGTTTTAGCTCCAAAAATTTCTTCTCCATGAGTGAGCTATGTACAGTGTAGGGCAAAATGACAATAAGATGCATATTTTTCAGCTTGTGAATGCTTTATGTTTTAAGTATTTGTAATCATCAGTGCAAGTAAGGAATGCTGGTTTTCTTTCTTTTGTCTCCAATATGCAACAATGTTACTTATGAAATATATAATCAAGGATTGCATATTTTGTCCCATCAAGTATGACGTTCATTTTGTTTTTGCTTCTCTTCAAGGAAGAGATTAAAATGCTTGAGTAGGATGATGGGGAATGTCTTTTGCATATAGGATTATTAAGCATGATTGGAGGAAAACTAATTTGATGGGTATTAATACTTAGATCTCTTTGGCTACAATGCAAGCTACTTGGGTGTAAAGCTACAAACTGAAAGTTGACTCTATTGCCCACTAGATGAAGGCACTGGTTATGTTTTTATTTTCAGATTTTCAGAATAATTGTATGCTCAAAGTCTCTTTTATTTTCAATTCATAGGAATAGGTGTAGAGTAGATAACTCATCCCAAGTGTCGAGTGATAGTTGACAAGCCAGGATAGTAGCCAAAATATCAGTTCCATACATTTTCCTTGGTACAAACATATTGGGATAGCTATTGAAATCAGTTAAGCCTTGAGTAATTGAAGCTATGAGTTATTTAGGTATTTCTTAGGTCTATCCACATTGGTCTTGTAGAGTCAAAAGTGCAGGAGATTTCAGTCTTTGTAGTTGAGTCTCGTTCGTTGGCCAAATCCAACCTTAGGCCTGTTGATAGGAACATGGTTAAGTCTTTAGGGTCTAGGGATCTATTGATTTGGGAACCAACAAATTGGCGACTCTATTGGGGACAAAGGCCATAAATCCATTTGGGAGAGACAACAAAGTAAAGAATCTGAACTTTTGTTTTAGATATTGTCCTGTTTTCAGCCTAGAAGGTCTTTTGTAGTAGCATATTTGGAGGATTCAGGTGGCTCTACTGAAGAAAGGAAGACTCATAACGAAAGAAGGCTTTGAATAGAATTCTGGTGTTCAAATATTGTTTCTCAACAAAGAGGTGGTGACTCTCATATTGAAGAACCTGAAAATAAATCAAGGAGCTCAAGATTTGAAGATTTCTCAACCAAAGAATGGAGTTTACCCACTGCTGCAATATTTTCCAGGTATTTCCTTTTGAAGTTTTTGTGAAAACCATAAAGATTAAGTTCTGAAATGAACCCTTATTCAGTGTTGAAGCACTAGTTAGAAGGGAAAAGTAATTGTTTTCAGATTTCACACTTTTTAGTTGTAAGTTTCAATCATTGTTTATGTTGAAAGAAGTGTGTTATGTTGTCATAGGATCATTTAAGAGTCCTTAAGTCTGATTTTTGGTCACTCATGTATTATTTCTACTTAAGACTTTCTATGGAAAGGAAAAGGTCATGAAATATATAATTTTGGGTCATCTTTGAGTTTGTAAAGTCAAATCAGAATGTATTGTCCTAGTTTTGATCTGGGCATAATGAATAATTAACAACTTGAGAAAGGTCCATCTAGAAGGGTGTTCATCCCTGAGAGATATAGGCCTTTGAATTTTAGTCCCATTCAGGAATACCCAAATCCTTTTCCCATGGAGCTCAAAGAACAAATGCCCTTGTTTCATGCAAGTGATTCTGATTCAGAAGTTAAACACATTCAGTGATTTTGTGAGTTTATCAGATATTTTTAGATTTGTGTTGAAGACATTGTCATGAAGTTCTTCATGAGGTCTTTGAGAGATAGTGCAATTCATAGTCTGCCTACACAATGCATATCATCTTGGGAATATTTTAAGGGATTGTTCTTGCATAGATTCAGTGGAAGCAATGAATGTTATGGGTAGATCATTGAGTCTCAGAATGTACCAGCATATGAGAATGTAGTGTATGCACAAGAGCAACATGTGTCAAGGGTTGATATTGCATTTGAAGATGTGAATGTCCCTACTGTTCCAATGTGTATTCCTTAGTATTATAATCATTTCTATTAGCCTCAAGCCAAGTATCAGTGCAACCCTAGTCTGGTGAACCCAACGATATTTGTTAGTGCACAATTGAACATGAAAAGATTAGAGGGTGAGCCACCGTATGCACTATTGTCAAGGTTCTTGAAAGTATTACAAGCTATTCCCATGCGTTTCATGCTTCAAGATTCTGAATGGGTAGACTTATTATTGAAAATCTATGAGCCTACGGTTGTTCATTGGTCAAAAGAATTGAAACCAGTAAGATTAACTCAGATTATTGCATGGATAGACATGGTTGAGGGTTTCAAGTCCAAGATTGCACTTAATAATGAACATCAAATTGCTGACAATGAAAAGATGGAACAAGGAAGTATGAGAATATGCATATTGGTAATGATAGTTTGTGTTTATTTAAAGATGACATGAATTGTTAGCTTGATGTAGAGAGTGAGAAAGATTAGAAATGCACACCTGAGAATGAATGTTATGACAACCTAAATGTGAGAGAAAATGAACATTTGGAGGGTCCATTTTTTCTTCCAGACAGTGGTTGTGATTTTGGTAAGGTTGTTGGAGATGCAATCTCCTGTATGAAGACCAATACATGTTCATGTGAACCCATCAAGTTTTTAGGTTGCAAAGATAACAGTGAAGCTGAAGAAGATAGTGATATACAAGTGAATGATGTTGGTAGCCTTGACGAGGACATTGAGGAGGGAGACATGGGACCTATGCATAATGAAGACACATGTTTGATTAGAAGTGAAGAGATCTCAGATTTGTTGTCAACTCAATATAAAAAATATGTAGGCATGAGTAGTATTGAATCCCTGTGTTTTTCTCATGCCAAGGATGATACTTCCTGTGAGCCCGTCTATGACATTGACATCTCTGATTTCTCTTAGGACAGTGATTTGGTTAGCATGTTGGATGGATATGCACATGAAGGAGAGATAAATTTTGAATGCCATAATCAAGGTGGTGATGGGCTCGGAGAGAGTGATGATGAGTCTGATTTAACAAATATGTGCAAGCCCTCTATCCAGTGCATTGAATCCCACAGTGATGAAATATCTTATGAGCTTGAAGGTATGCATGTTGATGTAAATTTATGGTTTTGTTTTGATGCTATGTGGATTTCTAATCAATGTGCCATTCATGGTACTAATGACCTAAATGAAGAGGCTTCAAGTATGAACATGTGTGGACATTTGTCCTTTGATAGTGAATGAGAGATGCATGCTTATGTGCAATCTTGTGAAAGTAGTAATGGTTGTTTAGCATGCATACAAGTTGCTGATATGAATAACATTGAATGGGACTCTGAGTTTCAGGATAATAATTCCGATTAGTATTGTGAACTATAGTTATCCAATGAGACTACATTTGACTCTTTTTCTTTTCTTAATAAAGGGTTGCATGGTGTGTGTAATCTATATGAACGTCCTTTCCAAAGTTTAATTTCTTCCATGCAAGCTTGTAATCAGCATGATACCTATGTTCTTAGTTGTATGCCAGACAATGAGTTTTTCCTTTTTCAGCTAAGTGATATTCTTATGAGGTGTGACATTGATCTTCATCATAGGGAGTGTTATGAGCAACATGGAGGTATTTTATTTAGTAAGCATAACATATTGGTGTCACACAATAATTTGAATTTTCAATTTGTGCATGAGTCCTAGAGGTTTGACAGTTGTGAGTGCACTTATGATATCCAGTATGGTTGTTGGATGAGGAGTATTGACATGCTTAATCAGAGGGACTCCATCTACATCTTCAGATTGGCCTCGATGAAGTTAGAAGAAAATCGGATTTATGATCAAGAAACGCATTGGCTTATCTTTTTGGGTGGACATGGGCCACCACACGTGGTTTGAGGACCAAACCACATTAGTTTGGGGCAGAGAGGACCTTTTTGACTCTATGCCCAATGGAATTGGCACCCGGTCTTCTCTCTAGAGATCTGGGATCTTGTCATGCCTACAAGGGGAATGCATCCCTGAGCAAGAGCCACTGTTGGGACATAAAAAAAATTGTCAAAATTTTTAAGGCCCAAGTTCGAAATTTTGAATTTTGCACTCAAAATGTGACCTGAATAGTAAGCTTGTGAAGCACATTTTGGGAGCCTGCATTTTTGCACCAATTAATTGTTATGAGAAATCCTCTTGGGAGATGGTCAAGCACCTATCAAAGAATTCAAAGTTCATTTGCAGCCTCCCATGATTAGTTTTGATGAGTTTTTGAAGTTTCCTTTGGAGGTCCTGAAGTTATGTCTCCAGTTTGCTCCTTTTTCACTTTTTTGAGTAGCCCACTTTGAGTAGTTATATCTTTGTTCCAATTGATTGTCATGCCAAACTAATTGTTTCCAATGATTCTCTACTATTTTTTGAAGCCTCATCAATCCATTTGATGGGTTTTCAATGTTGATTCCATTTGCAAAAAGTTTAGTTTACAAACTGGACTGTGTCAAACAACACTTTGGTACCCTCTTGGTGAATTTTTATTTCATGCCCAGTTGACCCACACTTCAAGGTGATTGTATCTTGTGGTTATCTAAAAACTTATCTACCACATTCCCAGTTTGTATCCCCCCTGCTCATCATTTGATCAGTTCTCGAAGCCCATTCCAAATGAACTTTTGCAGGGTTTTACAAGCAACACTTTCCAGATTTTCAAAGAAGCCAACTTTGGAGATTAATATCTCTCGCATGCGACCTAATCAGATCAAACCCTCTTGCACGCATGTCTAGGGTATCTAAATGTGCCAATGTGCCAAGGGGTGGCCATTGAAGTGGAGGTTTGATATTTTTTCAAATCAGGTTTTGAGTGCTACTCAGGTTGATTTAACAAGCTCGGTTTCAGATAAGCCTGAGTAGG
Organism: Cryptomeria japonica; assembly: GCF_030272615.1. Classification (NCBI taxonomy): domain Eukaryota; kingdom Viridiplantae; phylum Streptophyta; class Pinopsida; order Cupressales; family Cupressaceae; genus Cryptomeria; species Cryptomeria japonica. Next base: position 479,800,630 of record NC_081409.1, read on the forward strand.
CAACTTTGAAGGCTAATATATTTTGCCTCGGAAGTCGTAATGAAGATTCATCTGATTTCCTGGGTTCTCTGTATTGCATTCTATTAGTGTGCCAGTCTGCTATCCCTAATTAGGTGTTTGGATCAGTTTTTGAAGCATGTTCTAGAGGCTACTCAAGTGTTTCTGGCCAAAGTTCAAGGTTGCAAAAATGACAAGATTAATGATCCCGAACTCAGTTTCTCGGATCTTGAGGGTTTCCAGTCAGTGAATCAGGTCATTCTCAGCAGATCAATGGTTCAAAAATGAATTTTGTTTTTAGTCGGGCCCACTTTGGGGCCCGACTAGAGCTTGACCCAGTTTGACTAGTTGAAGCCCATTGAAGAAAAATATATTATCTAAATCATTTCAATTTAATATCATAACAAAATCTTTTTAGGCAATTTTGGCAAGTGAAAATTCATAAATTACTCTATCGACTCAAGTGCATGAGTTTGCACAAGAATGATTAATTAAATCATTTTAAAATAATCTAAGTAAAAATGAGGAGGAATATATTTAAAAGAGATCCCTTGATAATTTTTTATTCAATACAAATTGTGTAGTGGGCCCCTATAAAAAGAATTTTAAACAACGACTTACTTTTTGTCTCGCATGATGAATTGGAGAAGTCAGTAGCTAATGAGGGATAGGAAATCGTGGTGAGCGCATGAGAAATTGTTTTCCCGCGCAGTAAAAGGAGCAGGTCAAATGTCTATGCGGTCTAAGGCAGAAAAAGGACGGGAGGCGATTTTTAGGGGGCAATCCCGCAGAGTGACGGGGTGCATCCGCAATACCACACAGGGTAAGGATTACACGAGTGGAGACCAAGACCGATCATCCCACATGGCATGGGGCCAAACCAAAAATAAAATAAAAACCGCGTGGGGTTACTAAAATCACACAGGACAGCCATTTTGTTATCTCGCGTGAGGGAATGAGCGACCGAGGATAGAGCGGAATAAAAAATGGGCACAGGGAGGAGAATTTTCTTGCCCCGCGCGGTAGCCGAGGCAAGTCAAAGACTTGTGCGAGGTAAGACTCAGATCGAATGCAAAGGTGAAAGTGAACACAAAAGGAGGGAAATATTAGGGTTTTGGCAAGAAGAAACATTTCAATCGATTGTGATCAAGTTTCACGAGTTCTGTGAAAAGGGGAAGATAGTTTGTTCTACGGAGGATCAATCGACCATGAGGAAACCTAGTATGGTGTATGCTAGGTTGCAAGCTATTTGATGTCCAGGATAAATGCAATGGTGGGCGATGAGGCTACTGGTGGTATTCATCATGAAGGGGGCAAAATCGATAAAATACCATTAATTTGCTTCTCGGTGTGACCTGTGAGGAATAGTGCCATGGATAATGTGTGAATGCATTGTGTAAAGTGGAGTGATTTAGTGATGAATCGATGGGGATTTTGGAGGCATAAGGCATTTGAGCTGCAAACAAAATAATTGTGATTGGAGGCGATAGGGTTTTAAAACAAATGCATTTGGCAGGCTAAATGGCCAATCGACTTTGCCCAGTTTGCCTGTAACATACGTGAACCATAAAACAACGTATGTAGATCCATTAAAGCATAAAAATTAGGGGGCTTTTTCAAGTGGTATATTTGCATGATGTGAAATCACAAATGAGGACATGAGAAAGGGGCTTCTTCAAGCAAATTAATCTATATGGAATTTTTTTTAAGATATCGTGGTCAGTGTGCCTCGGCAGAGATCCAAAGCCGGCACGGTACACATAGAGTGAATGCTATATAGATAGCCTGACAGGGAACTGATGGGATAATTTTGGAGTTGCTGCTAAAAACGAGCATTCTTTCATTTGCTTTGTAAGCTTTGTCTGTGGTTTTGGTGCGCATTCTTTCATTTGCTTTGTAGGCATGTTTGGCCACGGTTCAGCAAAGGGACTTCTCTATTTTGTCCAAAGGCCTCCATCTCATGATGATGAGGATTAACTTGCTAATGGATGAAATGCCAGGTGGAGCCGTTATGAGGTTGTATAACGAAACCGATCCAAAATGTCTTCAGTTAATAACTTTTTAATATGCCATGAAGAAAATCTCAAAGGGTTTTAAAAGGGCCAGTATGGTAACTGTGCGACAGTACCAAAGAAAACACATAATGCACAGATTTGAATAAATATGGTGCCTTTACAAAGGCGAAAGGGATCACCAATAAATTTGCAGGTTCCATCCTCCATAATACCTATTTTGACCTGCTTGGAGATGCAATGTAACCACGGGTGTAGGCACATGGTAGCACATTGGAGTGGGGTGGTTGTGTTTGAAGAGCCTATAAGCGATAAGTAATTGATGTATGCACAATTGTGACATCAATATGATTTCACAATACACGGCGAATAACCTTGATAATAAAAGGGGATTTGGTAAATCCTTTTACTGAAAATGGTAGGGAGCAAAAAGTAATTTACATGTACAAGGTGAAATCTACATCAACAGGGTAAAAGTATGAAAAGTGGAATGTTATTTTAAGAGTGCTGAGTTTTTCAACATTCTTCTTCTAAAAAGCAAATAAAGAGGAAGTTACTTTTCTAGAAAACAATTGTTTTTCACCAAAGGGGAGTTTTATTTCAAGTGATTTGTGGCATTATGAAAGATAAGAGATATTTTATGTGGCAAGTGACATGTATTGTTGGTTATCTTTCTTATCACACATTTGAAGTGTGTTCTTTGTCAGATAAATGCATACAAACAATGACAATTAGCAAGGGGGTAATTTTCTAAATCTATCAAAAAGGAAGAGTGTGTTATTGACTTAGAAAATATAGTAGCTATAAATAGCAAGTTTGGTCAAAGGTTCCAATTTTGATTTTGACAAGCTACTCTAGGAGGATTTTATCTGGATTTTCAAGGACCTATAAAAGGCTCATGGAAGACTAAAGACAACTAATTGAGATAGGTGTAGATTTTTTAATTTGTAAAGTCCAAGAAGATGAAATGCAGATCTCGAGGAAGGAATTAAAAATTTCTGAAAAATATATTGACCATTGAGATGCATTCTATGGTTTTCCCTAGGGTTTTGTCTTGCATCTTTTTATTGTATTATTTTCTCATTCTGAGTGAGAAGTTAGTTTTTAGCTTTTAGTTTTAGGAATTAGAGAAGTTAGTTTTTAGCTTTTAGTTATAGGAATTAGAGAATTTAGTTTTTAGCTTTTAGTTTTAGGAATTAGAGGAGTTAGTTTTAGCTCCAAATTTTTGCTCCACGAGTGAGGTATGTACAGTGCAGAGCAAAATAATATTAAGATGCATATTTTCAACTTGTGAATGCTTTATGTTTTAAGTATTTGTAATCATCAGTTCAAGTAAGGAATATCGGGTTTCTTGCTTTTGTCTCCAATATGTAATAGTATTACTTATGAAATATACAATCAAGGATTGCATATTTTGTCCCATCAAGTATGGTGTTCATTTTGTTTTTTCTTCTCTTCAAGGAAGAGATTAAAATGCATGAGTAGGATGATGGGTAATGTATTTTACATATAGGATTATTAAGCATGATTGCAAGAAAACTAAGTTGATGGGTATTAATGCTTATATCTCTTTGGTTACAATGCAAGCTACTTGGGTGTAAAGCTGCAAACTGAAAGTTGACTCTGTTTCCCACTAGATGAAGGCATTGGTTATGTTTTTATTTAAAGATTTTTACAATCATTGTATGTTCAAATTGTCTTTTATTTTCAGTTCATAGGAATAGGTGTAGAGTAGACAACTCATCCCAAGTGCTGAGTGATAGTTGACAAGCCATGATAGTAGCCAAAATCTTAGTTTCATACACTTTCCTTGGCACAAACATATTGGGATATCTATTAAAATAAGTAATGCCTTGAGTAATTGAAGCTATGACTTATTTAGGAATTGCTTAGGTCTACCCGCCTTGGTCTTGCAGAGCCAAAAGTGCAGGAGATTTCAGTCTTGGTAGCTGAGTCTCGTTCGTTGGCCAAATACAACCTTAGGCTTGTTGATAGGAACATGGCTAAATCTTTAGGGTCTAGGGATCTATTGATCTGGGAACCAATAGGTCCTCCTACTACTCCTCCCTCTCTTGATCCATCCTTTTCTCCTCTGACCACCTCATCCACTGATGGAAAAATCTCATTGAGCTTCAAAATTCTTGGGATAGTCAACCTGATAGGTAGGTGGGTTGTCCACCATGCAACATAAGCTCATGTACAACATGGATCAATAATATCCTGATGCTCATCCCAAACAACCATCGTTGCCCCTGCCCAACTAAGTCAAACCTCATAGGGTCCGACTGCATCTCCCTAGGCCGCATGCTCTCGAGTAATCCGCGGGTGGGTGCATTCCTCTCTTACCACATCCTGTTATACACCAAACTACTGCATCACTTCTTAATATATAATATGTACACTTTGACCAAAAAGCCAACACTGTGTTTGGGCCCAAGCTAACAAAATGTCCTATGACCAATGCTCATAATGATGGAAGGGCTGCCAGGTAAAATCCATGAGCTCATTAAAAATCCGCCTCCAAAACTAGATAGTGCCAACTCATGTATAATGTAGCAAACCCTTGTACCTATCTACATAGCACTATCTCCTCCTGCAATCTTGTACATCGATAAGCCATGTAACTCCTATGTGCTCCCATGCCCAAATATGAAGCAATGTCACACCAGTCCCGATGTTCCTATAACCTTGATAGACACACATGTGCATATCATGGTAAAGTTGTCCCAAAAGGGAGGCACCCCAAGCAAAGTGGATCCCATCCTCGAGCATATTATACACACACCTGGACGGCCCTATGAAAAAGCCATACCCATTGAGGTTAGGCATCATCCTCCCACTGATCAGACCACATATGAACAAAACTAGCCATGGGATCCTCCTTTGTGGCTCCATCGCCCGCTCAAGCACCATTTGTGTCTGATCCATAGGCAAATCCTTTGTCTCGTAGACATTTGTAGGTATGCCTCACCACCCTCAAGCTTGTACTCTGGGATGACCCCGTGGATGGGCACCTTCAGGATCCACCATACATCCAATAATGTGATGTTGGCTTCACCTGTAGGTAGGTGAAATGAGTACGTCTCGCTATGCTAGTGCTCAACCAGGGCTATCATCATAGCTGCATGGCACCAAATCTGGGGCCACTGTGACACAAACTTCAGTTCGCACCATGCTAGTGTTGCTCGCTCATCCCTATGTAGCTGTCTTCGTAGTGCCATAGTGGGAGGCCAATGCTCTCTTCAACTCATGATAATAGGATCCTCCTCCACCCAACTAAATCACTCCATTAGCCCTTTTCTTCTAGCTTCTAGCCTATCTTCTAGCCCTGGGGCATCTCATTGAAGCCCCTTATCCTCATTTTGCTTTTCTTTGCCCTCCCATTTCCCCTTTAGCCGAGATGACATATCCTTTAATGAGATGCCAATTCTATGACCCTTGCATCGTTTTGTAGTGCAGAGACGATGATCCTTAGTCCATTCCCCATTCCCCCTTTGTTGGCAATGTAGATGTTGATTCAACGATCAACGTCTATGAAGGCGTTTCCACGCTTGCGCAGACGAGGATCATCTCTGTAGATGGCGATCCCTAGGTGCAAATGTCGATTTGGCGATTGACGTTTGCACCTTGCCAATATTTAAGTTAATTTATCAGACCTAATAAATGCTAAATTACCAAATTGACGAAGTTAGGATTAGGGTGCATACCGATGGGCCATACTCAACTAGTCTCTAGTAGTGGCGAACTCTCTTTGCTTTATGCTCGTGGTGTGGAATGTGTACCATGATTTCCTTCGCTTTGATCACCTTGGGCTTTATAAACTATGTGTGTGACAATGACCCCTCCTTAGGCCTCGTGTGGTTTATATAGGCCCTTCTCTCGCCCTCTTGTCGCCTTTTCTGTGTCCTTTCTTTTTTTCCTCCCAAATTCCTCTCAGCTCCCCCTTTCCATATGTTTCTCATTTTTTCCTGACATTTCCTTCTTCTTTCGAGGATTTTCTCAAATTTTTTTGAATTTTTCGATTAAATTTTCGAGGGAGCATACACCACTCGTGCCTTCGCGTTGGGGCATCTTTCTTCGTGTTTTACCCACTACCAATTTTGTCGTTGTGTAAAAGAGGGGCAAAATGTAGACGTCCAAAATTAATTAAATTAATATTTAAATAATTTAAGCCATTCCACATAATTAATTTAATTGATTGTGTTGATCTCTATTCCTCTTTAAATTAATTATATCTTATTTAATTAATTTTATCATTGCAACTTTATAATCAATTTATTAAATTGATTATTCTCCCTTTCTTCTAAAATCATTTTAGTTATTCTAAATCTCACTTAGTTAATTAATTCTAATTAATTAACTCAATAAAGTGATTCCTACAAATCACTTTTCCTAATCCTCACTTAGCCTAATTAATTCCTTTCTAATCCTACTTATCATTGTCCCCCAATTTTATATTCCTCTACTCATTATCTCTCCTGATGGGACATCCTCCTAACTTTCCCACTTGCACTCTACTCCCCCATTAATTCACCTAATCATCCTTTATAATCACTTGCACATTCCTAATCACCATGATTAGGAATAAGTCAACCATTTGCCATAAATGATTTATCCCCCCCATCTTCCAAAACCTTAAATGCACAAACTTTTGTCATGTCAGAGGATTTCAAATCCTTTGCACATCCCCATACCCTCTCTTTCCAAGAAATTTTTAATTCCTTTCTCCATTTATTCTTCCCACACATCCCTTATTTTAGAATTTTTAATTCCTCTCTCCTTTCTCCAAGGAATTTTATATTCCTTTTCCTTTCTCAATGTACTTGGGGAACTCTTCCCATGTACCTCGTAGGATGTGAAGACAAGAAATGCCTTTATGAAAAATCTTTTGAACCCCACACCTTGTCCTCTCAATCCTCTCCCACCTCCTTTCAATCTCAACCATCAATTTCAAATCATCTTGACCCTTCGTTTGGACCACCTCCAATCTATAAATTGGAGTCTCCTCAACTCATCCATATCCATCATCCAAGTAATCTTATGCTGAGAATTTGAGTCTAGAATTCATTCATTACACCCTCATTATGCCCAAATCATCCCACACATAGCCAAATACCTCTACCACACTTATCTATCCATCCAATCCCTTTTGTTGTGTAGTGGAGAACAATCCACAATCTATCAAAGAGCCAATCCTATCAAGTTGAGAAGGGGTGCATTCTTCACTTCAACGAAGGTTCAATCAGAGGAAGAAGACAAAGAATTTAGATATAATTGTTATGTTTATACATATTTGAATGTTTTGATGATTTTGAGTATTTATATGATTTGTATAGCTAATTATTGCACTTGAATTTTTTCCCTCTTCAATAAATTTTTCAAAGGCCCTAATTCAGTACGCCACCACTAATGTTATGCCACAACAAACCCTAGGGGAAATCAATATTGTGGTGTTAATGTAGATATTATTTGTTCATGCTTAAGTCCAACTTAAGAATTTAGCATTTAAGGGATCATTATTAAATATTTTTCATTTATCATTTACCTTATGTTTTGTAGCCGAGTAGTTGATGCTAGTTGTCTCTAGACCTACCACCTACCTACCCTCACATCTGATTGAGACACATGTCCATATCATGTGATCGCCTACCTATTGCCTTTGCTTTTATAAGCAAGACTATTATTATATCTCATCTCAATATATCATTTCAATCTTTGGTGAAATATATCATTTCTCTTTCCGTGAAAGTTATTTTTAGGCTGTGATCTTGGCTTGGGAGCTTGCTCTAACATGTGACAAGCATCTTGGCAAGGAGAAGCCCCTATAATATGCTTGTCTTCAGGTGTGTGGCGTGATTTTTTTTGGAAAGCGCCATCTAAGACATTTATAGGCACAATTTAGGCCTCTTCAAACCTACATTTCTTTTTCTCATTCTTCTCTTAGAAGCCCAACTCTCATTTGAAAAAAAATGTTATATCGATCTCAAGATGTTGGATAAATTATGTCATGTTGTCAACAATATTGAGGAGAAAAAATGGGTAGAGTTTGGAAGAAAAAAATATGAAACCCTAGCCAAGCCCTCCATAAACAATACTTACATAATTTGTATAGCGAATTACAACTTATGAAGGAAAACTACTCAAAGGTCTATCACTATGTTTGAGCATATCACTAGCACTATTTTTAGGAGAAATGGAAGCCACATAAGGAACATGTATAAATAAAATAAGAGTATCCAAAAGAGATGTAAAGGCAATAATTAGATCAATGAAAGAGAAAAAGGTACACACATGATGAGGCGACACCACCACACAAATATCTCCATTTGAATTATAAAAGGATACAAGGTGTCATAAAGTGGGATCAAATGCCACAAAATATACAAACATATCAAAAACTATAACAAACATTGTCAAAGAGAAAGGTAACAAAGGCATGAATAGAGGTCAAAGAGAAATTGACAATTAGAATCCAAACAATATATAGTAATACAAAAACAAGGGTGGATGGGTATTAATCAAAGAGAGATCATGTGATAACAATTCAAACCCTAATTAGATAAATCAATTTATTAAACAAACAAGGGTGGACCCAAACCTTAATCAAATCTAAATGGAAGATATAAACATCATAAACATCAAATTCTAATTCTAAATAGTAGATGGACAAAACCTAAAGCAAAGCCCTAAGGGTTGTAGGGTAGTCAAGTCCCTAAAATAAAACACTTGCATTCACATCTACAGGGTAATTAATTAAATTAACCAACCTTGATAAATGAAGTAGGACTAGAAAGTAATTACTACTAGATTAAATGTAAAAATTATATACATCTAATTGTGATACTTATTTAGATCTTAAAGATGTGAACATGATGATGAAGATGTAGGGAACCTATTTACCAAGGTACTATAATTTTAGGATTCTATTAAATGGTTGCTTCAAAATCTACAAATAGGTTAGGCTGCAACCTACTTGAGTTTCAAATTAACACAAGTGGACCTAATATTTGTGATTGCAAAAGTAAATTGTGTGCATAAATGAAATGATATGATAATATTCAACAACCTAATACTTGTTTGCCTCTAAGGACTAATGCTTAAATTTGTGTAGGGACCAATATTTATTAATATTTTGGATAATTTATTGAATTACAACAGTTATATTCTCCTTAGTCAAATCCTTAATAAATCAACCTTACAATTTTCAGTGAAAGGTTGAAAACAACAAATTTGCAATAACTTAAAATAATGTAGATCGATTATGATATTATAATGTTCACATAAATGTATGCTAATATACATCACACATATTGAAAAACATTAATATAAAAATTAATGGCTCAAACATGAGGGAAGGGGAGTTCGCGAGGGAAGTGGTTGCATGCGAGGGTTTACGACGACATTGATGTTTCAGAAGATGGAAACCCTGTTGGGGACGATGATCCTAATCCTATTGGCTCCCTCTTTGTTATGCTATTGGGGAGAAATGGTCCTCTGCTTCTCCCAAAGGAAACCACCCTAGCCCTTGTGTGCTCATGTAGAAAGACTTTGTGGGTCTTTGTCCCTCTTCAGAAGGATGCAGAGTTGTTAAACTCCCGATAGTGGATACTGCTTTGAGGGGCTATTTTGTTGTAGTTGATGGTAGAGCCCTTGTTCTTATTGCTACATACAATGATGACCTTGATGAGGATGGCTCTATAGAAGGGGCTACTCAAGGGTTTGTTGTAGATCTGGAAGCTAGCTCTGGTTTTTTGAGGATTTGGAGGCCTTAAGGAAATCATCTTTTACCAAGGAGGTTGTTGATTTTGAGGAGGATGAAGACCTCTTTGTCTCTCCTTTTGTTGGAGAAGACCCAAATGATGAGGATGTGTACCTCATGAATATGTTCTTGGAGTCTTGTTCAAAAAATAACAAGATGGTCGAGGTGCCAGTGATGGAGGCCAAGGATGGCGACTAGGTTTTCAGTCTAAGAAGAGGGGTTCTTTCCTCTTCTCGTGGTTTGTTGTCTCAAAAAATTATTGATCTTCTAAAACCCCTTATTCATGCTCAGGCTATTAGGGGTTTTTCTCTTATTGAGTTGGAGGAAAATGCTAATGTAAAGAATATTGAGGAGACTTGTTTAGATGAGAAGTGTTTAGAGAATGTTCTGACTCCTATTAAGAAGGTGGAAAATGGTTCTAACAAGTCTTTTGAGGAGGATATTTCTTTGGAGGGTTTGAAGCCTATTTCTAGCTCTTTTGTCTTTGATGTTGTTGCTTTGGGTGTTGATTTAGAGCCCATTGTTGCAGCTCTCGTCACATCTCCTATAGCCTTTCTTGATGAGGCTTTAGTTAGCCATTTTGCTGGGGGTACCAACGTTGTAGTTGTCTACTTTTATGTTCTTGACTACCTTCTTGTTGATTCAACTTCTTGGCTTGGGAGTTCTCTGGTTGGGAGGTTCTATGGGAATCGTCCCAATTTATTGATACTGTTAGAAAATGGCTCCATCGAGTTTGGAAAATTTCTGGCAAGGTAAAGGTTTTTGCTATGCTGAAGAGTTATTTCATTTTTTTCTTTTCTTGCCAAGAGGACAGTTCTAGAATTCTTTATAAAGGTCCTTAGTTTTTGGGTTCAAATGGTCTTTGCCTTGAAAATTGGTCTCCTGGTTTCAACCCGCGGGAGGATAAATTGTTATTTCTTATTTAGGTTTGGTTGCCTGGGCTGCCATTAGAATTTGGAATGAAAATATTTCAAGATAATTGCCAATTATTTTGGTAAGTATAGTGCTACAGATAAGATTAGAAATTTCAAGAAGCACTTATTATTTGATAGATTTTGTGTGCTTGAGGAGTAAAATCACTAGGTAGCCTATCCTCTAAATTTGGAAAATGGGTGCAACAATTTGAGTATGAGGACTCCCTAGTTATTTGTCATGCATGCAATAGGGTGGGTCATGGCTACAACTCTTGCTTAAACAATAAGAAACAATGCTATGTTTGGAAACAAGAGAGAAATATGGATGAGACTTTTCCTATTTCCAAGGAGGTTCAAAATTCGGATTCTAATCAAGGGAGTTCCCCTTTGGATTGTTCAAGGATAGATAATGCCTTGGGATCTAATGATGGATGTGCCAATGATATTATGTTCCCTCCCTATCTCAAGAAAATAAGATTTGGAAAGAAGGATCCTTGCAATGTGCTCAAAAAACTTTAGACCAAATTTTTAAACCATCTTGATTTTAGGATGGTTTGTGTTTGCATCCTTACTTATTTAATAAAAAACATTAATATACAAACAATCCAACTTTAAACTTTATTTATGTTAAGAACTCTCCCAAATCGCAACTAATTATAAAGCTAAAGAATGTTCGTAAATATATGATAACGTTATGTATGGAAGCAAGAGGGAGGAGTATTCCACAACATTATCGTCGACCTTCTTGTTAAATGGTTTTTATAGAGTTGGATCGACCACATTATACGGCCCTTCCCTGGGGTTTGATCAGGAAATGAACCAGGCCAGATAAAAGTCGTTCTCCGCAGATTTTGGATAATATCATAATTACAATTGACCAAGTGTTAAGGCATGCTTGGCAATAGTCAGGTCCTTGAAAGGATTTCCTAAATTTATTGGTTTAAAAGGCTGAATCAGACGATAGATAGAGTTATGGAAGAGAAAGTATGTTCAGCAGCTGGGAATAGGTCACAAGGAGGATCGTTGCTGGCCGATCAAAAGCTCAGCCCCCCATCACCATTAAAGAGGTAAGCTTCAGATCATTCACCCTTTCTTGCACATTGTTTGGCACACTCAAACATTAGATTTATGTTTTTTACAGAGCTAATTGTCAAGAGGAAGAAAACCCAACAATTAGGACTATCGAATTTCTCCGGGCTCGATTGCTGTCCGAGAGGTCTGTTTCTGAGGCTGCAAGGCAGAAGGCTCAGCAGATAGAACAAAAGGTTGTTTCTTCATGTTTCTCGGGGGATATGCCAAAATGTGTAATGTGTTCCTTGAATGTGCAAATGGATTTTTTGTTTTCTCGTTTTATCTGGTGCATTGTTCCAAATTGGAAGCGTTTCATCTCGAGTAAATGGTTTGACAAATAATATGAATTTGGATGGTTTGGAGTTTGAAAGGTTAAATGTAACTTTGTGAAGAACTTGATTGAATCTGCAACTGGGTTTATTTTTTCATTTTACCAGATGCATTATGTCACCTCAACTAACTGTTTTGACCAATTATATGCCTTTAGGTGGTTTGAAATTTTTAATGGTTGCATCAAGGTTGTGACATTGTAAGATATCTTGATCGAATAATTTGAATCAAACGGACAAATATTTTATGGCCGCTAAAAGCTGCTTCCTGATGTAGGTTTGGGAACTCGAACAACAGTTGGAGATTGTAGTTGAGCAGAGAAAAAATGCGGAGGAAACCAGTCAACAAGCCCTTACAATGTTGGAAAATGGTACTGCGCCCTTTGAGTCTGGTACATATGAAGATGGATCTGCTTTTGAGCTCAAACGTTTTGACCGAGTAAACAATGCCACTTCTTTAGGGCAAACCTCTGACGTAGAGGAGGATGAAACCTCAACCATGGGTAGTGGAAGCGAGAAAACATTTCAAAATTCCAATGATTCAGATCCCTTTGGCCAGTCACATAGTCTATGTATGGGATTGTCATGGCAAGCACGTGAAAGTTCTCCAACTCGATACGAAAAGAATGCAAAGAGAACCTTTCTACCATCGGAGCAAATGCATCTCCAGAATTTTCACCATGAAGGTATTTCAGAAGCAAATGCCGGGTCAATAAGACGCATTGGAAAGTCATGCCGCCAGATCAAAAGAAAAGAAACAAGGTTGGTTTGTCCACTTTCTGCTTTTAATTGGACATTGACCTGAACTGCTTACAATGGTTATGTATATCTTTACAAAATGGAATGCCCTTTTCTTGTAGATCAGTCACAGAGGAGGAATCGAGGGCTCTAACTGCTTGTAGTGAAGATGATTCTAAGAAATCTAGAGAGTCTTCAATGGAAGAATTTGTTCCATCAGAGCAAACAGAACCAGTGAAAAACATTAGTGAAGTATTTGAACTTTTGTTGCAGAAAGATTTTAAAGGAACTTCCCTGGCTAGAGACCAGAAAACAAGTTACCGAGACTCCTTAAATCAATTTGCAGAGGAAAGAGAAGAAATTGATCTGAGTAATGGCGGGATAGGCGAACAAACTTCAGGAGGAGATTTCACGGCAGGATTGTACTCAGAATGCTCATCTCCCTACTCTTCGGAAGATCAAGGGAAAGAAATTGAATCCAGAAGTAATGAAGGGATCGAAATGGAAAGAGTACTAGAGCATTGGGAAGATCTAAATGATCAGTATGCAGCAGAGGAGAACGCTCAAAGAGAATGGGAAGAGAGGTTTAGAGAGATTAATTACTCATCGGAGCAAAGCATGGTAAATTCATTTGACTCTCTTTTCTACCTTTAGTGTATCTCTTACAATATTGGCAAGAAAGCATAGGAAGTTTGCGAATCTTGCATTTTGTTATTGACTCGTTATACGTTATCTGTTGAGTACCCTGTTATTTAGGTCTCAGATGATTGACAAGAAAAAATGCTTTAATTTCTCGGTTTGTGTTTTACTAATATTAAGTGATATTCTTTTGAATGAATATTAATTTTATTTAGTCAGTTACTCTTTTTCAGTATACTGCACTGTGCCTTTTCTTTTCTTTTTGAGCATGTAGGATTGCTGCAAACATAGAAAGCAAACCATGGAAATAGAAGCAAAAGAGAAGGAAGGAACTTGTTTGAACAGGTCAAAGACCTCTCTTGTTATGTCAAACAGTGACAAAACAGAAAAAATTCACAGGCCTTATCAGTACTTATCTGAGAGATCATGTCTTTGCCATTCTGAAAAGTTAGTCTGCAGCCATTGTTGTGAAGCTGAGAACGAAGTCATACAGAAAATGGATATAAATGAATATGAAAGGGATCATGTTCATAAGAGTTTGCCACCTTCAGAGTCCTATATTTCTTGCAGGTTGATCTGCAGCTCTGATGTTTCTTCTGTTAACAAAGTAGAAGCTAGAGAAGCAGAGAAACTGACAGTTACAAATGACATTTTTGACCAGGATATTCTCTGTGCTGAGATAATGACAGGGCAAGAGACACGAGGGAACTTACTGAGCCTTGCCCCTAGCTTTATAGGATTGCAAGCTTCCGATGAAGAGGAGGCAACAATAGACTGTATTACACTGTCAAGTGAGAAGGCAGCGCAAAAAATAACCAAAATTTGCTGTCTCGATATTGGACCAAGCTTAACTGAAAATGCAATCCCTGTATTTGAAGACCACGTTCCTATTGTGCCTCATGCAAACAGAACTTTGGAACCATCTGTTCTTGCAGTCCATGATAAGGTTCTCGATGCAAATACTGCGTATTTGCTTGCAAAGGATGCTACAGAAAGACTGTCAGATAACATGCAATCAACTAGTGAAATGGTCAATGTTGGGTCCATGGCACAAACCATGGAGTCACGTAAACCTTTCACTGAAAGGAAAATGGGACCAAGTGATCACACTTTCTCAAGTAGTACAGGCATGATGCTGACTACAGACGAGAAGCCTCATGATGTTTCTCATGGAAGTTCTCTAAGGAGCACTGCACAAATAACTGGAGCTTTTTTTCATAAGAAAGGCAGAGGATATTCCCAAAGCCGGCATGGCAGCTGTAATGACGAGCAGGGGATTCCTCTCCTGCAGGGACTTAATAGAACTGATACAAAAGCAAGTGCAATTTGTCTAAGTATGCATCCTTGTGTTTCTATGAACCCCATGAATTATATGTCAACTCTTGAGATGGGAGATGTGCAAGTGAAAGAACAGATAAAAACTAAAGAACATTATGTCTCAACTGATTTTCAAGGTAGAAGTACAAATGATGTGAAGATTAGGACAATGTCACAGGAAAATATGAATAAAGGGCGTTTCAACGGTCAGTTTGACAAAAGTACTGGCGTGAGTGAGAATAAAGTGGCAACTACAAATGGCATCACACCTGGTCGAGCGACACAGAAGGTCGGAGGAGCTGGTTTCCAAATTCCTCATCATAGATTTAGATCTTCAAATCATATGAATAGGGGACATTTGTTTGTGGAAAATTGCTTTCCAGAAAATATGTTTATTAGGTCACATTTTCTAGATTCTTCTCATGTTATGGTGAATAAGATTGACATGTCTACTGGAGGTCGTGAAGAATATGCTAGCCTCAATCCTATTATTTATAAGGGTCATTCCAGGGGTCTATTTGGTGATAAATTGTCAATTCCAACCGCAGGAAGTGCTGACGGTTCTAGCATGAGAGAATTTGCACCTTCTTTTGAGGCACATGCTGAAAAAGGTGCAAGAGAAGAATCACATACATCCCAGATAAATCAGGACCATTTTGGATTTGCTGGGAGAGTTGAGCCTGTTCAATATCATCAGAATAACTCATCTAGGGATGTAGTGACGGCACTTCAATTTGCCAAGTTGCAATTACAAAACATTTTTGATAACAATCAGTCAGTGAATCAACACCCAAACATACCTGCAAGCTCAATGCAGGACACACACACACAGAAAGTGATGCAACGATGCTATATTTTGGAAGCTCCTCTCAGTTGTATTGAGCTTTTCCGGCTACCTTCTGAATCAGAATGTAAACTACCTTCTCAAGTTAGAGCCTCGAGGTCTTTATCTTCCAAATTTTAACAACGGTTTCTTAATTGAGTTTCTTATGATCTTTGTGCCAATGGAAGAGTTCCTAATAACTTAACTGCTGCTGTCAGTGGAAGAGAAAAGCCCAATCTGTACATTAAGAACAATCATAATAATGGAGATCTGTCTAAGAGCCGATGGCCTTCAGCAGATAATTTAAATGGACAGCAAAACTAGAAGGAAGCAACTGTCAGTAGGAACAATCATCTTCAGCTTAATTGTAGAGAAAAATAGACAAGTGAATAAAGCTGGTGCCAAGTAGAGTCTCATCCATGGCAGACAAAAGGCATAGAAATAGACATTATGTCCCATGTTGCATGAGATGAGTATCACTGCTTGGTTGTCCTAGTTGTAGATCTTGCAGGTTTTCTGAGGAACTAGCAATATTTGTCCTGTTGCTGTCTGTACAAGAAAATAATTCAGTAAGCTGATCTGCATCTTGCCAGCAGACATGTTTTAAGTTTGAGCATTGTCATACAGCTGAAAGATGGTTTCATAAGTGATTACATGTTAATTGAAATTCTCTAGTTGTCAAAGAATTGTAATTTGGGAAGCTGAACTGCATCTATCCGGTAGGTAGTTTTAATAGGTTTTCTTAGTCCATGTTAGTGATCGGTCAACAAGAGGTCAGATAATAATCCGTCACACCTATAAATGCAGAAGGCAACTGAAGAATAATATTTTCCCTTTGTTTATTTCTTTTGTAACAACCCCTGGCCTTTCAAAATTCCCGTTTGCTTATTCCTGTTCCCTATATCCTTGTGCGCATGCTTAGACAAGATGTGATGGAGATGTTTAAATAAATCATATCCGTCTCTAAGAGAAAGGAGCTCATTAGTTTTTGCCTTGCATTATTACTAATCACCATCTCACTCCTTTCATTCATGAACTCCTTCCACCCTTCTTCCTTCTCTGGCTCAAAGACTGACTGCATATTTAGTTATACAAAATTAAAATTTTAGCATAAAAAGTTCTTGTGTAAATATTCTTTCCAATAAATGATATCATATTTTCACAATCGATAATGCTGATTATTTTTCTCTTTCAGCTCTCTTATATCTTGATTATGGATCACAAGTGTGATTTCAAATATTGATACAAAAACTCTTTAACATGATCTAATCCAGGACAACAGCGATCATTCTTTCTAATATTCTTTCTAATATTTAGTTAAGTAGATATGCCATTGTTATGTAACATAGTGATTTATTTTCTTCCAACTTCATCATAATGTCTTCTAAAGCTAGGGTTGCCCACATGATGCTAGAACTCCTTTCATAACATATTGTAATGGTGAAATTGCATGCCCATACCATTTCTCATTTAGCCTTGTGCCTATTTTGAAGAAATATCTTAATATATGTACATGTTAATAAGTAGCACAATCTTGTGTGAAGTTAGGTTCAAACCCTTAACTTTTTATGCTTCCATGTAAACATTCATTTCCATGGGCTTAGCATCTACCTTATTCTTTTTACACATATAAATTCACCTATACCCCACATTTATTACACCTATCTAAACACCATCTCTCATTTATGTTAGCAAACTAGATTTGATCATTTCATTACACAAAGGCATTTATATATTTTTAGGGTCAATTGCATGTCAATTCAAATGTGGTTGTTCATTCCCTTTTTATTTTCTCACTCTAAGTTGACTAAATACATGTTCCATGACAATAAAAGAGGTGTAAAAATTTATTGAAAATAGAGAAAGAGGAACAAAAAAGAGGGCAAACAGCCCAACTAAGAACAACTACATCATAGACTTATCATGACTAACAAGCTGATCAAGCACCTGAGACAACTCAGGAGAGAGTTGTCCCCTATCCTCAATAGTTCAACCCTCCCCAAAATCAGTAGCCCACTTGGCCAAACAGTCAGCCATCCCATTCCATTCCCTGGGAATATGCGTGAAAGTGACTGACACACAAAACTCATAGAACGAGAGAATCTGACGGATAATCATCTGAAGCTGCCAACTAACACAAGCACAACTCTGTTGGTTCAATAAAGTCACCACAACCTGGGAATCAGACTCAAACGCAATGTGCTGCCAACCAATAGAACAACAACGCTCTAAAGCAACCAAAATGGTCAGAGCCTCCATGCAATTGTTCGTATGAAAACCCTTGTAGATAGAAAACATAAATTGAACTTGCTCCAAACTGTCTTGTGCCACACCACCAATACCTGCGTGTCCACGGTTACCTCTTGAAGACCCATCCGTATTGACCTTGAGGATACTAGGAGGAGGAGGGCTCTAGTTACCTACTCTAGAGATCTTCCGCAGAGGGTGACGACATCTATTTCTGAAGAGTTGTCTAGTCTTTTGCATACCATAATCTTGAATATCCCCCTGAAGAGGAAGATTAAAATGGTTACAAAAATCAATCTCCTCATAAGCAGGGCCTCCAGACAAATCACATTTAGCCATAACAGTCTCTTAGAGGGAATGGATAATTTTCCACCATACATGCTGAATAGCTAACCTAGCATTCTGAAAAATCTGACGATTCCTCTGAAGCCAAATGTGCCAAATAATAAAAGGAGGCCCTAAAGACCAAAAAACTTGAAGAAAAGGGGTTTGAACAAGAGCCTAACCCCAACGCTCCCAGAATTCAGCAAGGGAAGAAACATGCCAACAAGGGTACTTTCAACAGTCCCACCAGGAGTGCCAAATCCACCTAGAAAACGAGCAATGAAAGAAAAGATGGGAGACTGTCTCCTCACTATTACAACACATAACACACATAGAAGGCCCACATAAACCTTTCTTGCACAAATTGTCCCAAGTAAGACATCTGTTTTGGACCACCAAGCACAAGAAAAAGTTACATTTGGGCTAGGAAAAATTATTCCACACATGCTTCCACCAAGAAACCTCCTCCCCACCATAAATTTGACGAACCAACTACTTATAACCTGTAGCAACATAATATTTCCCAGAAAAATCATTGCCCCAAGCTAAAATATCCGGACCAGATAAGGAATTACAATCACACGAGGATAAAATATTAGCCAACTCTCTTGCCTAGCATCCTCAGAACCACCAAGCGGCCACTCATCATGACCTTTCCATCTATAACCAATGGCCGGCCCAAAATGTTGAATAGTCTTGTAATAACCAATCGTAGTCCAACCAGTAGCCACAAAGATATTGAAGAGGGGAAAAACAAGCAAGGTGGATTTAGGTGGTTAGTATGCAAATAGAGCATTCAAACACATAAAAACATGAAAACATCAAACAAACCACATAAAACTCAAAACAACGATTTATACCTTCTCCTTCGGATTGAGTCTTTGATGAAGCTAAAGATGTGCCCCTCCTTGACTTGATTGGATTGGCTCCCTTGTTGAATGTGGATGGCTCTCTAAGATTGTGCACAAGATGATTAGATGGAATGGATGAGAGATTTTGACTAAGTGATGGATAAGTGAAAAATTGAGTAGAGTTTGGATGCTATGGATGATTTTTTAGACTTAGCTAGACATCATAAACTTAGCTAATTTGAAGATGTGAAAAAAGGGGATGGAGTCCTCAATTTATAGGAGAAGAGGAGAAGAAATGGAGGGCTAAGATTGATCCAAGATGAAGGGTCAGTATTCCATGTGAGCCCACACATGGCTCAAGAGGAGGTGACAAGACAAGTGTGGAGACCAAGAGATATGCCTTAAAGACATTTTTTGTCTCCACACTCCTCAAGGCTCATTGGGAAGACTTCTCAATGTGCCTAGGGAAGAGAAAGGAATACAATATTCCTTGAGAGATGGGGATGAGGAATTCAAAATTCCTCAAAAAGGATAGTCATAGGGATTGGAGGAATAAGGAGGAATTAAAAATTCCTTGGAAGAGGAGATGTCTAGAGGAAAATCTCACATTCACCTAGGAAAAGGGGATTTAAGGGAGGTGGTTGGATGGAAGAGACAAGGAGTTGACTTTGTGGCTAATCATGAGGATTAACCACTAGCAATTCATTAGGAGAGGGATTAGAAGAATGATTAGGTGGGATTAGGACAAATGAGATTTGTAGGAGGATTTGACTAGGAGAGAGAATGAGTGGAGGGAATTAAAAATTAGAAGAATAATGATAAGTGAGATTAGGGGGCTTCTAGAAGAATTCATTAGGTTAATGATGAATTAAGAAAAAAGTGATTTGTAGGGATCACCTAGATTAATTAATTAATTAAAAGGAGGAATTTGGAGAGAATTAATTTTAGGGATTTTAGTTGAATAAAGGTAGATTGATTTCTTAAATGAATCAATCAATAGACTATAGTGACAACATTAATTATATTTAATGAATATTGAGAAGGAATAAGAATTGGCACAATTAATACATTAATTATGCGAGAAATTTAAATAAATAAATTAAAATAATTAATTTAAGTGTCTACATTCCCCTCTTTTACGTAGCGGAAAATTTGGCGATGGGTAAAAGATAGAAGAAAAAAGATGCCCCAACGTAAAACGTGTGTGGTATATGCCCCCTCGAGATTTTTTTTGGAATTTTTTAGAAAACTGATGAAAAATTCTTGAAAAGAAGAAAGAAGAAGGGGTGAGAAATAAACAAGGAACAAAGATAGAGTGGATTGAGAAAAATAGAAGAGGAGATAGAAGGAGGGAGAGCACGAAGAGAATGGGCCCACAAGGGGGTCCATATAAGCCACAAAGGGCCCAATGAAGGATCATTGTTACACACAAGCATTGGAGCAACCTAGAGCCTAAAAGAAGAGAATGCGAGATGGATCGCATTCCCACCCGTAAGCACCGCACCGAGAGGATTCGATGTATGAGAGACCCGAGGGCTATGGACCACCGGTATGTACGACTATCCTCCTCTGTGATTTTGTAGATTTAGGCTAGAATTAGGGCGTAGATTAGGGTTAAACTTTAGCAAGGCGAACACGCTAATCGCCGTTTCAGTGCGTGCGCCTCTAGGGTAGCATGAGTGCTCGCGCCTGGAAGGGGATAACTTGGGGTTTTGGGGCGAGCACTCATGCTTGGCGTGGGCACTTGCGCTGAGGATAGTTAGGGTTAGGTTTAGGGTTAGGAAAGGGATATCGCAGCGTGGGCGCTTGCGCTAGGGTAGATTAGGATTAGGTCGGGAGGGAGAAAAGGTAGCTGACGCATGCGCTCGCGCTAGTTCGGTAGGGTCCGAATTGAGGATCTGTTAGTGGGTGCGCCTATAGAATGGCGCGAGCGCCATGGGTTTGGCGCGAGCATTGAGTAAATTAGCGCATGCGCTAGGGAAGAAAGGGATGGCAAAAAAGCTTAGAATTTTTGGCTTGGGGTAAGGTATAGGCGCATGAGGGGCCAGGGTAGGGCTTAATGATATGAGATGATGAATTAGATTGTTGGATGCAAGCGGATTTGGGACCATTGGCGTCGAGGGAGCATTGGCCAGCGACCATGTGATTATATCAATGGTGGCGGCCGAATGAGTTAGAGATCCTAACTGCTGTGGGGTTGCATTTTGTGGGTAGGTGGCCGAGGATTCGAGCCCACATTGCGATGATGACGACTTTAGTGGAGAGGTGGGATAGTAGATATAACACCTTCCACTTACCTACCAACAAGGCAACGATGACTCTACTAGATGTATGGAGGATCTTGAAGATCCCCATTTGTGGCGTCATCCCAGAGTACCGATTAGATGCGATAGATTTTTACCTGCGAGAGGTTTGCGAGTATGAGGCCCTGTCGATGGAGGGAAGGAGCATGATGCATTTGGGTAGGGCGATGGGTATCCGACATATACCTCATCTAGTACTTATGATTTGTGGATTTTGGAGCGGACGAATTCTACTTGATCTTGGAGGACATGGGTTTCTGGTTGGATGGAGCAGGTGTGTTTATTACATGGTTCATTATTGCGGGGAGTATACCTGGGGAGCCGCGATGTTGGCTCAGTTGTACCATGATATGCATCTCATGGTGTACAGGGAGAATGCCAACTTATCTGTAGGAGTTACACTTCTTCATATTTGGGCTTGGGAGCATATAGCTAGGTGTACAGGATAGGCGGGCCCATCGGCCATATATAGACAGGTATAGGGGGCTGCTACATTATACACCGATAAAATCGATATGGTTTTGGCGCTGCATTTTTGACGAGCTTATGCAGTTCACATGGCGGTCATTTTTGGATAGTGAGATATGGAGGGCAAACTGGCAGTTGCACTGGGCCAAAGTGGAGATGTGGCTGTTTGGTAGGTCTATATATATTATGGAGTATTACCCCCTTATAGAGTAGCGAGACAATTCGGCCTAGTCCAGGACATAGTGGGAGACATACCGTTGTATCCTCGGACGACACGAGAGGAGAGGTTTTGGGGCTTGACAATGAGTCCATTGGAGGGCAGGACCAGTTTCCAGATGGTATCATATTTGGTTTGGGATGAGCGGCTCGAGGCAAGAGAGGATCCAAGGACCACAAGAGGATACAGGTGTTAGTAAACTCACAAATACTGAGAGGGGGGGGGGGGTGAATCAATATCTAACCGGTAATTAGAATTTCTCAACTTAAAACATGCAGAACATATTGTAACCGTGTACCGGTATGCAAGAAATAATGCAATAAACAGAAATGAAAAAAACCACATGAAAATCACACCATAACACAATGATTTAATGAGGAAACTCGGTGTGGGAAAAACCTCGGTGGGATTTGTGACCCGCAATATTCACTTACTGGCCAATAAGAGAATATTACTTACAATAGGGGCCTGCACATGCAGGGAGGCCAAGTGCCTAGAGCTCACTGCTCAAATGGGAAGTGTCACTGACTTACAATGTGGATTATACAAATCCAATAACTTGTACTGCTTTACAATAGCATCTTCAATGCTAGATTCAATACCGATTTCTGCTCTGTTCTTTACATATACCCCTTAACTTATATTTCGCATAATAGGTCTGCCTAATCTTTTTCTCCTGACTTCACTCTCTTACAAAATGTCTACAATGATCTCTTTTATATATGAGTCATTTTACAATGATATCAAGTCGGCTTACAAAGTTTTTACAATAATAAACAAAATGTAATATATCAAAAATCCTGTCGGCCTCTGTGCCGGTATGCTTTCTTTCTCTGTGTCGATGCCAGTGTAATGCCTTGCCGATGCCATAGGATTGTAAGGTTGCCATCAATAACAAAACCTTCAATCACATACAATGTCTCATTGGAGTGTGCATATGCCAACAATCTCCCCCTTTGGCATTGATGACAACACTCATGAGAAATTTCAAAAGTGTATCCAAAAATGTGTGCTCCCCCTGAGCATATGATTCCTGTGATATTTGAATTTTCTCATACCACCACTCCCCCTTTGGCATCAATGACAAAGGTTGTCAAGATGTTAGTAGAGTTTGTAGTTTCAACCTTGTAACTGGGTAGTTACAATTTGAAATAGATCTGCCAAAATCAAGTTTATACTCTCCATAAACTTTTTATTGTCTCTTATTGTTGTCTCTGTTCTTTTAGCTGTACCGGTGAGGTGCTGCAAATGCTCTGCTGGTGTTTTCTGTCCTTGTATCAGTGCCTCAGATATTTCCTTCCACAATGATGCTAGATAGTCCAATCTTGGACTTAGTTTTAATCTCAGATGCTTTGCCTTATTCACTATTCTCTCCTCTTCTCTTTCTAATTTAAGTAATTCTTCCTCAAAATTTGTTATCTTTTGCTCAAAAACTGATAATGTATCAGGTGAGTTAACAAAATTATCAGCAAGTTTATTGATTTCATCCTGTACCTTGCTTATTTTCTTATCTATGTCTATAGTCAAAATGTTTGTCTTACAGGTGTCTTTGTACAGAGTTTTGTACTCTTTCAATAAGTTACACAGTTCCGGTAGAAGTGTGTCAAAATCTCTAGTACACTTCTTTATCTTCTCATCAAAGAATCCTTGTTTTTCAATTTCTACTTTGTCCTTCAATGTCTCTTCCTTTATTTTCTCAATGTTTTCTGTGATATATTTACACAAGGTATCAAGTTGTCATAAAAAATCTTTATTGTCTATATTACAGTTAGGAGCAATTACCTTCAAAATTGGGATTGTGTCATCTATTGCCTTATAAGCTTGTGAGTTGCAATCTGTTATCCTTTTAATTGAATCTAAGAGTACTTCAGTCACATTAGTTGATTTGTAGCCTGATGATGAGGAACCTACATTTTGAGTACCGCTGGTGGAAGTAACCAAGCTTGTATTGACCTCTGGTAGGTCTGTTTGTGTTTGCATTTCCTTAAGCAATGGTTTTTCTACTTCTCCAGTTTTCGGTTGCACTGTTTCCTCATGAACCTGTTCTTGTACCTGTTGTTGTTCCTGTTCCGGAGCCTTTTGCTCTATTTGTTTCTCTGTTTGTTGCATTGTCTCAGTCCGAGTCTGAGTTTCTACCTGTTGCTCTTTGACATCTGCCAGTTTCTCTTGTGTGTTTTCAGTTTGCTCATCTACCGGAGGCTCACTAGCCATGTCAGTCTTATCAGCTGTATCTTTGTCTACCACAATGTCGATCTTTTGAGTATCAACATCCACTGTATATAAGACTTCAGGATTAGGATTGACATCCTCTACATCCATACTTTCAACTGCCGGTTGATCTTTTGTAGCTGTGGTTGTTACTGGTGGAGTAATCAAGGGAGGTGGGGGTAAGTTGTCTTTAACCTTGATACTAGGTGGTCCACCAACTTTACCTTTACCCTTGTCTCTTTCTTTTAGATATACCTTTATAGATTTGTGGCTCATGTATTCTTCTTGTTTTTCTTTTTCCACTAGGAAAATGTCCCATGCATTTTCTGTCTCCTCAGTCACCTCATTAACTCTTCCAACTATTAAAGCAATGTGCCAGTGTGCAGTAGAAAATACTGACCGGTTGGCTTCAACAATTAAGTCATCAATTTCTTTGGGTGAATTCACTGGGTATATAGCAAGTAGCTTTTCTATCTTTATTTTCTTGTCAAGTTCTATTACTGCTTGTCTCCTTGCTTCCAATCTCTTAAATAGTTCATCTGGTACTTCATCTACAACTTCCATAAAAAATTTCTTATACATGTCCATATGCAATATAACACTGTTTTCTACTTGTTTTTTTTTCATCAGCTGTCATAGTGTCATAATTTCTCTATATTCTTCAGTTTCCCTTCCTCTATAATTTCATTCAACAGTATGTCAAGAGGAGCCAAGTTTTGTTTTGTTCTCTTCTTCTTCTTGGGTGTCAGTTTCTTCTTTGGTGTAGCCTTTCTTACCGGAGATCTCATTTCTTGTTGTTTTTGTCTCATCCTCCTAGGAGAGGGTGTGGTTACCGGTGAGGGATCTCTTTTCCTTACAACTCTCTTGAAAGTTGCAGGCATGTCATTCTCTGAAGATGTGCCTACTGGTGATAGGTGAGTTTCAGGTTGTGGAGCTGCTAACTCATCCTCTGTTATACCGGTTTGTTTCATTACTTCATCCTTGATTTCCTTTGCTTGCCTAGAACCTCTTCTTACAACTGCTTCAACCTTTTTTACTCTTTTATGGGATTGTATTTGGCTTTCAATAGTTTCTGCACTACCAAATACTTCTTCCTTAGGTTCTTTAGGGGCTTCTAGAAGTGCTTTAGCATATGTTTCAATGATAAGGTCATCTGTTTCATAACCCATTTCCGTTACCCAGATTGTTCTTGGGATGACTGCTTCCACCTAGATTTCATCTTCTTAATTACAAAGCATATGTTACCCTTATATTTGTCAACAATCTTTTGTGATAATTTGATTCTTTTCTTCATTTTGGCCTTCAGTGCTTGAAAATAGTCTTGGATATTCTGATCCTTATCTTCTCCCATATTGTTGAATAATTCTGTTAGCTGTTTACCTACCGGTATATCATATCCAAGTTCTTTGTAGCCTATACCGGGAACCTATTTGGTTATATGTAGCATCAGACATACTAGCAGATTTCCAAACCTAAAAGTTCCTTTCTTGTCCTTCTTAATCTTGCCTAAGTTGTCAATTAATTCGTCCTTCAACCACTCACATACATCAATCTTTGCATTATCTGTGACCATGTCATAAGCACTCTTAATGCACAGACTTGACACTGAATTGAGTCTGTTTGCATGAGTTGCCTTATATCCTAATATCATGCTGATAAATCTTACATTAGTATCATCATTGACTCTTAAGGACCTTTTATCAGATGTGGCACTAGTTAGCTGAGTAACTAGGTCATTGGAGACCTTCTTAGTTTTGTCTGGCCTTTTATCGGTGGTCGGTAACCCTGTGACAACTTTCACAACTTCCTTGGTGACTTTGTGAATTGCATCTAACCAGAAAAATTCACCATGTACCCTGCTTAAGACTATCCTAATCACATCCTTGGGGAATTCAGGAATGCTAAGGATCTCTGTAAATCCTAGGGTTTCAATGATCTTATGTTCATCTTTTATATTACTGGATTCATCACATATGACAGATTTAAAAATGGTTTTAATCTCTTCATCTCCTAGTTCCTCAATGTTGCAGTGAATGTAAATTTCGGGGTCTTTAGCATAAACAACTCCTTTAGGAATTTGAGAAAAAGCACCTAAAGTATCATCTTTCTTTGCTACCTCGGGAACTAATTGAAATATGGGCCTAGGTCTTTTTACAACTTCGACAACAATAGGGTTTGCTATATATTCAAGTGTAGAGGTGGATGCATGATAAAATGTCTTTTACTGCATTTAGGATGGATGCTTGCTTGAAGTGTTCTTGCCTCTTGCTCGAAATGCCTTAGCTTGGAATCTTCGCGCTCTTCGTAGGTTTGAAATCTCGGTGAAATGAAATGGAGCCAAAACCACAAATTTATAAGGTCTTTTTGCCATCTACTGCATTTAATGCATGCTGGTTAAGTATTCACTTAACATTGTTTGCCGGTAATGAAGTAATTTCCAACTTCTCATCTCTAACCAAGGAAATAATAGCACATGTGTCATTAGATCACCAAACCCTCAAGGAAACTTTCTTCAATTCGATGAAGAACTTCCTGTCGGTGGAGCATCACTCTGTCCTGTTGGTGAAGCATCACTCTATCCTGCCGGTGAAGCATTGACTGGTTCTACCAGTGGAGTATTCCCAGTATTTAGATCAACTTTTCTAATCCATTGTTTTGAGAATTCTTGCTTAACCTCTTCAACTTTTTCTTTACCTTTCAAGCTAGAACTTTTGTTGTCTGCCGGTGATCCTTTACTTCTACAAAATTTTGCAATATGCCCAATCTTGTTACATGCATAACAAGTTACATTATTCTTCTGAATAGCTTTCCCATAACCTATGTCGATTTGTGTTCTGCATTGATTAGATAAATGTCCAAATCTTCCACAAACATAACATCTCACATTCATTCTGCAATTCTCAGAATTGTGACCAACTTTGTTGCATTTAGAACATTGTCTGGTGGGTGTGTTGATATTTTGATAATTTCTAGATCTACATTCATTTGCTCTATGACCATACTTATTACAGTTAAAGCATTTTCCATTGAATTTATAAGCATTAGGTTGCCTTACCGGTTTGCTGTGATCCTGTGTGTTTGTAGTAACAGAGCTTTCACCAACTTCAAAGCCAATTCCAGAAGTGTCACCTTTAGGTTTTTGATTATTTAGCAAGGTGCCAAGTTCCTCTGAGCTTTTCTTGAATTTTTTTTTTTATGTTGATTTGCAGTTTCTAGTTCTCTTTCTAAGACTTCTTTCTGTCTCATTAGTTCATTGGAGTCATTTTGAGTGTGCATCAGATCTGTCTTTAATAAATCATTTTCATAGCTAAGTCTTGTGTTCTCATTTGCTGCATCACTTAGTCTTCTGGTCAATTCTTCTTCATTCTTCTTCCTATCTTCAATCTCTTTACAAAATCTCATAGTCATATCCTGCATTTCATTCTTTGTGGTTATGTTCTCCAGTTTTAGCTTACTTAACATATCATTAAGTGATTCCTTTTCATCATTCTCATTTTGCATCTTTTCACAAAGTTCTCTTCTCTTATTTCTTGCAATAGTAAGATTCTCTTGAAGTGCCTGATTGATATCTTGAGCTGCTTTTAGATCATCTTCTAGTTTGATATTTTTCAATTTTTCTGCATCATAGTCTGAGAGAGCTGCTTCAAGTTGCTTCATCAGATTTTCCATCTTTACCGATGTCAAAATCTTCCTCAAGCTGTTAGGCTTTTGAAAATAGAGGACCAAGCTTTGATACCAATTGTTAGGAAACTCACAGATACTGAGAGGGGGGGGGGGTGTGAATCAGTAACTAACCGGTAATTAGAATTTCTCAACGTAAAACATGCATAACATATTGTAACAGTGTACCGGTATGCAAGAAATAATGCAATAAACAGAAATGAAAGAAACCACATGAAAATCACACCATAACACAATGATTTAACAAGGAAACCCGGTGTGGGAAAAACCTCGGTGGGATTTGTGACCCACAATATTCACTTATTGGCCAATAAGAGAATATTACTTACAATAGGGGCCTGCACATGTAGGAAGGCCAAGTGCCTAGAGCTCACTGCTCAAATGGGAAGTCTCACTGACTTACAATGTGGATTATACAAATCCAATAACTTGTACTACTTTACAATAGCATCTTCAATGCCAGATTCAGTACCGATTTCTGCTCTGTTCTTTACATATACCCCTTAACTTATATTTCGCATAATAGGTCTGCCTAATCTTTTTCTCCTTACTTCACTCCCTTACAAAATGTCTACAATGATCTCTTTTATATATAAGAGTCATTTTACAATGATATCAAGTCGGCTTACAAAGTTTTTGCAATAATAAACAAAATGTAAAATATCAAAAATCCTGTCAGCCTCTGTGCCGGTGCCGATGTTCTGAGTGCCAGTGTAGAGTGTGTTCTGCTGATGCCGGTGTAATGCCTTGCTGGCGCCATAGGATTGTAAGGTTGCCATCAATGACAAAACCTTCAATCACATACAATGTCTCATTAGAGTGTGCATATGCCAACAACATGAGCTGGTGGGAGGGACATTTTCCAATGCGCCTTACCATTCCTAATGTTCTGGAGGATGATGAGCTGCAACCAATAGTAGATGAGGTAGTCGACGGAGAGGATGATGGACCTGGTGAGAGGGTTGTGGTTGCAACAGGGAGGGGTGCTAGTAGACAATAGAGGAGGGTTAGGGTTGTATGAAGGAGAGAGTTTGAGGTAGGACAAGGACAGGAATGAGCATTACCAGCAGGGGATGCATTTGAGGGAGGGGATGGTGGAGGAGAGGAGGCCATACCTATAGACATTCCAGAGGAACATGTACAGGGTGCAGGGTCAGAGGCTAGGGGAGGAGTGTCACAAGCTGATTTTGCCAGACTCTAGCAATAGAGAGATGCCACCCGGGCGAGACGACACTCACTCGAGGATGAGCTATAGATAGAGAGGGTCAAGAGGCAGAGTCTAAAGGTAGAGGTGGATCAGTTTCGATGAGAGATAGCAGACTTGACAGAGAGCCTCCATATCGCGAGGATGAAGGTAGATGATTTGAGGAGGGACAAGGAGGAGTCTGAGCGGATACTAGAGGAGGCATGGTCAGGGACCGCTATTGGCGCCTTACAAGATGTTCTCTGCCGATAGGATGATGAGCTAGAGGAGCCACGAGGTAGGGTTCAGAGGGTAGAGGCAAATGCGACATGACTGCGGGGGGAGAGGGATGTGGCTCGTCAGATGTTGGTCCCTGTAGGGTTTGGGAAGCTATATTATGAAACGACACAGCAAAGAGGGCAGGTCAGGAGGTGACCTATTATAGGGGTCTATACCAGGGAGTAATACCTATGAAGCAGCGAGAAACCTCATACACTGAGTGTGCGATCTCACATGACACATAGCCAACGACCCACACAGAGCCAACAGATAGGCAGATTGGTGGGTTTTAGGCCACCTAGAGCAGGGGGAGCAGGAGGATTTGGGGGAGGAGGTGTTGAGGAGGGGGCTGGGGAGACAAGTGGAGAGAGATACCTCCATTTTGGCTTGTGTTATATTTTGACCCTTTGGGGTGATCATTGTGTTATGATAGACATATTCATCTTTTTGAGCTTTTATATATATGATTTTTGGCAACGGTGATGCATGTATCTTATTATGATGGATTCTATTTATTATTTTATGATGTGATGCATGGATGATGATTATGGATGTATTGTGTTGACCTATTTGTGATGCAGGGTGGATGCTCATATATGTATGCTTATGATGCGTTACTGACATGTTTATGGATGCAGGATAGATGCATGTGCATGTGTGTATGATATGTTATGGAATGTAGGATGAGTGATTATGCGGGTGCATGTTTTTGAGATGTTTTGATGCGTATATATGTTGTATATGAGGATGTTTAATGTATGATGAATATGCAATGCAATAATAGATGTGGATGCAAATGATTTATGATAAATGATAAATTAGTCTAAATGCAATCTACATGAGGAATGAATGATGAATGTAATACCACCTACACAGATTATGCAATGTAAACGATTAATGCTATGCAAATGATGCGATCTAAATGAATGATGATATGCATGAATAATGTAATGTAAATACAAGATGGACAATGAATGTAATCTAAGCGAATGAATTAATGCCATCTAATATGAATGGATAATGTAACCTACCTAAATGGCGTATGCAAGATGGGTGTAGGATGCAATGGAATCTAAATGCAATCTAAGTGGTTAATGCTTGTGAAAATGATAATCTAAGTGAATAGTGTAATGAAATTAATAGATAATGTAACCTAAATGAATGATGCCACCTAAGTGGATAATGAAATGAATGGATAATGCATTGAGTGATGTGTTCTAAATTCAAAATGTTTTTGTGAATATGCCCATAATAATAATACAATGATCTTAGATAGAAATAGAAGAATAGGGGGGGGGAAATTGAAGACTCCTTGGGATTATTAGATGGATAGAATTAGGAATTTATGGAATGATGAGGAGAGTTGTGCACAAAAGATGTGGAGAGCCAACCTAGTTTAATATTGCCCTAGGTAACCCGCACCACTGATTATAGGAACCAGGATGCTATGAGAAACCCAAGGCGTGGACTGACTCACAGTCAAACGAGAATTCCTTACACACAACTATGCAAGTGTTGAGGAACATTGATACAAAGTTGTGGGTACGTGCAAGGAAACCCCCAAACACACCGATACCTCTTGTATAGGAGAAGGTAAGTGTTGATAAACACTAGTACCAGGTCACCGGTTCATACAAGAGAGATCCAAAACACACCATGCTATGAAAATATGCCCCAATATGCACCTATTGTAAACATACCCGGATATGGAAGATCCGTTTATGCCCATAGTGCCACAAAGTGGTTTTCACTAATGGACGAATTGAATTTTCTTTACTTTTTTCATTTTTTTAAAATATTTTTTTTGTGTCACAAGATGCCTATTTACCAGGTTTTCGCGAGAGTGACGATCTTTTTCTCATTTTTTTGTATTTTTTGTATTTTTGATTATTTTTTGACAATTGATGACCTTTTGAGGACTAGGCATATAATCTTTTTAGGTGCATGATGTTCATTGGATCATCCAAAGGGTCTCCTTTAGAAGTAGTCAACTGATATGCCCCTGATCCATATTTTGCTGTGATCACATATGGTCCAAGCCAATTAGGCTCAAACTTGCCTTTTTTCTCTCTTTCTTGAAGGTTTCTTTGATTTTCCATGAAGATGAGATTACAAATTTCAAATTCCCGGGTTCTGACCTTCTTGTGGTAACTCATGCGTAGACAATTCTGATATACTCGGAGATGGTTTAAGGCCTTGAGATGCCTTTCATCCAACAGTTCTAGCTCTTGTAGCCTGACAACTCTGTATTCCTCATCTGGGAGGATATCCTGCAACGACACCCTTAGAGAGGGGATCTCGATCTCAAGAGGGAGGACGACTTCAGAGCCAAAGACAAGGGAATAGGGGGTGGCACCTAAGGGTGTGCAGATGGAGGTGTGGTAAGCCCACAGAGCAGGGCAGAGTTGGAGGTGCCAATCATGACCAACATCATTGACTGTCTTTTTGAGGATTTTGATTAGGGTTTTGTTAGAAGCCTCAACTTGATCGTTACCTTGTGGGTAATATGGTGTGGAGAAGCAATGTTGGATATCAAATTTCTGACAAAGCTCTTTAACATCCTAATTTTTTAATTGTCTACCATTATCTATAATGATAACTTTGGGGATTCAATATCAATAGATCAAGTATTCAGAATGAATTTGGAGATTTGCTTACCAGTGGTAAAAGTAAGAGGTATGGCCTCCACCCACTTGGTGAAATATTCGGTTGTGGTGATAATGAATTTATGACCGTTGGAGGATGTAGGGTGGATTTTGCCAATGAGATTGAGCCCCCACTGTGAGAAGGGCCAGGGTGTAATGAGCGACTGCAATTCTTGTGATGGCACATAGATCTTGTCATGTTTCTGGAAAGGGATACATTTCTTCACATAATTATATGCATCTACTTTCATTTTAGGCTAGTAGTATCCTGTTCTCAAGAGATTTTTAGCCAAGGTGAGCCCACTTGAATGTGCCCCACAGATGCCTTCGTGCACTTCATGGAGTGTCCATTCAACTTCTTGTTTGTCTAAACACCTTAGGAGGGAACCATCGAAATTCCTTTTGAACAAGGTGTCTCCAAGGATAGTGTAACGAGCACATCAACGGATGAAGGTTTGTTGTTGGGTTTTGGTAAGGTGTGTGGGAATGGTGTTATCTTTTAAGTAAGTGAAGGTCTCTTGATACTAGGGAGATTCAGGACCAACGAGTACGCACACCATTTCAGATTCTGGTAAATAGTATGCCGGTATGAATAATTGCTCGACCAAGAACTCACACTTCTGAGTATGTGTTGGCATCTGAAGGAGGGAGCCAATGGTGGCCATTGCATTTACAACTCTATTGTTTGTTCGTGGAATTTGATAAAACTTGATCATTGTGAAATGCTTCTTGAGATCTTCAACCATACTACGATAGGGAAGAATCTTGTCATCCTTTGTTTGATATTCGTCATTGACTTGTTTTATGACAAGTTGGGAATCACCATAGACTTGTAATTCCAATATCTTCCATTAGATAGCCAAGTGCAGTCCAGTAATCAATGCCTCATATTCTGCGATGTTGTTGGTACATGCAAAGGCTATCTTGTATGATTTTGGGATGCAATCTCCTTGAGGTGTGATCAATAGTATTCCTACCCCCAATCCATTTTCGGTGCAAGAGCCATCAAAGTACAACTGCCATGTGGAGGATGTGGTGTCAGTCATTATGAATTCGTCTGGCAATTTTGTAAGGATTGGATGGTCACCTGAAAGTGGAGCGTCTGCCAGTTGGTCTGCGATTACTTGTCCCTTGATTGCTTTTAAGTCTACATATTCAATGCCAAACTCGCTTAACAACATGACCCATTTAGCGGTTCTGCTAGTGAGGGCAGCCTTTGACAAGAGATATTTGAGAGGGTCAATCTTTGCAATCAGTTTTGTTTTGCTGTTTAGCATGTAGTGTCAAAGTTTTTGTGTATTAAATACCAATGCTAAGCATTCTCTTTCAACGAGGGTATAATTGAGCTCATACCCTACGAGTGTTCGACTAATGTAGTATATAGCATGCTCCTTTCCCTGATCATCTGTCTATGCCAATAATGCCCCCAATGCCACTGTAGTAGCAGGTATGTACAAAAGAAGAGGCTTTCCAGGAGTAGGAGGCATAAGGACTGGAGGAGATGTCAGATATTCTTTGAGTTTTTCAAAAGCATTTTGACATAGGCAGTCCCATTTAAATTTTGTGTCTTTGCACAATAGGAGTGCAAATGGATGGCATTTATCTGAAAGTTGCAAGATGAAGCACTTGATAGATTGGAGTTTCCCTTGGAGGCTGCATAACTGTCTGAGGGTCTTTGGGGGAGGCATTTCCATGATGGCTTTCACCTTTGTAGGATCAACCTCGATGCCTCTGCGAGAAACAATGAAACCTAATTATTTTCTCGATGTGACACCAAAGACACACTTCTTAGGATTGAGGCGCAGTTTGTATTTTTCCAATCTTTCAAAGGTCTACCTTAAGATAGGGATGTGCTCATGTCTTGTCTTTGATTTGCCTATAAGATTGTCCACATAGTCCTCCATGATTTTGTGCAAGAGGTCATGAAAAATTGTTTTTATTGCACGTTGATATGTAGCTTTGACATTTTTGAGACTAAAAGGCATGACCCGGTAACATAAAGTCCCCCACGGTGTTGTGAATGCAGTTTTGTGTTGATCTTCCTCTGCGATACTGATTTGATTATACCCAAAAAATCCGTCCATAAGGGATAGCATTTCATGTTCCGCTGTGAGGTCCACAATCATGTCTATTTTGGGGAGTGGGAAATCATCCTTAGGGAAAGCCTTGTTTAGATCTTGGAAACTAGTACAAATGCAGATGCCCCCAACGGGTTTGTCGACAAGTACAACATTGGATACCCATTCAGTGGAACTTATGCTTTGACTAGGAGTGCATTATGTGGAACTTATGCTTTACGGGTTTTGCATCTAGTTGAACAACAAGATTATGAACCACCATGTCAGGATCTAGACCTGGCATGTTAGCATAAGACCAAACAAAGTTTATTTTTGTCTCTGTGAGGAAATTGATGAAGTCCTATTTCTCTTGATCTGTGAGGGACTTGGCAATGAGCACATTCTTTTGAATATCTTCGGTGCCCATATTGATACTGTCTGTTTCCTCTATTAACAAGTTTGACCTATCCTGTGGAAGATGACCAATGGTAAGGAGGTCAAGTCCCTCATCCTCAAGTGCCTTTTCCAGGTTTTCACTTTTGGATATGCCCTTTGTTTTTACTTTTTCCTCATCCAAAGGTGCCTCAGAGAGGTTTTCACCGAGGGAATCATGTTTTTTCTTTTTATTATCTTTTTTATGACTAAGGCCATTGACCTGACTACCAAAGTATCCCTTTTCATGGAGTTGAATACCGTGCACTCTGTTGCAGTCTTCCAAATTATGAATTCTCAGGAGAGTGATGAGAGCATCACAATCAGTGCAGACGTCTAAAGTGTGTTTGTCTCGTTGGCCCCGGTCTATAAGTTTGGGATGGACAAGATATAGCTTGTGTGGAATGGGAGGGGTTATGAGAGTGATAGTGTTGATGTGGGTGTCAAAGAATATGTCATCTTTGTATTCAAAAGACATTTAATGGAACTCCTCTTCATCAGAGTCTTCAGGTGGTTTGTATGCAAATAGAGCATTCAAACACATAAAAAACATGAAAACATCAAACAAACCACATAAATTTAAAAACAACTATTTACCTTGCAAATTTATACCTTCTCCTTTGGATTGAGCCTTTGATGAATCCAAAGATGTGCCCCTCCTTGACTTGATTGGATTGGCTCCCTTGTTGAATGTGGATGGCTCTCCAAGATTGTGCACAAGATGATTAGATGGAATGAATGAGGGATTTTGACTAAGTGATGGATGAGTGGAAAATTGAGTAGAGTTTGGATGCTATGAATGATTTATTAGACTCAGTTGGAAAACATAGACTTAGATAATTTGGAATGTGAAATAAGGGGATGGAGTCCTCAATTTATAGGATAAGAGGAGGAGAAATGGAGGGCTAGGATTGATCCAAGATGAAGGGTTAGGATTCCACATGAGCCCACACATGGACCAAGAGGAGGTGACAAGACAAGTGTGGAGACCAAGAGATATGCCTTAAAGGCATTTCTTGTCTCCACACCTCAAGGCTCATTGGAAAGACTTCCCAATGTGCCTTGGGAAGAGAAAGGAATAAAATATTCCTTGAGATATGGGGATGAGGAATTAAAAATTCCTCAAAAAGGATAGTCATAGGGATTGGAGGAATGAGGAAGTAAAAATTCCTTGGAGGAGGAGATGTCTAGAGGAACCAAGAAAAGGGGATTTAAGGAAGGTGGTTGGATGGAAGAGACAAGGAGTTGACTTTGTGGCTAATCATGAGGATTAGCCACTAGCAACTCATTAGGAGAGGGATTAGAAGAATGATTAGGTGGGATTAGGGAAAATGAGATTTGTAGGAGGATTTGACTAGGAGAGGGAATGAGTGGAGGGAATTAAAAATTAGAAGAATAATGATAAGTGAGATTAGGGGGTTTCTAGAAGAATTCATTAGGTTAATGATGGATTAGGAAAAAGGTGATTTGTAGGGATCACCTAGATTAATTAATTAATTAAAAGGAGTAATTTAGAGAGAATTAAATTTATGGATTTTAGAAGAATAAAGGTAGATTGATTTATTAAATAAATCAATCAATAGACTATAGTGACAATATTGAGAAAGAATAGGAATTGGCACAATTAATAAATTAATTATGCGATGAATTTAAATAAATAAATTAAAATAATTAATTTAAGTGTCTACAGATATCATAAAGAGGTTGTAGATGAGGATACACAGAAAGAATGGGGGGATTTCTATCCCAAGTCCAACCAAAAAAGAGCCTCAGAGCCTTTATTACAAATCTAAAAGAGCCCATTCTTAATAAGATGAGCACTAGTTTTCAAAGTATGCCATATCACAGAACCCCTACCCTCCATCTGGCAACGAGTAACATCCCAGCTATGAATGGGTCCCAAATACTTACAAGTAAGGATACAAGCCCACACCTGATGCTGATTGGTACACCACTGCCAGTATAACTTAGCAACCAAAACCTGGCTGTGCAAAACTACAGAGCGAAGACCAAGGCCACCCTCATATTTGGGTCGGCAAACAAAATCCCACTTCACCAAAATCCACTTCAAAGACTGTAAATTACCTCCCTAGAGGAATTGAAGAGATACAACATCAAATTCCTTGAGAAAATACATCCGAGCAACTTGCACAAAACCCTGGTAAATAGGAAGACCTTGAATCACAGATTGAAGAAGTGTAACACGAGCCGTAGTAGAAAGACAATGATGAGTCCAATGATTGACCTTCTGACACAACTTATCCAAAAGATCATGCCAAAAGGGTCTAGGATGATGACCAACCGCCATAGGAATCCCCAAATAGATGAAAGGGAGAGATCCAATCTGAAACCTCAAAATAATAACTATTCTTCACTGAATAGGAACTGGGGTATTGAAAAAGAAGATAGAAGACTTATGGTCATTCACCCGCTACCCCGACGCAGCTAAATAAACATCCAACAAATTCCTAATAGACTCAACCTCTTGAATATGGGCTTCTCCAATAAGAGCAGTGTCATCCAGAAATTGCAGGTGTGAAAGATTGGGAAGACCAACACCCCAATCCCACCCCCGAATCAAACCTTGGGAAACCTGAGCCTTTATGAAATGACCAAGGGCCTCAGCCATGATGATAAACATGTATGGTGAAAGAGGGCCACCTTGGCGCAAACCTCTAGATGCTCCAAGTAACTGCGATGTCTCACCATTGAGAAGAACTGAAAAAGACATAGAGGTCACACAACTCACAACCCAACTGACCCACTCTAAGTTGAAACCTGTTAGCCTTGATTTTAAACTTGGTAAATTTTAAAATTTTGGCATTTGAAATCTTGCATGTGATAATTGTTGGTTTAGAAGGTTTCCTATCATCTAAAAATGTTTAGTTTCCTATCATTCTAGAATGGAATCATGCTGATCAAGAATTGCCAAAAATAAAAGCTTTTATTTTGGTAGAAATCGAGGTGATGAGTATCCATCTCATTCAAGACAATGTTCCACTCCAAGTGATGAACTTTTAAGACACTGAGAGGGGGGGGGGGAATCAGTGATAGTAAAAATAATACAAAACTGAATATTAATTTCACCAACTTAAAACTCAATAGACATGAAAGAAATAACACCAAACATGCAATCACCACACAAATCATAAACCACATGACACAAGAGTTTATACGTGGAAAACCCAAATGGGAAAAACCACAGTGAGAGTTAGTATCCACAAGATCCACTATATGCAGTATAGAGATCTGACCAGTTAAGGTCTACAACACCCGGTTAGGGGCACACCCTATTAGAATTGTCTAAGCCCGATTAAGAGCTTTCCAAAAAAGCCCGTGAGGACCAACCCTATTAGGAGCTACCCAAGTAATTGGGATTTGCAAACACAAGTTAATGTGTCATCTAGTTAGAGGATTTAATGATCAGAACTGTTAGGATCTGACTGCACCCTATTAGGAGTGACCTAATAAGAGGATTTTCTTGCTGCAACTATTAGGAAGACAACAAGTACAAATGATCTCAGTATAACACCTTCTGTGTCTGATAAGATCCGTATCAGAACATTACAACATCACAAAGACTTCATCTCTCAACTCCTCTAATCTTCGCACTATCAGAAATACAAAATTCACTCATCACTTATCACACTATCAAGTTCATGTATATATATCCTTTCATACCTCATCACATAATTAAAATTATCATAAGGTCGGCTAGAACCTTATTACAATTCCCTAGGTTCAATGCATCTAGATAATGTTGCATTGTACGCTTTAGTTATGTCGGCCATCGACATAACAAATCCAATTCTGTGTCATTTTACCGATCTGAGTGATTTTCATCACTACCGGTTAATTGTGTTTGTTGATCTCTGCCTTTTTGATCAAATCTCATTCATCTAATCAAATCTGCTCGTGCGGTCATGAAGTTATCTTCATCTGATAGTCATCAATTTTGTTGCAAAACCACATTCCTTCATCCTTTATGGATTTCATGTATCGGTTCTCGGCGTGAGACCCAACTAGTCATTTTACCGTTTGAGAACTTATTTACCGGTTCTGATGGAATTGCCTCTATTTACCGATTAACCTTCATTGGTTGCACTCTATAATATTGATGACAAGAAAATATAGTTTCCATCAATGACAACATGCAAAATAGTCATCATAGAACAATTTAACCTCTTTTCATTTACAAACAAGTACCGGTTGCATCAAAACATTACTGATTGACCAAATGATCAAATGCCAACAATCTCCCCCTTTAGCATTGATGGCAACACTTAGGAAAAAAATTGTCAACTAAGTGTGCAACACAAAAAGTGACTTCATGACATATAATCCCCCTTAGCAATCACATGCCATTACAAAGATGAAATCATTACACCCCTTAATAGTGCATATACATTTTTGACTCACTTAAACTAATTCTACTCCCCCTTTGATAACAATGCCAAATAAAGAAGTAAAATACATACATTACATCAAAATTTATCATCAAAAACTGCATATATAGACAGATAGAAGAGTTTTGAAGTCTTTACAATGCAATTCTCAATAAAATATTACTGAAATGAAACTTCAACCTTAAAGCCATTGTCCCATGTTTCTAATAGTGTCTCAATAATCTCAACATGTGTCAAGATCTGAGCTACAAACTCCTCCATAGCATTAACTGTACTCATCTTCGAGGTAGCCAAAATTGCTTCAGATTCCTTGTATGCTCTCTGTAGAATCTTGACTTTCGGAATTAACTGATTCTTTAGCTCCTTCAAGGATCTTATCTGCTTCACCTGTTCAAAATCATAAATTTCTAATATGTGCTGTAAGGAATCAACTGATTTACCAAAGGCCAAAGCGAAGTCCTGTATTGGTATGTATGCTTCACTTATCCTTTCTAGTTCCTTCTCTATATCTTCTCTCTTTTATTTAAGTCAAAACAAAATAATGATACTTTAGATATAGTGGCCAAAATTTTACCACCAGTTTCTATTCCGGTTTTCAAAAGATCTTTGTTCACTGTTAAAGCAACCTTACCTTTGTCAATTTATGAAATCAATTATTCTCCCCTCCTCTTTTTGTAATCTTTTTCTGCTAAAGCATGAGCTGCCTCTTCAAGTGATTTTATTTGTTCACTGGCATCAACAACTAACTATCCAAGCTTTGCAATAGGGGTAGCCAAATGTTCTGTATCAGTCTCCGGTAGGAGACTTGACAAAATATCAACATTAGTCCTTATAGTCTCTGCTTCTCTTTGTTGTTCCTTCAACCTCTTCTTATGTGCACGAGATTGCATAGCAATAGAAAACTCCATTAACTCAAAAGAAATTAGATTGTCCATATCTATAGGACCTTTAATGCTCACGGAGTCCTCATCATCATCATCATCATCGATCAAGATTTTCTTCTTCTCTTGATCCTTATTATCTATCTTCTCCTTTTTCTCTATCTTTTCTTCCTCTGTTTTCTCTTTCCCTATCTCTGTTTGTTCCTTCTGTGTTTTTGTAGTGACTGGTGGCAATTGACTTTCAACATGATGTTCCTTTACCGGTGGTGGTTGTATTTCCACACTTTGTTCAATAGCCAGTGCCTCCTCTACCTTCTTTTCCTCAACCATATCCTTTTGGTTTTCATTGATAGCATCATTTACATTTGTATCTATGGTTGCATTCACCGGTGGAGTTTGTGTTCCTGCAAATTGAGCATTCACCAGTTTCTCACTTGAGCTCTTATCAGTTTCCTTCTCACCTTCATTATTTACATCTTGTTGTTGCTCTTGGGGATCATCCATTTGTACATCAATATCTACTACATTTACATTATCTCTGGTATTGTCAATATTATTTGTGTCATTTTTAACTGCATTATCGATGTCATCATCCTCCGGTATATCTATAGGCTTAGTATCAACAGGGTCATTGTACAAGTACTTGTTATCCGACTCTAAATATGTAGGCTTAACACCCTCAAGAAAATCTTCTCCCTTTAACTTATCAAGTGTATCATCCTCATCTTCTTCATCTTTTTCTTCTTTTTAGGGATGAGACCTAAAGATTTCTTTATCAAAATTTCAGTCTCCTTTTGGACTGATTCAGTATCACCCATCAACATTCTAGTCAGTCTTTTCTTAGATCGAAGAAAGGATTTTGCATTTACTCGTGCATCTTCTATTTCTTCCTCACTAGCTTCCAGTTGCAGGTGCTTAGGAGTATAATCAATAAATTCTTTATCCTGTCTAATGGTGGCTTGCCATCTTGCATCAACAATATTATACATTGTCTGGAATTTCCCTTGTAGCTCAATGAGTGCTCTACTATACTTGTTCATACTGAAGATGACTGCATCTTCAATCTCCCTTCATTGACTTTCAGACAAATGAGTAAACAATATCTTTAAACCTTTGTAAATACAATACTCCTTAATAATTCTAATCATTCTAGTGAAAGAATCTTCAAGTGTCAATATTTTTCGTAGTTGCTTAACCTTTTTGAGTAGTCTTCTGCTTCTTAGCACTTGCCCTCAGTGCTCTCTTATCTTCTTCTGAATCTGTTTCCTCTATATCTGTCACTGGTTTGTGAGCTTTCTCCTTCTTTCTTTTTCCGGTTTGGGCAGGCACAATAGGAGGTTCTATACTTTTACCTTTCATTCAGAATTGTATTTTAGAGGGTTTTCCTCTTTGGGATTCAACATGCTTCACCTTAGTTTCTTCTGCTTTCTTCTTCTCAACTACTTTGGCTACTCTAGTCTTAGTGGTGGGGGTACTGGTTGGTACACTGGAAGTTCCACCTTGTTGAGCTTCATATTTGGCTCTTGCTATAGCTATCTGTTCCTTTGTGAATCCAGCTTGCTTAGCAAAGGACTGTACCTCTTTTCTTATTTTCTTTGCAATCAACGGTTTCTATAATTCAGAATGCACTTTCAGTAATTTCTCCTTGTAGGTTCCAAACCTCTCAGCGATGGTATTGACTGATTGAGCTAACAAATGATTAGCATAAGCGACATGTAGATCTTTATCTACTTCATAACCCATGGGCATTACTCACGTGGTCTTGGGAATAACAGCTTCCATCAAGCATGTATCTGTGTCAACCATAAAATAGATAGAATCCTCATACCGATTGACTACCTTTGTCGATATGCATTCCCTTGCATGTATTTCCTTCTGAAATTTCTTGAAGTATCCCCATGAAATATCATCGAACTTGTTTTTCAGCATCCTAATGTTGTTCTTCATCTGGAATAGGGTAGATGTCCTGATTATCCATTGTACATCACCAATACTAGGGAAAAAGTTTTGGAAATAAAAGAATAAGCCCATGATAAGTTGTCCAAACTTGAATCTCAGCTTCTTGTCTTTCTTTAGAGCTTTTGAATTCATCACTAATTGGCTTCTCATTGCCTCACAGAGATCATAATAAACATCCTCCTTAATCATCCTATTGGTTCCCAAAACCATAGATTGGAAATCAAAGAGTTTTGCCACTTCTCTTAGTGACTTCCAAATCTGTCCTGGCCAACAAATGAGAATGATCGATAGATCAAATTCCCTTGCACTTCAGGCTTCGCTAAACCAAGGTGGATGAACCTATACCTAAAACCTAAATCTGTAGGTTAAAGACTTTTCTATAGCGAATTTAAGAAATTTCATGACTTCAAGATGGCAATTATTCCTAAACCCAATCTTATTATCTGAAAATTGTAACTGCTTGTTTGTAAATTATTTATAAGGTAGTGGTTATATGAAATAGAAATATGATTCCTTGATGAAGCTTGCTCTAAAAATACTTGATTCAAATATATAAAATCAATAAAAGACCAGTGCCTTGATTCCTTACTGGTTTCATATCATTTCAAATGAAAAATCCTACGTTTAACCTTAGAGACAGTTATAATAACTTGTTAATGAAACAAGACCATCACCTCAAAGGCTTCTATATGAACTGTAATTAAAATGTAACATCCAGTTAGTCTTAGTGAATTTAACTTTACTTTGAAAGATCAATAAGACAATTCAAAGTTTGCCAACCAATCCTTCAAACTGATGTTCAAACTGAAAATCAATCTTAATTACAACAACATAAGACTACACAATGAAACAATCTATGTAAATAGATTTATCTAAGGAACTGATCAATCAATTGAAAAGATAGAGACCATCATGAATAAAAAACACTCAAATATTTATATTAAAAATATGATACTTAAACTAGTTGATTTCAGTGTATATCATCCATCAACTTGATACTTCCAGACAACGAGTTCATAAGAAATGCGAGTTTCCTCAACAATTCTGATTCTTTTTCAGGGGTTATGCTTGGGATAGATTCCCTCAATTTTTTACCTTTGAAATTATATAAAAAGGAATTAAATTCTTTTGACTTGATAAAAACATCATCATACACAAAAGAAGAATGCTCATCATATCGTACATCACTATGGATGTTCAGCCTAGCAACAATTTGCTCTTGTAAGTTAAGCTCCTCTATTGTGTCCGGTGCTTAATGCCTAGATACGATATCAACATCTTCTGACCCACTTTCACTCTCCTCCTCTTCGGTTTCCATTTCCTGCAATCTCTTCTTCTTTTCTTCCAAATTTTTATTTAATTCATCAATGGCCATCTGGGCCTCTTCCTCGTCCATGTTCCTAAGCATATCTTCTGCTTCCAAGCAAATATGAAAATAATCTCCCAAATTTTGGCCTTTCTTACAACTGTGACTATATCCTTCAGGGTCATAATTGACTCTAGTAGTATATTTGAACAAATTGTATTCTTCAATTAATTTCCTATCAATGGCTTCATAAGCCTTTGTTGATACAATGGTGAAGTCCCTAAAACTAATAGTCTTGGGCAGGAAAGCTTTCTTACGCATATCTCCAAAATGTCTATAATTTGACACACTTAACTATCTTACAATATCCAGATAAGCAATCCTGTCTGGTACAAATTTTGGCAACACATATGGGGTTCCTTCAAAACCATAAATTTTGAAGCAAGTAAAATCCTTATGAACAAACCAATCACCCCAGTTGTGATTGACAATACCTCTCTCATCAAAAACAGTAGGTCTCATAAATCTTTTAATCTCAATGGAAATAGATCCTTCACATGGGACACCATAAACTTGGTACAGTGGCTTTACTATTAGCTCTTCAAACTTAATGTAGTTTGACCTCACGTATCGTGAGTCCCATACTGATGTCCACATTTGAACTAGTTGTTCCTTACCTACTCTGTCCACTGTGTTCAATTTTAAACTCATTGGCCACATTGTTGAACACTGAATACCACTGAGAGGGGGGTGAATCAGTGGTTTCTGTATTTTTCTCTTTTCTAAACTAATCTCAAAATATCAATTACTCACTTAACTTTTAAGCAGTCATACCGGTAATACAAGAAAGAAAACCAAAGAGATCATTCACACAGAAGTGATTCACAACTCCAGATTTACGAGGAAAAATCAATATGGGAAAAACCTCAGTGAGAAAAAATACTGGAGTCTTCTGCTCCAATCCATTCTCATAGGTAAAACACAGACTTACAAAGATTTTGGGCACCAACCCAAGGAAC
This sequence comes from Cryptomeria japonica, assembly GCF_030272615.1. Taxonomy (NCBI): domain Eukaryota; kingdom Viridiplantae; phylum Streptophyta; class Pinopsida; order Cupressales; family Cupressaceae; genus Cryptomeria; species Cryptomeria japonica. Next base: position 479,844,695 of record NC_081409.1, read on the forward strand.
ACCAACCCCTGTACTTTTAGGGCACCAACCCCTACACTTTTTGGGCACCAACCCAAGGAGAACCAACCCCTGCACCAAGCTTCAACTTGGAAATTTATATTGAAATACTATTTGAATACAATTAAGGCTTCTTGTTGCAAATGAATTCTGCAACTCTTTGATCAAATGACACTTTGCCGGTTCACAGTTTTTTCTCCTCCATTGTGGAATTACTGTCTCTGTTTCTCAACCTCTGTAATCTTTCTCTCCCTCTCACACACACAGTCTCTCAACACACTGGATCACACTAGGATGCTGCCTGCTCTGCCACGCCTTACCCGTTAGGCCCAATTGCAAGACTATAGAACTGCCGGTAGAATCCTCTCACCGGTATGATTTCTCACGCACACTGCAACTTTCTTAGAATTCTTTCTAAGGCTCACAATTATTTTATTTTCTTACTCTTTCTATACTTCTCCTCTTTCGCAACATGAGTTCCTTTGTTTTGAGCTCTCATTTCTTATATGGTGATTTCCTGCTAGAACGTAATTCAAAAACTTGAGCGGTTAGGGTTTCCTCTTTTCGACACAATATTCATGAGATCTAATCCTACCTATCTTGGATCGACCACATGTCCTAGAAGGATGCACCTGCACACGGTTTCCATTATCCAATGCACATTTTCTAGAAATGGCAATCTTGAATCAGATCTTCTATCACAAAATCAGTCGACAGGTAAAGAACTTCAGAAGTTTTGTTTTCGAGGACAACCTGAATCGGATTTACCTTGCATAGATTCAGGCGCCAACTACTCTCTGATCTTCCTATGTCATTCCTTCTTCCTCGAGCTGCAATCAGTAAGATACAATCCCAAGATTTGTGGCTCCTCCATTACTAGCGATTATCTGTTTCATCAACCCTGTTGATGAGGCTTCACCAACCACAACATGTTTACCACCTCTACTTCACATGGCATCACAATGATCAAGACATGGCCCACCAACACACAGTTTGTGCAGACAAAAAATACCGGTACAACTCTTTGCCGATAGAGCTTTCTTCTTCTGCAAACCGGTAGAGCACCCTATACCGGTAACACATCTTCACTTCTGGTGGTGTGAGACTACCGGTAGGCCTTCATTCTTTATGCTCACCCTTATGTGAGTATTCATCATGTCGGTTGACATCAATGAAAACTTAGTGCCAAATTGCCAACAATCTCCCCCTTTGGCATTGATGTCAACTTCTAGTGAGACACTCCATACCGGTACATTTCTCCCCCTTTGACACAATGAAAAAGGGTACTGTGCACTCCCCCTTTGACCACTATCAGCTCCCCTTGAGCCACATAAAACCTGCCTAGGTAGATGACTCAACTCCCAACTTGTGTTGAAGGTACTCAAAAGTGCTTATCGATAATGGTTTGGTGAAAATGTTTGCTACTTGTTGACCAGTAGGAACATAATCCATCCTTACCTCCTGTCCTTCAACCTTCTCTCTAAGAAAATGATATTTGATAGCAATGTGCTTTGTTCTGGAATGCATGACAGGATTCTTTGCTATGTTGATTGCACTCGAATTGTCACACCGAATGAGAATAGGATCAGTGATGTCCACCTGTATATCTTTGAGAGTCTGCTTCATCCAAAGCACCTGAGAACAACATGTAGCAACAATAATGTACTCAACTTCAGCAGTGGATAGAGAGACTGAGTCCTGCTTCTTGCTATGCCAAGAGACCAACTGGTCACCAAGAAAGAGTGCACCACCACTTGTTCTCTTTCTATCATCAATGCATCCTACCCAATCAGCATCAGTGTATGCTTCCAAGATAAAATCTCCTTGTTTAGGATACCACAAACCATAGTTGAGTGTTCCTTGTAGGTACCTAAAAATTCTGCTGACAACATTCATGTGTGATTGCTTTGGGGCAGCTTGGAATCTGGCCACCATGCACACTGCCTGAACTATATCTGGTCTTGAAGTGGTAAGATACAATAGATTGCCTATCATGGATCTGTACAGAGTCTGATCCACCACCAGTGATTCATCATTCTTGCTTAATTTTCTGCCAGTCACCATGGGGGTACTTACCGGTTTACAATCTTCCAGTTGGAATTTCTTCAACATCTCCTTTGCATACTTGATTTGAGAAATAAAGATTCCTTTATCTTGCTGTAATATCTGCAAACCAAGGAAGTAAGTCAATTCACCAAGCATTGACATCTCAAATTCTAACTGCATCTGATCAAAAAACTCTTTGTAGAGGGTATCCTTGTTGCCTCCAAAGATGATGTCATCTACATACACAACCACAATAATCATGTGATTCCCATCTCTCTTTATGTACAAATTGCTGTCAACACTTCCTTTTTTGAATCCCTGCTCCTTTAGATACTGATCTAATCTTGAGTACCATGCTCTCAGAGCTTGCTTTAGACCATACAAAGCCTTCTTTAACCGACACACAAATGTATCATCATCATGTAGCAAAAACCCTTCAGGTTGTTCCATGTATACTTCTTCTTCCAAATTTCCATTTAGAAAAGCAGATTTTACATCCATTTGGTATACTTTATAGCCCTTATAGGTAGAGTAAGCTAGAAACATTCTAATTGCTTCTAATCTATCCACTGGTGCAAATGTTTCTTCAAAGTCAATCCGCTCTACTTGAGAGTATCCTTTGCATACTAGTCTAGCCTTGTGCCTTACAATCTTACCTTCTTCATTCATCTTGTTCCAGTAGACCCATTTTGTGCCAATGATATTCTTGTCTTCCGGTCTAGGAACTAATTCCCAAGTCTTGTTCTTCTCAATCTGGTGCAGTTATTCTTCCATAGCATCCATCCATTCTTGTCTCTTACTGGCCTCAATGAACATTTTGCGTTCAACTTCAGTCATGAGGCATAGGTTGACTTGTTCATCATTCTGGGCAAGTCTTCTTCTGGTCTTCACACCATCACTCACATTTCCCAAAATTTTCTCTTTCGGGTGATTCAGCTGTACATACCGGTTGGGGGCCTTCTTGGATGCTATCTCTGGTTCAGTATCTACCCAAACTTCACAATATTCATCACCAAAGTCATCATACGGGTTAACCTGTGGTTGACATCCTTTGTGCATATCTTCATCAACTTTTACATGCACACTCTCAACAACCCTTCTTAGTCTTTTATTGTAGAATTTGTAGGCTTTTCTATTAGATGAGTAACCAAGGAAGATTCCTTCATCACTCCCAGAGTCAAAACTTCCTAAACCATCCATATCTTTCTTGATGAAGCACTTGCTTCCAAATACTTTGAAGTATTTGACTGATGGCTTCTGGTCATACCATAACTCATAAGGTGTCATTTTGCTGTTTGTTCTTAATTGAACCTGGTTCAAAGTGTATGCAACAGTATGAACAACTTCTTTCCAATATGTGTCTGACAAACTGGGCTCATTTAACATGGTTCTAGCCATCTCCTTGACTGCCCTGTTCTTCCTTTCTACCACACCATTTTGCTATGGTGTTCTAGGAGTAGAGTATTGCCTTCTAATTCCATGTTTTTCCCAATAACCTTCAAATTCATTTGATGTGAACTCTCCACCCCCGTCTGATCTTAGGCATTTTAATCTATACCCACTTTCCTTTTCCACCATTTTCTGAAAGATCTTGAATCTTTGAAATGCTTGTGATTTATTTTGCAGAAAGATGACCCATGTCATTCTTGAGTAGTCATCAATGAAGAGCATAAAGTATCTTTCACCGGAAAGAGCTCTTGTTTGAGTTGGACCACACAGATTTGTATGCACAATTTCAATTGGTCTTGATGTGTTGTAATCCTTTGTCCTGAAACTCACTTTTGTTTGCTTACCTTTTATACATTCATCACAAAATGTGTTTAGTGATTTGATGATGGGTGGAATATTCCTCACACATGCCTTTTTTCTTACTGCAACTAAGTTATCAAAATTAATGTGGCCTAATCTTCTGTGCCATAGCCAAATTTCATCTACTTGTCCTAACATACATTGGGACTCATAGCATTCCTTCAGATTATAAACATTTCCATTGGTTCTCTTTCCTTCTGCCACAACTTTACTGGTACTGTCTTTCTTTATCTAGCAACTAGTTGAGTCAGAGGTGAATTTGTAACCTTTGTCACACATCTGACTCACACTCAATAGATTATGCTTGAGGCCTTCCAAATAATATAGATCATGTGCCTTCAGTTTTCCATCAATGCGTAGAGTTCCTTTTCCCTTTATTTTGATGGAGGAATTGTCTCCAAACCTTACTGATCCACCATTCCAGTCTTCAAGTTTGATGAATTTCTTTTTGTCACCAGTCATATGGTTTGAACAACCACTATCTACCACCCATAGATTTTTGGAACCAACCCAAGGAGCACCAACCCCTGCACCAAGCTTCAACTTGGAGATGTATATTGAAATACTATTTGAATACAATTAAGGCTTCTTGTTGCAAATGAATTCTGCAACTCTTTGATCAAATGACACTCTGTCAGTTGACAATCTTTTCTCCTCCAATGAAACTCACATTGCCGGTTGTGGAATTACTATCTCTGTTTCTCAACTTCTGTAATCTTTCTCTCCCTCTCTCACACACAGTCTCTCAACACATTGGATCACACTAGGATGTTGCGACGCCTTACCGGTTAGGCCCAACTGCAAGACTATAGAATTGCCGGTAGAATCCTCTCACCGGTATGCTTTCTCACGCACACTGCAACTTTCTTAGAATTCTTTCTAAGGCTCACAATTATTTTCTTTTCTTACTCTTTCTATACTTCTCCTCTTTCGCAACATCAGTTCCTTTGTTTTGAGCTCTCATTTCTTATATGGTGATTTCTCGCTAGAACGTAATTCAAAAATTTGAGCGGTTAGGGTTTCCTCTTTTCGACACAATCTTCCTGAGATCCAATCCTACCTATCTCGGATCGATCACCTATCCTAGAAGGATGCACCTGCACACAACTTCCTTTATCCAATGCACATTTTCTAGAAATGGCAATCTTGAATCAGTTCTTCTGTCACAAAATCAGTCAACACATAAAGCGTTCAGAAGTTTTCTTTTCGAGGACTTCCTGAATCGGATTTCCCTTGCATAGATTCAGGCACCAACTACTCTCTGATCTTCCTCTATCATTCCTTCTTCCTCGAGCTACAATTAGTCAGATACAATCCCGTGATTTGTGGCTCCTCCATTAATGATGATTATCTATTTCATCAATCCTATCAATGAGGCTTCACCAACCACAACACGTTTTCCACCTCTGCTTCACATGGCGTCACAACGATCAAGACATGGCCCACCGACACACGGTTGGTATGGAAAACACATACTGGTACAAATCTTTGCCGATAGAGCTTTCTTCTTCTGCAAACCGGTAGAGCACCCTATACCGGTAACACATCTTCACTTCCGGTGGTGTGAGACTTCCGATAGGCCTTCATTCTTTATGCTCACCCTTATGTGAGTATTCATCATGCCGATTGACATCAATGACAACTTAGTGCCGAATTTCCAACAACGCCAAAATCTTCCATAAAATAAAATAAAATCAAATGCATCAACAAGGAGTAAAACTTAAAAGTGGGCTCCCTATTATCCCTGAGGTTCAAGAAACCCTCATGCAATTTTTCTGCAAGATAAGTAGCATAATCATAGGGTCTCGACTCATACATTTGTACATTTTCTGCCAACACCAACAGTCCAATACTAGCCACATCAGGGACCTCTATACCTCCAACCTATCCGCATGACATATAAGTGTATTGTAAGTAGTGTCTGAACATATCCATGTTAAATGGGGGACCATCCTCTTCAGTCAGAATATCCTTCTCAACCTTGTGGAAGGATAAGTTCCACCCGTTGTAAGTAGTATCCATTTTAACAAATTCTTCTTCTAGTTCTTCAAATGACAAGGGCACATCAGGGTTAGGATCTAAGCTAAAAACTTCATCTATAATACCATGACAAAATCTGATAAACACCCCGCCATTTGGAAACTGAATGCATCTCTTCACAGAATTATAATTTTTGACTAGGACTTCCATTAGTCTAATATTTACGAAAACATTTGGCACAACAAGTTTACCTGAGTTGGTTATCCATGGGTTAACGATTGGTATTTCTCTGTCTTTTCTTAGAAAATGAAACAGGAAGAGTTCATAAGCCCTCACCTTTGTCCATACATCTCCAACCCCTTTAAACTTGTCTTCCAGCTGATCTCTTTTGGGCAAATGTTGTTTCGACCTTCTTGATTTTGGACCTGAAGACTGCAATTGATCAATAATATCTTGATTTGATTTCCATGCAGGAGGGACTTCCATTGTTTTAGATTTTTTGGATGTAGATTCAGAGCCCTTAGTACTTCTCTTTATTCTTGATGAACTTGAAGCTTCCATGATGCGTGACTAATTTTGAGCAATAATTCTCATCTGGTATGTTTTTCACTAGGACGCCATTTGCACTTGGTTCTTAATTTGCTTCATGAGAGCCATCAATCTACTCAGTCGTAAGCATTTAATACAGGCTACTTTGGTTTTAGTTTTGAGTTACATATGTAACAACTCATCAATATATGCTTTTCCGATGAATCACTCCCTTGGCGCCACCAGAAATATTTTATTCCTTAAGTCACTTTGTTGTTCATCAACATGTGTTTTCCTGATGCCCTTATCAGGTATCGACATAACCTTGAATAGCTTCTACCGATAGTTATTTTTTCTCCGATGAACCTTCTCCTTTGTTATTTCCATCGGGTATCAAGATAGCTTGAAATGATACATCCCGATCTCTTTAAGCTATGCCGATGACTAACATTTTTCTTCTTGTCGGTGTAGGTCTTATTGATAGCCTTATCGGCTATTGGCAAAACACTAGCTCACATGTTCCGATTGCGAATGCTTTGCCGATGATGCTTCAATAGTTACCATGTTGGGTATATCGTCCTGATGTGCCTATCGGGTATCAGGATAACTCCTATCCCCTTCTCGTGATAGTTATTTACTTCCCGATGACCTTTTGCTTTGCTAAAGTGCTTTCTTCGGGGTAAGCTACACCGATGGTTTTAATTTTCTTTTCTCTACAAAATGTGCTCCCCTCAATGAGATACACATGTTTATAATTTTTTATATAAACTTAAAAAAACCTTACAAAAGCTCAATCTTTGAGATATTACATAGATCTTGCTTCTTTGGCTAAATTTGTCAAAGTGAAAGCCTTATCTTACTTAGTGCCACCCCCTAATTACCCAACTAATGGTTGACTCTCTAGAGACAGACCATAGATGGATGGGAATTGATGTTGTAGGGTCATTCATGCACATAAAACTTCAGTAGTAACTATTCTCATGATAAAAAATACTTATTGAAAAGCATAAGTAAATAGCATCTCAATAGCATAAATAATTTTGAAAAATTATGTGCTAACAGTGGCTCTTTCTAGGGATGCATGTTTCTTTATGAACATAGCGAGATCCTAGATATCTCTAGAAAGAAGACCAACTATCTACTAGAAACCATAAAAATAAAGAACAGAAAACAAAAACAAAAACAATCCTAACTAATATGTACAAAGAACTACTCCCTATTTTACTTAGTAGAAGAAGTGCTTGAGATATTGCCCATGGGTAGGGAATTTTTGAATCTCTCCATTAGTATTTTGCAAAATGTATGAATTTTCTCCTCCCTTTTCCACAATGACATAATGGCCTAGCCAAAGTGCTTCAAAATTTCCATGTTTCCCTTTGTCCCGATCCTTAGCATTCCACTTTAATACCCAATCTCCTTCTTTGAAATTTTTGTCAGTTGCTTTCTTGTCATGCAATAATTTGATCTACTGCTTCTTTTTAATGTTCTGCTTCTGAGCTTCTCTTCTATCATCATCCAATTTTGCTAACCAATTTAGCCTATCCTCTATGAAGTTTACATCCTCTAACTGCTGTTGTGTCACAAATTTATATACCGGGAGCAGATTGTTTAGAGGTAATTTTGCTTCTTTCCCATATACCAACTCATAAGGTGCAAATCCAGTAGACTTCTTGATGGTAATCCTATCTGCCCATACTGCTGAATTCAATTTTGAATCCCAAGACTTCTTATTATTTCCCAACATCCTTTTGATTATTTTGAGTATATTTTTGTTACTCGATTTAGCTTATCCATTTCCTTGTGGGTGATAAGGAAAAGAATAAGATACAACCATGCCATATGATTCACAAAAATGAAAGAACTCCTTTGACCCAAAGAACATGCCATTATCAAACATAATTTTATGAGATAGACCAAACCTTGTCAAGATATTTTCCATACAAAATTTTATCACCACCTTACTTGTGGCTTACCTAGTTGGGATTGCCTCTACCCACTTGGTAAAATAATTTGTTGCTACTAGAATCCACCTGTGTCCCTCGCTTGATTTTTACTCTATCTCTCCTATGAAGTCAATACCCCACATTTGGAAAGATTCCTCAGTTTGCATGGGTTTAAGAGGCAATGCTCCATTATATTTTAGCTTCCTTGAAAACCTTTGATAAGCCTCACATTTCCTAACATATGCATGACAATCCTTGAAGAGTTGGGGCCAATAAAAACCAGCACGTAATACCTTATGTGCACTGGTTTTAGCAGAAAAATTTCCTCCACATACACCTTCATGCAATTAAGGATTACTTCTACTTGATCCATGTCTAAACAAAGGAGTAGGACACCATCTCAATTTTTCTAGTATAAATCTCCTTGTAGAAAAACATATTTAGTTTCCTGAAGCTTGATTGTCCTCTTTTGGCTATCAGTGAGACCCTCTTGACATTTCATATGTTTTAAATAATAAACAACATCTGTATACCATGGACATCTCTCAATGCTTACCTCTGAGTTTTTTTATCTCCACCTGATTCATTTGTGTTGCTTCTAAGTTGGAATCCGCCATAAGTTTAGCCAGGCCTTGCTCTCTAACAAGCTTGGTGATTTGTAGATCTATGTTGAATTCCTAGATCTGATTAATCCACCTGCACCTACGACTAGTAGTCTTAGTCTGTCTGAATATATCTTTTATTGTTGCGTTAGGCACATATGCAACCACATTTTCTCCTACCAGGTATGGTCTGAAATATTTTACAACTTTAACCAATGCATAAACCTATTTCTCATTTAGATCATAATTTAACTCAAATGCCTGCAATGTCTTACTGAAAAATGCCACAGGTTGTTCATATCCCTCATCATTGTTCTGCAACATGACAACTGCTATGGTATGGTAAGATGCAAAAGAAAACACTTGGAAAGGTTTTAAAAAATTAGGAGACTTGAGGATTGGGGCTTCTTCAATGGTCCTCTTGACACTTGCAAATGCTTCTAGGGATTCATTTGTCCATTTGATGTCTGCCCCTTTCTTAAACATTTTAGCAAATGGTTTCACAATTTCTAAAAAAATTGAGACAAATCTTCTGAAAAAATTTATTTGTCCAAAGAATGACTGGATAGCTTTAACAGTTTTAGGTATCTAAATTTTATCTATAGCAACTATCCTTTCATGATCAATTCTAACACCTTCCTTTGATGTCCTAACAATTTTCCTTCTGTTACTTCGAAATGACACTTTTTTGGGTTAAGAGAAACACCATACTCTAGTTCCCTTATGAAGATCTTCTCCAAATGATTACAATGCTCTTCTTCTTTCTTTGAATAACCTGTCAAGTCATCTTGATAAACAACTAGAATATAATCAGCCAAACCTTCAAATGCCACATCCATAGCCCTCTGAAAAGTAGCTCCTGCATTAGTGAGTCCGAAAGGCATTCTAGCATAGACATATGCCCCCCAAGGTGTTGTAAAGGTAGTTTTGTATTGCTATGTTTCCTTGACCTTCACCTAATTATACCCCGAGAATCCATCCATCATGGAAAGCAATTCATTTCTTATAATTTTCTGCAACAAAGATTCCATGTTAGGCAAAGCACAATTGTCCTTTAATTAAGATACATTTAAATTCCTAAAATCCACACAAAGTCTTATATTACCATTCTTCTTTCTAACATGTACCAATTTGGACACCCATGTTGAATGTCTGATTGGTTTTATGATCACTGCATTCCTCATTTTCATCAATTCCTCCTTCATCTTTGGAGCTAGTGTTGGATTTATAGGCCTTTGTCTATGTCTAAAAGGTTTCACATCTGGCTTCAAAGGAATTTCATGCTGAAAGAGATCTTCCCTATATGCTTTAAGGTCATCATATGACCATGCAAAAACATGTCTGTATTTTCTTAATAAATTTATCAAGGCCATTCTGATTTTTGGGGTAAGTCTTTTCCTAATGAACACCTCTCTAGGATTGTGTTCACTTTCAATATTTATGTTCTAAACATCCTCCTGTGTTACAAGGATGGATTTTAGATCGGCTCTATCCTGATTATCAAAAATCCTTTCCAATGCCACCAACCATTTTGGGATCTTATATGATTTTAGTTGTAAGGTCTCTTTCCCAAACAAAGTGTCTTTACCATCTTGATTTTCTACATAGGTAGTCAAATCAATTTTTTGATCTTCATATTGATCCTCGCATATGAAAAATTTCAATAAATCACAATCATCATAAAAAACTTGCTAGTTTTTTATGTTATCTGGTACTACTAGCCCTCTTTTGATTTCCACTCAAGTTATTTCATCAAAAGGGATGTCATTATGCTTGATTGCGAGGTTAGCCATGAAATCTGCTAAGATGTTCTTTGATCTTTCTATCCAATTTATCGCAAAGGCATAAAAAACTTCTATGGAATCCCAAACTTCATTCCTATAACGTCTCAATTTTGAATTCTTAGCAACAAATTTGTTTTTAACTTGAGATATTATTAGCTCCGAATCACGATAAACTATCAGTATTTTTATCCCATGTGTGTTTGCAATTTTGAGTCCTAATAAGAGAGCTTCATACTCCGCTATGTTATTTGTCCATTCAAATGCTAAAAGGAAGGAGTATTTAAAAGACTTGCCATTAGGAGATATAAACACAACTCCAACCCCATTTCCATCTTTGCTACATGCCCCATCAAAATACATTTGCCATATCATGTTTTTATTTTCTTTAGCATGCATTTCAATTTTTTCTAGTATTTGACATGGTAGGTTTTACTATGCTTACATGAAAATTATCCATGTCCGTATGGCAAAAACATGTCATCTGAGCTGGGTCCACTTCCTTAATGATGTATGATGACCTAGGTTCTCTATCAATCCTAACCTCTGTGACATTTACTGGAATAGTTGCATATGATAAATCCAATTGCACATGTCCACCCACCAATGTAGACCACTGTCTGGATAAAAGCATCCCATAACTTGCAGGCACCTCCACCACTGTGATATCAATTTTGTAAGAGGCATCATGGAATACTGGAAATTTGAATTCCACATCTTTCATGATTCCCACCATAGGTACCGATCTATTATCCATAGCATAACATTGCCCGTATGGGGTGTCAACATTCATTCCTATTTGCTTCATAACATCATCCAACATAATATTTACTGCTCCCCATGAATCAATCATGCAATTCTTGACAAGCTTGTTATTAATCAACAATTTTAGATAGAATGGGTCCACTTGGTTTAGATTCTTAACCAAAGAAGTACCTAGGTAAACCATTGGTGGATTCTCAACAATTTGTCGCTGCTTAGGGTTCTCTTGACTGATTTTACCCACATTAGATATTATTTTTACTGTTTCATCTCTATAATTAGGGAATTTCATAATCTCAAGTAAAGGGAGGGAAATTTTCACCTGGGATAGAACTTGAGACATAAAAAAATTACAACTCAAAACTTGCTTACTGGTTGTCTTCTTATCAATGGGTTTTGTTAATCTTGGAAGTTCTACATGTTCATTTTGTTTTGATATCTTCTCGTTCCCCTTTTCTAGATTGCCATCTTTACTATCATTCTGCTTTGGTATTTTTGCAAACACCCCTGCTGGATTCCCTTGATCTACATTTATTGTTTTGTTTCTCAATTTATAATTACTCTTAGCTTGTGCTACTGCTGCTATTGTATAAGCCTTCTTCTCTTCATCTAGTAGGAAAAAAATTCTTAGCAAGGGTGGTTCCTCTTCGTCCGATAATACTTGTTGCATACTACTATTTTGATTTATCCTTCTAAGACATACATCTGATACATATTATTCTTTTGATGAACAATAATTATCTCTGCCCCAAAATGGTTCAGAGGAAAGCACATTTATTGTGGCTCGTTGATCTTCATCTTGGCTTTCATCTTCTAATAAACTTTGAGCGATCACACACTGGTCAGGTGCATGAGGTAACCTACAAATGTCACACCATGGGCAATCTTCTACCAAATGATTACTTTTCTTCAATGGATCAAGAGTCTCCTTATTTTGATTTGGCTTCTCAGGCTTACCATCCTTCCAATTAGTATTGTATGGCAGGCATGTCATGGAGTCTAGGCCTATCATTTTTATAATTTGATGGCTTATAATGTTTATATGATGGTGGCCTATCATTTCTATTTTGTCTTCCTTTCATATCTTTGAGCATATCCATTATTTATTTGAAATCGTCTCTTTTTGGAGCCCTATGAATATACAACTTTACATTATTTCTCTTATTTAGTCTCCAAAATCTTTCCGATTGTTTTCAATAGCAGCGACAGTTTTAAAAGCTTGTTGCAATGTTGCAGGCTTGTGTGACCTGATCTCATAATGAGTCTTACTATCAAATGCACTTAGGTAAAAATTAATTAGGAAGGAGTCAACTGGTCTCACATCTCTTGGTATTCTATTCAATAATTTATTAAATCTCTTATTAAATTCTGCCACTGATTCATTAAAGTTCTTTTTGATACTAGTTAATTCATGAGAAGCAAACGATGTGTCATTATGATCTCCAAACTCTTCAATGAATTGTGTCACAAAATCCTGCCAACTGACAATTGAACCATTTGGTACACCTCTGTACCATTCACCAGCATCTTCAATCAAGGATTGCACAAATAATTTCATGAATACATCTTCATGGGGAACTTCAAATTCTTTGATGGTATTCTTCAAATTTATCACATGCTGTTCAACCGATTCTACCCCGTTGCTAGTAAACTTTAGAATAGTAGTCCTCAACTCATTTTGAATAGGATTTGGGTATCCTATTATTCCACTAAAATCCAATTGCCTATATCTTTCAATAATCATAGGTTCCATATACCCAAGATTATAATTCCCATGATTTCCATTTTCAACATTTCGTCCTCTATTGTTCTGATCCCTATCACCATTATGTTGATGTCTTGGATTTCCTTGATTTTGAATCCTTCCACAATTTTGTTCCCTCCAATGGTTACTCCAGTCACTCCTGTTGTCACTATTTATATTTCTCTCCCCATCTCCGAGTTCAAATAGTGACCGATCTTATGGCAATTGAAACATGCCATACCAGTTGTCCTCCATGGTCCTGAATTATTTCTTTGACCCATTCTCATTCTGCAATTTGTTGCAACATGACAAAAATTACCACAAGTGGAACAAGTGGCATTGAACTGATTACTCCTTTTATTAGGACTAACGAGTTTGAATGGTGATCTTGATACATTTGACTTGAACATGCATTCTTCATATTTGTGTCCAAATTTATTACATGTAAAGAAATGTCCATTGAATCTTCTTCTATTTTACATACTACTAGATTGAGATCTACACTCATAAGCAGTGTGACCATACTTGTGAGAATTATGGCAGTAACCATCAAAGATGAAAATCTTCTTTTGACTAACTGGTTTATTTCTATAGACATCAGACTTATGACCCGACTTACCACAATGATTACAAGAAGATTTAGAAAACTTCATACCTTTCACTTCTGAATGGTTCCTTTTATCATCCTTCATGTTTTTGGATTTAGACGATTCTCTAGTTTTCATAGGACCTGTACTAGAGTAACCAAGACCAGTTGTTTCCTTTGTTCTTCTCTGAGCTTTCAACTATTCATCTATCTTCTTAGAGCTTTTATTAAATTTCCTCAACTTCTCATTTCTCTCATTTGCAGCTTTCAACTCACTCTTGAGTTGTTCAATCTCTTTCATCATCTTCTCCTTTTCCTCTGTGTTGTCATGCAGATGCTTATGTATGTATTCATTCTCCTGAGTGAGAATTCGGATTTCTTCATCTTTTTCAATCACAATTGCATCATTTTATCCCAGGGCATCTTCAACAAGTCTCTTGGCTCTTTCAACTTTTGACAAAGCTTCTTCTATATATCTTTTTCTTTCATCAACACTTCTACTGGCTTCCAGTATACCCGTCATTCTGAGGGCCTGACTTTCATGTTCTCTTTTGAGATGTGTGATTTCTTCAGTCAACTTCTTGTTCTTTTCCATGAGTTCTGAGACTGATTCTTCTACTTGTTTAGATCCACTCTATTCAGAGATTTGATCTTTGATATCCCGACTCTCATTTAGTTGCTGAGCTAGTTCCTTTCTCTTAGCAAGTGATTTTCTCAGTCTCTCTTTCAGTTGAGTAATAATTTCATTTGCTTCATCAATCTACTTTTGATACTGGTATGCTTCCATGATCTTTTTCCTCAAGATGTCAAGCTTTACTTCAGAGGAACATAGCTTTGATACCAATTGTTAGTATTTAACCGGTGATTGAGAGGGGGAGGGGTTAATCAGTTAAAGCAATTTCCACATAATTCAACCAATCAAAATAACCGGTCTGCAACTATCCTTTGCATTGTCTTAAACATTGTGTAAATCATGAAAGAAAATAACATCATATAAAAGAGATTTGCATGCACACATACATATCACATAACACAATTAATTATATGTGGAAACCCTCAATTAGAGGGAGAAAACCACGGTGGGGATAAATCACATTCTCTCTTAGTGCAGTGAAGAAAGGTGCCTTGTTAAGAGCTTACAATCTGATCTTTCTGAGAACATCACCTTGTTAGGAGTGACTAGTATCCAGTTAAGAATACCTTAGAACCTATTAAAGTTGACATTGCTAGAGGATTTTACAACTTCATATTTGAAGTGACTCTGTTAAGAGATTTATATAAAGAACCGGTTAAGGTTCACCCTGTTAAGGGATTTACAATGCTGCAATTGTTAGAAGGCAACAAAGATGAATGATATCTCTAATGACACTACCTATGTCTCATAGATTCACTTTGCATGCTCTAGTCAACTAATCAGTGTCGGTTTCACCAATTCATACTTGTATCTTCTATACTCTGTTTTGATCCCCCTGTGTTCACTTTCATTGATCTTTTTTCACATGAACAACAATAACTTTCAATGAATTGTGTGAATATATTTTCCTTTGATTCTGATGCCAACTTTCCCTCCAAAACATCAGATTCAAAAATCTATTATCGTGCCATAAATCATTCTCCAAGAATCATTCTAGCAATATTGGTCAAGACAGTCGTTCATGCTAATAAGTTTGCTAGTTGAGTGGAGAAGACTGCCAATTTAATTGGATGTCAAATGGATGTTTCCTGGTTTGTCAGTTGAGACTCCTATTATGTCGGAGTACCGATCAAATTCTACATAACCGGTTACCTTTTGTATGCCGGTCTATTATCTACTTAGCCGATTACCCTCCTATGTACTGATTTGTTCACTGCTTAGCCAGTTGACCTCCAGTGTGCCGGTCTACTCACTACTTACTTGGTCTACACTCTTCTTACCCTATCTACTACACATTGCTTAGCCGGTCTATACTCTGCTTAGCCAGTTAACCTCTGTATACCGGTCTACTCACCGTCGATAGGAATAAGAACTCTTGTTCTTTATCGGTTATCCTTTACTTCTTTGTCGAAGGACTATGAAGACTTAGAAGATGATGTTGCCAACAATGACAACCATGTCATTCACCGGTCATACAAAATGCACCAAAGTACCAACAAATTCCCCCTTTGGCATTAGTGGCAAACACCTGGCCCCTATTATTGACCCATGTTACTCATAATGTACAGATCTCCAAAACTCCTCCTTTTGACATCAATGGCAAAGATTATACAAAATAATTTATCAAAGTAAATAAAAAATTTCTTTGAAATTTTCTTGAGCTACTGTCAAAGAGGATCCCCATGAAGGCTTTACCTGTTTCATGGTGGTGAAGTGTCCATGCAAAACTGCAACAAAATTCTCCATATCATCAACTCATTTGCATCCAGATTCATTTATGAGATGTTCTGCTTCCTTAACATTCCTTTGCATGAAATCAATAATTGGTGCCAGATAGCACTATAGCTCTAACAAACTTAAACCTTGTTTGTCCTCTTCTTCTTTTAATCTTTTGATTTCATGATTGAGCTGTTTTATCTTGCCACTAAAAATTGTTGCTAAACTATTAAGAGGATCAAAAGAACCTACCAGATCTTGAATTTCTCTTTGAGTCTGAGTTCTTTTATCTTCTAGATCTTTGAACAAATCAGTAAAACTTGAAGATTTGACAAATAAATGGCTAACTTCATGTAGTATATCTTTCACCTCTTCTGTGCAGTTGGAGAGGGCAACTTTTCCAACGGATATTTCTTCCATTAGTTTTTCTCCTCTCTTTGGTTCATATTGTCTTCCTACAACCTTTTCCAGATCGGTTGCCTCTGAACCGATTGTTGTTACAAGAGTGCCCAATTGGTCAATGATGGGTGCATTGTCATTAACAACAATGTTATGAATTAGGTCTAATAGAATTGTCTTGGCAGAATTGAGAATTATTGCCTTCCTTTTCTTTGCTCTCAATTTAGCCTTTTCAGCTTGAATTTTTTAGTTTTTCTGAGACTTTCATCAATTGCTTGGGAGTCATTTTCTTTATATCAATGACCAATTCTTCCTCTTCTTCCTCCTCTGTTTCATCTTCCTTTTCTACAGTCTCAACCCCAGAGCTAGTTGCAGTGGTGAGTTTTACTTTCTTCTTTTCACTTTCCTTTTCTAAGTCTAACTTCCTCTTTTCCAGAGGAGTATCCATCATTTCTTTCTTATCCTCTACTTTCTTTTCTTCCTCTTTGCCTTTTTCTGACAGAATAGGATTTGGTGTCAATGAAGTTCTATGGGGTGTATCTTCATAAGGAATGCCTTCAATTGTCACTTCATCTTAAACGGGATGCTTAGTTTGATCAAATTCCTTCATCGGTGTAATATGCATTGGTTTCTTGACATCCTTTGTCAGATTGGGAATGTCTGACACAACATTTCCTATGATCTCATCAACTGAGAAAACATCAAAACCTTCTGTAGAGCCTTTTTATTTACCTTTCCCTTTGTCAAGGGTAGCTTCACTCTGATCCTGTTTGTTTACCTTTGCTATTTCTTCTTCAACTTTCTTTTGCTGATTCATGATTGTTTTCTACAAAGTAACACTTTCCTCATGCACCGCTTCAACTTCACCTACAACCACTCTCCCTATTCTATTTTTTATCTGAAAATGTTGAATACATGCTTTGGCCACTAGTGAAGCTTGATCAAGATCTAGATCATGTTTCACTTCCATGAGTGCTTTTATCCCGTGCTCTTTCTCAATAGCTAGAGCTGTTTTCCATCTCCCTTCAATTTGATCCTACAAATCTGAGGGAATTATTCCATATAATTCACTTGGAGTTTTACAAAACTTGTGCTAGTTCTAGGTCAGGGCTTTTTCAATTTTCCTTTTGTCTTCTTCATTATAGAGGGAATATGTTTTTCCCAACACCAGACAAACCTCCAAATTATTTGATCCCATGGACTAGTTCATCAACTGTTGGAGCTATGTTTTCCCAACACCTGACAGACCTCCAAATTCTTTGATCCCATGGATCAATTCATCAACTGTTGGAGCTATGTTTCTTCCACTTCTTTTGACCTCTTTAATCTCCACATATCAATGATTATCAGTGTTATCACCCTCTTTTTCATCCTTTTTGGGCTTCTTTTTAGCCTTTGTATCAACTTTTCCTTCACTCTTCTTCTTTCTGGTATAAGTTACTCCTACCGGTCTATCTTTACTTGGGGAAGATACAGGAGTACCTATGTCCTTTTCTTTTGTATATGTTGTTGGCTTGGTAGTTGCAGTCCCCTTGGGTTTTGTCTTTGACACTTTCTTCTTTTCACCTGTTAGTTATCTTTATTAAGTTTGGCCCTTGTTTGTTCACTAGTACCGGTGGAGGTAGTGGCATCAGATGCTTCACCTCCATATTTTTTGTCAAGGGTATCGATCATTCTTCTTACTTTTATTTTCATGATTGACACCTGAAGTTCTTGTTTTATTCTGGAGCTTGCCTCCTCACAAGTTCCAAATCTCTTTGCCTTCTAGTCTACCAGTTTGGATAGTAGCATGTTTACATGAATTTTAACAATGTCTACTACAACCTCATAACCCATAGGTGGAACCCAAAAGGTTCTGGGTTGAACCACTTGAATGATGGAACAATCTGTCTACAAGAAAGCAAATGTTGTCTTTGTTATTTTGCACTATACTGATTGGTATTCTTTCTCTTTTGTGCATCCTGATTTGAAGTTCCTTAAAGTATCCCCACATTGTTTCTCAAAACCTATCTCCTAAATCCCTAATCATTTCACCTATCTGAAGCACGATAGGTTTTTCTTTAGACCATATTATATTACCCTTACTAGGAAAGAAGTTTTGCACATAGAAAAATATACATACCATTAGTGAGCCGTATTTGAAAGATTGCTTCTTGTCCTTCTTGATTCTCTCCATGTATACTAGAAATTGGCTTTTGATCATCTCACAAATGTCATATGTAGCATCCTCCTTGATGATTCGATAGGCAACATGTATGGCATCGCTCGACACACTATTCATCTGGCTTGATTGATAGACCCTATAACCCAACACTGTAGAAGAAAATCTTACTTCATCATCCTCAATATGAGCGATTGTCATTGCTCTATTGTCACATCAAGATTTGGTTAACCATGTTTGCACATATTTTAAAAAAATATTTTGTGCTATATATAGATGCCCTTTTTCTTATCATTTGAGCATTTACTGCAGGTGTTTTATATGCAGGAGGATACTGAAGAAAATGGAGCTATCCAAAGATTAACTGGCATCGCCAAGACTCCCAAACATACACATATAGAACGATGGAAAAGGCTTTGGAAACTTCAAGTGTGCTGCACTAGCAAAGGGAAAGCCTTTATCCCACATTGTTTGTGGGATAAGCTCGTTTAATGTTTAAGTCCAAAGTGGCCCGTATGATAACTGTCGAAAGACAAAAGGCTTTTTGCGTGAAGTAGGCTGAAGCCAGTGGACCCTACGTGCCTGGGTATCCCGAGGAAACCAAAGTTTTACAACAGACTGGCGAGGATGGAGGCTAAAGCTTGAGCAAGTTTGATCGATCGGACAGTGATCACAGAGGATTTGACAGTCGTCGCTATGTCATAGGATAAAGATGCACGTTAGTTCAAACCCGTGACTTGGCGACTAAGCATGTGCGAAAAAGTGGAGGCTAAAGATTGAGAAAAATTGATTGATCAGACGATGATAACAAAGGATCTGATGACCATCGCTATGTTGCAAGATAGAGATGCACGACCTATATCACTTGCAACATAGCGACTACCAAGGTGGCAGATGAGGTGTCATCCCGGTAGATCTGCAAGTGAACCAGAATGTGCCACATGGTAGAGCGCAGAAGAAGAACCCATGTCCAAAGTGGATGAAATGGCAAAACAAGTCGGGTCCAGTGGTAGTCAAGGTGGATCCGCAGGTGAACCAAAAAGTGACATGCGACACAGATAGACAAAGAAAAGAGAGAGACGCTCAAATAGGGTTAAAGGCCAAGCAGATGAGGATGATCAGACGGTCGAACAAATTGATCCAATGGTGGTCACTATATCATGATCAGAAGGTGCTCGATGTATATTCACCGCGACATGGCGACTGAGTGGTGGGTCCCACTAAGGAAGCAATTCAAAAACCCTCATTTTGGGGGCCAGTCCAAACCGTACTGAGGTGGTAGGATAAAGACCCCAGAGCCAATCAAAAGTAGATACGTGGCACGAATGGATGTGCAGCAAAGGGAAAAAATTAAAGTTAAATGTATAGTTCAGACTGTAGGGTGAAAATGCGGTTGGAATATTGTTTCACATATGTCATTTTTAAAAGGGAAGTATTTTATTTTACTTGTCATATAAAATATTTTACCTTAGGTTATGAAAAAACTATCATTTGGGTAAATTATTTTATTTAAATAAATAATTACGAGTGTTTAATACTTTGATTTAAATGAATTATTTTAATAAGTATTTGTATAAGGGAATAAAGATTGTTGATCCTTCCAATTAAGACGTAATTGAAGGTGAGATATTTTAATTTTCAAACCAAGGAATTTGATTGGCTTATCTTTGTGTGCAGAAAATAATGAGAGGATGATGAATATTTGCTGAAGAATTTTATCGAGATGAAGATTAGAAGGCACATTATTAAAGCATCATTTAGGATTTTTTAAGGGTTCTCATTTGTAATTTTTTATTAAACCAAGGGTGTGTCCTTTGGAGGGAAACTGTCTATAACTCCCTTTTGTGTATGAAAGGGTGTGTTCTTTCATATATGCCTTTTGATTTACATACTTAGAGGGAGTCATTTTTTATGTAAAAGGGGTGGGGGGAGTCATGAGAACAACATATTTCTGTAAGGACTGAATGCCATTTTGTATTAGGGAAGTCTATAGGAAGAATACGTATCATTTTGTGCAAGCAATCTATAATGGAGTATTTGCAAGTGCAACTTATGTATGCAATTATTTCCTGAAGATTAATATACAAGGTTCGTTGTTTCTTTTTCTAAATATTGTGTACACTTTTGTGCTGATGATTATCTTTGTCCTCTTGATAAATTTGTTTATAGATTTTCTATGATGTGAATCACATTCCATTGCATTAAGTGAAAGATTGAGTTCTTATTGTTTGTGTAACACATACTGAACCTTCATAGTTGATGAGAAATTGTCTCTTGAGTTGATAAGATATTTTGTCCACAAAGTGTCATATATATCCTTCGATAGAGGCACTGGTCTGTTATTGATATTTAAAGGTTTTGATCTATATGCATTCAAGGTTCTTGATAGAGAAACGTTCTTCCCAAATCCTATATGAACTGATCTATGCAGATTTCATTTAAGTCCTGAAAGCAATCTAATTTTCAATATACATTCACAATCATTTCTTTTCAAAGCATTCAGTTAAAGAACATAATAAAGCATAGTTGCAGAATAATAATTTGCCAGTTGTGTAAACTTTCTAAAAGGTTTAAATCCACTATAAATAACCTCTTTTGTGATTGAGAGGAAGAGACACACCCACCTAGGTTCAGTGGAGCCTAAAGTGCAGAGGGATCTAGTCTTTGACTATCCCTGTTCATTGGCCAAGGCTGATTGGATTACTTGAGGATTTGGCAAGTCTTTTGGTTTTCCAATCTGCAGTTTTGGGAACCAACAAACCAAGTGACTTTAGTTGATGAAATTGTTCTTAGGGTTAGTGCTTCATCGGTTGCGCTAAACCCTATCACTCTTCGAATCACATCCTTTGTGATCTTGATCAGTGCTTGAGCTTCCATCCACAAGAATTGATCATGTACTCTTATTAGTACATACCTAAC
Organism: Cryptomeria japonica; assembly: GCF_030272615.1. Classification (NCBI taxonomy): domain Eukaryota; kingdom Viridiplantae; phylum Streptophyta; class Pinopsida; order Cupressales; family Cupressaceae; genus Cryptomeria; species Cryptomeria japonica. The sequence goes on from NC_081409.1 coordinate 479,866,302, forward strand.
CCAGTCGACATGAAACTGAGCAGGAATATCAACAACATTTGACAAACCCTTGGTCTTCAGAGGTAAATATTCTGCCTTCAACTGATCATTAACACAAAACCCTTTAAATTCATTTTGAATGAATTTGTCTCCAAGTTCTTCAAGCTTGCAATGGATGTAGGAGCGAATATCTTCAACCAATAGTACACCAGAGGGCACAGATGATAAGGCACCGGTCATGTCGATCTCACTAGCTTTTGTCAGATGTAGCTTGAATTCGAGTTGAGGTTATTTAATAGCTTCAATGAACACGAGTCGATATAGGCGCTGCCATGATGACCTTCAAACAATTTTTTCTCAAATGTGGTTTGAATACCTTCTCCTTTGAAATACCAAACACCACTATCACTCTGCTTGAAATTTTCACACAAATATCACTAGCAAGACTTCAGTTGCCTTTGGTCGTACAAGAGCTCGAGAAAGTTCACAAGAAATTAGGGTAAGTGAATGCATTGATATTTCCTTATTTATCCATTGAGATTTATCAGTGTTATGATACAGTAGTTAGTATTGAAACTTACAACTTTAAGTAGATCGATTTGTCTTTTATCAATTGTTTATTACCGATATCAATACACAAATAATTAACTCACAAGACACTTATCAAACAAGAACTTTAGTCTAACTTTTATGCATTTGAATTATGCAGATAGACATAACCTTATCTTGGTTAAGGGGATTCAAAAATAATCTTACCATATGTGCTCCCCCTAGGCATTGATATGCCTAGTTAGAAGAGGAACCGTCATCACCGATGGCTGATGACTTGATTTCAGAATGACTTTCTCCTTCTTTTCTTCCTTCCTTCTTAATCCATGTCATTTTCATTTCATTTATCACTTCTTCAATTGTCTTCTTTCTTTTCAGGTCATTTTGCCCTTTCTTCTTGCCAAACCGGTTCTTGTCTTCAGACCGTTTATAGGATCGGTTCCTACACTCTCTGGCTAAGTGACTGATCTTATGACAATTGAAACATGCCATACTAGTTGTCCTCCATGGTCATGAATTAATTTTCTGACCCATTCTCATTCTGTAATTTGCTACAACATGACCAAAATTACCACAAGTGAAACAAGTGGCATTGAATTGATTACTCCTTTTATTAGGACTAACCGGTTTGAATGGCGATCTTGATACATTTGACTTGAACATGCATTCTTCAGATTTGTGTCCAAATTTATTGCATGTAAAGCAATGTCCATTGAATCTTCTTCTATTTGACATACTGCTAGATTGAGATCTACACTCATAGGAAGCGTGACCATACTTGTGACAATTATGGCAGTAACCATCAAAGGTGAAAATCTTCTTTTGACTAACTGGTTTATTTCTACAAACATCAGACTTATGACCCGACTTACCACAATGATTACAAGAAGATTTAGAAACCTTCATACCTTTCACTTTTGAATGGTTCCTTTTATCATCCTTCATCTTTTTGGATTTAGATGATTCTCAAGTTTCTATAGGACCTGTACTAGAGTAACCAAGACTGGTTGTTTCCTTTGTTCTTCTTTGAGCTTTCAACTGTTCATCTATCTTCTCAGAGCTTTCATTGAATTTCATCAACTTCTCATTTCTCTCATTTTCAACTTTCAATTCACTCTTGAGTTGTTCAATCTCTTTCATCATCTTCTCCTTTTCCTCCGTGTTGTCATGTAGATTCTTATGTATGTATTCGTTCTCCTGAGTGAGAATTCGGATTTCTTCATCTTTTTCAATCACGATTGCATCATTTTATCTCAGGGCATCTTCAACAAGCCTCTTGGCTCTTTTAGCTTTTGACAAAGCTACTTCTGCATCTCTTTTTCCTTCATCAACACTTCTTTTGGCTTCCAGTATCTCAGTCATTCTGAGGGCCTGACTTTCATGTTCTCTTTTGTGATGTGTGATTTCTTTAGTCAACTTCTTGTTCTAATCCCTATTGCCACCATTTCACCCTCTATTGTTCTAATCCCTATCATCGTTATGTTGTTGTCTTGGATTTCGTTGATTTTGAATCCTTCCACAATTTGGTTCCCTCCACTGACTACTCCCATCACTCCTGTTGTCACTATTTCTATTTCTCTCTCTAGCTTCGGGTTCAAATAGTGGATTGAAACGATTCGTAGTGAATACTTGTTCTTTATTCTTTTTGTGAGGGGGGTTGTATATAGGAATTCTATCATCCCCTGACCCCCTTTCACTTCCAACTTCCTCACGCCGAACCCTCTCATTTCTTGATGTATCATCTATAGTTGCCTTTTTTTTTGGGGAAATTTGTGCATCTCTTTTTATTCCCAATTTATCTAATATTTCATTTGGCTACCTTCTAAGGGCCCTAGCCATTTTGTCCTCATTTGAGCCCATGCTAGCCATTTTGCCAATAAGGGCATCCTATTGGAGATCCTCTTCTTCTTTATTTGGTCTCTCACAATTCATCTCATGACGCCAATCATTATCCGTGCCTATTCGAGAAAATGGATTAAGATTTTCATCATTACTTTGAGGACTGTGATGGCTTGATTTAGGATCCTCATTTTCATTTAAGTTTCCTCTTTCCTTGCTAGGGAAACTTTTAAAACCTACAATGTCTTTTTTGATTTTTGATCTTTCTTTTTATTTGGTCTTTTCTTAGGACTCAATACAATATGGTTATCTTGTGTATTGTGCAAAGATCTCCATCCCCACATAAAATCTAATGACAAGTGCCTAGGGTTGTTCCTTACCCTCTTGCAAGACAAAGCATTAATCATGAACTAAAAGTAGAGTCGCCACCCCCTTTGGAGGAAAACCTTATTTCAGTTCGTCTGAGTTCCTTTCCCAGTAGAGTCTAAAATCTATTCACCAAATATTCTAAAAAACTTGTTTTAGCAACTGCCCAGTAGAGTTGCCAATCTGTTGGTTCCCAAAAGCATAGATTGGAAATCAAAGAGTTTTTCCACTTCTCTTAATGACTTCCAAATCATTCTTGGCCAACAAATGGGAATGATCAATAGATCAAATTCCCCTGCACTTCAGGCTTCGCTAAACCAAGGAGGGTGAACCTATACCTAAAACCTAAATCTGTAGGTTAGAGACTTTTCTATACCGAATTTAAGAAATTTGGTGACTTCAAGATGGCAATTGTTCCTGAACCCAATCTTATTATCTGAAAATTGTAACTGGTTGTTGTAAATGAATATTTATAAGGTAGTGGTTATATGAATTAGAAATATGATTCCTTAATGAAGCTTGCTCTGAAAATACTTGATTCAAATATGTAAAATCAATAAAAGGCCAGTGCCTTGATTCCTTACTGGTTTCATATCATTTCAAATGAAAAATCCCACGTTTAACCTTAGAGATAGTTTTAATAACTTGTTAATGAAACAAGACCATCATCTCAAAGGCTTCTATATGAACTGTAATTAAAATGTAACATCGAGTTAGTCTTACTGAATTTAACTTTACTTTGAAAAACCAATAAAAAAATTTGAATTTTGCCAACCAACCCTTCAAACTGATGTTCAAACTGAAAATCAATCTTAATTACAACAACATAAGACTGCATAATGAAACAATCTATGTAAATAGATTTATCTAAGAAACTGATCAATCAATTGAAAATATAGAGACCATCATGAATAAAAAACACTCGAATATTTATATTAAAAATATGATACTTCAACCAGTTGATTTAAGTGTATATCATCCATCAACTTGATACTTCCAAGCACCGAGTTCATAAGAAATGCATAAATTTTTTTCTTGATATAAAACTATAAACTTGTGTTCTATGTATTTCCTAAAAGATCCTCCATATATATATGAGGATTGTGTTTGAAAAATGAAAGGGCATACCCTTTCATTAAAACTAAAATTAATAAAAAACTAACTAGAAACTAACTACCTAAAAACTACCCTAACAATATGAGCAAAATTGACAGACTATAAGATAAAGTCACATCTTTGAACACCCTTTTTTATATTTATGGTTGATCTCCAAGCATTTGACTGCACTTCTGAATATGCTTCAAGTATCCCTCTGATTTGTAGGTATCCGCATCATAGATGATATCTCTGACCACAATCTCCATAGTGACGAAGTTTTCCATATGCTCAATTGTATTTGTCATATCAAGTCCATCGGACTGGCATTGTTAACGGAGCCACAAAGAAGACTTTGGCATTCCATAATCCATTTATCCTTATCCTTAATTTGTCCATTTTGATCTTCAACCTCTGGAAAACCATGCGGTACTATTTCCTTACATTCATCAAATTCATTTTGCAGTTCTGTGTCAAAGTCTTCATGTTTTCTCAACAACCTTTGTATTCCTTCAATAACTTTGTCATATACATTGGCCATTGTCTTATCATGCAACAAAATTCCTAATCTATTATAAATCCGATTGTGAGATACCGCATTATCTATATTCTTCTGATAAACAACCCAAAAATCTTTAAGGAAACCCTACAACTTTTTAAATCTCTTGGTCAATAAAACAAAGGCTGCATCAACCCTCACACTCTGCATTTGCTTTTTTAACCTTTTGTATTCCAATTGCACTTCTTCACATTTCTTTTTCCATTGAGACCCATCATGGGTCTGTGGCACATGTCGTCCTCCTCTTTTTAGTAACTCTTCAAATAGTCCCTTGTACTGATCTCTTTCTTTGATCGCTTTGACTAATTGTTCTTTATTAAATTTTAAAATATCGATGCCCATGTTAGCAGTAACAATAGGATCCACTTCACCAACTTTTAATTTCATCATATGACCAAAGGCTTTATCCAAATCAATGATCTTTGGTCTCTTATTTGTAGGGTAAAGAGCCCACAAGAGAAGATCCTCTTCACCTTGGTCAAACCTAGAGCCAATATACACATCATTCACTCCCTGAATATCCAATTTAAATTCCTTATTATCAGAATGTAACATGCTATCAAAAATAAATGATGCACTCATATCCTATCCTGGAAAGATGATGATGCCTGCTTTACTAAGAAAATGTCTTCCCCTTTGAGGGGTTATAGTAGTTAATTCTAAATTGATTTCTTCCTTGATTTTCCTGAACAATTATGATTCTTTTTTAGGGGTTATGCTTGGGATAGATTCCCTCAATTTTTTACCTTTGAAATTATATAAAAAGGATTTAAATTCTTTTGACTTGATAAAAACATCATCAGACACAAAAGCAGAATGCTCATCATATCATGCATCACTATGGATGTTCATCCTGGCAACAATTTGTTCTTGTAAGTCAGGCTCCTCTATTGTGTCCAGTGCTTGATGCCTAGATATGATCTCAACATCTTCTGACTCATTTTCACTCTCCTCCTCTTCGGTTTGCATTTCCTGCAATCTCTTCTTCTTTTCTTCCAAATTTCTGTTTAATTCATCAATGGCAGTTTGGGCCTCTTCCTCCTCCATGTTCCTAAACATATCTTCTGCTTCCAAGAAAATATGAAAATAATCTCCCAAATTGTGGCATTTCTTATAACTATGACTATATCCTTTAGGGTCATAATTGACTCTAGTAATATATTTGAACAAATTGTATTCTTCAATTAATTTCCTATGAATGACTTCATAAGCTTTTGTTTATACAATGGTGAAGTCCCCAAAACTAAGAGTCCCAAGTAGGAAAGCTTGCTTACGCATATCTCCAAAATGTCTAGAATTTGTCACACTGAATTGTCTTACAATATCCAGATAAGAAATCTTGTCTAGTACAAATTTTGGCAACACATACGGGGTTCCTTCAAAACCATAAATTCTGAAGAAAGTAAAATCCTTATGAACAAACCAATCACCCCAGTTGTGATTGACAATACCTCTCTCATCAAAAGCAACAGGTCTCAGAAATCTTTTAATCTCAGTGGAAATAGATCCTTCACATGGGACACCATAAACTTGGTACAATGGCTTTACTATTATCTCTTCAAACTTAATGTAGTTTGACCTCATGTATCATGAGTCCCATACGTCCACATTTTCACTGGTTGTTCCTTACCTTCTCTATCCACTGTGTTCAATTTTAAACTCATTGGCCACATACCCCGAAATCTTCCATAAAATAAAATCAAATGCATCAACAATGAGTAAAAATTAAAAATGGGCTCCATATTATCTCTGAGGTTCAAGAAACCCTCATGCAGTTTTTCTGCAAGATAACTATCATAATCATAGGGTCTTTGCTCATACATTTGTGCATTTGCTACGAACACCAACAGTCCAATACTAGCAACATCAGGGACCTCTATATCTCCAACCTATTTTCATGACATATAATTGTACTATAAGTAGTGTTTGAACATATCCATATTAAATGGGGGACCATCCTCTTCAGTCAGAATGCCCTTCTCAACCCCGTGGAAGGATAAGTTCCACCCTTTGTAAGTAGTATCCATTTTAACAAATTCTTCTTCGAGTTATTCAAATGATAAGGGCACATCAGGGTTAGGATCTAAGCTAAAAACTTCATCTACAGTGCCACGACAAAATCTGATAAACACCTCACCATTTGGAAACTGAATGCATCTCTTCACATAATTATAATTTTTGACTAAGAGCTCCATCTGTTTGATATTTACGAAAACATTTGGGACTACAAGTTTACCTAAGTTGGTTATCTATAGTTTACAGATTGGTATTTCTCTGTCTTTTCTTAGAAAATGAAACAGGAAGAGTTCATAACCCCTCACCTTTGTCCATACATCTCCAACCCCTTTAAACCTATCTTCAAGCTGATCTCTTTTGGGCAAATATTGTTTCAACCTTCTTGATTTTGGACTTGGAGACTGCAATTGATCAATAATATCTTGATTTAATTTCTGTGCGGGAGGGACTTCCATTGTTTTAGATTTTTTGGATGTAGACTCAGAGCCCTTAGCGATTCTCTTTCTTCCTGATGAACTTGAAGCTTCCATGATGTGTGAAGAATTGTGAGCAATACTTCTCATCTGGTGTGTTTTTCACTAGGATTCCATTTGCACTTGGTTCTTAATTCACCTTGTGTGAGCCATCAATCTACTCGGTCGTAAGCATTAAATATAGGCTACTTTGGTTTCAGTTTTGAATTACATCTATAAAAACTCATTGGTATATGATTTTTCAATGAATTACTCCCTTGGCGCCACACACAAATATTTAATTCCTTAAGCCACTTTGTTGTTCATCGGCATGTGTCTTCCCGATGCCCTTATCGGGTATCGGCATAACCTTGAATAGCTTCTACCGATAGTTATTTTTTCTTTGATGAACCTTCTCCTTTGTTATTTCCATCGAGTATTTGGATAGCTTGAAATGATACATCCCGATCTCTTTAAGTTATAACGATGACTAACATCTTTCTTTGTGTCGGTGTAGGTTTTACCGATAGTCTTATCGGCTATCGACAAAACACTAACTCACATGTTCCAATTGTGAATGCTTTTCCGATGATGCTTCAATAGTTACCATTTTGATGTATATCCTCCCGATGTGCCTATCGGGTATTGGGATAACTCCTATCCCCTTCTCATGATAGTTATTTACTTCACGATGACCTTTTTCTTTGCTAAGGTGCTTTATTCGAGGTAAGATACATCGATGGTTTTAATCTGCTTTTCTCTACAAAATGTGCTCCCCTCAATGAGATACACATGTTTATGAATTTTTATATAAATTGAACAAAACCTCACAAAAGATTAATCGTTGAGATATTACATAGATCTTGCTTCTTTGGCTAAATTTGTCAAAGTGAAAGCCCTATCTTACTTAGTGCCACCCCCTAATTGCCCAGCTGATGGTTGACTCTCTAGAGACAGATCATAGATGGATGGGAATTGATGTTGTAGGGTCATTCCTACACATAAAACTTCAGCAGTAACTATTCTCACGATAAAAAATTCTTATTGAAAAGCATAAGCAAATAGTATCTCAATAGTATAAATAATTTTAAAAAATTATGTGCTAACACATCTGGTAGGTAGTGCGAATAGTTGCTGCCGGTATGCTGTTCATTCTGCTTGAATAGAAAATTCTATAGCCAATCACCATAGATGCAAATTTAACAATAGGATCATTAATATCATTCACGGTCATGGCACTTTTATCCCATTTAGATCTAGTTAACTTCCCAACATCATTCTTAGGTATAGACCTAAGAAATGGCACTTCATCGGTTGAGCAGAAGTCGGTCACAACATGGATTGCATCCTTAGTTATTTTGTGAGGTCTATCCAACCACATGAACGAATCATGAATGCGGCTCGAAACAAATCTCACCAACTCATCATCAAAATCATCAATGAAATTGATCGCATGATGAAAACCTACGCTTCTGAACTATTCTTTCAATCTTCCCTATTTATTACACAGAGATATGTATTGCTCATAAATAATACAACTCCCAAGTCTTCAAGTTTGTAGTGATAAAAGGATCTTACATCCTCTACATTCAAAACAAGATTCGGTACACCGGATAGGGCACCGATAGGGTCAGTTTCCTTCGACTTGTATGGATGCCATTTTTATTTAGGTCTTACCCTCTCGGTCACATCAACTAGATGCGGAGTATCCATACTACAATGTGCAAAAATTTGAAGCAAAGAGTAAGATTCAATGATAAATACCTCTTCTACTTCGGTACTAGGGTTTCCAACCGTAAAAAAAATTCAATACTCGATCACCGAATCAAACTTCACTTTGATCGCCTTAGATGATGGTAAATGGTCTGAATGTAGCTTGCAACAAACTTATCTATGCTCTACTCGCTTTGCCAAGAGTTCTCAAGATGAAAAGTGACAAATGAAATTCAAAAAGTTCCATTTATTTGCATTCTAACTACTACAATAAATGCATTTACCGACAAAACCCTAAAACACCTTAGCAAACTCTAAAGCATATTACCGATAGCAAAAACTCAATGATATTTATTGGTTATGATCCAAAAACACATCAAAACATTAGAATACATTAGCTTATGCATATTAACTTACAATACATCATCTAGGGGTTCAACTCAAGATTAGACAATAAGCTCACCCCAAGTTGTAGAAACAACTTAGTTTGCCAGAGATGGATTCTCCATATTAGGTGAAGAATCTGATTCCTCAGATGGTTTGTCATCACTCTTCTTCTTCCAGGGTTTATTCATCTTAGCTTTGGTTTCTTCAATATCAACCTTTTGCTTTCCTTTCCGGTCTGCAGGATGATTCACCAGTTGGTTCTTCTATGTTCTATAAAAATTAGCAATGTGTCCCAATTTGTTGCAATGATAGCATACCATTCCAGATGCTCTCTAAGGTCCTTAGTTTCCTCTACCCATTCTTCTGCAGTTCATTGCCACATGTCCAAAATTGTTACAGATTGAACAAGTCGCATTGACTCTCTTTTCCATCTCATAAGGACTGGACCAGTTAACATACGGTCTTTGCCAATTTGTGTTCCTTCGGTCAGTGAAATTCCTTCTCCAGTCACCAATAGGTCTTGGGTTCACGTGAGGTGCTAGATTGTTTGCTCCATATCTGTGTTCAACTAATCTATGCCCATACATGTTGCATGTATAACAATAACCTTCAAATATCCTAGGCACATATCCAGTATTAGGTATATAACCAATATTAGCATCAGATCTACTTCTACAAACATTAACAATATGTCTTGGTTTATGCCAGTTAAAGAAAATAAGTTTATAAGCTTTCTTATTGGTAGGCTTCTGAGACTTAGGAGAATTTTTACCTTCATGCATGTCACTCTTGGTATCGGAAGGTTCACGTTTCTCAGATGTATTGTATCCTAACCCAAATGTATCACCTTTCATCCTATGAGATTGGATTTTTTCATCTAGCATAGAGGATCTCTTGTTGAATTTATCAAGATTCTCATTGGCCTCAGCAAGTTCCTTTGTAAGATCTTCATTTCTTTTCATGAGGGTCTCTCTAAGAGATTGCCATTTCAAGATCTGACTGTAATGATTCTTTTTCTTCTTTCTCCTCATGCCAATGTTCATACAAAGTTGCATTATCCTGCTTGATCTTAGAGATTTCACGCTCTTTATCTCTGATCTGATCCTCTGCCTTTCTTCTAGTTTCAAGTTCCTCACTCATTCGGATTGTAAGTGCTTCCAACTCTATTCTCAGGTTGGTCTTCTCACCATTCAGCTTCTCCACTTCTTCAAGTAGTGCATAAATGTTTGCCTTATCCTTGGTTTCAACAAGTTCTCTAGCCATCTCTCTATAGCTCATTCCTTCACCCACATTTGCCTTAGGATTGGAGATCCCTTCCAAGTGGTTAAGCCTTAAGGAAGTTAGACTTTGATACCAATTAATGAACTTATAACGCACTGAGAGGGGGGGGGGTGGCGAATCAGTGATAGTAAAAATAATACAAAATTGAATATCAATTTCACCAACTTAAAACTCAATAGACATGAAAGAAATAACACCAAGTATGCAATCACCACACAAAGCATAAACCACATGACACAAGAGTTTATACGTGGAAAACCCAAAAACCCAAATTGGAAAAACCATGATGGGAGTTAGTACCCACAAGATCCACTATCTGCATTATAGAGATCTGACCGGTTAAGGTCTACAACACCCATTTAGGGGAACACCCTGTAAGAAGTGTCTACACTCAGTTAAGAGCTTTACAAAAAGGCCTTTGAGGACCAGCCCTGTTAGGAGCTACCCAAGTAACTGGGATTTGTAAACACAAGTTAATGTGTCACCTAGTTAGAGGATTTAATGATCAGAACTGTTAGGATTTGACTGCACCCTATTAGGAGTGACCTTGTAAGAGGATTTTCTTGCTGCAACTGTTAGGAAGATAGCAAGTACAAATGATCTCAGTATAACACCTTCTGTGTCTGATAAGATCTACTTTAGAACATTACAACATCACAAAGACTTCATCTCTCAATTCCTCTGATCTTCGCACTATCAGAAATACAAAATTTGCTCATCACTTATCACACTATCAAGCTCACGTATATATTTCATACCTCATCACACAATTAAATTTATCATAAGGTCATCTAGAACCTTATTACAATTCCCTAGGTTCAATGCATCTAGACAATCTTGCATTGTATGCTTTAGTTATGTCAGCCATCGACATAACAAATTCAATTTTGTGCAGTTTTACTGATTTGAGTGATTTTCATCACTACCAGTTAACTGTGTTTCTTGATCTCTGCCTTGTTGATCAAATCTCATTCATCTGATCAAATCTGCTCATGCGGTCATGAAGTTATCTTCATGTGATAGTCATCAATGTTGTTGCAAAACCACATTCCTTCATTCTTCATGGATTTCATGTATCGGTTGTCGTGTGAGACTCTTTCAGTCATTTTACCGTTTGAGAACTTATTTACCTATTCTGATGGAATTGCCTCTGTTTACTGGTTAACCTTTACTGGTTACATTGTATAATATAGATGAGAGGAAAATTTAGTTGCCATCAATGACAACATGCAGAATAGTCATCATACATCAATTTAACGTCTTTTCATCTATAGACAAGTACCGATTGCATCAAAACATTACATTACATTACCAATTGACCAAATGATTAAATGCCAACATCCAAGCACTTGCAAAGTCAATTCCAAACACAAGTTTCTAAAATTTGTCTTTAAAATTCGTCTTTAAGATTGGTCTTTAAAATTTGTTGCCAAAGTGGCTCAAGTTTCTAACGCAAGTTGTAGAAACTTCATCAAATGTTGGTAGCAGGAGAAGGTTAACTCCAATCGGCCTAGTGCTGAGTTGAATAAAGAATAAAACAAGTCGATTCAATCTCTCACAAGCATACCTGAAACTACCTATGTGGAAGCATTGAACAAAAGTTTGGATACATTAACAAGTTGGTTAACTTTATAAAGAGGCCAATGTATATTAACCTATCAAGTTGTTTCACTTTCCAAAGTGATAGTAGTTAGTTACTCTAGTTTCAAAAGGGACCGATAAAGATATTAAGGGGAATAAGGATCAACTCACTCCATCACCCATATTAATAAAAAATTTAGCTTGTTCAAGTTTTTCTTTCTCATCGGTAACTTGTGGCACTTTCACAAATCACCGATGGAGTGAAGATGCACATTGGCTCACTATTCATTCAAAATTTTGGCAAGTTGTGGTGTGTAGAAATGTCACTGAAAATATTTGAAGAAAACTTGTCGATAACTTGTGCCACTTTCAAAAGTTATTGATAAATTTCAAAAGAACTTTGATATGTTGATGGGTATAGTGTTGGGTAAATCGGGGGGTTTAAAAAGAGGAGAAAGTTGCCAATCACTAGAGGAAGGCATCTTTTATAACCACTCGATGGCTAAAGAAAGTAGTTATTATAACTACCTATTCTATAAACTACATGTCATGATCACAGACAAAATGAACTTGGAAAAAATTCTTTAGAAACTTTCAAGCAATGAACAGATCACTGCTGCAGCATGGTAACAATGAGACTTGCAGAAAATGGATTGGTTGGAAATGCTTCACAAACTTTTAAAGCAAATGTAATCGACTGGTATAAGGGCCAACACCATATATTTTTTGACAGAACAACTCAAAAGAGATGTCCTCTCAAGGATTGAATTGAAATTAGTGCAGAGTATCGACCTCCATCGAATCATGTGGAGTACTTAACAACAAATATCAAAGTTCAATTTGATGGACTTGAAAAGCACTGAGAGGGGGGTGGGGTGAATCAGTGACACCAAATAAAACACTACTTCAAACACTAACCGGTAGATGAACTTAACAAAGCTTTTAAACACAATGCATGCAATCCAAAATGATATAACAACATTCACAAAAAGTAAAGCATCCACCATAACACAAGTGTTTATGCGTGGAAAACCCAAATAGCTAAAAACCATGGTGAGATGGAACTCACAAGTTAACTATCTGCAGTAATAGATAACTAACCGGTTAAGGTCTACAAAGTGCTCTGTTAGGAGCGAATCTTGTTAGAGATCCCAAAGCTTGATTAAAAGATTGTACCCTATTAAAGGTAGTACCCTGTTAGGAGTATGCTGGAGGATTTAAGAATCCAAACTAATGGATCACCTTGTTAGAGGATTTGTACATTGAAGCTTGTTAGAGCTTACCCGATTAAGGGATTTGATTCTATTATAATGGTTGGAAAAAAACAAGAAAGGTTTGGTCTTTTCTGAGTAGCACGATACTTTCTCGATCAGATCCTTCTAAGTACATTCAACACTGCTCTTCAACACACTCTTCATCTTAACACTTATTGCTCTTCAACAAACTCTCGCTCTTCATGCATACCATCAGTAGCATAATATATCTCTTTTAAATGATTCACTAAGATGTCTTTAAATAGACATTCAAATCTTATGTCGGTCCAAGGAAATCAAAACACAATTTCCTAGGTGCAGTGTATCTAGACATGTTATCATAACTCATCACAAAAATTACTGCCAAGTAGTCAGTGTAGGTAACTCATCACAGAAATAACCAAATACCAGTTGGAACAATCAATACCGGTTTGAATAAAACATATGAACCATTGTCCATGAATATTCGCTTGATGTCCATCTAGATCTTCATCCTGATGCCGACTTAGTATAACCATATGTTGTCTCATATGCACATACTAGTTGAGACAAAGTATAGGTTAGAGATAAACCTCTAACATACTGGTTAACACTGTAAACAATTGAAGTTACACCGATAGTCGATGTAATCATATGTGTGTGTGAGAGTGTTTCATCAATGACAACAAGTGATGAGTTCATTACAATCATCATCAACCAACAATCTCTGCCTTTGGCATTGATGACAACACTTAGAAAACTTTATAGTAATACCACTAAGTATGCATACACAACAAATTTACACATATACTAATACTCCCTCTTAATGCATGCATAAATAAAAAATTTTCAGAAACACATACATATTTCTACTCCCCCTTTGACAACAATGCCAAATTGAAAAGGTAAAATATATATATAGAAAATTTGTATAAAAAATGTTCAACATATATAACAATAACTTAAAAAAAAGTTCACACATTAGCTAATCTCATAAAAATAGCATCGGAGCTCTTCTTCATCTGTGACAAAGCGTTTTCCCATGATTCCAATATGTGTTCAATATACTCGAATGTAGACGTCACCTGAGAATGTAATTCTTTCATTGAGTCCAATGTGTAGGTTTTAGGGGATGCAAGAATAGCTTCTGCATTGGAGTAGGCTCTCTGTAATATGTCTACTTGTGATGTGAGTAGACTCTTGAGTTATTTTAGAGATCAGAGTCTATTTGCCTTTTCATTATCATAGGTGTTCAGTTTGTTATGCAAATCATCTATAGACTTGTTAAAGACATGTATGGAGTCCTGGAGTGGTACATAGGCCTTGCATATCCTTTCCATTTCTTTCTCTATTTCAATTTGACTTTTTGAAATTTTAGAATAAAATAAAGTAACATTGGAGGTAGAGGAAGATACTTTCCTCCCATTTCAATAGCTTTTCTCAACAAACTTTTATTATGAGATAGAGCCATTTTTCCACTTTCAATATTCTTTGCCAGTTTGTCTCCATATTTCTTCTTGTGGCTCTTTTTAGCATACATGTGAGCAACATATTCTAGTGACTTGATTTGATTAGATGCATCTGCAACTAACCGACCAAGTTTGCTAATAAGTGTAGAAAGATGTGCTATAGATGTTTCCGGTAGTAGACCAAACAAAATTTCTACTGCACTCTGAATTGTCACTGCTTCAACCCTTTTGTCTTTCAATCTCTTCTTATGTGCTCTAGATTGCATAGCATTAGCAATCTTCATCATTTCTGATGCGCTCAAAGTGTTCATGTCAATAGGTCCTAAGATACTTAAAGAATCATCATCGTCATCTTCAAGTTGTTTCTGCTTTGTCAGTTCAGGGGATACAACTTTAATGATAGATTTGTCTGTATTCTCCTATGTTGTCTTTTCAGGTGACTGCGTGACAACATTTTTAGTAGTTTCCTTTTGAATTTATTGAATGAGCAGTGGAGATTGGGGTTTCTCTAGTTGTTCTGTTGCCGGTGGTTTGTCCACTTTTAGTTGAGTAGCTGGTTGCTAAACTAGTGTAACATGTACATCAGTGATTGCTGGGGGCTCCATATCTAGTACAATGTTGTCTCCAGATAGGTCCACTATGTTCTGAACATCATCATCAACAAGAATAATGGAATCATCCTTCTTCTTGAGTGGATAGACCTCATTAGGTTGAATAACCTCCTCTTCATCCATTTCTGGTCTATTAACATCATCAACTATCTCTTCTGTATCCTTATTCTTAGAAGAATGGACGAGTTCTTCCATCTTTTTGATTCCACAGGCTATCTGATGTGTCTCAGTTTCAACAATTTACCTTTTACCATTAAGAAGCTTCATTCTTCTTGCTTTAAAAGCAAAATGTGCTTTTTACTAATCAACTAAAGCACTAATTCCATTCGTAGATAGATTGGGAAAATATTGTACAAATATTTCATCAATAATTTCTTTTTCCAATTTTATAGCATCCTCCCATTTATTTAAAAGAATATTATACAAAGAGATTGAAATAACCTTTTCCAGATCATGTGGAAATCTACTGTAATGACACAAATGAGTGATTACCTATTGAATCACTTGCTTTTTCTCATCTTCAGTGAAGGAATCAAAATATTCTTTGACATTGTCAAACCTATTCCTCCCTAGTGTCTTCATTTTTCTTTCAAAATGGGTATCCGGTTTGTAAGAAGCTATATCAATAGGTGTAGTTGCCTTTGACACTACCTTTACCTTTTTGGTATTTTTCCCGATGTATTTGCCTTCTTTGGTTCTTCATCAGAATCCGTTCCCTTAGATTCTGGTTGCAAAATTAATTTTCTGCCTCTCTTCTTTGTCTCTTTCTTAATATATACCTTGGGTTCCGGTTCCTTTTTGGTTAGGACACTCCTGGTAACCCTAGTAATCTTTGTTGGAGATGCTTTATCGGACTTTTTATTCTTTTCTTTTGTACTTTTCATAGGTGCAGTATCAGTTTGTGAGCTTCATTTTGGACTGCCACAATGTCCAATTTTCTTTTCTCTTTGGCTATCGGTGATGCCAATAAGGTGTTAGCATAGCCAACCAGAAGATCATAGTTTAATTCATAACTCATGTCTTCCATTTCTTCCTCTCTTGGCTCAATAGCTTTCATTAAGCAAAAGTCAGTGGTAATGGTGAAGATTATGTCCTTCTCAAAGTTCTTTACCACCTCTTCTGGTATTCTTATTCTCATACTCATTTTCTTCTGGAACTCCTTGAAATACTTGTTCAGGGAAGCATGGAAATTATTCTTTACCACCTTGATTCTATTCTTGATTTGTGTCGAGACTGGTGAGTCCTTTGACCACTCAATGTCTCCTATTCCTGGTAGAAAATTCTGAAAGTAAAAGAATAGGCCGAGTAAAAGCTGACCAAACTTGAATTTCTAACTACTATGCTTCTTCATAGATTTCAAATTAAAAAATAGTTATCTTCTGATAGCTTCATAGATATCATAGTTAGCATTATCCACAATCATTTTGTGAGCTGTGTGGATTGCTGCAGATGGAACACTATTAAGTCTATTGGAGAAAATACTCAGTAGTCTATCACCAAATTGCTACTAATTTCATTGCAGGGTCCCTGATGTTGTTGACAGAAAAAGCACACCTGTCAGATGTAGAACCGGCTAAATCAAAGACAGTATCCTTAGAAATTTTCCTTAGCTCAGGTACTTCACCAGTTGCAAAGTAGCCAGTCACAACCTGAATGGCTTCCTTGGTAATTGTGTGAGTCCTTTCTAAGTACATGTTCTCTCCATGAACTCTACTCAAAATTATTCTGACATGTGCTTCTTCAAAATCTTCAAGAAAATAAGAGGCATAATGAAAACCCTTTTTGAAAACCCTAGCATATTGTGTCTTAATTTTACCATTCTCATCACAAAGTGATTTCAGCCATGTATAAATTTATAGAGTTCATAAATCTTCTAACTTGTAGTCTATATAACTAGACATATCACCATTTACCACAACTCTGTTCAGAACTTGTGATAATGCATTATATGACACAATTTCATCTGCCTTTAGAGCTTCCATAGGCTCTGAAGTGATCATCAACCTCTCTACAAACTTTGAAGAAGATTCCATTCTAGACATACAAGATTCAAAATAGTTTTTTCAAAGAAATACCTTGTTTTGTGCACGTTGCCCCGTTTAGCAGTTGAAATTCCCAAGTGCACACTAGTTCGACTTTCTGCAACCTTCAATTCAACTTAATTTTTCAAATCACGAAACAATTTGACAATTAACAACAAGACAATCTTACTCATCTTTGCAATCGCTTCAAGTTTCTTTCTCGAATGAGTTATGTTAAAAATGATAAAGTAAAACTTTCTTTTATCCTTTTTACCTATTGCAATAAATGCTCGCCTGTTAGGGTTGCAAACCCTAATTTCACTGCTCAAGTGGAAAACCGGTTGATAACATGTTAACAAAAAGTTACCAAAATTTCATGTTTCAAAATTCTTTCCCGCTCATTTTTTACAAGGGGTCTAGAGATGTTTTACCATTAAGCTCCCCTTAGCCATATTAAAAAAGCTTAAGTCACCGGTGCAGGGTTCTCTTCACTGGGTGAAGGAACAGTTTCTTCTCCAAGTGAGTAATCACTTTTCTTCTTCCAAATCCGATTCATATCCTCTCTGGCTTCTTCAATATCAAATTTTTGCTTTCCTTTCTGATCCTTGGAAGTTGACCGGTTTGCTATCTCTGGATCTACAGAATTTTGCTAAGTGCCCTGATTTGTTACAGTGATAACAAGCCATACCAGATGATCTCCAAGGTCTTGTATTCCCTCTTCCTATTCTTCTTCTACAGTTCATAGTCACATGACCAAACTTATTACAGAAGGTGCAAATAACATTTGTTACCTTTTCCATCTCGAATGGACTAAACCGGTTGCCTAGGATCTTTGCCAGTTCAAGTTTACCTGGTTATCAAAGTTCCTCATTCGGTCACCATTTGTTCTTGGATACATGTGTGGCATAGGGTTGTTTGCTCCATATCTGCACTCAACAGATCTATGTCCATACATTCCACATGTGAAGCAATGACCTTCAAATTTCTTGGACACATACCTAGCATTAGTATTGTAACTTACATTTCTATTTGGTTTGTTTCTACAAACATTTGCAGTGTGACCAGGTTTATGGAAAACAAAGAAGATAGGTTTAAAGACCTTCTTACCGGTAGGCTATTTGATCATAGGAGCATATTTGTTCTTAGTACCAAAGGATTCACCCTTTTCAGTTGTGTGAAAACCAAGTCCAGAGATATCACCCTTCATTCTTTGTGATTGAATTTGTTCTTCCAGCATGGTAGAACTTTTGATGAAATTCACCAATCTCTCATTGGCTTCAGTAAGCTGTTTGATGAGATCTTCATTATGCTTAGACAGGTTCTCTTTGAGAGATGATGCAAGCTCAAGATCTAGCTGTAGGTTCTCCTTTTCTTCTCTTTCAATAGTCAAATTCTCATGCATAGTGTCCTTTTCCCGTTTGATCTTTGTAATCTCTTGATCTCTTTCCTTGATAAGTTCTTCAGGACCTCTTCAGGCTTCCAGCTCCCGACTCATGCAGATAGTGAGACTTTCTACCTCCTTAGATTCAGTTTCTCAGCATTCAAATTTTTAACTTCCTCTACCAAAGCATCAATATTGGCTTCATCTGAAGAACTATTATCAGATATCTCTAATAGTTGTTCAATTATTTCTCTCCTCTTGACTTGAGAAGCTTTTAGTTTGACCCTAAGGGATTCAAGTTCATTTCTGCTAGCTTCTAGCTCTCTAGCCATCTCATAGTAGCTCATGTCCCCCATGGTGGTTTCAAGGATCCCTTCTAAGCAGTTAGGCTTCAAAGAAGTTTGGTTCTGATACCAATTGATGGACTTGAAAAGCACTGAGAGGGGGAGGATGAATCAGTGACAAAAAATAAAATGCTACTTCAAACACTAACTAGTAGATGAACTTAACAAAGCTTTTAAACACAATGCATGCAATCCAAAATGATATAACAACATTCACAAAAAGTAAAGCATCCACCATAACACAAGTGTTTATACGTGGAAAACCCAAATAGGTAAAAACACCATGAGATGGAGCTCACAAGTTAACTATCTGTAGTAATAGATAACTGACCGGTTAAGGTCTACAAAGTGCTCTGCTAGGAGTGAATCTTGTTAGAGATCCCAAAGCTTGATTAGAAGCTTGTACCCTGTTAAAGGTAGTACCCTTTTAGGAGTAACCTCACTGGAGGATTTAAGAATCCAAACTAATGGATCACCTTGTTAGAGGATTTGTACATTGAAGATTGTTAGAGCTTACTCGGTTAAGGGATTTGATTCTGTTGTAATGGTTAGAAAACAACAAGAAAGGTTTGATCTGTTTTCATTAGCACAATACTTGCTTGATCAGATCCTTCTAATTACATTCAACACTGCTCTTCAACACACTCTTCATCTTAACACTTATTGCTCTTCAACAAACTTTTTCTTTTCATGCATACCATCAATAGCATAACATCTCTCTTTTAAATGATTCACTAAGATGTCTTGAAATAGACATTCAAATCTCATGTTGGTCCAAGGAAATCAAAACACAATTTCCTAGGTGCAATGTATCTAGACATGTGATCATAACTCATCACAAAAATTACTGCCAAGTAGTCGGTGTAGGTAACTCATCACAAAAATAATTAAATACCGGTTGGAACAATCAATACTAGTTTGAATAAAGCATATGAACTGTTGTCCATGAATCTTCACTTGATTTCTATCTGGATCTTCATCTTGATTCTGACTTAGTATAACCATAGGTTGTCTCATATGCACATACCAGTTGACACAAAGTACCGGTTACAGATAAACCTCTAACATACCAGTTAACAGTGTAAACAATTGAAGTTACACCGATAGTTGATATAATCATATGTGTGTGTGAGAGTGTTTCATCAATGACAACAAGTGATGAATTCATTACAATCATCATCAAGCCAACATAATTCATTTCATAGAATTCAATAATCATGGAATGAGAAAAAGAATCATAAACAAGGCATGAATAGTATTTGACAAATTGCTTCAATGAGATGTTATCTCGAGAATGCAATGATTGTAGCTGTGCACCAAATATATTTGTTGAATTGTTTTTATAAATTTCAAAGCGAATGCAATTCAAAGGTGTGAGGCTGAGTTCTACAAGATTTTCTGACATCTTCCCATGCTCAAGAACGAGTATTTTGGAAGGGGTACATCCATCAAAACACAATGGTATGAAGATTCTTGTCATAAATTATAGTTGGAAATGCTCTCTGTTGACATGTATGCAAAATGTGGAACCACTGACAAGGCACGTGGACAATTTGACAGACTAACTCAAAGAGATGTCATATCATAATGCAATTATTATGGATTTGCAAAGAATGGATATGTTGAACGGCTTTAAAAATTCTCAAACAAATGCAGTCGCCAAGGATTTGAGAAACATTCGAGCAAATACAATTGGTAGGGGTAAATCCAAATTCAATAATCTTTTCCATTATTGTAGAGTTGTAGAAATCAGTATGGCAAATGAAGGAGTAGAGACATGACATATGAACAATTTGACAAAATGCCTCAGATTGATGTTTCCTGGAATTCAACGATTTCCAAAAATGCACAAAATGTATGAATTATATACATTTAGATGGTTTTAAGTGAAGTGCAATTGGCTCGTGTAAAGCCAAATGCTCGGGGCCTGTGTAAATTGGAATCTTTAAAAGATTGCATATGTTGTGTCTTTGAATGGCTATATGGAAAGATGATTACAAAGACAAACAAAGAAGATGAATATGGAGAAGTAACTCAACATAACTCATAACATGGTTTCAAATTTCAAATTCTCATTTGTTAAAGTGACTTATGTCACTCCTGTAATTAAAGTTAGAATTTGAGCTTTATTTTTGTAAAAGTTAGGTTAATCCTAACTTGTTTTTGTGAGATTTTGCCAAGATGAAGGGCACAATGAAAAGCATAAAAAGAGAAAATAGAATGATAAGAACAAATTTTATTCTCATCAATATGCAAAATGATCAATTGGATTCCCCAATACAATGAATATAGGCCCGCTTATATAGGCAAGGCCATATGGATGTATGAGCACACAATCATGGTAGGTAAGAAATACTAGGGGTAGGTAGGAGAAATAATATAATATTCCACATGAGGTGGATGAACCACCGAATGTGGAGTGTAACAGAAAAGTAAGACCACAAAAGGTTGAATTTCTCCTACAAGCTCTATCCCTATGTGCACACTTCCCTAAGTGTCTCAAATCCAAACTACGAAGAGATGCATTATCCTAAGTTAACTTAAGTAAAGTGTAATAATATCCATAATGAATATTTATTTACACCAACACCCCCCCTTAAGTGCAACTTAGGGGAATGAAGACTCAAGTCAACAATGTAAGATGGATCTCGGCTACTAGGCCATGATAGGTACCCATGTACAATATGCATATGCAAGCAAAAATATGCAATGCAATCTCTCACAAACAGAGAAAGGGAGAAAAACCAGTGGGAAAAAACTCCCCCCCAAAAGAGAGATGAATGTATAAAAGACTCTCAAAGAAGATGGAGAAAACCTCAAAGAGGATAAAGTCCCCGCACAAGAGAGGAAGGAGAAGTCAGCTGACCCCCCTTAATGACACATCCTGCACCCCCAAGAGAGCTCGCAACTGCTGGAACTTACTCTCAGTGAAAGGTTTGGTGAATATTTTAGCAACCTGCTCCGCTATAGGACAATACTGCAAATCAATGACCTGCTCCTGAATCAACTCTCGAAAATAGTGCATATGGATCTCGATGTGTTTGGTCTGTTGATGTTGGACTGGGTTCTTCAAGATAGAAATAGCACTCTGATTGTCGCAATGTAGAACTGTCAGTCATGGAGTGGTGAACCCAAAATCTATGAGAATCTGCTGAAGCCAAATGGTCTTAGTCGCTGTACTACTAGCGCCTCGATACTCAGCCTCAGTCAAAGAAAGAGCAATAGCATGCTGCTTCTTGCTCTGCCAACAAATGGGGTCTGAACCAAGGTGAAAACTGTAACCGGAAGTAGACTTAAGATCATCAAGATCGCCAACCCAATCAGAGTTTGTGTAACCAACCAAGCGAAGTCCTCTGCCTGCTGCATAGTGAATCCCATAGTGATGTGTACCCTAGATGTAATGAAGGATGCGTTTGGCGGCTTTCCAATGAAGCTCATGTGGTTCCTGCATGAAGCGGGAAACCATGCCAACTACAAATGAAATATCAAGGCGTGTATGGGTCAAGTAGATGAGACTACCCACAAGCTGACGATACAAAGTGGCATCAACTAGTGGAGAAGAACATTGAGCCTCAAGCTTGACTCCGGAAAGAAAGGGAGTCAGTGCAGGCTTACAATTAGCCATATGAAAGCATGCAAGTAGATCAAGAGCATACTTGGACTGCGATAGTGTAATCCCAGAAGGTGACTGTGAAATCTCTATCCCGAGAAAGTAGTGCAAAAGACCCAAGTCAGTCATAGCAAATCTGTAATGCAAAGCAGATTTGACCTTGCTAATGATGGATGCAGTACTCCCTGTAATGATGAAGTCATCAACATAGAGCACAAGTATCAAGTGAGAGTCATCCTGTTGCAAAATGTAGACATTCGGATGGGAATGACACCTGGTGAACCCTGTGGAGAGAAGAAAGGAATCCATCTTGGCATACCAAGCCCTAGGGGCCTGCTTAAGGCCATAGAGAGATTTCCTTAGTCTGCAAACCAACGAAGTATCCTGGATGAAACCTTGTGGCTGCTCCATATAAATCTCCTCATCAAGATCACCATGAAGAAAAGCACTCTTCACATCCATCTGATGTACAAGCCAACCATGAGCTGCAACAATAGCAAGTGTCAAGTTAATGGAGTTCATCTTGGCTACGAGCGCAAAGGTCTCATTATAGTCAACACCTACAACCTGAGAGAAACCTTTCGCAACAAGCCAAGCCTTATACTTATCCACACTACCATCCACAACATACTTGGTCCAATAGATCCACTTACATTGAACCATCTTTCTCCCTTAGGGAGATGGACTAAATCCCATGTGTTGTTCCTCATCAAGGAACTATACTCTCCCTCCATAGCTTGGTCCCACTCAGGAACCCCTGATGCTTCCTGAAATGTTTGTGGATCGGAAGTGGTAGCAATGAATGCATGTGGAAGATTCTGATTTTGTGATCGAGTCCTCTGTGTATCTGAAGGATCCCCAACAAGAGAACCCACAGACTCAAGTGTCTGTCGAGCCCAACAAGGTCTAGGTAGAGGTGGAGAACGAGGCTCCTCAACTACAAGTGGACCCTGCAGAGGTGTAGCCCTGCGAGTCAGAGTTGAAGGAGTCTCATCATCTAAATCACTAGCATCACTATCCACAATGGAGGAAGGTGGAGGAGGTAGAGAGGCTAAGCTAGGAGAGCTTTCCTCAAAGTGAACACTCCTCTCAATGAACACCTCATGTGTCTCAGGATCCATCAATCTATATGCCTTAACACCCTCAGGATATCCAACAAATATGCAAGGCTGACTTTGAGGTTCCAATGCCTTGCATTTCTGTGGAGGTATACGTGCCCATGCTGGACACCCAAAGACTCTGAAATGTCTCACAATCTATTTCCTACCAACCCAAGCATCAAAAGGAGTAATACCTTGCAAAGCTTTGTGAGGAACCCGGTTCTGGATGTGTGTGGCACAACTAATAGCCTCTGCCCAAAAGACGGGATCAAGAGAACGTACATGTATCATATAGCTAGCCATTTCTTTGAGAGTTCTATTCTTGCGTTCTGCAACTCTGTTCTACTATGGAGTGTATGTGACAGAATGCTGAAGATCAATCCCCTCAAATGTACAAAAATCCTCGAGTCTTTTGTTCACATATTCCCTTCCATTATCTGTGTGAAGAATCTTCACCACTTTCCCAGATTGCTTCTCCACACGAGTCTTGAAGTCCTGAAATCTGTCAAATACTTAACTCTTATGAATAAGAAAGTAGACCCAAGTGAAGCAGGAGTAGTCATCAATAAAGGTGAGGACATAGGGGGCCTTACTAAATGAAGGTGCTAGAAATGGACTTGCTACATCGCTGTGAACAAGTTGAATGACTTCCAAAGATCTCCAAGCTTTCGACTTATCAAACTTTTCCTCAGGATGCTTGCCCAAGGAACAACTTGAACATACACCCTCTGAAAAACTGATTCGAGGTAGACCTGTGACCATGTCTTTAGTGCTAAGATGTTGAAGATAGCGGTAGTTGAGGTGACCAAACCACTCATGCCATAGCTTACTTTTTGAATTTGAATGAGTAAGCAAGCCTAGAAGATGAACTCGGCACAAAGTGGGAGAATGAATAAAGCCTTGAGTTGTCATTGACTTGTCCCACTACTACCAAGGCATCATCATCAAGTTCCTTTACCACAACTGAATCTGGTGTAAACTCAACCTTTTTCCCATTCCCATAGTGAGTGATTTGGTAGATAGAGAGAAGGTTGGTAGACAAGTTAGGAACATAGAGAACATTCTCAAATGTTCCATCATCCATGTCAACTGAACCTTTCCCTTCAACATCTACTTGTGTATCATCACCTATGTAAATGTGAGGTACCTTAGATGGCTCCAATGAAGAAAACTGCTCCTTTGTAGAACCCATGTGATATGAGGCACCTGAGTCAAGTATCCACTACTATGAAGAACTTGTTGTAGCCACAAATGCTTGCCCTTTTCCCTTAGACTGTGAGGAAGAGGAAGGAGGTGAATCCTTCTTTGTGTAGGTGGATGGAAAGTTGATGTTGTTTTTCTTAAGAAGATTAGTTAACTCATCAACTTGCTTTGTGTGGCATCGATGCTCATCATAACTATACTTCTTGCAGTATGCACAAGTTGGCTTATCCTTATTAGGTGGTGTCCCCTTCTTGGAAGAGGATGAAAAATCGCCTTGTGATGGAGAGGATGATTGTCCATTTTCCTATTGTGGCCATGACTTAGATTGCTTCTTCTTCTTGTTGGAATCTTTGCCTTGACTTCCTTGATTCCCTTGATTAGCCACCAAAGCCTTGGACTTTGAAGACTTGAGAAGCCCCATGTTCAACAACTTATATTGTTCCAATATCAACATTTCTGTGAAAGCATCAAATGAAGGCATAACATAGGAACTCCCCACTGTCAAACGATGAGTTTGGAAGCTAGACACAAATGCTGCATATTCTGGTGCAAGCTTGTCCAACAAGTTGAATATCAACTGAGCATCCTTTTTGTCAATTCCACAATCCTTAAGCTTTTCTCTTAGCTCATTTGCTTTGGTGACATAATCTTGGATTGTATCAAAACTCTTGGGATCCAAGTTGGTGAGCTCATTGTCAATCTTATAACCTCTGATTTCATCAACTTGACCATACAATTTCTGAAACATATCCCAAGCATCTTTGATTGTAGTACACTTTTCAATATGAAAGATGAGGTCATCTGATACATACTTGCACAAATTTCCAAGAGCCATGCAATTCTTAGTGAGCCATTCTAATTGAGCATTAGGATCAGCCTTAGGATCAGGTGGTGCTGCTATTGTTCCATCTATGTAATGCGTGAGACCTTTTTTCATTAATTTGCTCCATACTTTAATTTTTCATGATGCATAATTATGTGGAGTTAAAGGTGGAAATTTATGAGGACTCATTGCAAAAAAAATGAAAGAGCACAAGGAAAGAGAGGCAAAATCACACAAGACACCCCCCCAAATTCACTCAATCAAAGAACCCCCCCCAAAAGTGATGATTTGACACTTTATACTTAGGGCATGTACAATGGGCCACATTTTCAAAAAATAGCAAAGTGGACTTCTGATTTCAATTTTACAACTGCCTCAATAAGGCCAAAAGAGACTCAAACTAATAATGCAAGAGATCTAAACTAAGATCCAAGCAATTTACAAGTACCAAATAGGCCAAATAAGACCAATATCTGAAATTACAATTTCTACTTAAAATCTATGAAATCTGATCATAGATTATGAAAGTAGATGAAAAAACATGCACTTTCAAAAAAAATGGCACCTAAAAAGGAGGTCGTATGAGCTCAAACAATGCCTTTGAAGTTGCAGAATTGAGGATTGGACAGGTTCAGTTGAGAGCATCTAAAAATTCCAAAAACCTTGTGCACCAAAACCTGAAAATAACCACACCACTGCGAAGAGAATGAAAAATTAGCCCAAATCAAAAAAAAATTGCACCAAAAAAGGAGCAAAATTGAGCAAGTTATGGGCCTCCAAAGTTGACCCAAAAATCCAAACTGCTCAACGGAGAGGGGTCTAAAAATTTTCAAAGAAAATGTTGACTAGGCGCTAACTGGGTGTTGCTGACTCGATGTTGACTATGCGTTGCTGATTGGGCAGAAGGTACGAATCCCAAAAATAATTTTCAATTTTTTTTTTTTCAAAAAAAATTTTCTAACTGGAAAATAATTTTCAGAAAAAAAATGATTTTTTTTTTTTTGAAAAAAATCCAAAAATTCCGTACTGTATCGCCCAAATTAGGCAGAAAATTTCCTCCATACCCAAAAATTGATTATCGCCAAAATAGGTCGAATTTATACTCGATTTTTATGGAAATGGCTTCCCGGACGCAATGGTGAGGTCGAAAACGTTCTAAGATGCCTCCAAAAAATGCAATCCCTCAGATCTGAAAAATAGAAGTCTTCCACGATGTCTCCAAAAACCAATCAATGAAGCCCCAATGGCTCTGATACCATGTGAGATTTTGCCAAGATCAAGGGCACAATGAAAAGCATAAAAAGAGACAATAGAATGATAAGAACAAACTGTATTCTCATCAATATGCAAAATGATCAACTGGATTCCCCAATACAATGAGTATAGGCCTGCTTATATAGGCAAGGCCATATGGATGTACGAGCACACAATCATGACATGTGGCTCAATGAGAAACAAGGGTAGGTAAGAAATACTAGGGGTAGGTAGGAGGAATAATATAATATTTCACACGAGGTGGATGACCCACCGAGTATGGAGTTTAACAGCAAAATAAGACCACAAAAGGTGGAATTTCTCCTACAAGCTCTATCCCTATGTGCACACTTCCCTAAGTGTCTCAAATCCAAACTACGAAGAGATGCATTATCCTAAGTTAACTTAAGTAAAGTGTAATAATATCCATAATGAATATTTATTTACACCAACAGTTTCTTAAAGGTAGTTATTAGAAGTGATCACTTGGGTAGTTATCCTAAGTTGGCACTTAAAAAGTAGTTATTCTAAGCATTAGCTTAGGTAGTTATCCTAAGTAGATTATCCAAGTAGTTATCCTAAGTAGTTAGACTTAGTGGTTACCAAAAAGTGGTTATGAATTAGTTATTGCAAGATGCCTCTAAATACAAGGCTTTGCATTGTAAAAGGGGAGACTCTAACAGAGGGGAAACTATGGAGAATTTTGTAGAGAAAAATTTTCAGAACTTTTGGTTTTCACATTTGTACACAAAGCTTTTAGACTTGTATATTTTCAAAAGAATAATGAAGAATGCATTGAGTTCGTATGCGTTGAATGTATTCATGATTTATTGTTACTAATTTCTCATATATTAAATTAGTAATCCCTTTGTGTATTGGTGAAATCCATTGGTTTTCAGTTTAATAATATATGTAATTGACTTGATGAAACACGTCATTTCTTGGTATCTTGACTTGTTTGTACTAGTATAGTCTATCTCTTCGCATGTTGAGAGTTGTTCTTATTTCATCATCATTGCATATTTTAAACCCATCTTATGCTTAAACCCCTTTGTAATGGTTATCTATTGTGGAATCTCAGTGTGTATTCGTGTGTCTGCCATTGGAGTTTCTATTATCTACTTTCTTTAGTTTTGTGTTTTCCTTCCTTTTTGTACTTTCAGATCAAAAGTACACAAAAATCACAAATACCCCCTCATACGAGGGAGATGCTCCTCTCAAACACAGAGGAACAATCTCTCCAACGGTTGGAATGGTCGTCACTAATTTTTGGGAAAACAAGGTCTGAGTTGGAGAATTAATCATCGTGACAAATCTGTTTACCAACAAAACCAAAGGCCAGAAGAACCCTGCGCAAGAAGCTCCATTTCACCCTATCATAAGATTTGGCCATATCAAGTTTAATAAACATTGCTCTTTCCTTAGACACAGACATGGAATGAAGGACCTTAGAGGCAATAACAACCCCATCTAAAATTTGTCACCGAGCCACAAAACCTCCATGTTCATCAGAAATTAAAGATGGAAGCCAAATTTTAAGCCTTTCTGCAATCAATTTGGTGATGATCTTTTAAACAACATTGCATAAAGCAATAGGATGAAAAAAATAGAGCTGAGTAGCACCATCCTTTTTGGGGATAAGAACCAGGAAATTAGAATTCATAGCACGAAGAATCTGCTTACTGTTGGAATTGAAAGAATCGAAGAACACTAAGAGGGGGGGTGAATCAATGTTCTACCGATGATATAAGATTTTACCTTATTATAACATATACATATAAAATGGTAAATGAAGAAACATATAACATGAAGTAAATAAACCAGACACATAAATGAACACCATAACACGTTGAATTTTATACGTGGAAAACCTCAAAGAGGAAAAACCATGGTGGGATTTGTGACCCACAATATCAATTCACTGGCCATATTAAATATATTACATAGCATGGGGGCCTGCACATGCAGGAAGGCACACTGCCTAGAGCAAACCACTCAACACAAAAGAGTCTCACTAATTACAAGCTTCTGCTGAGATAAAACAATAATGGTGAACTCAAAAAATGCATTTGGAATACCAAAAAGAGTTCCAATTATATCTTTGTTCTGTACCATTTCATAAAACCTAAACCCTTTTACCATTATCTCCTTTCCTCTAAGAATGCTTTACAAACCATCTACTGATCATTGCATGATATTACTTTCGCATACAAATGATCTACATACATATCCTTTGTATCACACTGTTCTACTTCCTTATCCTATTTCAAAATGACCTAATAAACTGACTTATATACCCTTTACAAATAATAGGCCTTATGTCGGCTTACAACATGTTACAAAAGATATTCAATGTTGGCTCTATACAATAGTTACAAAATGATTTTGCAAATAAAACCTTTTGTATCCAAAACTGATGTCGGCTTCACTGAAGTGCTCGATGCTAGTGCCGGTGATGACCTTGATTACTCCAATGCCGGTATCTACTGATATATGCCTTCTATAAAATATTGTTTCCATCAATGACAACATATGAATCCAATGAGTGTCAATTGCCAACACTTACTACCATGAGACTCTTGGACAATTGCCAACAGATCCAACTTGATGATATCCCAAAATTCCTGAAAGAATTCAATAGGAAAGCCATCACGTCTAGGAGGTTTGCCTTTAGCCATCCCAAAAACAGCTTCCTCTAATTCTGATAAAGACACCTGGTAGGTAAGAGACTCATTCATCACATCAGTAACCACATAAGGAATACAAGCAAGCATCTTATTTTCCTCCATAAGAGCATGGGGCACATCATTAGAGAAAAGGGAAGAATAATACTGAGAGGCTTCATGAGACATTGCCTGAAGAGAGGTAAGATGAATGCCCAAAAAATTGATTAGGGAATAAATAACACTCCTCTACCGACGAGCCTGAACAGACTTATGAAAAAATGCAGTATTATGATCACTCTCAAAGCTCCCACTCCTCCAGCTCCTTCAAAGACCGAGACTTCGCATTACCCAACTCAACAATGAAACCAAGGTCTCAGATTTTCTGAGTAATAACATCAAGGCGCTCTTGAGCTTCTCTTTTCCTATGCGAAAGATTGCCAAAACACCTCTTGTTCCATATTTTAAGGTGGTATATCACAAAGTGTAACTTCTTAACAAAAGAATACATAGTTGTACCATAGAGTAGTCCCCCACTTGCCACCACTAAACCATGAGGTCATGAAGAGACTCATCCATGAGCCACATACGTTGAAACTTAAAAGGAGGATTCTTAGGGCCACTAACAAACCCAACAAAAAACTTGATAGGCCAATGATTAGAACCCCGCCAATCCAAAATTTCTGAAAAGGAAAGCATCGTATCAGCAACCCAGAAGCAAGAGACCAAAAATCTATCCAATCTCTTTGAGATAGCCTCCTCCCCATATCTTTGATTAGTCCAAGTAAAAACCCCATTAGAAGGCTTGATATCAACTAAGCCAAAAAAATCAACATTCTCCTGAAAGAGAACAGAAGAAGGGCCCAATCTAGCAAGCCCCCCCCTCTTTTTAGCCACAATAAGAACACAATTAAAGTCTCCAACAAGGACCCAAGAAAGATAAGGAGCACAAGACCAAACATACCTAAGATGAGACTAGAGCTGAGCTTTACACCAAATATTAATAGGAGCAGAAACATTAGTAACCAAAATAAATTGACCTGATTCTAGACTAGAGGCAACCAAGGAAATGGAAGACTGCTTGGAGATCCACCAAAGAGGAGAAATCTTTCTCGGGTCCCAAAGAAGAGCCAATCCACCTGAGCAACCCAAGGAACCAATACATTGACATTGGCTATTGGGCCACACAACCCGAGCATGCTGAAACATGAGATCAATTGAAAGCTTGGTCTCTTGAATACAAAAAATATCTAGAAGATGAAAACCCACCAAATCCTGAATAGCTTTTTGCCGAGAGGGGCTATTCAACCCTCACACATTCTAAGAAAGAATAATCATCTTGGGGATTGTGAAAATTGAGAGTCAATAGGCCTCACCAACCCTGACTCCACCAACAATCTCCGACTGCATACAGCTTCTTCTGATCCTTTTTCTGGCCCCTCTTGGAAATATCAAAATAAATTATTTTGTGAGGCTGCTGAAACAAACCCAAAGCTTGAGAGGGAACCCTACTCTTGGTAGATTTCATAGCCTGCTTGGCCAAGTTTTCCAGAGAAATATCATCCTGCATGATCTCAGAAGCCGCTGGATTCTTCTCCTTCTGATTTGAAGTAACAACCTGATGGGCTTGAGGGTTATGAGATGTCGAGACATCGCATTCAACCACTGCAGGGACACTGGAACCCATTGCCCCAGAAGACATATAAGTGGAAACACCTTCCTCCAATACCAAAATCTCAAAACGATTGAACTCCTCCTCATTTTGCCTATCCTTAAGGGACCTCTTCTGCCCTCTCCCTTTAGTGCGTGACTTAACTGGCTCAAATCCATCCCCTCTAAAAACCCCCTTTGATGCAGAAACTTTTTCGTTGTCTCCCTTATCCACTATAACATGCATATATTTAGAGGAAGTATAACCCACAACAAGTTTATTAACCTGAGGACATTGACGCTGAAGATGCCCATATTCATGATAGATTCAACATCTGAATAGAAGAGATTCATAATATAACTGTTGAAGCCAAGATGATGAACCAAAACAAATCTCCATAGAATTTGGCAAAAGGGTTATTCAAATCCATGTCAACACAAATACGAGCATACAAAATTACCTTCTTATCTAGGGTTTGTTGAGAAATCATAGCTGGCTTCCCAAGTAACTCAGCAATTCAACACAAAATATCCTCTCTCTAGAATTCCAAAGGAAACCTCGGAAGACGCAACCAAATTCAAACCTGAGAAGGCATGTCTTCAGTTGAGTTAATGCCCATATGCCAGGGTTTAATAAACAAGCCTACCCAATTGAAGAAATAGGGACTACCTTCAAAAACCCATTTTCTATCTGCCATACTGGAAAAAACATCCATAAAATAACTGTTGGTGGCCAACATAATCTCCATATCACCCTCAACTTGCCAAGTCTGATGAATCCAGGCTTCTAATGTTGACAAGGAAATGCGAATCCCAAGGAATTTATAGATCAAAGCATGATTCCCTCAATAAGCCACATCTTGCACAATAGACTCAAGTGAAATAACTAGCACAAGATGATCTAGGCTTCTTAGCAGACAGCCATTAACTTTCTTCATCTTAGA
Source organism: Cryptomeria japonica (assembly GCF_030272615.1). Lineage (NCBI taxonomy): Eukaryota > Viridiplantae > Streptophyta > Pinopsida > Cupressales > Cupressaceae > Cryptomeria > Cryptomeria japonica. The sequence goes on from NC_081409.1 coordinate 479,898,424, forward strand.
TCCCTGGCCAACATAGAAGGAATCTGGAGGATTCACATGCTCACCCGAAGATGAACCAGTACACTGTCCCACGTCAAAAATCACCAAACTAGAAGATACCGACCTCCCACCCATCGAAAACACACCAAACTCCAAAAAAGAAAACCCGCTACCCGACAATGTAAACCCCCACAACAACCCCTACACACCACACCAACAACCCAGAAACACCAACCCCCGAACACCACATCAACAACCATACCCACAACAACCCCACCAACACCAACCACCATAACCACTCACACCCAAACGAAACCCCCACACAGCCAGGAGGAATAGGAAATGGTGCCAGGGCCAAGCCCTCGCACACGCAGAGGTGTACCCTCAAAACTGTCACCATTGCCCCATCCGCTCTCGTCCATAGAATAGGATATAGTGAAAACCAATATTTCGTTGGAGTCGGTTTGCATGCAATGATGAGTCCATATCTCAATTGAATAAATATATGTTTCATAAAATTTGATGCTATGTGTTTTATTTAAAGACATTTAATTGCATTTGCTTATCATCCTCTCATATTGAAGAACCTCTCTCATTATTAAGTATTAAAGGAACAACCAATAATGAAAAATTTAGATTTGATTCACTAAAGGGAGTGTTGGTGTAAATTATGTCTCATAATTATACTTTACTTAAGTCGACTTAGGGTAATGCATTTCATAGTAGTTTGGATATGAGACACTTAGGGAAGTGTGCACATAGGGATGATGTATGTAGGAGAAATTCCATATTTTGCAGTCTTATCTTGTTACATTCCACCTTCGGTGGGTGATCCACCTCTTGTGGAAAATTTTATTATTACCCCTACCTACCCTTATTTCACATTGAGCCATATGGCATTATTGTGTGCTCACATATCCATATGGTATTATTGTGTGCTCACATATCCATATGGCTTTGCCTTTATAAGAAGGCTCATCTTACATTGTATGGAACGATCTAGTTCAACTTATTTTTCTCTTGATTAGAATACAATTTATTCTTATCAAATCTTTTGTCTCTCTCTTGTGCTATTCATTGTGCTCTAGATCTTGGCTATATTTGACAAATTCTTACATGGTATCAAAGCCATTGGGGCTTCATTGAGTAGTATATTTGGAGACATTTTGGAGAATTCAATTTTCAGATATGGGGAGCTGCACAAATTGGGGGCATCTTATGGCAATTTCGACCTAACCATTGTGTTTGAGAGGCTATTTCCATGAATTTTGAGTATAAATTTGCCTATATTTGGTGAAAATTGATTTCGAGGCTTCAAAGATTTTTTTTACCCAATTTGGATAGTATCGACTGTACCTACTGACTAGCAGACCATTATCCAGGCTTCTTTCTTCATCTGGATTTGTACCTCCTTTGGGTAGCTTTATTTTCTTCAAGCTCCATGTTTTCCAGTTGGCTATTGACTGCTACCTCCATTCCGCTACATCCATTTCTTGCCGGCCTAACTGCTTCCCGCCTTCAACTTCTGGTTACCCCAGCCTCCTCAGATTCTGACAAACTCCTCTTCTGCACCTTCAACCAATGTGGGTCCTCCATCTCTCTACCACAGGGACCATGTGACATTTGGTGGAATATTATTCGCCAGTAGCACCAACAAAAACACCACATGACATTCAAACATTTGCCCGCGTCTGCGCCCATTACACATAGTCAGTAGACACGCGACCGATTGCAACTTAAAAATGATAGGTCATCAAACACGTGGTAGATCCTCATTTGGCCATGCAGATGACATGCCAGTAGGCAAAACTGCCACATAGGCAACACAGTCAGACGCCACACAGGCACTTTGTACTACCATGTTGGTGCCACATCATTGCCTAGTCATCTTCGTACTGTGCCACCTCAATGACCACGCCAGACCTCTATAATGACGCATCATCGTACAACAAGAATAGTCATCTGGCCATGCAGGTGTATGCCCTGCCACATCACTTGCGAATTGAGCACTCCACATCATTTTTTCTTACCGTATGGACCTTCCATGCAGACATGGAGGCGAAGTAAATTTGACAAGCAGCTGAGCGTCAAATTTAAGCTCATCAAATGCTGACATCACCACTACGTCAACCTTTTTTGAAAATTTTTCAGCTCCTCTTCAATGAGCTTTTTGGTTTTGTAGGCCAACTTTGGTGGCCCATAACTTTCTCTTTTTAGCTTCTTTTTTGGTGTAATTTGTTTTGATTTGGGCTAAGTTTTCATGCTCTTCGTAGTGGTGATGGTGTTTTCTGATTTTGGTGGATATTTTTTTTTCACAACTGTACCTATCCAATCCTCAAATTTTCAACTTCAAAGGCTTCGTTCGGGCTCATACAACCTCATTTTTAGGTTCCATTTTTTTTTAAAGTTCATAATTTTTCATCTACTTTCATGTGGTGCTATCAAAATTTCACCAATTTGAGTAGAAATTGTACTTTAAGTGTTTGGTCATTTTTGACCTATTTGGTACTTGTATATTGCTTGGATCTCAACTTAGATCTCTTGCATTATTTTTTAGAGTCTCTTATAGCCTATTTAAGGTAGTTGTAATGTTGAAATCAGAAGTCCACTTTGCCCTTCTTTGCAAGTGGCACATTCTAATCGCACTACATATAAAGTGAGAAATCATCATTTTTTTTTTGTAGGGGGGGTTGTTTGATTGAGAGAATTGAGGGGGTGTCTTGTGTGATTGTGCCTCTCTTTTCTTAGTGCTCTTTCATTTTGTTGCTATGGGTTCCCCTAAATTTCCACTTTTAAATCCACATAACTATGCTTCATAGAAAATTGATGTATGGAGTAAGCTAATGGTAAAAAGATTAACTTTCTATATTGATGGAACTATAACTGCATCGACTGATTATAAAGTTGATCCTAATGATCACATGAAATGGCTCACTAAAAACATTATGGCTATTGGGACATTGAGGAAGTATATATCAAAGGATCTCATCTTTCACATTGACAAGCATAAAATAATTAAGGATGCATGGGATATCTTGGGAAAATTGTATGGTCAAATAGATGAGATTAGAGGCTATCAACTTGATAATGATCTCACCATGTTGGATCCCAAGAACTTTGATACAATCAAAGATTATGTCACCAAGGTAAATGAGCTAAGAGTGTAGCTGAAGGATTGTGGCATTGATAAGAAGGATGTGCAATTGGTCTACAACCTTTTGGGAAAGCTTCCATTAGAGTATGAAACATTTGTTTCTAGCTTCCAAACTCATCGCTTGATAGTGGGTAATTCATTCAGTATGCCCACATTTGATGTAGTCACAAAAATGTTGATGTTGGAGAAATCAAGTTTGTTGAGCATGGGGATTCTCAAGCCTTCAAAGTCCAAGGCTTTGGTGGCTAATCAAGGGAATCAAGTGAATCAAGTAAAGGATTCCAATAAGAAGCAGAAGTAGTCTAAGCCTAAAACACAACAAGACAGAGTACAATCTTCCACTCCACAACAAAAGGATTCTACTTCCTCACCTAAGGGAAAAGCATATAAGGAGAGGCTTTCTTATTCATATTGTAAGAAAAGTGGTCATGATGAGAATTGCTGCCACACTAAGCAATTGATGAATTGACCAACATCCTCAAGAAGAACAACATTGATTTTTCATCCACTTATAAGAAGAATCCATCTCCTTTCCCTTCCTCGTAGACAAAAGGAAAGGGACAAGCTCTTTGTGCTACTACAAGTCATGATTCAGGGAGATGGATTCTAGATTCAGGAGCTTCTCATCATATGGCATCTTCGCAGTCTATGTTCTCTTCATTTGAGCCTTGTAGCATGCCACCAATTTGATGGGTAATCATACATATATGAATGTAATTGGGAAAGGATCTATTGCCATTGGGAATAATTCCTTCAATGATGTGTTGTGTGTACCCCATTTGACAAATGATACTTTTCATATATCAAATCACTCATGGGGCAACAAGGAAAACTGTGGAGTTCACACCCAATTCAGTTATCATTAGGGACTTGGAGACTAGAGCTATTATTTCTAGAGGGGTGGTGGATCATGCATCTTAATTGTACTCCTTTGCAGTTACAGGGAGAATTTGAACACATCATCTTAGTACCTTGTTCGCTATACACTTTTTTGGAGGTTGTCCTAAAATGACTTGTTTCCTTGCAACACAACGATAACTATTCAAATATATTTCTAAATACTACTAAGACCACAAATATAAGAAAACATACAAGACATAGAGGTGCACTGGGCAAATAAAAAAACAAAATTATATTGTACTTAGTCATGGATATGAATTTAGAGGGCTAATCCATGACCATGAAATTGTCCCTTACCTTCAAACTTTTCCTTTGACAAAGCACCTATCCAATATAGAATCTAAGGTGGTCATTTAGCAGAGTCATCATTTCCTATGCATATTCTTGTTTGATGTCATATGATAATTGGTGGGCACACATTCTTTAGTCATAAAGCTAAGTAGCACCCTCCTTGACATTTACTTTCCTAATTTAGTTGTTGTAATTACCAAGTTCATCAATCCTAGCTTTATTAAGTTAATTAGGCCAATTTGTGCTTTATTCAATTTCTCTTATTTAATTAGCTTAGGTTATGGAAAATCATTTTTTTCTTTAGACATATACGAGACCATTTTTATATATCTATAGTGGCCACATTTTATGCAAGATGTATGATGTTCATCCCATGCATTTATTTTCTTCATAAATTGGACACCTAATCATTTCTATTAATTTATTTGTCTCTTCAGAAAATGTTCCAAAGGACTTTTTATTATTTTTTTATAATAATTCAAGAAATGTAGCTAGCATTTGTATATGGTTAATATCAATGCTCTAGTTGAACACAAACTATATCAAATATTGAGATGATGAAATTAGCAAACCCATGTCAGTTAGCATTTAGTTGTGTGTCCACCTTGATTAGAATATCTTAGTGCAATAACATATTGACAAATAACATACTCTCTTGCTCATAGCCTAGTTTCTATCTCTTCTTATTCTAGTCCTATTTACACATTTGTAGACATTCATTCCTTACCTTGAGAGAAACGTTTTATCCCTATAGATCATTTTTTCATTGGACTTGGTTTTTATGACAATTAAGAGGAGAAAGATAATGACCCATGAATCTCAAGATTCTAAATTCCAACTCCCCAACCCCTTCTATTAGTTGGTATGATCTAATCTAGCACACATTTCATGTGACATTTTGTTGTCATGGTATTAAAGACATTTTAAAGGGTGGATAATTAAAGCACACTTTTAACTTTGAAGGGAAATAAATGAATTTGATTTGCATCATCATGACATAGGCCATGTACATGTTTGTGACTGTTCTAATCAACATTTATTAGATCCATTAATTTGTTTCACCAAAGGGTTCGCCCTAGGAGAAACTATTCACTTCTTAAATCAAAAGGCTTCTAAAAGGCAACTCTAAGCACCGCCTTAATAGATTCAAAATGTAGAAGGCAAAGGTGAGCAATTTTTCATACACATTTTGTTTAAGTCTCCCTTTTGTTGATACCTTTGATGTATACATTGTATAAAGATGCTACATTGATGTTATATTGATGCATTTTTGTGATTATATGTATGGGGTTACATGACATTTTAAATAATATATGATGATCAAATATTATTTTAGGTGTTTTAATGCTAATTATTTGTTAAATATCAATTTATGAGTTTTATGATGTGTCACTCATTTAGATTATTATTGTGGTTATTGGGATTTGTTTTCATCACATATATTAGTTATAGATTTTGTGGATTGAGAATCCATTTTTATGATTAATTTATTAGATGAATACTATTGAGATATGTTCCACTTATATTTAGAGCACTATATATGTTTGTATTGTTGTTACATCCCACAAACTTTGATTTTTTCACTAAACGTTTGGTATCTTGATGTAAATTTGACCAAAGTAAAAACCTTAAATTCTTTTTTCATCAAATCTAGACAATGGCATGGCATAGTTAAATGGTGTATTTACATTTTTGGACTAATTAGATAATAATGTTATTTTGGTGAAATTTGTGTAGATCTTGTACCTAGAAAAAGAAAACAAGATAAAACATCATTATGCTCTTTTTAGTCCATTTTAGAACCCTTCGAGCCTAAATTTGATGGATGTATGATTGTCTTTAAAAATATTTGTAATACAATATAATCAAATTTTTAAAAGATTATATTATATTAATTATAAAAAATTATAAAAATCTAGAAGATAAATTTAAATTTATAATAATAACAAATTATGTAACAAAGATGGTCAACCATCAAATTTAAGCTCTTCCTCTCTATCCATTTACCAACTTATATCAATTCATCTTTAATTCGTATGTGTCATCATACTTTTTAAATGATTTTTAAATATGTTGTATGCCATTCATTGGCTTCTTCGATTGCTCAAGACGCTTTCTATTAGAATAAAAAATTATTAAGGGAGTGATATGTGCATGAACTTAGGCCTTTGTATAATCTTTTTAAATTAGTTATCAGTTGGTTATTTAAATTATTAAATTACATTATATTGTAAGGATATATTTATATATTTAAAAGAATATTTTTGGGATATAATTGTATATATTAAATATTTTTTTACTTTTAAAAAATAAAATAAAATAATTATTAAATGATATAAGTATATATGAAATATTTATAGTTGAATTGAGTTCTAAATTAAAATGCAACATACATTTAAATGAGTGTGAGATTATTTTGATATTAAAACCCTCATCTCCAACATAATTATCATAATTATGAAATCTCCAACACCTTACTCCTTGGCATCTAAAAGAAAAGTTGATATTCTCCTCAAACAATTCAATGAATAGAATTTAAAATTTAATTTGTTATAATCATACAAATTAATTCATAAAAGTACAATTAAAATTTAAATATTTAACTATTTATGCAAACACTCTCAATCTAACATGAACAACACATTTATCAAGTTTTTATCAAGTAGTTTAAATTACACTGAGACATGATAAATACAAAAATACAAAAATATTATGGGGACATGATAAATACAAAAATATTATAGTTCCTCATTTCAAAAGAGGAAGTAGAACCTTTTAATTGTGCTTATCCCTGGTCATTCAATAGGTCTTGTATATATATATATATTTTAAAAATAATTTCCAATTTATTTTGCATAAATCCCAATCATAATTGTCACATCTATATCATCTTGGTTAGGCTTGGGTTTCCACTTGGTTATGAAATCAAAGTCAAGCCTACTAAAAAATTAAAATAAAATGATTAACCATTTGCCTTGTGGTTTGACGAAAGATAATACATAAGTTAATCTTTTGGGCAAGAATTAAAAACATCAAAACAATGGTTTTTATTCCAAGACCACCTTGTATTGTGAAGAAAGAACATACACATTCCTAAGTCACACAAGTATGACAAACATGTTTATCAACTTTAAATATAAAATCTGTAAAAGTAATGAAAATATACATGAATTGTTGAGACTGTCTTGGCCAAATGAACCTACAACACGTGTTAGTAGTTTTCTCTCATAAATAGTCTTCTACAAATGAACCTATAACAAAATGTTAGAACATGACATGAAAACACCAAAGAGACCCCTATAAATAATGAGAAAAATATAATTATTTTTTTAAAATATAAGAAAATGATTTACTAGAAGCACCCATATTGTTACATAATGTATACACCATTACATAGATAAAATTTAATGAAGATTAAAAATACAAATTCTAGAATGCAAAAAAATTACTAAGATTGAAAAGATGTTTCTCAAGGTACACAATTTTACAAGGTGATTCTTATGTGCTATTAGAATTATAGAAATACTATAAGAAGTTATTGATGTGTTAGATAGATTGAAAAAAATCCATATTGTAGAAATGCCACTTCAAAATACAAGTGTGCTACTCTAAAATGTAGGCACCTCATGTAGATTTTAGGTGTGTCACTCTATGCAAAAACACTACAAAGTTTTGTGAATTGGCCTTTATAGAGTGTGAAAACCACCATATAGAGCACTTGTGCCACATTGTAGAGTGTTTGTAGCATTAAGTAGGGGGTTAGGGTTTTAGGTCATTTGAGTGTGGATGCAATAAGGATCAATGTAGATACATCATTTGAGAAATAAAATACGTCATTCAATAGCACAAATATGACAAACTAGAAAGACAAAAATTTCATGATAAAATCTCTAAAAATCCACCTCATAAAACACTAAACAATTAAAAGAATTATGTTGGAAAATGGTCCCATTGGGTATGCTAGAATGTGAGTCGATAAAAAATAAGTTAAAACAATAAGAAACAGACATCAAACAATGGTCCTACCTTATATCAAGTGTGCACTAGGTAATCCCACAATAATGGGTTCCACACTTGGGACATCTTGAGTTTTACTTGAAATCACATATTTTTTAAAAATATAATAATTTAATCCTTGAGAGGTTCCATATGAAGGATTTTAATTCAATAGGGTTAGATCAAACCCTCTTAGTTCAAACCCCCTTGGATAAAACCTCTCTAGTCTTAAATCATACCCACAATGGAATCTCCTTTGCACTATTAAAATGCTGATAAAAAACCACTTTTACTCTACCTTTTGGGGGATCAAATGAATTCATTTAGAAGTTATGTTTTGTAAGTATCTAGCCCTCATTATAAGCTTTCCAAAAAGTATAATTTTGAATATAATTAATTTTATTATTATTTTTATTTTTGATTTCTTGTGAATGTAGGTTTTTTTATTGAACATTAAGGTCTTTGTTTCAGACATGTGGAAAAATAGGAAAATAGAGAAAACAATTCTAAAAAATATATTTTCCCTAGGTATTGATATCCTCATTTCAACAAAAAATAGTTAATTCAAGTACATACAAAAAAAGTTATACATCATGACATACACCTCTATCCAAATTATAATTGCTCTAACTTCTAAAAATAATTAAAATTATATGTAACAAAAAATTATGAAAAAATATCCATGCACTATATATTGGTGATAAATCTATATTTCAAAAGTTGGAATTATATCATTTCTATAAAAAATGTTATGCATGACAAGATAAACATGAAATTTAAAAATTGTTGACTAATATTAAAAATAAATTATTTAAGTTACGTAAAAAATATTCATAAATTATTTTAAATTTAAAAAAATGTTTAGAATATGCACAAAAAATCTCACAGTTCAGTAGTTTTCTTCATCTTCAAACTTTTAATGATTTAGCTGCTATAAGTAATATCTAGTGTAAAGTGTTGATTTCACTATCTTGTTTTGGCTAAAAAGTGGGACTCATTATTGTGGGTTGAACTCACCTCCCATAGAGAAAAAGCAATGTAAAAAATGACAAAAAAACCGTAATCTCTTAGTGCACAAAACTTGTATGAACTAAGTGTTGTGGTTCAAGTGATAGTTGATGGTCAAAGTGAATGTAGTTGTCCAATTCAGCAACATAACCTTGTTCCATTTATTTTCTTCCTAGAAAAATATTTTTAAATGGGTCAATTTATAGATTTTTGATAGGCTATATGGATGGATGAGATTAGCTCTTGTAAGATGGAGGATTAGGGTTGCTCCTTATGTAGGAAAAAATGAGAAGATGACAAGTGGCATCATGTGATTGGTGCACATGTTTACGAAATTGATTGAGGACAAATGAGGGGCGCAGATTGAAAATATTTGTTTGGAGGGTTGTGCAAGATCAAAGTTGATTATTTTAATCAAAGTGGTGAAGGAATATATAAATGATTAACTAGTTTAAATTTATTTATTCAACTAATAATGAAGGGGTTTTCTAGAAAAATCAAATAAATATTGATGTATTTATCTGACTTAGAAAGAATGTTGGGGGTAGTAATTGACTTAGTTAGATAAATGTGGCTTATTAAGGTTGGATCTTTAGAAGAAGTGTTGAATATGATAAATTAATTAAATAAGTAAAGGTATTCTATTTAATTAATATTGACATGAAGTGAGATTTTTGGAGAATATTGGATGGCGTTGACGTGGGTCTGTCCAGGAGGCCGAGCTAGGGTTTCGGGGCCCTAGCTGTAGGCAGTACTAGTGTGGGTTCGCGCAGGGGGGGAGTGCTGGGTATTGGGGGAAGATGGAGGAGGAAGGAGGTGCGAGGGATCGGTGGTGGCTGTGGGGGTGGTTGCTGGGAGGTGGGAGGGCTGTGCGGGGGTGGGGTTTTGCTACTACGACCGAAGCTTTCCCGGGGGTTTGGGGTTTGAGGTGGGCCGTTCCTTGGTGGTGCAGGTGAGGGGAGGGGCCTTGGGTGCTAAGCCCTATGGGGAGACCTTGGGGTGTGGGCCCTCGGTCGTATCCTTGTTTTTTTTAAATTTTTGTGTGCCCCGATGGTGACTTTGGGTGGGGAAGCCTCACAGATGGTTCTAGCTATGGATTTCCGTGCTGCGATGGGCTCAAAACCCCCATTTTAGAATGTAAAGACATTTAACAATAACCTATTCTCTTCTGATTCAGGCTCTGGGAGTGCTGGTAGCTCACGCATGGTGAAAATTAATGGTTGCTTGAAGAGATGCAGTGAGAGGCCGAAGTTGATCATCCCTCCAGAGATCATAGCTGATGACATTGAATACTTTTCAAATCACTCGCAATACTACAAGTTCTTGGGAATGAGGGTTTCATTGCAGTTTTTGGAAAACTGGGCATAGCAGACATGGGCACCGGAAGGGGAAATGGAGATTATGCTGCTGGCAAATAACTATTTCATGGTTACGTTCAATTGCATGGAGGATCGCAATAAGGTCTTTGAAGGAGGTCTGTATTTTTACAACCAGGTGGGATTATTCATCAAACCTTGGCATGCAGGGTTTAATCCTTCAGAGGAGCTCCCAAATAGAGTTCTGGTGTGGGTTCGGTTACCACGTCTTCTAGTGGAATGCTTTCGAGAGAATGTGCTATGGATGCTCGCGGCTCTGCGTGGGAGGCCAGTGGGATCCTCGTCGCAAACTCTGGGGAGAAAGGTAATGACCTATGCACGTATCTGTGTTGAAATAGATCTTAGTAAACCCTTGCCAGATGCTATAGATATGTGTGTAGGATCTTATTCATGGGTTCAACAGCTAGATTACGAGACTTTACCATTTCGTTGTCATCTGTGTCATGAGTATGGTCATTTACAGCATAAGTGCCCTAGATACAAACCGGTAGTGAGACAATCTCAGTAGTTAGAACCGAGCCTTGATAGGGCTGAGAAAGGGAAAGCTGTCATGTTAGGTGTGGTAGAGGGTGCTAATGGTTTTGTCCTAGTTAAGACAAAAAATAGGAATAGAGGACAAAAGAGACCCTTACAGGAGAGATGTGATGAGGATACCTTTAACAGATTTGAGGCCCTGGATGACCTGAGCCATCAGGAAGTTAACCCAGGGTTCACCCCTCTAGATCAGGAGGCATCAAGAGGGGTGCTGGAAAGTGTGATGGAGGAATCTTCCCAGGCCTTTCTAGTGGTTGGAAGCCAGCAGATGGAGATGGAATAGACAGTTGGGGCTCAGTTGGGCCTAGCTCCTATTATTGAGGGGAACTTAGCTAATGGGGAGGGTTCTCTGATAGCTTTGAAATTGGAACTGGTTGGGGCTAAAAGTAATAAGTCAGCCGTTCACCTGGGTCTACATCAGAGAGATATTAAGAAAAGTGCTTCAGAGAAGAGCTCAAAGGTTGGCAGAAAGAAGGATTTGGAGAAGATCAAATTGATGGGTGAGAATTTGGTTGAGTTAGGGTCAGTGAAGACTTTGGACTCACACTTTTCCAACCCTCCTAAATGATTGTGCTCTCATAGAATGTAAGGGGCTTGAACAACGGCCCTAGACAAAAAGTTGTTCGAGATATGATTAGGAATCACTCACTTGATGTCCTTTTCTTGCAAGAAACTAAACTTACTGTGGATAGTATGATGGGTCTCATACGAAAGCTGTGGGGGTGAGGTGAGTGTCAGTGTGTTGGGGTAGTTGGTTCCTCAGGAGGAGTGGCCTGTCTTTGGAACCCTTTAAGGTTCCGCCCTATCTGGTGGGTTGCTTCCAGATCTTCTTTATCCAGGGTGCTGGCTAGTCTTGAGACTGGGGAATTCATCTTGTTTTCAAATATCTATGCTCCCACTAATTTTTAGGGTAAGCAAAGCTTATGGTCACATGTGTTAGGTATGCAAAGGTTGGCCTCTCTTCATCCTTGGATTATGGCAGGAGACTTCAATGCCATCCTGGAGTTGAGTGAAAAGAAGGGGGGCGTAATGTGGTTGGAACCTTCTTCTTTCCTTTTGTAGGATAGTATTTCCTTGCTATAACTTGTTCACTTGGAACAACAGGAGGGTGGGAGAGAATTGGATTGTTGAATGATTGGATCATTTTCTGGTTTCCTATTTTTGGATCAGTGGGGGGTGGTCCACAAGTTCTGAGATTCTTGACTGAAGAGGGTCGGATCACTGGCCCATCAAGCTGGTTTCGTCTTCGGCTCGGGTTGCCTATTTGCCTTCATTCAAATTCCAACTTATGTGGCTTCAAGACCCATCGTTGTAGGTTCTTGTTGCAGACTGGTGGAGGAAAGGGAGACCATCCTTTGGCACTGCCATGTACTCTTTTGCCAAGCAGTTGCAATTTGTTAAGCTTCAGCTTAAACAGTGGAATTGTCAAGGTTTCGAGAATATTTTTCATGAGAAGAAAGCTGGTCAAGTTGAACTAAATGAGATCACTAGTAAAATTAGGGAGCATGGGTTGTCTGAGGAACTACTTAGAGAGGAAGATAGGGCTATCAAGGTGGTTGAGGAATGAGAGCTTCGAGAAGAAATATATTGGAAGCAAAGAACTCGTATTGACTGGCTGAAGGAGGGGGACAAGAACACTGCTTTCTTCTTCAACTCAGTGAAAGAAAGAAGACACGAAAATTCCATTCCTATACTAGTTAATGATAGAGGTGAGAAGTGCTTATCCTTGCAGGAGATGTCGAGGGAGTCTCTCCAGTTTTTCCAGTCCCTCTTTAGGGAGGACTCTCAGGGGAAAATAGTGGAGGAGAATTAGGTTCTGGATTGTATCCCTTCTCTTGTCTCGAGGGAGATGAATGAGAAACTTTTGTGTCCTATTTTACTGGAAGAACTTGAGAGGATTGTCTTCCACATGAGGAAAGGAAAGGCTCCTAGACTGGATGGGTTCCCAATTGAGTTCTTTCAAGAGTTCTGGGATATAATTAAGCTAGATTTATTGGAATTAGTCAAGGAGTCCCGTAGGAATAAACAAATTCTTAAGACATTGAATGCGACATTCATTTCCCTAATCCCCAAGTGTGAAGGGGCTGATCGGTTAGGCCAGTTCCACCCGATCTCCCTCTGCAATGTGATTTATAAGATCATCTCTAAGCTAATAGCAGATAGATTGAAGAAGTGCTTGGGGAAGGTTATTTCTGAGGAGCAGAGTGGGTTTGTGGAAGGGCGCCAAATTCTGGATGGGGTGGTCATTGCTACAAAGATCATTCATTCTATGGAAACATCCAAGGAAAAAGCTATGTTTATCAAGCTGGATATGGCTAAGGCATACGATAGAGTTCAGTGGTCCTTCCTTAAGAAGATCCTTAGGGCTTTTGGTTTTGTGGACGAATGGATCCAGTGGGTATTGAGTTGTGTTACATCCATTTCTTTCTCTGTGCTCATCAATGGAGACCATACTAAGTTGTTTGGCACTTCTAAGGGTCTCCGCCAGGGAGATCCTCTCTCCCCTTATTTATTCATTCTTCTTGCTGAGGGTCTGGGGAGGCTGATTAAGCATAATGTGGGTTGGGGTTCTATTCAGGGTTGGAGATGGGGGAATGACTTGCAACCACAGTCTCACCTGCAGTTTATGGATGATACAACCCTGATGGGGCTTGCTCAAATCAACGAAGCTTCGAATCTACATAAGGTCCTGGATGTTTATCTTGTAGCATCTGGCCAGTTGATCAATGAGGACAAATCTTCCATCCTCTTTTTTAACACTCCTAAGTCTATTCAGAGGAGGATTTCTCTTATCTTGAGATTCCAAGTTGGCTCCTTGCCTGTGACGTATTTGGGTATTCCTATTTCTCTTGGCAACCCCCCTAGGGAGTCATGGCAGGGGATCTTGGACAAATTTTGCTCCAAGGTTGAACATTGGACTCATATATGGTTATCCTTTGCGGGGAGGGTTCTTCTGATTCAATCAGTGGTTCAAGCTTTGTCGACCTATTGATGTATGCTTCAGGTGGCTCCTAAGTGGTTCTTGAAGGGTTTGGACTCTCTGGCTAGAAAATTCTTATGGGATGGTAATCTCACCTCCTCCAAATAGAGTCTGGTCAATTGGGACCTAGTGTGTAGGCCGAAGTAGTCTGGGGGGCTTGGATTAAGGCAGTCTATCCTTTTTGGGGAAGCACTTGCTGCTAAATTGTACTGGAGGTGGTGTGTTGAGCAGGACCAAGGCTGGGCTAGGATTTTGGCCAACAAATATATGCAAAGGATCCCAATGGGGGAAATTCCTAGATATCCTCTTGAAGGAAAGGGCTCATCGATCTAGTACACTCTCAAGAGGGGGGCTTCTCTCATTAAGGCAGGGCTGTTCTGGATCTGCAGAAGGGGGGAAGAGGTTCTTTTCTGGAATGATTCATGGGATGGATACCCTCCCATTCTTGATTAGTTTCCTAATCTTGGAAACCTGGGCCAGAGGTTCTTGGAAGCTGGATGGTCAAGGGTGAGTGACTTTAAGGCTATCTACAGGTGTGGTCGATTGGAATTGGAGTGATGGAAGACTCCTAATGAATGGCTGGTGGTTGGGATGAAGGAAGAGTGTGCAGAGTTGTAGGGCATTTTGGCGAATAGACACTGTAGCTCTCTGAAGGGTAGGGATGGGCTTGCTTGGTCTCCAAATCCTAAGGGCATTTTTTCTATGGCTTGTGGTTACTGGGAATTGTTGAGTCAAAGAATAGAGGGAGGAGAAGTGAATTGGTGGAAACAGATGTGGAATAATGCTTCTTGGCCGAAGTGTAACTGCTTTGCCTGGACTTTGGCTTGGAATAGATGTCTAACTTGGGACAATATCTGCAAGCGGGGATTCTTGGGGCCTTCTATCTATGTTTTATGTGGTAACGGAGAGGAAGATTCCTCACACCTATTTTTTAGATGCCCCTTCTCTATGCTGATCTGGCACTATTGGTGGGGGGTGTGGAAGCATCCTTGTGTCCATGTGGATTCTCTGGTGGAGTTTTGGAGCAGTTTGGGCAGACCTCCTATTTCATCCTCCTTCCTCCAGAAGGTCTGGTATAGTGGGCCCATTTTCATTCCATGGTAGATCTGGCTCGAAAGGAATAGGATGATCTTTCGGGAGGCCAAATTGTTTGTTCAACAAGTTTGGAATAGGATCATTGTTATGATTTGGGAGATAGTGGAAGCTAAATGTGAGGTGAATTTCCCGTTGGGTAGAGATGAGGCGGATATTGTGAGTAGGCTTGGATTGCAGGAGTTGTCTCTTGACTTTGCTTGTTTCAGGAAAGGTAGATGGGCTATGAGGAAGGTGCGAAGGGTTGGAAGGTGGACACCCCCCGCAGGATGAGTATATCAAGATCAACACTGACAGCTCATCTAGGGGCAACCCAGGCCCTGCTGGTGTTGGGGGTGTTGGCAGGAATAGCAGGGGGGAGGTTGTTTTCCTCTTTTCAGTGCATAAAGGGTATCAATCTAATAATCTTATGGAGGGTTTTGCGATTCTTTATGCACTTGAGCGGGCTTTGGCGAGGGGTTTTAAGAAGGTGATTTGTGAATTGGATTCAAAAATTGTTGTTAACTTGTTGTCTGATCATAAGGTGAGTGGGATACAGTGGCAGTTGGCAGGGATTGTTCAACAGATTCTTCAAATTAGCTCTTTAATGGAGCAGGTGTCCTTCATCCATATTCCTCGTGAATGGAATGGTGTGGTGGACTATTTGGCCAAGTGGGCATCAGAACATGATAAAGAGTGGAAAGTGGAAGGCTGGGAGAATCTCTCTGGGGATTACTGTAAGGAATTGCAGATGATTCTCACTGAGGACATGGGTGGCCTTGAAGCTGGTTGATTTGTGATTGGGCTGGTTGTCCTGCTTGGGGGCCTCGGGGCTCTGATTCTTTTTGTAATGCTTGTTTCTGATTCTCAATAAAGTTTCTACCCCTTTGCCAAAAAAGCATTAGAAGAATGATTGAATATATTAATCAAATAAACATTATTTATCAAATTAACATTAGAAACAAATCTACAAGATTGTCCTAATGTGATGACCATGATAATTCAATTATCCTTTTAGGTGTCTTCAAAGTCAAATGACTTAAAAACACTCAAATAAGAAAAAAACAAAATAAGTGCAAAACATAATAAAATGAATTATAAAGTATTCAATTTAGACTTTATAGACACAAAGCCACTTTTTATAGGGCATGTTGACACAAGTGATTTTGAATAGTGTTACATTGTTTATACCATTTATTTGTTATGGTTTCTAGCCTTCAACTTATTCCTTTTGCTTATTCCACATATGTTGTGACTCCCCTTGTCTATTTGTCCTTTTACATTGTGTCCTTACACATTTTCCCTTTAATAGTATTATGTTTTTGGCACCTCTTATACTAATTCACCTTCTATAGTATAAATTATAGTTAATTTCTCCAATTATGGGGAAAATTCCTTACATTACTCTTATGTTAGGTTTTCATGCTTATTGAATGTCTTGTTTGACTCCAATGTTCTATTATTTTGTTGTAATGTCATAAATTGTATATCCTACAATTTCACATCACATACAAGCCTCCCCTTTAGATTAATAGAATACAATAATACAATATAATCTTTAATTCAATTAAAATGATCATATTTAATCAAATATGTTTGATTTCTCGACCCCTTAGTTTCATTTTCCTCAGATAAATCACCATGTGCAAACATTTGTGTGATACACTAGCATCTCATGAAAATGTGTGACTAGATTGATAGTTGGAGCATTAGAATTCATACATTTTGGCATTGTAATGACCTTGTCATCCTTCTTGTGTGTTAGAGACAAATTTGGACCATCTATTTTAGCTTTCAAACCTCTATTATGCCTCCATTTGGTAAATTATTCACCCTTAGATTTTTAGAATCTCTCTCACGTGAAATATTTGTAATAATCTTTCTTTTCTCTCACACAATAACATACTAAAGTTCTTGGTGCCACATTAAGATCATTGATTGGATCTTTTTAGTCTACTCATCCTTTCTCGCGATATTTGTGTGAAGGAAACATTGCTCTTGGATAGTTTTGTGATACCCTAAAATTGGTCATCTAAACCATGGACCCCTAATCTCGACAACATCACCAAGGTCCTAACCAAAGGCAATTAAATAAATTTTGAGCACACAATTAATTAATTCTTCGATCATTAAATGTCACATGGCAAGTGAATTATTCTATATTAATTAAATATTTATTTAATTAATTAAATCATTCCAAGAAAATCATTTTAATCAATTATCCAGTTTAATTTATTAAATATCCTAGCATATTTAATTAATTAATAAATTTGCCATTAATCATAAAAAAGGAATTAATTTATTACAAAAGAGGAATTAATCACAAAGCAAGAGTTAAATTGAAAATAAAATAAAAGAATTGAATTGAAAGAGAAATCAAACTTGATATATTATTTCTTTCTTCTAAATTGAGAACTTGAAATTAGAAAAACAATTAAAATGAATTATTAATCATTCTCTAAAATTGGAACTCAAAGCTTTTGAGAAGAGAAGTTCAGTTGCATTAATTTTTTTTTCTTGAATAAATCAAAGAATTACCTATTTTCATCACAAGTGCATGGAATTAATTGAATTATATCTCTAATGCAAACTCAAACTTATAATCTGAATGCATTTCAATCAAACTATAATTGGAATCTATCTCAAGGTTAACTGAATCTGATTACTCAATTATTTCAATTATCTTAAATTGTGCTTTTTCTTGATCTCTCTTGTGATTTTCTATAAATTCAGCCTTCACCTCTCATTCAAAACACCCTGGAGATTTATTGTTATTATGCAATTTTTGCTCTGAAGTCATTTGAAGATATTGTGCTTGTTTTTTGAGATTATTGCATCTTAGTTTAATTTATTTTTGCATATTTCATGATTTCTTGAAGTCATATAGCTTACTATTCATCCATCTAGCATAATCTTGCATCCATTTAGCTTAATCTCATGCTCATATAGATTAAATCCTTCATCTTGGTGTAGTCTAGTCATTGGTATTTCTTATGCAAATATGAGAGCAATCTTATACTCGCATCTTTTATAAGGCAATTAGTCGATTTGTTATGGTTTTCATATTCATGTTTATATCTATCTAACCATACGTGTAATGACTTAATTGAAGTGTTGTGTCTTGTAGCTTACAAAATTATTTCACTTTTTCACACACACAAGTTTGTCTTCATCTTCTACAAGATTGGTAATTGGTGTCCTTGAAGCTCTTTGAGAACATATTGCATCGTTCTTTTATTTGGTAATTAATTTCTCTTTCATTTGTGTCTTTGCATGTCTTTTATCTCTCCATCTATCTTGCCTATTTGTAGAGGTAGAAACACCAAAGCAGGGGTTTGACTATAACAAGCCCTTATACAGTCGCCCCAACATTTCTCTTTGGTCTTATTTGTGTGGTTTTTGAAGGGAAATTTCTTTGTGGACGCTCTTAAAACTTTTCAACCTTTTGGGTGATCTTTCTCCTTTTCTCTTTTCCATTTTCCAACTTGGTTTAATTTGATATATAATTGTCACTATATATTATTTCATTGCATTCTAGTATTTTCCAACCTCAAAATCAATGTAGGGCCGTCCTATCATTTTCCCATGACAGTTCTATTTTCTGTCTATATTAGACATCGGTGCATTGAGTTGTTGTCAACATGTTGTGTGAACATATAGGATAGAAAGCTAGCCAGATTGTCTAGAAAACCTTGTCACCTACACTTTCTATTTCTGAAGTCTCCATAATTTATTTATGTTCATGGTATAAACAAAAACATAGAACATTTCATTAATTAAATTTAAACTTCATAATTAACTATATAAATTTGAAGGTTAATTGCCTTTCATTTATATGAGTATGGTAGGATGTCAACACTTGTTGAACATACCAGAATACTAAGAGGGGGTGAATCAATATTTCTTTATAAGAAATTAAAAACTAAACATCTAAAATTTAGTTGATTATCAATTAACCTCAACCCAAAAGAAATGCATGCAACATAATTGAAATGGAAGAGATACACAACCATAAGAGAGACACCCAGTTTTTATACATGGAAAACTCAAATGGGAAAAAGCATAGAGACATTTAACTCTCACGATAATATAACTAGTTATATGAGGTTACAAGGCTCATTGCTAGAGGGATCACTACTTGGATTAGAATGGCTTACTGCTAGAAGGCTCACTACCAATAAATAGAAACAAGAAAATAAACTAAGAAAATTGCATCTAAATATGCATGGGATTAGTTCCTGATAAGCTCAAATATCCAAACAATTGCTTGTAGAAAATCCAGTCAAGAATCTCTGCAACTCAAACATAATCTGCCTATTCTAGTCCACCATCGAACCAATTCTTCCTTTCTCCTTCAACACATGAACACTCTCACTCACTTGTCCTCTCACACACTCATACTTCCACTTAATTACCATACCAATCAAATCATAACACACACACACACACACACACACACACACACACACACACACACACACACACACACACACACACACACACACACACACACACACACACACACACAGACACACACACACACTACTAGTATATGCATCAAGTCGACCTCAATAAAACTTTCCCCAAGAATACTTCTTCATCAGTTTTCTACATGATTTATTTCAAGAATATTCCAACGTTCAAATCACACACTAGAAGCACTAGAAAAAAACAAAAAATAGAAAAACATTCAAGGTCGATTAGACCCGAAATGAACATTTTCGAAGCACAAAAAAACAATCTAACTTGACATAAATAAATTAAGATCATGAACAACATATTTCCAAAAGATCATCATTAGAAACCAAAAGGCAGTGGATTGTAGAGCACTGCAAACACTACCCAACACCATCAATGTTGAATACACTTGCGGGGCACAAATTTTGGATCACCAAAACAACTGCCACAATTGAATCCAAAACTAGTTCAACATGAAAAAAATATCCACATATTGGCAACACACATTTCCAGAGCAACACCCTTTTAGAAAACACATCTGCAACATCTTTGCAACAACTGTAACATACTTGCATCATCTGTAACATATCAACAACTGTAACATACTTGCAACAACTGTAATTCTTGTACACTAACTTACTATATCCAGATAAATCTAGATCACCAAGTTTGACATTAATGACAACCAAAAATATATTTCTAACAATATCCCCTATTGTCATTGATGGCAAAATAATTTTAACCACTTTTCTCCCCCTTAGAAACATATTCTATATTCTCTACATTATCTACACATTTGTTCCATATCTCTCCATATTTCTCTCCCTTAGAAAAATGTCTATATTCTCCCCCTTAGAAAAAATGTCTATATTCTTCCCCTTAGAAAAAATGTCTATATTTCTCCTTGTTTGACATCAAGGACAAAGGTTAACAAAAAAAAAGGTTACCACAAAACTGTATTTCCCCAAAAAATGTTTCAATTGCACTTCACATGAAAAATTCTCTTATACCTCTCTTTAAGTTTTGGAAGAAAGGTCTTCCAGGAGTTCACAACATTCTAAGGTTTGCACATAAGCTATTGTTCTCCACTAACAAATCAATGACATCAGATAAGGAATCAGGTATGGAAGGATTCTGCACACACTTTTTTGGTTCAACAAGGAGACCAAAGAAATATTCTAATTTAGCTTCAACTATCTCCTTCACTTTCCAAAAAGTATTCACTACATCTTCTCTCTGCCTTATAATAAATAAAAGTTATGACTACAAAGGATTTATCATTTTTCTCTGTTCACCATCTTTATCACTGAAAATATCAAATATTTTACCAAGATAGTTCAACTCAGACTCAATGGAGTCAATTTTAGCTCTAAAATTTTCAATAGCAGTAGGCCACTAGAAACAGTACTTGTATACTCTGGCCACATATTCAACACATTCTCTCATTTCCTTTATGATTTCAGATAATATTCCTTATGCATTGATACACCTTTTCTCCATGGCTTCGAGTACCTCATCTTTTTCAATAGATTGTTCAGATGACTGCTTCAAATGATCTTCAAGCTGCTCAACCAAGACATCCGGTAAAATATCAACCATATTATTCAAAGCAATGTTCTTCCGGAGTAGACAATCAACTAAGACTTCTTCAATTTTATCCTAATCATAGAATGGATGTGAAAACCACATATCACCAATCTTATTTATAGCATCTTCTTCTTCAAGAACACTTAAAATATTTTCTGTGCTGCAAGGGTCATCTTCATCCATACTATCTTCTTGTTTTTCAATTTTAGCCTTCTTCCATTTAGCTTCTCTAGGAGGTTCCAGAACATCAAGATTAATTATTTCTTTATTCTCTTCAATTCTCTTCAGCTTCTTTGGTCCTAAAGAGGAAACTACAATTGATCTCTTCAACCTTATTTTGATGGAGGAAGGACTCTCCCCAGGAGGGCTAACAACACTGGGAATTGGACTAAAACACCACATATTTTGAAGATTTATGAAATTATCTTTACATGCCTTATCTTTGTGTGATAAACAACTTAGATACCTGTAAATCTTCTTTCCAACTAGGATATTTGACTTCCATACAACATTCTCCTTCAAAGGTTAAGATCTCAAGAAATAAAGCATCAAACACATGATTAAGGAACCAAAATAGAAGTGATAACCATCCTCATTTATCATTGAAATATTCTCCATTAATTGCATCAATAATAACTCACACAAATCAAAATACTTACCTTCTTTTACCATTCTATGTGCTATATACATAGCTATAGTAGAATCAGATCCTTCTTTGTTTCAAAAATAAATCTTGTAAGAAATACCATAAGCAATATACCTCATCAACAGGTCAATAATTTTGGAT
Source organism: Cryptomeria japonica (assembly GCF_030272615.1). Classification (NCBI taxonomy): domain Eukaryota; kingdom Viridiplantae; phylum Streptophyta; class Pinopsida; order Cupressales; family Cupressaceae; genus Cryptomeria; species Cryptomeria japonica. The sequence continues at coordinate 479,920,545 of NC_081409.1, forward strand.
TATAACTCCAAAAACTAGATTTTGCATTATAACTCCTGGAGGTCTGAAACCCCTCTCAAACATCCTGGCAATATATATGGAATATAACTTAAAGTATAAGTGATATTTCCTCTTTGAGTCCAGGAGTTATAATGCAAAATCTAGTTTTTGGAGGATCTTCCAAATTTCAGACTTAGTCAAATTTTAGGGCATTTCAACATTAGGAGTGAAAAATTTATAACCGAGATTTGAAATTAGGCTTGTGTAAGTCCATCGAAAGATTTTATATTTCACTAAATTTTTGTTCTTGTAGGTTTCTAAAAGTTTCTTGCAGGTTGGAGGAGTTAGATTAGGATGTTTTGGAAAAAATTACATTTCAAGGTTTTTCTTGAATTAGATTTTGATGATACTGACGCTAACCCTAGCTTGTTGTTCATCTGTCTAAAAATTTTTCACAGCCTAATCAGTATTTGGCAGAATGCTTGTCGAAGAATATGCTTGTCAAACAAATACAATATGATTGTTGATTCGTTGTCTTTGCAGGTTGCCCAAGGAGATTCGAGCAAACATTGTGTATTCATGAAATTCATTTTTTAGGCACCTAACTTGTATCTAGTTAATGGACAAATCTGTCTTTCATATTTTAAGAAAATTATGAGAGGTAGGAGAGTATGCTCTTGTCTGCATAGACAATCATAAATCCAGACCCTTGAGGCTTTTTCTAGGTTTGAGATTTGTATAACTTTAGCGGGCCTGCTCTCCCGAGGAGCCTTAAAGGCCAAAGCCATTAGGATCGGTGAGAGGGGAATGACCCAAGTGGGAACAACTAAACACCAAGTACTCCAAACCACTATAAAATAAATGTGATTTGATGAAAATTAAGTCAACGATAGTGCTCAAGAATAACTCTCCTCTGTACCTTCGGGTATATTAAACCTTGGTTTTCAAGGCTGGGAGACCTCTTAATTGAGTTTATACCTCAATGTGTCAAATGGATCCCTTACTAGTTCCAATTAAAATTAGAAGCTACTTGGTTCACCTCCGAAAGGGGTGATAATCTTTGTGCAAGAGAAATAGTATCTCTCCTAGGACACTTGCCATATCATACCCCCATTAGTGTTTGGAGTCGGCTAATACGGCATTGAGAATCCATTGCGTGAGACTCAATGACCATATTCTAATTAGCTACTAGGTGTGTACCTGAGTCTGCATGCAAAGGTTTTCTTCTCTCACCAATTTCCATAGGGTTAGTGTGCTGTGATTGGATTCATTATACATATTGCATATTTACTGTGTTTTCATCCCTAAAACTAAAATTGAAATACCAAAGCTGGAGAAAACAATAAACAACTCAATAGTCAAAACTCTATCCTAGTCAAAACTTTGTCCATGTCGAAACTAGTCTATCTTAGTCAAAACTAGTCTATCCTTGTCAAAACTCTATCCGTGTCGAAACTAGTCTATCTCAGTTGTCCAAAAAAAAATCACTCCATCTCAAAACTAGCCATTGTCAGTCATTAAAAACTCGGCCTGTCAGAAATTTTGTCTTTGTCTAGTAAACTATCATATGAGTCTTCTAATTTATCATCCTATTACATATCTTTTGTCATACGAAATTTCATTAGGTCTAACAGTATGTCATCTAAGCCTCTATTCTGTGTCGTACGAAACCAAATAATTTGTCATCCTACTTAGGAAAGTGTCTTCTAACCCTTGATTTTTCATTGTATGAAACATCATCACATTCATCAGTTTGTCATTTGAGGTATACCCATTAGTTGTATGAACCTAGGCAGCAACTCGTACGAAATTGTTTTTGTTGCCTTGAAGCTATTAAACTGTCATCTGGTCCTGTAAAACCTATCATACAAATCTCTGATTTGGTTAGTCCAGAACAATCAAACTTGCCTAAAATAGTCTACAACATAAAACTGGTTATCATCATTCTGAGCATAAATAGATCTGAACAGTGCACTTCTGCTGTTGTGTTGCATGATTTTGTCGATCATATTTCAACTAGTTCAATCAACCATTTTATCAAACTTAAGTCACTTAGATAATGTCTTACACAAGATAGATTGTTCCTGAAACCAGCTCGAGTCTTAGTCACTTCTCTTAAATCAAACTAGGTAGCTTAGATAATGTCTTACATAGGATAGATCTTTCCTGAAACTAGACTCAATCTTAGTTGCTTCTCTCAATCGATACATTAAACGAACAACTAGCTTTAAATTTGATCTTGACTTCTGCATCACAAACAACTCTAGGTCACATCATGGCTACCTTGGCCCAACAAATTCAAGATCTCAAGAGAGATATATTTGACATTAAGCTCAACGAAAAGATTCAATGACCCCTCTTGAGATAAAATTTCATGATATCAAGAACACTAGACTTCAAGAAATGCTAAAACAATTACATAAGTTGGAACAGAAAGTAATTGGAAATCCAAATCCAAATCTCATACAAGATCACAAGACACCTTCACCAAGACAAAAAGACATCTATTCCCTAGATAGACAGTTTACACCTTTGGGGCAATCTATTGAGTCAGCTTTGGAAGAGATTCTTAAGAACAATCTTATCATATTACCTAAAAAGGCCACATGGGGATGTGAAGTTTGGAGTAAATACTGTGCATACCATAGGTATAACAAACATAAGACTTCAATGTGTATGAAATTAAAACATAAAATTCAAGAACTCCTTGATGATGGTGTTATTGAAATCAAAGATCCTAATAATTTTCCTAAAGAGAACCATATGTCATTACCAAGCATGATCAAAATGATGAACCCGTGTTTAGCAGTGGCCCACATATAGCCTCCATTTCTTCCATGATTCCACCGAACCAGTACCAATGCCACAATATCAACACCAATTCCAATGCCACAACATGTAACTCTTCATGAGGGAGGACAAATAGATTTAATTTAAGGCTCCCCCTAAGCTAAAGCTACCAGATTAATTTCCGGAGAATGATGCACTTGTACCAAACTCAGGTATAGAAGACACATTCTCTTCCTTCTTTCTCCATACCATAACAATTTTTTTCTTAGACTCATTTGATTTCGCTAGAGAAATCACATTCCTAGATCTATTAGAAAAATGTCCAAACTTGTTGCACTTGTGACACTTTATATTCCTCTATCTTGAATTCATTGAAGTTGTTCTAGATCTACACCGATTAGCTTTATGACTAAAACCATAACATATATTACAATAAGCATGAAAGGGATTATTCACCACGTTCATAAGTGATCCATTTACTCCATTCACAAATAATCTATAGTTTCTATTCATGTTTTTATTACTACATTTATTAGCCTTTGTGATGGATGAAAATGGAATCAAGTGGCTAAGACCTAATCCCACTCCCATGCACATATTGGAATACAAAAGAACCTAAGAGATAATTCACTTTGACCACTTTTTGTAAGAGAGGGAGAGGGTCAAGGAATGTCTTTAGGGTTTCTATTCCTTTTCTTCTATGAAGAGGAGATGTGCAAAATGCGATGTAATGATCAACTGTGATATGCGATGAACAAAGGTGCAAAAAAGAACTGACAATGCCGAAACTTGCAGATCTGAAACTGCAGGATTGAATACAGAGCTAGAAAAAGAACTGAGATGTTCACTTGTCACCATAATTTTATGTTGACTATGCATGATCGAGGTGCCATGCCTTGGTCCCTAATACCACAGGAAGCTAAAGCTTTAGAAATTGCTACCTGAGAGTCTGATTTGTTGAACTGCCAAAAGTGTTGGCAATTGACACTCATTGGATTCATTTTGTTATCATTGATGGGAATGAGATATGATGAAGTCATAAACTGACACTAGGAAGCAAATACCGACAGACACCAGCTTTGGAACATTCAGAGCTACACCGACACCGACACCGACATCAATACTTCTTTGGAAGCCGGCATCAAGGAGGATTTACTTAAATCATTTTGCAATTATTATTATCAAGGATGACATTTTTGTAAATGTATTGTAAGCCGACATAAGGCATATCATTTATAATAGGTATATAGGTTAGTCTGCTAGGTTATTTTAGCAAGTGAATACATAGATCAAATGTGTAGATATAGGAGAATATAGGAGAACTGTATGATGCAAAATATATGTATGGAGATCATTTTTTATGTGAATTCTATATCATGCAATGATATGTAGATAGCTTGGAAAGCATTCTTGGAGAAGAAAAGATACCGGTAGCAGTTCAGAGTTTATGAACTGGTATAGAGCAGAACCAAAATTGGAACTCTATTTGGCATAGTAGATGCATTCTTCCGTTCATATTCAGTAATTTACTTTGGTAGAAAGCTTGTAGTCAATGAGGCTCTTTAGTGATGAGCAGTATGCTCTAGGCAGTGTGCCTTCCTACAAGTGTAGGCCCCTATTATATGCAATATCTTTTCATATGGCCAGCTTGTAGTCAATGAGGCTCTTTAGTGATGAGCAATATGCTCTAGGCAGTGTGCCTTCCTACAAGTGTAGGCCCCTATTATATGCAATATCTTTTCATATGGCCAGTGAACTGATATTGTGGGTCACAAATCCCACCGTGGTTTTTCCTCATTGAGATTTTCCACATATAAATTATGTGTGTTATGGTGTCCATTTATGTGGATGGTTTATTTGCTTCTTGTTATATGTTTATTTGTTTACAAATTGTTAGGACCTGGAGGCAACTGAGAGGGGGGGGGGGTGAATCAGTTGTCAATTAATTTCAACCCAAATATAACTTAATCAAACTTGATACTTAATACCGGTGAACCAAACTTAATGCCAGTTAACAATTTAACAGTTAATATTAGTACCGGTGAAACTCAATGCATATAACAGAAAGAGAAACAACATCCACAACACATAACATAGAGATTTGTACGTGGAAACCCTGTAAGGGGAAAAACCATGGTGGGAAACCTTACCCACAATCGAATGAGACTACTGCAGATAGTATGTGTATGATGTTGGTATTATGGATATGTTGATATGGTTTTGTTATTGATTTCAACACTTGTCAACACTTGTCAACACTTATCAACACTTGGTGATTCTTGTTTATGTTCACCGACATGATGAGTGACTTATGCACAGTCACTGGTATCTAGTTCACCGACATGAGAAACTTGCAGATCTGAAACTGTAGGATTGAATACAGAGCTAGAAAAAGAACTTAGATGTTCACTTGTCACCATAATTTTATGCTGACTATGCATGATCGGGGTGCCATGCCTTGGTCCCTAATACCACAGGAAGCTGAAGCTTTAGAAATTGCTACCTGAGAGTCTGATTTGTTGAACTGCTAAAAGTGTTGGCAATTGACACTAATTGGATTCATTTTATTATCATTGATGGAAATGAGATATGATGAAAGTCATAAGCTGACACTAGGAAGCATATACCGACAGACACCGGCTTTTTAACATTCAGGGCTACACCGACACTGACACTGACATCAATACTTCTTTGGAAGCCGACATCAAGGAGGATTTACTTAAATCATTTTGCAATTATTATTGTCAAAGCCAAAATTTTTGTAAATGTATTGTAAGCCGACATAAGGTATATAATTTGCAATAGGTATATAAGTCAGTCTGTTAGGTTATTTTAGCAAGTGAATACATAGATCAAATGTGTAGATATAGGAGAATATAGAAGAACTGTATGATGCAAAATATATGTATGGAGATCATTTTTTATGTGAATTCTATATCATGCAATGATATGTAGATAGCTTGGAAAGCATTCTTGGAGAAGAAGAGATATCGGTAGCAGTTCAGAGTTTATGAATCGGTATAGAGCAGAACCAGAACTAGAACTCTATTTGGCATAGCAGATGCATTCTTTTGTTCATATTCAGTAATTTACTTTGGCAGAAAGCTTGTAGTCAATGAGGCTCTTTAGTGATGATCAATATGCTCTAGGCAGTGTGCCTTCCTACAAGTGTAGGCCCCTATTATATGCAATATCTTTTCATATGGCTAGTGAACTGATATTGTGGGTCACAAATCCCACCGTGGTTTTTCCTCATTGAGGTTTTCCATGTATAAATTATGTGTGTTATGGTGCTCATTTATGTGGATGGTTTATTTGCTTCTTGTTATATGTTTATTTATTTACAAATTGTTAGGACCCAGAGGCAACTGAGAGGGGGGGGGGGGGGTGAATAAGTTGTCAATTAATTTCAACCCAAATATAACTTAATCAAACTTGATACTTAATACCGGTGAACCAAACTTAATGCCAGTTAATAGTTTAACAGTTAATATTAGTACCGGTGAAACTCAATGCATATAATAGAAAGAGAAACAACATCCACAACACATAACATAGAGATTTGTACGTGGAAACCCTGTAAGGGGAAAAACCATGGTGGGAAACCTTACCCATAATCAGATGATACTACTGCAGATAGTATGTGTATGCTATTGGTATTATGGATATGTTGATATGGTTTTGTCATTGATGTCAACACTTGTCAACACATATCAACACTTGGTGATTCTTGTTCATGTTCACCGACATGATGAGTGACTTATGCACAGTCACCGGTATCTGGTTCACCAACATGTTACATTGTTCATCGACACATGGAATTACTTGGAGATTACTTGGTTATGTCAAAGACATTGTTTGGACACTTGGTTTTAGTGATTTATTCATTGGTTTATTTGGGTTTACATATTTGCTGTTATCGACAAATAGGTCCAGGTTATGCACTGACAAGAATATCTATTCTAGATCAGCACGACACGTCATGAAGATGATTTGTTATTATTGTAAATGCATTAAGCTGACATCATGCATCGCATATTGATTCATTTGTAATTGATTTTATTGTAATATCTTAGTGAGCTGACCTACTCATTTGGTCTTAGGTTTTGGTATATATGTAAGATCTCATTTATGAGATTATGTGGTAGAGTGTGGAAAGAATTGTAATAAGGTATATGTGAATATAAGTAGAGCTATACACACATACATCATTTAAGATTGAAGGAAGGTTTGAAGAAGGCAAATCAGAGCTTAACCGGTACTGAATCTAGCACATGAAGATTCTATTCTTAGCAGTACATTATCATTGGATTTAACCATCCAATTGTAGTCAGTGTGACTCCCATTTTGTGATTAAGCAGTAAGCTCTAGGTAGTTGGCCTTTCTACATGTGCAGACTCCATATTGTACACATATACTATCTGTAGTAGTATCATCTAATTGTGGGTAAGGCTTCCCACCATGGTTTTTCCCCTTATAGGGTTTCCACGTACAAATAACTGTGTTATGTGTTGTGTATGTTATTTGTCTTTCTATTTCATGAATTAAACTTTACTAGTACTGCAATTAACTGTTAAATTGTCTACCGACATTAAAGTTTGGTTTACCAGCATTAAGTATTAAGTTTGGCTAAGTTATTTTTGGTTTGTATTTATTGGACAACTGATTCACCCCCCCTCTCAGTTGCCTTCAAGACCTAACATATACAAATGGTGTTATGCACATGCAAAAAGGCCAACTGCCTAGAGCTCACTGCTCAATCATAAAATAGGAGTCACACTGACCACAATTGGATGGTTAAATCCAATGATAATGTACTGCTCAAAGTAGCATCTCCAATGCTGGATTCAGTACCGGTTAAGCTCTGATAATCACCTTCAAACCTTCCCTATGGTTTTCTCTTATGATCTTCAATATTCACAATACCATGTTACAATACCACAACCATATACCATTATCTTCCTTCTACCTATTACATCATCTCACAAATGAGATCTTACATATATACCAAAACCCAAGACCAAACGTGTAGGTTGGTTAATAAAGAATATTACAATTAAATCAATTATAGATAAGTCAAGATGCAATGCATCATGTCGATTTGATCCAAAAAAAACAATATCGAATTGATTAAATCATCTTCATAATGTGCCATGCTGATCTAGAATAGATAATGCATGATGGTCCATAACCTAGACCAATCTGCTAGTAACAACAAATATGTCAACCCGATTCAACCAATAACCAAAATACCAAAACCAAATGTCCAAACCATGTCTTCAAAATAACCAAGTGATCTCCAGATGATAACAAGTCATTCTCAGTGCCGATGAATAATATAACCCGTCGGTGAACAATATAACTTGTCGGTGAACCAAATACCGGTGATTGTGCATAAGTCACTGAACTTGCCGGTGAACATAACCAAAGATCTCCAGAAGGATAAGTGTTGATAAGTGTTGACATCAATGACAAAACTAGTGTAACAAATCCATAATACCAACAATCTCCCCCTTTGGCATTGATGGCAACACAAGATGGAGAGACATCTAAGTGCCAAAACAAAATGCCAAAAAACCAAAAACCAACAATCTCCAGAATAGATCAATAACAGAAATCAAAATGCCGATGCAAAGCGTATATATCACTCCCTTATAAGTAATCTCTTCCCAAAGGATAATGTTTGTTTTTCCATAGATATCTCTCCCCCTTTGACATCAAATGTAGAAGCAATATAAATACCAGATACAACCAATTCATAGAACCAATTACAATAACCAATTGTTATAACCAACTACTCCCCCTAAGAAGTAGCTCTCCTCCATCAAAGCTGAAAAAAAGGTTTCTCTGTTAATTCTGCCAGTTTGATGCCAATCATCAGCTGTCTAGGTCTCTATCGGTGAGGGTATAACCCCAAGCTTCTCTCTAAGATATTCAAATGTTTCCTTAGGCAAAGGTTTAGTAAAGATATCTCTAATCTTCTCTTTAGTATTCACATAAACAATTCTCACTTCTTTTGCTTCAATATTCTCTTTCAGAAAATTATTTTTGATAGAAAAATGTTTAGTTTTAGAGTGAAATACCGGATTCTTAGATATATCAATTGTTGCTGGATTATCATAGTAAATGATTATAGGTTCTTTGCATTTTACCTTTATGTCCTTCAACATTTTCTTAATCCATAATACCCGACTACAGTTAGTTGTTGTTGCAACATATTCTAATTCTGCTGTTGTTAATAATGTACAACTCTGTTTCTTGCTCAACCATGAAATCAATCTGCTACCAAGAAAGAATGCCCCACCGATGGTTCTCTTTCTGTCATCTACATATCCTACCCAATTTGCATCGATGTATGCACATAAATCAAAATTTTCATCTTTAGGATACCATAAACCGAGATTTGTTGTGCCTTGTAGATATCAAAAAATCATTTTCACTACCGATTCATGATTTTCACTACGATTACTCTGAAATATTAAAACAATACACATAGTATTCATTATATTAGGTCTTATTTGTGTTAAATACAGTAAACCTCCAATCATAGATTTGTATCTTGTTAGATTAATAGGAGCTGAATCATCCTTCAATGTCAATTTATCAGTTGTAGTCATAGGAGTACTTACCGTTTTAGAGTTTTCCATACCAAATTTCTTCAGTAGTTCCTTCAAGTACTTTGTTTGACATATGAATATACCTTTATCAGTCTGTGAAATCTACAATCCTAAAAAGAATTTCATCTCCCCAATCATAGACATTTCAAATTCTTCGTACATCTTATTAGCAAAGTCTTTACACAATCCATCTTCTCCTCCAAAAATGATGTCATCAACAAAAACTTCAATAACCAAGATGTCTTCATTAGTCACTTTGAAATATAAGTTGTTGTCAGCATTACCTTTAGTGTAACCAAGCTTCAAAAGATATTTGTCCAATCTAGCATACTAAGTTCTAGGAGCTTGCTTCAATCCATATAAAGCTTTCCTTAATCTGCAAACCATATCTTTATCATTTGTCAATGAAAATCCATTAGGTTGTTCAATGTAAACTTCCTCTTCAAGATCACCATTCAGAAATGCACATTTTACATCCATTTGATATACTTTATAGTTCTTGTGTGCTACAAATGCAAGAAATAATCCGACTGCCTCAATTCTAGCTACCGGTGCAAAGGTTTCATTGTAATCAATTCCTTCTTTCTATGAATATCCATTACATACTAATCTTGCTTTGTTTTTGATTACCTTATAATCTTCATTAAGTTTATTTCTGAATACCCATTTAGTTCCAATTACATTTTTATCTTTAGGACGGGGAACCAATGTCCATGTATTGTTCTTTTCAATTTGTTCTAATTCATCTTCCATAGCTTTAATCCAATGTTTATCTTCACATGCTTCAATAACAGATGCTGGTTCAATTTGAAAAATTAAACATACCTCTTCATTTGTTAGTCTTCCTCTTGTCATAACTCCTTGATACTTATTCCTAATTATCTAACTTTCAGAGTGATTTAGTCTTACATACCAGGGTGTATTCACTTGTTGCTGTTCTTCAATCACTGTGGAATTCTCTAATGATGTCGGTGTGACTGGATCCACATTTTGTACCAGCGCACTCTGTATAGGTTCATTTTTTATCATCTCAACTGGCGATTCAGAATCTATAGACCTTGAATTTCCTCTAAATTATTCATCTATCTTCACATTTGCACTCTCAATGATTTTCTGCAATCTTTTCTTTAAACATCTATATGCTTTGCTCTTAGATGAATAACCAAGAAATATTCCTTCATCACTTCTAGGATCAAATTTACCAATATACTCATCTCTCCTAATGTAACATTTGCTTCTAGATATTCTGAAGTATTTAAGAGTAGGAATATTACCAAACTATAATTCATAGGGTGTCTTACCAGTTTCAGCTTTGATGTGAACTCTATTGAAAGTGTAAACTGTTGTATTCACTGCTTCTCTCCAATACACATGAGGCAGATTTTCTTCTAATACCATGCTTTTGGCTACATCTAGAATAGTTCTGTTCTTCCTTTCCACAACTCCATTTTGTTGAGGTGTTTGGGGTGCTGATAGTTGTCTTCTAATTCCATTCACTTCACAAAATGTATTGAACTCCTTAGATGTAAATTCACCTCCTTGATATGATCTTAAACATTTGATTTTATTACTGGTTTCATTCTCTACCAATGCCTTGAATAATTTGAATTTCCCCAAAGCTTCTTATTTTTTTTTGAGAAAAGTAACCCAACACATTCTAGAATAATCATCAATGATTAGCATAAAGTATCTATCTCCCTATAGAATTCTTGTTCTTGCCGGAGCACACAAGTCAAAAACATTATTGGATTTCTCAGAAATACTCTTAAAAGTTGTTCTAACTTTATTTCCCATTTGACATTCCTTACATACCGGATTATGAGGTTTTACAATCTTAGGAAATCCCTTACTGCCTTAGATGAAGTAATATTTATAATGCAATCAAAATTCACATGAAAGAGTCTTTTATGCCATATCCAACTTTCATCAATATGTGGAATCAAGCATGTCTTTTAATTGTTATTCAAATGAAAGATATTACCTCTAGTCTGATTACCAGTTGCAATCTCCAAACCAGTTCTATTCATGATTTTGCATTTACCATTTTTAAATTGTAACTAAAATCCCTTTTCAAATAATTGACCAACACTCAAAAGATTTTGCTTCAAACCTTCAACATAATAAACATTGTCAGTATTGTGCTTACCATCAAAAGATATAGTTCCTTTTCCTCTGATCAAATAAGCTTTGTCATCTCCAAATCTTACTAGACCTCCATTGTAAACTTAAAAAGATAAGAATTTACTTTTATCACCAGTCATATGATGTGAACATCCAGAATCTATAATCTATTCATCCTTTTCTTCAATTTTAGTTGTCAGGGCCTACTCTACCGGTAGAACAGTAGGTGCCAGTTGATCTTCTTTTATTGCAACAAAATCCCATCCATTGTATGTTAGTTCTTCATCAAAATCATCAGTAACTTCTTCATCAACATAGTAACATGATTTGTCTCTATTCTTTTTAAATCTGTATCTTAGATATTAAGGGTTAGGCTTATATGTTCTTTTAGCTTCTTCTATTAATCTTGCATCTCTATCAGGACATATAGATGCGATATGACCAACTTTATTGCAATTAAAACATTTAAGTGGTGCTTTACCTTCATACTTACTTCCAATAGGACCTTTAGGAATTTTCCTTGCAAATAGTGCTTCAAGTTCTTCCAGTTCTTCATTTTCCTTCCTAATATATTCAAGTTCTCTTGCATAAAGTGCTTTCCAATCAGATTTATCAGATGATGATGATGATGATGATGATGTAGATGATAATGCTTTGAAGGCCAGATCTATCTTAATTGTAGCAACAAGACCAAATTCCTCAAGCTCAAATGTTGAAAGTTTTCCAACCAAGATATCTCTAGATACTGATGTATTAGGCATTGTTCTTAACTCATTAATAGCAGTTACTTTCATTTTGTATGCCAGTGGAAACGCTCTCAAAACTTTCGAAATAATTTCATCTGTTACTACTTATCAAATTGCCATTAGTTTCATATCCAAAGTCATACTATATTCTAGTCAGTTAGTATTACCGAATCATGCAGTTGGTACACATAGAGAAGTCGGTATGAACAGTCTATTGGGTTACTGAAGAAAGCAGTCACAGAACACAGTATTCACCGAGCTGTTTACCGAGTAAAGTTTCATGGCTACCGAGTGGTAAAGTTAACTCACCGAGTTGATATTCACTGAGTGAAACATTTTACCAGATACATTGAACCTAGACATGCACATGAAAACGTGTTACAAGATCGAGGCACATCTAACTATTTTTGCATTGGAAATTGCACTATGAGATTGTGTATGATTACAAGGCCAATCTAACCTATGAGATATTTTGTTTAGTTATTCATTCAAAGAATCTTTTTCTAAGATCGAAGTAATGAATCAGATCACCGCTGTAAGAGATCTATATATATAGCATGATTCTAGGGTTAGAAAAATGAGATGACATGATGTGATATGAGATACAATGAGATAGTAATGTGTATGCATGAAGGAAGACTATTATAGAGACATAGAGAGGTCACCAAGAAGGTTATCAGTGAACAGTCAAAGAACAGAGTAAACAGGAGGGTTTACCAAGTTTCATTATGGGTTACCGAGGTATGCTACAAGCTAGGTAATCTTATTTAGAGCACATAGAATCTGCTTTAGCATTTCAGATGTAAAGTTGCAGATATTTGTAATAATTATATTGTAATATTTTGAAGTTGTAAGAGAAACCTTTAATAGGGTAAAAGACTCTAACCAAGTCTATAAATTGTAAATCCTTTAACTAGGTGCTACACTTATATAGTGTTGTAAAAATCCTTTAGTAAGGTAGATCTAACTGATCTTAATACTCCTAACAGGATAAGCTACCAGAAATAGCTAAATGTAGCTCTAACTGAGCATTCTTTATTATTGCAGTAGTGAAGTTGTGGGTGCCATCCCCACCGCAGTTTTTCTCTCTAACCAAGAGTTTCTGTGTGACCAAAATATATGTGTTATGGAGTGAATCATGTATGATTGTTATCTGTTGATTATAGTTTTATTTTATGTTACTGCACTATTCTGTTTATGCATAACAATAAGGTTATTATCAAAGAAAAGTTTTGGAGTACTGATTCACCCCTCCCCTCTCAGTACATTAGCTTTCTATATTGGGCCTAACAATTGGTATTAGAGCTTAAATCTTGGAAAATGGTTTAACTACCTAAAGAGAAAGATCTTAGCAATGGAAGGCTACAAACAATCTCAGAGGATTGTGCATCTTCAAGAAGAGCTGGATAATGCAAATCAAGTGATTGCAGACATGCAGAGGCAAATGCAAAAATCTCTGAAAGTAAGGAGAAGATTATTTGATGACTTGCAGGATTCTCAAGAGCTAGTGAAACAAATCGAGACATCATTTGAGAATAGTATATCTGAAGAAACTGAAGAAATGATTGGAATATTGAAAGAAAAGATCAAAGCATTGGCTGATCAACTAAAAGCAATGAAAAGAGAACATGAACATTTCAGTACACAAATGATTGAAAATCTAGATGCATTAAGGATAGCTGAGGATAAAGCAAGAGATCTACAAAGAGAGAAACAACAACTTGAAGCTCTAGTATCTGATAAGGATGATGAAATCATAAGGTTAACTGGTATTCAACAAAATATGATAGGTCAACTAGGTTATGCACATCATGAAGCAATTCTGAAGAGTGATGAAAATCAATCATTGAAACTTGAAGTATCAAAGTTGACTGGTGAACTTGAAACAGAAAAGAAATCCAAAGAATCGTTGGAGAAAAATTATGAAGCATCAAAGATGTTGGATGAGCAACTCAATACAAGAAGACTCTACAAAGATGGAGGACTCAGTTACAAAGGAAAAGACTCTACCGAGAAAGGAATTCATACTACCGAGAGAGGAGAATCATCAAAACAAGCTGGAAAAAGGAATAACATCAAAAGGAAGAAGCCTATTTGCTACTACTGTGGAAATCAAGGTCATATTGCCAACATATGCCAGATCAGAAAAGGTAAGCAACCGAATATCTCTAAGTCCAATGGATATTGTTATAATTGCAATAAATATGGTCACATACCTAATCAATGTAGGACAAAGTCTGTTAACAACCATCAAAAGGAAAAATTCAAAGGGTTTTGTAAAAACTGCAATAGATATGGACATAGTACCGAGAAGTGCTAGTTTAAGCAAAAGAACTACATGAAGTATCCACACCGAGCAAACACTGGAGGTTACCGAACTCACACAAATCCTTACCGACAATATGCAACAGTAACATGGGATTACAATACAAGGATATGGTGCAAATGTTGTGGAAGATATGGACATATAAGTGCTAACTATTTTATAAGGTTTGGAATGAACAACCGGAGATCATGGAGAAATCCCGGTATGGCATGTTTTCATTGTCACAAAGCTGGACATTTAGCTAGAGATTGCAGAGATCAACCAAGAAGAGACACTGAGGAGATAAAAGAAAAATTCAAGATGATTTGGAAAAAGAAAAAAATTATGTCTGATGAAGAAAGCACCTTACCTACCGAGTTAGGTGCACCGATTTCAAATTAGTCAAGAAAAGGAAACCTGTCAAGTCGGTGTATACAGGAAACCTGTCAAGTCGATTAATAAAGCAAAGTTGGGTACTCAGTGAAAATAGAAAATGGAGTAAATCGGTAAAAGGTGAACCAAGTGCATTTAATATCTTGACCTAACTTGCATAGAGTCTGATAAGGTATTTTTGAGTACTTAAAAGTGTTTTCATGGTCATTATCATTCACCCAAGTTTTCGAGAAGCAGAGCAGAGCGAATCAAGCGATCAAACTTCATTCAGAGCAAATATTCAAGGTATTTACATCAATCTATTCACACTGTTTAGCTGGTTTCTGATCTAGTCAAATTGCTAGTGTGTACCGAGTGTGAAGAGTAAGTCACTTGTAAACCCTAAGGATAACCTGTCAAATTTTACTCGAGATCTACCATGGCGCCCAAGATCCAAGATGCTGTAGTTGTCCCAAATGTGGAGAAGCCATCTCTGAAGTATTCCCTAACTCCTAAAGTCACCTCAGAACTGGATGATAAAACTACATTTTCACTCATCCCGTATCGAGTCTTATTGGTAGAAGATGTCAGATTCTTTACCCAAGTGCCGTGTTGAGGAACTCAGTCATGTAGAGATTAGTGACACATATGATGAACTGTGCACTGACAACAAACTAGATAGTAAATTTGAACATATCAGAATCAAGGGATTAACTGAAGCCCTAGTCTATCCTCATGTGTTCAAACCCCAATGGGTTAATTTTGTATTGAGCAGAGTACATGATGATTTCATGTGGCTACAAGAGCAACCATTCAAGATCATAAAGGAAGTCATTCACTTGATCATCGGATATCCCATCTACGATCATGCTCGTGCACAGAAAATGATATCACAAAAGGAGCTAATCAGTCTAATCAGAGTAGAATCAAATTACCGAGGACTGAAATTGAATAATGTCACTGATGTTGAACTAAAATTTGCAATCAGAGTTATTGGTTACTGTTTCTTCCAATCTGCAAGGGAAAACAGTGTACCATGTGCTACAGTGGACCTGGCCTACAAAATAGTAAAGAAGGGAATGAAAGTAGACTTATGTGAAGTGCTACTAAAGAACTTATTTGAGAACTTGAATACAATAAGGAAGGCGAAGAAGAACAACTTGGCAAACACACTAAAGTTTGGTTCACTACTTGTCTGTATGTTTTTCTATTTTGATAAGTTCTTTCCCTCAGTTGGTAAAGTAGTATGGGAGCTACACCAACCTATCACCCATCAGATCAATGATTACATCAAGAAGTTAGGAGATAACTTTAATGATATCATGGATGATTACTTTAGCAAATTCCAAGAGAAAATGCACAACAGGTACAGGATCCCACCACAGCTGGTCAAAAAATACAAGGACAATATATGTTTTGAAGTCGACACTGATTATTGCTATGTAAATGCTGTTGAACCAAGGATTCAGTCGTTGCAACCAATGGGTTATGAAATTGATTATGATATCACACAACAACAAATTTATGGCTACCTATCATTGCCAAGGCATGCAACTGAACTAAGGTATGGAACCTATGAAGAGGTGAAGGAGAAAGTAAAAATGAGCATTGTAGTTCCTAAGGCTACAAGAAAAGCTACAAAGATGATAAAAACTTTATCTAAAAAATTCAGAGAAGAATCCTCATCTACCTTTGTCAAAGGCAATCTTGCCATTACCGAGGAAGAATCAGAAGCACAGAGTTGCCAAAGGGAAAAGTTCTAAAACGAAAGAAACAGGACATCACAAAGGCCCTGCCAACTCCACCAACAAAGAGACCCAGCACCAGAGCATCAACTGCATCACCGAGCAAGAAATAAAAGACTGTTGCCATTCCTAAGTTAATAAAGACTTACAAGAAATCTACTCAGAGACTCATTTTGGCAAAAGAGTCGAGTGATACAGAGTTTGATGATGCAGACAAATTCCAGATTGTGAAGAGTAAGAAGGTAAACATTCACAGTGTTGAAAAATTTTGTGCCAATCTTAGAGAATACGGAGGATTTGTAGGATTTAGATATGTTAAGTATGAGTCTAGGAATAATGATGAGAAATGATAGATTGAAGAAGCTGTCATATGTACACTTCTGAAATTTCATTTAGCACCATTAGAACTAGCAAAGTCACTTCCGAGTGAACTCTACTCACATATTGATAACAGATGGAAATATGCAATGGATTCAGAGAGACAAATAAGAGAAATAAGTCTTGTCCATTTATTTCTTGACATGTCCGTAGCTGAAATCAAGGAGCATTTGTCCACATACAATTCAAAATTTCTTGTGAAATAGAGAGCCTTAAAATTGATGAATGGGCTATATATTGATGTGGAGAATGAGACTAAGGCCAAATGGTAGGATATCTTCAAACAAAAGGATGTTGGTGAACAATCTCAAATTGAAATTGTTGATGTCACCGAGCAAGATCCAGATGTCACCGAGCAAGGTCCAGACCCGGTTGACACTATACAAATTGATGAAGATGTAGTGGATGAAGCCGCACCAGAGCAGGAAATGATTGAAGGCACCACTTATGCAAAACTTGTGTCTAGTGAATCAGTCTTAGAACAAGTTCAGCCTTATCTGCCGGTGAAGCCCCCAGTCCCAACCTAAGCTCCCAAGGACACCGAACAAGTTACCGAAGGTAACAAATCTGAAGCTGCAGAAGATACAAGTAACAAATCTAAAGCTGCAGCAGACACAACCAAAGATCAAACGTCTCAAGTACAGACAAGCACAACAAATATTACAGCTGAGACCCTTAGCACCAAGCCATCCAAAGACACTGCAACTGCTACAAGAATAGTCCAAAGTGTTGCATCTATCGAGCAACCTACCGAGGGATAGCAAACCTCACAAGCACTTGTCTTAGTGCCCCAGACCAAAGGAAAAGAGAAGAAGGTGAGAAAGCATGGTTTTAAATTTGACTTATCTAAACCGATCGTGTTGCCCAATGTCGACATTTCCAATTTAAAAGGGCAAGCACTCACTGAATTCGGTGAACTATGCAAAGCAAAGGCCGAACAAGAGAAGCAACTAGCCATACAAAAAAAGAACAAGGTACTTCAAAAGGTTAGGACACTGCTCACAGAAATGCTACCATCAGCAATAATGTCAACCGATGCAGCCATCCATATTCAGTTCGATGAACTCCTTAACTAGATTGAAACATCTAGAGTTGATGCATCTGAGTACCTAAGCAAGCTCAAGGATAAAGAGCTCATAGCAAAAATGATAGAGGAAGTCCAAAAATCAATTGTTGTTGGCAAGGTAAAACTTGTCAAATTCATTGCTGAGTTGTCCCCTCAACTCAAGCACATTCTTTATTTATTCCAGAAATTGTGTACATTTTCTTTATTTATTAAAGACATCAAAAATAAAACTGATGCAATTGAGAAAGAGATCACCGATCTCTCATCCAAGTTGACCACTAAGCCTAATTCAGTTTAGAATTTTTACAAAAAGCTACAACAGCTCATGGCTCAACAGTTAGAACTGAGGAATGAAGAGCATAAAATTAGGATGGATATAATGACCCTTCAAGCATTATTCCTTCCTCATCTCTCATCAGTACAGGAGCAGATCAACCGAGCTACAAGCTTATCAACTACCCAAGAGGGAAGCACTCTTGATGGCTTGATATCACTCTTATCTGATATTCAAGCACAAAACTCATTAATGGAAAGTCTCAAGGACTGACTCTCAGTCACCCTCACTGATGCCCAGACCAAGTATAAGACTATTTTTGATCAGTTACCGCCTCCAGATGCAAATTAAGTTTTTAATGTTTGTCAAAAATGGGGAGTTATATTATGTTACTACAAAGAGGAAAGCCCAACAAAGGGGGAGTAATTCTACACTTGGAGAGTAGTACAGTTTTGATAACACAATTTTGAGTATTGTATACAAGGGGAGTATACCGAGCAGAATATACAGAGCATTCAGAGCACACAAGTACAGAATAGAACTGAACATGCAAAATTCAGAGTTATGTACAGGATACTGATAAGGGGAGTATATCTGCATATGCTATTGACTATTGTACATATTGTCAAGTATTGTCATTTTGTCAAGTATATAGTTTTTTTTGAGTTATGATTTGTAAGTAGTTTTTGTCAAACATCTCAACTAATGTCAAAAGGGGAGATTGTTACTACTTATCAAATAGCCATTAGTTTCATATCCAAAGTCATACTATATTCTAGTCGGTTAGTATTACTGAATCATGCAGTCGGTACACACAGAGAAGTTGGTATGAACAGTCTAGTCGGTTACTGAAGAAAGTAGTCACAGAACACAATATTCACCAAGCTATTTACCGAGTAAAGTTTCATGGCTACCGAGTGGTAAAGTTAACTCACTAAGTTGATATTCACCGAGTGAAATGTTTTATCAGATACATTGAACCTGGAAATGCACATGAAAACATGTTACAAGATCGAGGCACATCTAACCGTTTTTGCATTGGAAATTGCACTATGAGATTGTGTATGATTACAAGGCCAATCTAACCTATGAGATATTTTGTTTAGTTATTCATTCAAAGAATCTTTTTGTAAGATCAAAGCAATGAATCAGATCACCGCTGTAAGAGATCTATATATACAACATGATTCTAGGGTTAGAAAAATGAGATGACATGATGTGATATGAGATACAATGAGATACCAGTGTGTATGCATGAAGGAAGACTATTACAGAGACACAGAGAGGTCACCGAGAAAGTTATCAATGAACAGTCAAAGAGCAAAGTAAACAGAAGGGTTTACCGAGTTTCATTATGGGTTACCGAGGTATGCTACAAGCTAGGTAATCTTATTTAGAGCACATAGAATCTGCTTTAGCATTTCAGATGCAAAGTTGCAGATATTTGTAATAATTATATTGTAATATTTTGAAGTTGTAAGAGAAACCTTTAATAGGGTAAAAGACTCTAACCAAGTCTACAAATTGTAAATCCTTTAACTAGGTGCTACACTTATATAGTATTGTAAAAATACTTTAGTAAGGTAGATCTAACTGATCTTAATACTCCTAATAGGGTAAGCTATTAGAAATAGCTAAATGTAGCTCTAACCAAGCATTCTTTATTATTGTAGTAGTGAAGTTGTGGGTGCCATCCCCACCACAGTTTTTCTCTCTAACCAAGAGTTTTTGCGTGACCAAAATATATGTGTTATGGAGTGAATCATGTATGATTGTTATCTGTTGATTATAGTTTTATTTTATGTTACTGCATTATTCTATTTATGCATAATAGTAAGGTTATTATCAGAGAAAAGTTTTGGAGTACTGATTCACCCCTCCCCTCTCAATACATTAGCTTTCTATATTGGGCCTAACATCATCTTCACCTAAGAAACCTCCACAATATTGTATTCCCAAAACAATTTTATTAACCCTTTTCCATAAAAGAAATTTTTTTTTCATCTTCTTCCATTTTTAGATTTTCATACCTGACCCAGAAGCATTCCAGTTTTGCAATTTTGACAGTGGTATCTCCTTCATTCAATGTCTCCAATTTATCCCAAATAGCTTTAGTAGTAGATCGGTCTGATAATCCCATGATTTGTTGATCTGACAAGGCACTCAAGAGTGCTTCTCTTGCTTTGCAATCATTCTCTTGATCCTTACCCAATGTTGGTGGATTAGGTTGATTCGGTGTAGGACCAACATAGTCATTCTTTGTAATATCCCATATGTATTTTCCAATGCAATTCAAATGTGTCTCCATTCTGATCTTCCATATACCATAGTTAGTTCCATCAAGTTTTAGACTGTCCTTCCTGAAAAGTTAGTTGCCATAGAATCTCCTCAAGTTGTTAAACTTCCGCAAAAAGAGGACCTAGCTCTAATACCAATTGTTAGGACCCAGAGGCAACTGAGAGGGGGGGGGGGGGGTGAATCAGTTGTCAATTAATTTCAACCCAAATATAACTTAATCAAACTTGATACTTAATATCGGTGAACCAAACATAATGTCGGTTAATAGTTTAACAATTAATATTAGTACCGATGAAACTCAATGCATATAATAGAAAGAGAAAAAACATTCACAACACATAACACAAAGATTTGTATGTGGAAACCTTGTAAGGGGAAAAACCATGATGGGAAACCTTACCCACAATCAGATAATACTACTGCAGATAGTATATGTATACAAATGGGGTTCTCCACATGTAGAAAGGCCAACCGCCTAGAGCTCACTGCTCAATCACAAAATAGGAGTCACACTAACTACAATTGGATGGTTAAATCCAATGATAATATAGCAATTATAATGCTGGATTCAGTACCAGTTAAGCTCTGATAATCACCTTCAAACCTTCCCTATGGTCTACTCATATGATCTTAAATATTCACACATACCATGTTACAATACCACAACCATATACCGCTATCTTCCTTCTACCTATTATATTATCTCACAAATGAGATCTTACATGTATACCAAAACCCAAGACCAAATGTGTAGGTTGGCTAATAAAGAATATTACAATTAAATTAATTATAGATAAATCAAGATGTGATGCATCATGTCGGCTTGATACAAATAAAACAATATCCAATTGATTAAATCATCTCCATAACATTTCGTGTTGATCTGGAATAGATAATGCATGCCAATCCATAACCTAGACCAATTTGCTGGTAACAACAAATATGTCAACCCGATTAGAGCAATAACCAAAATACCAAAACCAAGTGTCCAAACCATGTCTTCGACATAACCAAGTGATCTCCAAATGATAGCAAGTCATTCTCAATGTTGGTGAACAATATAACCTGTTGGTGAACTAAATACCAGTGACTGTGCATAAGTCACTGAACTTGCCGGTGAACATAACCAAAGATCTCCAGAAGGATAAGTGTTAAGTGTTCACATCAATGACAAAATTAGTGCAACACATCCATAATACCAACAATCTTGTTATATCTCTGAACAATAAATTTAATGAATGTGGCAGATTGAGTCATGGGAATAATTTGTTGAGAATTGATTTGGCACACTCCCAGAACAATGAACAAGAACTTGAGAGACAAGTAACCACTCTGAGAGATGATCTGGCTACTACAAGTGAGTATAAAGAAAAGTTTAGGATCAGTGCTACACAATTGGATGACTTATTAAAAAGACAAAGACAGATTGATGATTCTAGAGGACTTGGATTTGTACAAGGTGAATGCTTCGGTACTGCAAATGAAGATCAGACAATCGGTATGCAAAACTCATCAGAACAGAGGAAACCGGTAAGGCAATCTAATGCTTATAAATTCAATGGTAGATGTTTTGTTTGCAATAAATTTGGGCATATGGCTAAACAATGTAGAAATAAGGCAAATCAAAACTATAATTTTGTTCCTGGTCAATGCACAAACTATAAGAAATATGGTCATAGATCAGATGATTGGAGAATGAATGTTAAATGTCATGCATGTGGAAAGTTTGGATATTTTGCTAATCATTGTAGGTAAAGAAATGATACCAGATATGTCAAAGAAATTTAAAAGAACAATGTTACATGTTATGCATGCAACAAAATAGGTCATATTGCCAAGTATTGTAGAAGCAAGACTTAACCGGTTAATAATGATAAAGATAATGAGAAAGAAAAGCAAAAGGTAGATTAAATACAACATGATCACACCAAGAGTTGGGTTATAAAATCTAAAGAATCAAGTGGACATGGATCTATATCGGTAACTCCATCGGTAGAACATAGTATTCCTCCACCGGAAGGAAATTCCATTGGTAACTGAGGCATAAGCCTTAGGGGTTGGCAAAGTCATTGCTAAATTTTGCATATTACCCTGGAAGAGATCTAAGGAGATCTAGATAATTGTATTCATCATCAATGAAGGTTCACCCGACACATAAATATGAAACCGACATCCGTAGGGTTGTTGGTGAAGCATTTATTACATAAAATTAGGGTTTTATTCACTAATAAAAAAGGGTAAGTGAATTCATTTTCACTCATCGAGCATTCAAACATACAGAGCGAAGTAAAGGTGAGTCAAGAGCGAGCAAAATTATTGTGAATATCCTTTGAGCAATTATCAATCCTCCACCGACACTCACTTTCAAATATATTTCCGACATGGCATCTGGATCTTTAGCTCCTACTTTTATTGCAAATCCCACCCTTGTCGAAGTCAAGGATTAAGGCCAGTATTTAAGGAGGTTCCCAAAATTGCTAAAAAGGAAGACTTTGTGAGAGCATTTTCTAGGGTTCCTAAAGACGTAATGTATATTGAAGATGTGAGGGCATACATTCACTGCACCCTTGAAGACTTGGGCACTGAAGACATCAAAAGCATGTATCAATCCATGATACTAGGAGACTCTAGAATCATCAAATTGGAATTCAAAGCAATTGAGGATCTAGGGTTAACCAGTATTTTGTACATACCAGAATTCAAGGATGAAGTGATTAGATACATTCTGAGCAGGGTTTACAATGAATTTATTTGGCTAGATAGGCCTTACATGATCATGAAGGAGGCAAGTCAAGCTGTCATGAGCTTACCCAGGGTTGGACAAGAACCTAGTAAGAAAATTTCCAACACAGAGGTAAAAAAACTCACTAGTGCTACACCTGATAGAAGATCAATGAGTATAAGCACAATCACCGACGTAGATATAAAGTTTACAAGCATGATCATAGGTTACAAGGTTACTCAATTCAACTGATTGAATTTTGTTGCTAGTTCATGCATTCATGCTACATATCCGATGTTGAGGAATAATGTGAAATATGATTTATATGAGTGGATGAGGAGTGAGTTGATGTTAAACCTTGGAAAGATCAAAGGAATCAAGAAAGGCACCTTTAGATATGGAAACTTGATTGTTTGTTTAATGCTTTACTTCCTAAATGAGCTACCCGATATAGGGAAGAAGCATTGGGCTTATGACATAGCGGTAGGTATATAGATCAAGGAAGCTATCACCAGTCTTGGTACCAACAGAGATGAGAAACTTTGGGGGTATTTTAACTTTTCAAGAAAACATGAGGAAAAGAGAGAGAATTTCAAAAAACATTGTGGAGAAGTATTCTACTGATATATGATTTATGGTAAAAACTAATGAAACTCTTATGGAAGCAGTTGAACCTAGACAAATCTGGGTTACTGAGCTTGGATATGAGGTGGATGATAGCATTTTTAAACTCTATGCAAAGATGTTTCTAGATGCCCCATTAGATGATAAGACAAAACATTTTGGTATAGCAAGAGAGAAGGCTCTTGAAGTGAAAACCAGTTTTAACAAGAAGAGAAGAGAAAATAAAATAGAAAAGATGTCTGCATATGTACAAGATGTGCTTTATAAGATAGACACTTAGTTGGGATCTAAATCAAAATAGGCTACTAAGCCGGTAGAGGTTGGTATTGCAGAAGTGAAGAAGCCACAAGTTCACATTTCCCGTATCACTTCAGACTCTGATCCTAAGGATAATGAACCTCTAGCTTTCAGAAGGGTACAAAGGAAGAATGTGGTAAAACCACCAGTAGAGAAAAAGAAGGTAGAGCATAGGAGGAGACTTGTTAGAAAGGTAACTAAGCCTACTGCACCTCTACCACCGACAAGGAAGCATATGCATAAGAGAAAACTAGTCACACTAGAAACCATAAGAAAAAAGCAGAAGGGTGATGACACTGGAACTGGTAAGACCACAATGACCTGTGCTGAGGTTATTGATGAAATTACAAAAGATGGAATATTAAAAAGTATATCTAAATATTATGAAGGTTTAGAAGAGAATAAGAAAAGTGAATTAGAAGAGGCTATTTTGTTGTATATAGAAATTTATAAGAAAACCTTAATTGAAATTTTGAAGGAGATACCTTTATCCTTGTATAATAAACTTGAAGCTAGGAGACTTGA
The DNA here is from genome assembly GCF_030272615.1 of Cryptomeria japonica. NCBI lineage: Eukaryota > Viridiplantae > Streptophyta > Pinopsida > Cupressales > Cupressaceae > Cryptomeria > Cryptomeria japonica. The sequence continues at coordinate 479,945,404 of NC_081409.1, forward strand.
CGTTGTCAAGAGAGATAGGGAGATCAAAGAAGTTGCACTTTTGGAATTATGGTATTGTAAATAATGAGGAAATGAAAAGATGTATTGACACTGCAAATAGGACAATCTTCAGTAGTAAATCCTGACAGATAAGCCTTATGATGGGGAGAGTAAATGAGGTGGTAAATGAGACAAGTGAGGGATGACCCAAATTATTTTAGAAAAACCTAGACTTTCTCACATCTCAAGAAGAATTTGCAAGGGAATCATCTTCCACCATTCTTGACAAAACAAAAGGGAAAATTATTTTGGGCAGTTCATCTCCAGTTTTGACACAACCGTCAGTAACTATAGATACTCAAACACAATCAGAAGCTAAGGAGAGTGTATAGTCTGTACTGACACAGACCATTTTTGAGTAAGGGAATGTACAAGACACTGGAAATTTTGTGGATAATACTCCACCGGCAGTAACCAACACTGCACCAAGTGGCGAAGCCATCAGTGCAATAAAGGTTGAGATGAACAAGGTAAAAGCCACCGAGTCCATACCGGCAAGTAAAAATGATTCCTCAGCAAATGTTTTGGCAATTGACACTTATCAGATTGAGAAGAAATCAGTCTCTGAGTTGAGTCCAACTAAATTAATGATGATGGCAACTCAGAAATTATTAAAGGAAGGTACTGTAGATAAAGGATTAATTGATCATCAGTCTTTGTGTTGCACAGATTATTACCTGACTATTAGATTGAAGATGGAGCAAGCCCTTCTGGTAAGCTCAAGACTCTAACAGAGCACATATCCAACAATTTTCAATCTTTGAGGCAGATAGTAGACCAAAAGGGTTTGGATAATTTCACAACAGCAAAAAGAACAACTTTTGATCACCTTATAGAAACAGGGAAGAAGAAAATTGAGGACAAACTTATCCTTATTGAGGTTTGTTCAAAACAATGTACAAATATCTACAGAGTGTTTTGTAACATAGAAAGTCTCAAAGCTAATGTAGATGGCAAATTGAAGGAGTTATATGATAAAATGACTAAAATTGCTAACTGTTTTGATAGATTGACTACACTAACCACATCTATTGATGGAAAAATTTTGTCCTTAGAGAACCAAATATTTTCTTTTGAGAAGGAGAGAGATAAAATCATGAGAAGAGCAAGAAATCTAAGAGGATTGGTGAGTCCTAGACTAGATTCTTTGGGTGTTCACAAGAAAGAGTGCATGAATATGATAGCTAAACCCACACCAATAGATATCCAAGAGAAAGAAACAATTGCCTACTAAGTTGAATTACACCTATTTCTGATACTTTCAAATCCAATTGGGATACATATCTTCAGTTATTGCAAAAGGCATACCCAAAAATCGTGAAGATGACTAAGCTCCAGTGAAACTAACAATATTCTTTTATTTCTTTTATTCTTTTACCGGTCTTTGGCATTAATGACAAAGGGGGAGTATTTTCATATGTAAAAAATATTAGGGAACACATTTTAGATGGAGTATATAACTCATGGAGAGCATATCGGTAGGGAATCCATTTTTCACGAGTGTTGCCATCAATGCAAAAGGGGGAGATTGTTGGCAATTGACACCCATTGGATTCATTTTGTTGTCATTGATGGAAACAACATATGATGAAAATCATAAAATGGCACTAGGAAACATATACTAGCAGACACCGGCTTTGGAGCATTCAGGGCTACATCAGCACTGACACCAGCACCGACAATGACACCAAGGAGGATTTACTTAAATCATTTTGCAATTATTATTGTCAAGGCCGACATTTTTGTAAATTTATTGTAAGCCAACATAAGGCATATCATTTGTAATAGGTATATAGGTCAGTCTGCTAGGTTATTTTATCAAGTGAATAGATAGATCAAATGTGTAGATATAGGAGAATATAACATAATTGTATGATGCAAAATATATGTATGGAGATCATTTTGTATGCGAATGCTATATATCATGCAATGATCTGTAGATAACTTGGAAAGAATTCTTGGAGAAGAAGAGATACTGGTAGAAGTACAGAGTTTATGAGCCGGTACAGAGCAAAACCAAAAATCTATATGACATAGCAGATGCATTCTTGAGTTCATTTTCAGTAATTTGCTTTTGTAGAAAGCTTGTAGTTAGTGAGGCTAGTGCAGGGCACCTAACACTCCAAGCATACAATTTTGGTTTCTTCTAAGTTTTTTGTTTTGTCTCTCATGATGTAATAATGGACCAACCATTTGGGACTCAGTAGAGCCATTGTTGAGTTGTCTAAGCTTTTGGTTGGTCATTTGTATTCAGGATGCTATCAACCTAGGAAGTTGTAATGCTAATGTTGGTCACAGGAGTAGTACTATAGAAAAGAGTCATGATGTAATAAGGTGAAATATATTGTTTTAAGTCTCCTGGAATGCATTGAGGTCCTTTTGAGCCATGGAATGCACTTGAGTGCAAAGTTGCAACCAAGGAGTCAAAAAGACATAAAAGTTGATGAGCAACATTTTGCAACATTTTCAAAAGTTGCATTTTTTATGATTGGCATTGCAAAGTTGGTTCAACCAACTAAATCATGAGCATATAAGCCAAAATAAAATTCATTGTATGGGTTGGATATTTGGGGAATGCAAAAAAGAAATTTTTGGAGTTGAAGGAAAATCTCATATTTACACCATTTTGACTATTTTTGTTTGTTTTTATTGCATTGTACGACCCAGTATGGCCTTGGCAGAGGAAATTAATTATAGGTGATGAAAGATTTTGAATCTAGTTTCCAATAAGGTAGATTAGGAATTCTGGTTGTGTCTGGTTGCAAAGATCTACTCCATTCTCTGTGACTAGGTGTAAAACCCTTGCAAAGTAGGGTTTAAGGGGAAAATGGCTCTAACCTAAGCATCCATTGATGGAACCTATTGAAATCAATTGGAATGCTAGGTTAGGGTTTGTACATAATTTTAGATTAGATTTTGTTGTTTTGTAGGCCTTTGTGGAGGAGCTACAATGAAACCCCAAGCTCACTGCTAGGAGTTAGTGAGTTAGGACAACAAAAGATGTGCAAATTCTGAGCACATATGGATTGGTAGAAGAGAAATGGACCCATGGTTGGAAAGCCCTATGAATTCCCTTTAAGAATTCTCAATTTATTTGAGAAGATGTTTTGATAGGTGAAGGTTTTGAAGAACAAGTTTGTAAGTCACCTGGGTAGGCCAAAACCCTTGAAATTAGGACAGATTTGGTTCCCATATGTGTACGGTGAACCCAGATGCAAATTTGAAATATTGTTTGTAAACCTAAAAAGGGTATCCAAATATTTAATTTATTTGTGGCATTATTTGGGAAGTTTTGAAACTAAGTCCTTAAAACCGCCAAGGGAGGGCTAATTGTATTAGGCCTATTTGATCCCGATGGAGACCTAGAGAGGCTAGGTAAGCTTGACGCTAGGTGTGAAGGTTCTCAAACCTCTAAAAGACTTCAAAGAGACTAAGTAAATGCATTTTGAACCCATTGAATGAGTTGGTGTGTTGTGATCCTTGTAGAAGTTGTTAGAGCCTTAGGAGTGGTGTGAAGAGATTGAGGTGGCAACCTCAATAGGAAAGGTTGATTGAAAGAGATTAATGGCTATAACTTGGAGGCAAGATAAAGTGGATCAGACCTTGGAGGTCTAGATAGTAAAACCCCAACCAATTACCATTAGATGGACTTGAGGATTTAGAGGGTTGAGTAAGATAAGAAACCAAAATGGTGAATAGGATTAGCTCCAAGACTCTATGCATTAGAGTTGTATCAGAGCCACCCTTTGAAACATTGGTGTATGACAGACTATGGGGAATGAGCAACAAGTTCAATGCCTCCAAAGGAAATGACTCCTGAAGCCATCTGACTGATGTTGGTAGAGATGATAGAAGGATTGAAAGATTAGGAAGGAAGTAAAGGAACCAGAGATGTTAAGAAGGAGAAGGGGAAGGTTAAGACAGAATGGGGAGATGAGATAGATGAAGAAGTGGAAGATGAGGAGGATTAGACAACAACAACAATGCCCCAAGACCAAAAAATCTTCTTGGATGCAACCAAATCCATATCCAAAGATAACTTGGATGGATTACCCACCTATGGAGGAAATCTCAATGGAGAGGAGCTACTAGATTGGATAGAGGCATTAAATAATCTTTTTGATTATAAGGAGGTAGAAGAGGAGAAAAGAGTCAATGTGGCCAAGTCAAGATTGAGAGGATCAACATTGGTTTGGTGGAACATGATGCAAGAAGAAAGGGTACAAGTTGGCAAGAAAAAGATAACTTCATGGGAGCGTATGAAGATATGGCTTAAGGCTCAATTCCTACCAAGGGATTATGAAGTTCAAATTCACAAGAGACTGCAACAATTGAAACAAAGGGAACTAGATTTCAATGTATACACCGAGGAATTCCACAAACTTAGTTTGAGGGCTAGGAAGCAAGAGAATGAAGTGGACAAATTGGCCAGGTACATGAATGGACTTAGGCAAAACATACAAGATGAAATAAGCATCCTCACACTAGACACAGTTCATTAGTGTTTTCAGTTGGCATTAAGGGTAGAGAAAAGGATCAAGAGGAGAAGTGAGAAAAATCAGAAACATAGAGGAGGTAAGAATTTTAGAGGTAGCAGAACCTTTGGCAGAGGGCAGAATACTTCAAGAAATGAAGAACCTCAAAACCAAGAAGGAAGTGGGGACTCTCAAAGAGGAACATTTAGAGGATCCTTTAGAGGAAGAAGCAATTTTAGGGGCAGGTTTGGAAGCTCAGGAAGAGGAAATACAGTCTTCACCGGTAGGTGCTATGAGTGCAATCAAGTTGGACATACCATGAGTAGGTGCCCAGGAAAAGCCTCAAGTTCAACAAGCTCATACATGGGTGAAAGAAGGACTCAGTTGGTGCAAGAGGAGGATACTAGGAGTGTGACTTCTCCAATCAGTAAGGCAGGGTCAATGATTGATGGGGAAAAATTAATGATGAGAAGAAAAATTATGAAGATACCCCAAGCTCAAGAGCCACCATAGAGGAAAAGCTTATTTAGGACCACTTATAAGTCACATGGGAAAATTTGTAAGGTGATTGTGGATTCAGGTTCCACAGAGAACATTGTCTCAGTTGAAATGGTTGATAAGATCAAACTAAAAAGACTACCACTTCTCACTCCCTATAAGGTGTCATGGATGACCTGAGGTCAACATATCTTAGTTAATAAACAAGCATGGGTGGACTTTGAAATTAGTGGATATAAGGACAAAATAGTTTGTGATATATTGCCTATGGATGCTTACCATTTTATCTTGGGCCATCCATGGCAATATGATGTGAAAGCCTCTCATGATGGAGAAAGGAATAGTTACCTCATCACCAAGAATGGGAAGAAGTACCAAATAGATCCATTACTTGATCCAAAGGAGGAAAAAAAATTAGGGTCAAGTGTTATGTTGTTGAGTGGTAAAGAGTTCCTTAAAGTATTGAAACAAGAAAGTAATCGAGGCTATGCTATAGTGATAAAGCCCAAAGATGAAGCAAAGGCAGATCCAATGAGTGAAGTGCCTCAAGAGGTGAAAGGTTTACTAAAGCAATATGAAAAAGTTATAGGAGATGATATGTCTGATTCTTTTCCTCCAATGAGATGTAAATCTTCAAATAGAATTGATACCAAGGGAAAATCTACCTAACAAAGTTGCTTATAAAATGACACCTAGTCAAAATGAAGAGATCACCAAACAAGTGCAAGAACTCTTAGACAAGGGGTTTATTAAAAAGAGTTTGAGTCCATGTCTTGTTCCTACTATGCTAGTGCCTAAAAAAGAAGGAAAATGGAGGATGTGCACTGACTCAAGAGAAATTAATAAGATCACTATAAGGTACCAGTTTCCCATGCCAAGGATTGAGGACCTATTGGACAATCTAGGTGGAGCAAGCTACTTCACAAAGGTGGACTTGAAGTCTGGTTATCATCAGATAAGAATCAGACCTGGTGATGAATGGAAGACAACCTTTAGAACCAATGTAGGCCTATATGAATGGATGGTGATGCCATTTGGCTTCACCAATGCAACTAGTACCTTTCAAAGGCTCACAAATGAAGTCCTAGTTGAGTTTATTGGTAAAATTTTTATAGTGTATCTTGGTGACATTTTGGTCTTCAGCAGGTCCAAGGAGTAACACCTCAAGCATGTGGAGATGGTCTTGAAGAAGTTGAAGGAGGCTCAACTCAAAATAAACCTTGAAAAATGTGAGTTCTTGAAAATAGAGTTAGTTTACCTTGGTTTTGTTATTTCACAAGGTTGCTTAAAGATGGATCCAAGTAAAGTAAAGTAGAAGCAATACTTAATTGGCCTACACCTAGGGGCATAGTTGATGTTAGAAGTTTTCATGGAATGGCATCTTTTTATAGGAAGTTTGTGAGAAAATTTAGCCATGTTTGTGCTCCTATACTCAACACCATTAAAGGAGGGATTAAATGTCACTTTAAGTGGATAGAGGAAGCCAACAAGGGGTTTCAATTGTTGAAAGCTAAGATAGTAGAGCTGCCAACCCTTAGATTGTCTAATTTCAGCCAGTTGTTTACAATAGAATGTGATGCTAGCCAAAGGGCAATAGGGGAAGTTTTAAGCCAAGAAGGTCACCCAATAGCATTCTTCTCAGAGAAACTGAATGAAGTTAAGAAAATATACTCCACATATGATTTGGAGTTGTATGCCATGGTGCAAGAATTGAAGAAATGGCATCATTACTTGCTGCCCAAAGAGTTTGTAGTTTTCACTGACAACCATGCCCTTAGTTTTCTCAATGGGCACGAGAAGTTGAACCAGAGACACCTAAAGTGGGTTGAATAACTACAATCCTATACCTTCACTATTAAGCACAAAAAGGGAACAACAAAGAAGGTAGCTAATACATTAAGTAGGAGAGTCATAACTATGCAGGAGATACAATTGCAAAGTGTGGGATTGAATGAGTTAAAAGACCTCTACAAGGATGATAAAGATTTTGCAAAAATATATGCTATTTGTACTGATTTTTCTAACACCTCACATGTCTCTTATTTAGAATATATGATCCAAGAGGTTTTCTGGTCAAAGGACATCTTCTTTGCATACCCCAATGTTCTATCAGACAAAATATTATCCAAGAAAAGCATCAAGGAGGTCTAGGAGGTCATTTTGGCATAGAAAAAACTTTGGAGCTAGGTTAGTAGGTTTTACCATTGGCCCAAGTTGCAATCAGAAGTGAGAAGGTTTATAGAATAATGTGCAATCCATCAAAGAGAAAAGGATTCATTAAGTAATGCAGGTCTGTACCACCCATTGGTCATACCTCAGAGGCCTTGGGAATGTTTGAGTATGGATTTTGTGTTAGGCTTGCCAATAACTCCAAGGGGATTTGATAGTGTGTATGTAGTGGTTGATAGGTTCACCAAAATGCCACATTTTATACCTTGCAAGAGCACCAATGATGCCACCTACATTGCAGGCCTCTTCTTCAAAGAGATAGTCAGAATTCATGGTCTTCCAATCAACATAGTTAGTGATAGAGATGTGAAGTTCATAAGCCACTTTTGGAGGACACTTTGGAGAAAGTTGGGCACCAAGTTATCCTTTTCATTTGCCTACCATCCTCAATCAGATGGTCAGATAGAGGTAGTCAACAAATCAATGGGTAATTTGTTAAGATGTCTTACAAAACAACATGGGCAGACTTGAGATTTGGTACTCGGTCAGACAGAATATGCATACAATAACTCAGTGAACCGAAGAACAAGTAAAAGTCCCTTTGAGATAATGTATGGATTTCATCATAGGGGCACACTAGAGCTTAGAAATCTCAATTCTATGGCATCTAAGAGTGCACAAGGTGAGAATTTTGTAGAAGGTATCAAAGAAGTGCATGATAAGGTAAGGAAAACCTTACAACAAAAGTCTGAGCAGTATAAGGTGAATGTTGATAAAACAAGAAGGAATGTGCAATTTAAAGTTGGAGAATTAGTATTAGCATACCTAAGGAAGGAGAGACTTCCAAAAGGGTAGGCTACCAAGCTAATGATGAAGAAGATTGGACCTCTCAAGGTGGTGCACAAATATGGACAAAATGCATATGAAGTTGAACTCCCTCCCACCTAAGGTATTTATCCTATCTTTAATGCATGTGATCTCTATCCATACAAGGGAGAGTCACAAACAAACTAGTTGGATACTTCAATCATAGGGTAATGCAGATTGGGTGAGAGATTTGTCACCAAGCCAACTGGTCAAGTTGGAAAGTATCTTGGACACCAAGGTAGTAAAGAAGACAAGGAAAGGAGTCTACAGGTATTATCTTGTCAAGTGGGAAGGGTTACCTGATTCAGATGTTATGTCGATGTAAGAATCAGATATCCTTCAACATGGAGTTGAAATTGCAGCCTCTTAACTCAAGGGACTTGAGTTCTTTATCCTAGGGGAGTATGGTGGAGGGCACCTAACACTCTGAGCATGCAATTTTGGTTTATTTTTAGTTTTTTTGTGTTGTCTCTCATGATGTTATAATGGACCAACCATTTGGGACTCAGTAGAGCCATGGCTAAGTTGTCCAAGCTTTTTGTTGTGTCATTTGGGTTCAGGATGCGATCAACCTAGGAAGTTATTAGTTGATCATAGGAGTAGTACTCTATAATAGATTCATGATGTAATAGGGTGAAATATATTGTTTTAAGTCACCTAGAATGCACTGAGGGCATTTTGAGCCTTGGAATGCACTTGAGTGCAAAGTTGCAACTAAGGAGTCAAAAAGATGTAAGAGTTGTTGAGCAACAATTTGCAACATTTGCAAAAGTTGCATTTTTTATGATTGGCATTGTAAATTTGGTTTAGCCAAATAAATCATGAGCACATAAGCCAAAATAAAATTCATTGTATAGGTTGGAGATTTGGGGAATGCAAAAAGCAATTTTTGGAGTTGAAGGAAAATCTTGTGTTTACACCGTTTTGACTATTTTTGTTTGTTTTTATTGCATTGCACGACCCAGTATGGCCTTGATAAAGGAAATTACTTATAGGTGATGAAATATTATTGAATCTACTTTCCAATAAGGTAGATTATGAATTATGGTTGTGTCTGGTTGTAGAGATCTACTCCATTCTCTATGACTAGGTGTAAAACCCTTGCAAAGTAGGGTTCAAGGGGAAAATGACTCTAACCTGAGCATCCATTGATGGCACCTGTTGAAATAAAGTGCCATGCTAGGTTAGGTTCTATACATAAGTTTAGAGTAGGTTTTTTTGTTTTGCATGCCTTTGTGGAGGAGCTACAATGAAACCCTAGGCTCACTGCTAGGAGTTAGTGAGTTAGAAGAGTAGAAGATGTGCAAATTCTAAGCACATGTGGATTGGTAGAAGAGAAATAGACCCATGGTTGGAAAGACCTATGAATTGCCTTAAATAATCCTCATTTTATTTGAGTAGATGTTTTAAATGGTGAAGGTTTTAAAGAACAAGTTTGTAAGTCACCCGGGTAGGCCAAATCCCTTAAAAATAGGATAGATTTGGCTCCCATACGTGTACGGTGAACCCAGATAATTTTTTTTAATATTGTTTGTAACCTTGAAAAGGGTATCCAAATCTTTAATTTATTTGTGGCCTTATTTGGGAAGTTTTGAAACTAAGTCCTTAAAACCGCCGAGGGAGGGCTAATTGTATTAGGCCTATTTGAGCTCGGTGGAGACAAAAAGAGGTTAGGTAAGATTGACGATGGGTGTGAAGGTGCTCAAATATCTAAAAGAATTCAAGGATACTAAGTAAATGCATTTTTAACCCATTGAATGAGTTGGTGTGTTGTGATCCTTGCAAAAGTTGTTGGAGCCTTAGGAGTGGTGTGAAGAGATTGAGGTGGCAACCTCAATAGAAAAGATTGATTGAAAGAGATCAGTGGCTATACCTTGGAGGCAAACCAAAGTAAATCAGACCTTGGAGGTCTAGATAGAAAAACCTCAACCAAGTACCATTGGATGGGCTTAAGGAGCAAGAGGGTTGAGTAAGAAAAGAAACCAAGAAGGTGAATAGGATTAGCTCCAAGACTCTCTACATCAAAGGCTATTTAGTGATGAGCACTATACTCTAGGTAGTGTGCCTTCCTACAAGTGTAGGCCCCTATTATATGTAATATGTTTTCATATGGCCAATGAATTGATACTATGGGTCACAAATCCCACCGTGGTTTTTCCTCATTGAGGTTTTCCACATATAAATTATGTGTGTTATGGTGTTCATTTATGTGGATGGTTTATTTGCTTCTTGTTATATGTTTATTTGTTTACCCCCCTTTGAGTGTTCATTATGACAAAACACTAATTCAAACTGTTCATTCTGGCAGAACACTAATTCACCCCCCCTCTTAGTATTCTTGGATCCCAACAAAAAGAAAGGCACCATGCCCTGGTCTTAGAAAAATGAGATCTGCCTTTGTCCTTATGTTTGCACCTGTGTGCTCTACCAATTCTAAATATCATGCGTTTGTTGGATTTTTGTACATTCACCTGCAACTTGAAAAATGGTGTCTAGGTGGCTATTTAGGGTTTTTCCTTCATCAAACCCCTTGTTTTGGTGATTTCGACCTCCACAAATAGCCGATAATATATTGAAAATGTGTGTGCAAGATCCTAAATGAGAAAGAAAGTAGATCTAGAGTTCTACCCTAGGCTTTGGAGAGTAAGCCCTAAATGATTGTAAATGTAAATGTAAATGCTTCAAATCACAAATGCAATAATGGATCTAAAGGATGAATGTAAAATTCGAAAATGAATGTTACGAAACGCATACAAAGACATGAAAATAACATGAAACCATACGAAACCCTAACGGAGAGGTACAAGCGAATCAACAACGAATGATCTCCTATTATTCTTCAATGTCTTATAGGCTTCTAATTGATGATGAATATGATTGATGAAGACTTGATAAATGCTTTGATTGTAGACTCCACATAATCTATACTTTCACTTCATAAGAGGCTCCTTCAATTTCTTGTAGATGGATCCTTCAAATGAGGAAAGGAAAGGCTATATGTATGAAACACTAATTTTATTTTTGATCATAGGCCAACCTAGAATTAATATAATTTCACAATTTTCTGGATTCAAACATTAAAATACCACCAAAACATGCTCCCAAAATTTGCGGAGAAAATGTCAGGACCAGGAGGCTGCCTCTTGGTCCAACCAACTTTTTTCCAAATTTGTGTGGAAGCAATATACTATGATTCTAAATTCAATTCCAAGAGTATGTGGAGATTCGAGGTGTCTAGATATGCAGAACTAGGCCTTGAATGTCGAAATAGGACATAATTAAGGGTTTTGATGAAATAATTAATTGGAAGAGTAAAATAAAATGGGGCACACTTAGGGTTAAGGGCCTTATAATGTGTAGAGTGATGAAAGAAGACTTTAGATTTAATTAAATTAATTAATGAAATGCTTAAAGGGAAAATTGAAATGCAAGATGCAAACACACTAAGGTGGGTGGTAACCTAAGCATGGAGTTGCACCACCCAATTAAGGGTGTACAATTTATGACGCTATAACCTTGTGTCCAAAACTCTTAGAATTTAAGAATTGAATATTCTGATTTACTTTATGCCTGCATTCTATAGCTTTATGTCCAATTTTTTTGCAATGAAAACAATAACCATTGAATGATGGGTACCTTGGAGCATTTGGTTGATAGATCAGTGGTCTATTTGTAGTAGGTACTTGATTCTTGTTTGTGTATTCTACTTTCTTTTCAGCTTCCACCTTCTCATCTTTGCCTTTGACTTTGTCAATTTTATTTGAGCATTCACTGGATTGAAAACCTAATCCTTCTTTGTCTTTATGATATTTCTGCATGGCCAACAATTTATCCAATAATACACTAGTTTCATTGAATTTTGCTTTTGACTTCAACTTCATGATATCTTTTTCCAACTTTCCACATTCTTATATCTTTTAATTGATTGTAGCCTTCATACTTTCTTCCACTTTCTTTCTTTTTTTAATTTGGAGCTTCAGACTCACAACAGTCTCATTTGCTTGTTTCAACTCTTTATTAACTTCTTAATACCTTGCTTTGAACTTACAGATCTGATCTCTCATTTTCTTAACACATTCATTTTCTACCTTGACATTCTCTTTCAATTATTCATTCTTAGATTCCAATCTCCAGATCTTCAAGGTGTTGGAAATTGACACTCATCCAGGCTCATGGTATTGTCATTGATGACAACACACATCATTTTAGGTTGGATACTTATCTGGTACTCATCGGTATTCTGGGACTATCATCTGACATTTTAAGAAAATTGACATTATGAAAAGCAAGGGAAACCAACAAACTAGGAACCGGTTTTTGGAGGCCGACATAGGAGATTGATCCAGCGAAGGTTAAAGCAGCAACGGTTATAAAAATTAATGTTTATATTTTATTTTGGGATGAAATGTATTTATATTTTATAATATGATTGTAAGCTGACATAAGACATTCATGTTCATGTGCGTAAGGGTATATAAGTTAGTTCGGGTAGGTCATTTTGGGATATAGATGTGATAGGATTTATGCAATTGTCTTAGCGAGATCTTGATTGATAGAATGTGAATGTAATGATCTGTAGTTGGTCTTGGTTATTTGTGAAGAGGATTGGAAAGTGAATTAGGTACAGTCAGTGCTTAAACTAGAACTCATCCAGTATATCAGATACATAGTCAGAGTTCAGAATTTTGTTTGTAATTCAATATTTTATATCTACAGTTAGTGAGGCTTCTTTGTGATGAGAAGTGTGCTCTAGGTAGTGTGCCTTCCTACATGTGCTGGTCCCCTTTTATGTAATATTTATTCAACTAGCTAGTGGATAGATATTCTGGGTCACAAATCCCATCATGGTTTTTCCTCTTTAAGGGTTTCCATGTATAAATTTGTGGTGTTATGGTGTTGATCTTTATGGTTTCTTTGTTCTTCATTATATCTTGTTTATATGCTTACCGATTGTAAATTGGAAAAGTATCTAAAGGAATTAAATTCTTAATTACCCGTAGAACACTAATTCACCCCCCTCTTAGTGTTCTTGGATTCCAACAATTGGTATCAGAGCGTGGTGCCTCATAATAAGTCTAACAACTTGAGGAAGATCCTAAATCTGGAATCCATGGAGATGAGTTTGGAGAAAGAAATTGAAGTATCACTTGAAGACTATGATTTTGAAAGATTGAGGAACATGAAGCTGTAAGATGAGCTGAGATCTATAAAGGAATTCATCCTTACTCTGCAAGAGAGGTTGTCATTTGCACAAGACAAAAGGAAAGAACTCTTACAAAATCATGATGATGAAGAGAAGAATGCTTTAAAGGAACTATATCAAAACCCGAGTCAAGAAAATGGTGTCATGAAGAATGAAATGCAAGCCCTAACCATAAGGAAGTCCAAGGAGATTGAAGAATAGAAGAAGAATGAAGGAAATCTTGCCAAATCTCTAAAAGATAGATCTAGAGAATGCATTAGGTTGGCACATGAGAATGATGTGTTGAGAACTGAATTAGTACAATCTCAAAACAATGAGAAAGAGTTGGAAAGAATGTTGACAGTTCTAAGAAGTGATTTGGATGCTGCAAATGAGTACACAGACAAGTTCAAGGCTAGTTTTGCAAAGCTTCATGAGTTTGATAACTCAATGATGAACCAATAGTACCAAACCGGTACTGAGAGGGGGAATCAGTACAAACAAAAATACAGTCCAAAATCAGTTTGACAGCAAATACTCTAAATGACTGGCGAGCAGTGACACTAGTTGAAACAGAGTGTAACTGGTAAGACCCAGAATAACTAAAACAATCATAAACAAAAATACAGTCCAAAATCGGTTTGACAACAAATACTCCAAATGACTGGCGAGGGGGGGGAATCAGTACAAACAAAAATATAGTCCAAAATCGGTTTCACAAAAAATACTCCAAATGACTGGTGAGCAGTGATACTAGCTGAAACAGAGTGCAACTGGTAAGACCTAGAATAACTAAAACAATCATAAACTGGTCACTCACTAAGCTTTCCTCTTAGCTCAATACTATAGTACCATTACACCCTCATGCATGAATAGGTAAACTATTATCTGGTCTTCACAACAGTTAGTTCAGTATGTTTAATAGATAGGCATAAAACACAGAACCATCATATGCTCAACAGGTAATAACAAAGCATCACAAGATAAAAGCATCACACATGACACACATATTTTTCATGTGGAAACCCAACTGGGAAAAACCACGGTGGGGATGAATACCCACAATCTGCTTTTGAACTCTTTAGAAGTCCGCTCTATTAGGAGCCTTGTCCGATTAAAGACATTACAATAGGTTCTGCTAGGAACCGATCCTGTTAGGGATCACCCGGTTAAGGGATGGCTACAATACCCAGTTAAGGGTTAAACCCGGTTGGGGTTACCTTGTTAGAGGATTTCAAGAACTCAATAGCTAAAGGATCTCCAGAGCTCTATAGCTTCCCAGAACTCATTAACTTCGAGTTACCCAGTTAAGGGATTTGAATCAAGCCAGTTAAAGCTACCCTGTTAAGGGATTTGTATCAAGCCAATTAAGGCTACCCTGTTAAGGGATTTCACAACTGTTAAAGTGGTTAGAGATCAATAGGAATTACAATGATCTGGTAACAACACTCAATGCTAATGCAGATCCATTTTGGCTCCTCTTCACCTTCTGCAGATTCACTTTGTAGGTATCCCTTCTCTCCTTTGGTCTGGCAAGAATCACGTATCACTTCCCTTGGATACATACTCACAACTTTTTCCAACTACCTTAGAAAGAAACACAACACCAACCTTATAGGAAACAGACAGGTCGGTAGCAAAAACCCTAAACCCTAAACCTATTAGGTTAAGCAATTCAAGCGGTTCAATCTTGACCATTGAATCATACTGCATTAAATGCAACAGTCTTGAATCAATCTCAAGACATTCTCCATCATCCATTATCCACCGATTTCATGGCAGTTGATAACCCATCACGCGTTATCACCGTTTGACAAACTTTGCACATTCCCGAGGTAGATAGTAATAGTCTTCTTCATGCAAGATCCTTGACGCACATAGAGCTTACATGGCAACATGACCTGTTCTTCATTATACTGTTAACTTATCACACAAAGATCACCGATTGAGTCACACAGGCTTGAGGTACTCCAACTGGAAATCCTAAAGTGGAAACTACCTACCAACTAGTAGTCACACAGTGCTTCCATGTGTCGGTTCATCTTGAACAAATATACCGCTTCACTTTGGCATATATACCGGTTCACACATATGCCGATTCTCTCTTCTCACATACCACATATGCCGGTTCACTTCATATCACATATTGACATCAATGACAACTCGCAATATCATTATGTCCTTATACCGGTTCACATAGTGCCGACAATCTCCCCCTTTGGCATTGATGGCAATATACAAAGATATCTCTCTGCTTCACATCTTCTCCCCCATTTGCTACAGATATCTTTTCCGCTTCACTCCTTCTCCCCCTTTGACAACAATGCCAAAGTGGAGGCACAAGCAACCCTATTCCATTATGCTGCTCCCCCTGAGGAGTAGCATCCTTCAACACATCAATCAACAGAAAATTGACTATACAATACCTGACTGATGTGGAACAAATACTTTTAGTTCACCTCCTGAAGGGGCAATACCCCCAATTCACCTCCTAAATGCACAAATGTAGTCTTTGGAAGAGGCTTGGTGAATATGTCTGCTAACTGCTCCTTACTAGAAACATGTTCCAGTGCAATCTCTTTATTCTGAATCTTTTCCCTCAAGAAATGATACCTAAGCTCAAAATGCTTGGTTCTAGGATGTAAAACCGGATTCTTTGAAATATTGATAGCACTTGTGTTATCACAGAATATACTTACCAGTTCAGATACAGGGATTTTGAAGCCTTCCAGTACATGCTTCATCCAAATTGTCGGAGTGCAGTTTATGAAAGCTGCAACATACTCCGCTTCCGCTGTAGACTGAGAGATACAACTCTGCTTCTTTCTCATCCATGAGACCAATCTACCACCAAGAAAGAAAGCACCACCAATTGTGCTTTTCTGGTCATCCACATTACCTGCCCAATCAGCATCTATGAACACTTTCAAATTGAAATCATTGCTGTATGGGTACCACAATCCATAGTCAACTATTCCCTTCAGATACCTAAGAATCCGTTTGACTTCAATCAAGTGGGATTCTCTTGGACTTTTTTGGAACCTTTCAGTAATGCCAACTGCATGTGCAATATCCGGTCTGCTATGCACTATATAATGTAACTTACCAATCATTGATCGGTATTCCTTCTCATCAACTAGTGCGAAATCATCCTTTTTTGTCAATTTGAAACTGATCACCATCGGTGTACCAACCGTTTTGCTATCTTCCATGCCAAAAGTCTTCAACACCTCTTTGACATATTTGGACTGAGTGATAAAGATTCCATCTTTCATCTGCTAGATCTTCAGTCCAATGAAGAACTTAATCTCCCCTATGAGTGACATCTCAAACTCTTTCTTCATCTCATCATCAAACTCATGACTCATTTTGTCATCTCCACCAAAGATAATGTCATCAACAAAAACCTCACAGATCAGGATCTGATCTCCTTCAGACTTCAAGTAGATATTGCTATCTTCACTTGTTCTCTCAAATCCAATCTTCACAAGATGGGAATGTAGGTGCTCATACCATGCCTTAGGTGCTTGCTTTAGACCATATAAGGCTTTATGTAGTCTGCACACCATATCACTATCTTCAGATAGGGAAAACCCATCTGGTTGCTCTATATATACCTCCTCTTCAAGTACACCATTTAGGAATGCAGATTTTACATCCATTTGACATACTTTGAACCTTTTAAAAGCTGCATATGCAAGAAGCATACAAACTCCTTCCAATCTGGCTACAGGAGCAAAGGTTTCTCCATAGTCTTCTCCTTCTTCTTGAGCATATCCTTTGCACACCAATCTGGCTTTATTTCTAATCATTGTGCCATCCTCATTCAACTTGTTTTTGAACACCCATTTGGTACCAATGACATTTTTATGCTCTGGTCTAGGTACCAAGGACCATGTACCATTTTTCTCTATCTGATCAAGTTCCTCTTCCATTGCCTTGATCCAGTCTTCATCTTTATGAGCCTCTTTGAATGATTTAGGCTTAAATTCAGAGATCATACATGAGTTTTCTCTAATCTTTCTCCTTGTAAGGATTCTTGCATCCTTATCTCCTATGATCTGTTTAGGATCATGATTCAACTTGACATACTGAGGAATGGTCTTGACTGGTTCTTCTTGCTTTTCCTCTTCATCCTTATCTTCATCAGTATCTGCACTCACCAGTTCAGGAACACTGTTACTGGTACTTGGTTGACTGACAACCGGTTCCCAGAAGGTTGCAACCGGTTCATCCACAGCTTGCTCACTATCGGTTTCCTCAATTTTCTTAGAGGATTCATCAATTCTTACATTGATACTTTCCATAATTCTATGAGTCCTATTGTTGTAACACTTGAAAGCTTTACTCTTGGTGGAATATCCTAGGAATATTCCCTCATCAAATTTAGCTTCAAATTTGCCCTAATGTTCACTCCACTTGATGTAACATTTGCTACCAAATACCCTAAAGTAGCTGACCATAGGTGTCTTACCGGTCCAATACTCATAAGGAGTTTTGTCCTTACCTTTCTTGATGAGTACCTGGTTCATAGTGTAGACTACAGTGCTCACTACTTCTCTCCAAAAGGTGTGAGCAACCTTTCCTTGATTCAACATGGTTCTAGTTGCTTCAACCATAGTCTGATTATTCCTCTCTACTAGGCCATTCTGCTGTGGAGTCCAAGGGGCAGACAGTTGCCTTTTAATGCCAAATTCTTCACAATACTTGTTGAATTCACCGAAAGTGAATTCCCCTCCTTGAGTAGTTCTGAGACACTTGATTCTTTTATCGCTTTCCTTCTCCACTAATGCTCTGAAAGCCTTGAATTTCACAAAGGCTTCAGACTTGTCTTTCAAGAATGTGACCCACATCATTCTTGAGTAATCATCAGTGAGAATCATGAAGTACCTATCACCCTGCACACTTCTGGTTTTCATAGGACCACACAAATCAGTATGCACAAGATCAAGCAAGTTGTCAGCAGTGAAAGATTTACCTCTAAAGGTCGAGGAAGACATTTTCCCCATTTGACACTCTCTATAGAATGTATTATCCGGTTTTCTTAGCACCGACAACCCTCTAACTGCTTTGATCTTACTAGCCTTCACAATGTTATCAAAGTTTACATGGCAGAGTCTCCTATGCCATATCCAGCTATCATCAAGTTTAGCCATAAGACATGTACTTATATTTGCATTCAGATGAAATAGGTTACCTTTGGTCTGCATGCCGGTGGCCACCAATTTACCATCTTTTCCTTTGATTCTACAAACTCCAATCTTGAATTCTAGAGTGAGGCCACTGTCATTTAGCTAGGCAACACTTAGAAGGTTGTGTCTGAGACCATCAACCCAGTACACATTGTCAGCCATTCTTTTTCCATTCAGAGAGATGGACCCTCTTCCTTTGATCATGCATGGTGCATCATTGCCAAAGCAAACCACACCACCATCATACTCCTCCAAGGATAGAAACTTGCTCCGGTCACCTCTCATATGGTGAGAACAACCACTGTCAATGATCCACTCATTGGAATTATCAAACCGAGAGACAAGAGCCTTTTTGTCTGCCACATCTTCCTTTATAGAAACAAACACAATGTCTTCATTCTCTTCATCTTCTGATTCCTCATCTATGACACCTTCATCAATTGCCACAAAACAGTTTCTCCGGTTTCCTCCTTTGAATTTCCTGAACCTTTCTGGTTTGTCCTTGTTATCGCCATTAGGATAGTTTATAGCAATATGTCCTATCCAGTTACAAGAAAATCATTTCAAAGGTAGCTTACCTTCATATTTACCGGTTCCTTTAGGAAGCTTCCTGGCAAGGAGAGCTTCAAATGCCATTAGAATGTCCTCATCATTCATTTCTCTTCTCTGACTAGGTTCCCCACTAGTGCTAACCTCTTTTCCTTTTCTGGATGGTATAGCAGAGGTTTTGAATGCTGATTCAGTCTTTTGAACATTGCCATCAAAACTATTTAGCTTATAGGCTATTAACTTGGCTACGATGGAGTCCAATGATACTTTAGACTTGTCTATTGATCTCTGCTCCTGAATAGCAGCAACCCTTATTGCATAGACCGACAATAGGGATCTCAGGACTTTGCTTACCATAGTGGAATCTTTTATTTTACCACTTGCATTCTTGATTTCTCCAACAACTATTTTGATTCTTATTCCATACTGCTGAATGGTCTCACCTTCAACCATCCGCATATCTTCAAACTTCCCTCTCAGGCTTTCTTCCTTAGCCTGTTTCACATGTTCATCACCACCATAGATATTTTCAAGAGCATCCCATACCTCTTCAGGATTTACCTTGTCCTAAACATCAATAAACTCAATATCGGATAGACTACTGATGATGGCTTCCATGACTTGCCCATTTTCTTATATCTCTCTCTTTTGGTCATCGATGAGAGTACCGGTAGGGACAACATAGACATTCTCAACATAACTCCAGTGTTGAGCACCCATGCTTCTGATGAATATCTTCATCCTGTCTTTCCATATACCAAAATTTTCCTTGTTAAACTTTGGACCTTCCCTCTTCATCATTTGAATGGGATCTTTACCTCAAGCGGTTAAGCTTACAACACAGAGGACCTAGAGCGCTC
Organism: Cryptomeria japonica; assembly: GCF_030272615.1. NCBI lineage: Eukaryota > Viridiplantae > Streptophyta > Pinopsida > Cupressales > Cupressaceae > Cryptomeria > Cryptomeria japonica. Next base: position 479,965,235 of record NC_081409.1, read on the forward strand.
TGATACCAATTGATAACTCAATGATGAACCAATAGTACCAAACTGGTACTAAGAGGGGGGGTGAATTAGTACAAACAAAAATACAGTCCAAAACCGGTTTGACAACAAATACTCCAAATGACTGGTGAGTAGTGATACTAGCTGAAATATAGTGCAACCGGTAAGACCCAGATTAACTAAAACAATCATAAACCGGTCACTCACTAAGCTTTCCTCTTAGCTAAATACTATAGTACCATTACACCCTCATGCATGAATAGGTAAACTATCATCTGATCTTCACAACAGTTAGTTCAATATGTTTTATAGATAGGCATAAAACACAAAACCATCATATGCTTAATAGGTAATAACAAAGCATCACAAGATAAAAGCATCACACATGACACACGTATTTTTTACGTGGAAACCCAACTGGGAAAAACTACGATGGGGATGAATACCCACAATCTGCTTTTGAACTCTTTAGAAGTCTGCTTTGTTAGGAGCCTTGTCCGGTTAAAGACATTACAATAGGTTCTGCTAGGAACCGATCCTGTTAGGGATCACTTGGTTAAGGGATGGCTACAATACCTGGTTAAGGGTTAAACCCGGTTGGGGTTACCTTGTTAGAGGATTTCAAGAACTCAATAGCTAAAGGATCTCCAGAGCTCTATAGCTTCTCATAACTCATTCACTTCGAGTTACTCGGTTAAGGGATTTGAATCAAGCCGGTTAAAGGTACCCTATTAAGGGATTTGTATCAATCCAGTTAAGGCTACCCTATTAAGGGATTTCACAACTATTGAAGTGGTTAGAGATCAACAGGAATTACAATGATCTGGTAACAACACTCAATGCTAATGCAGATCCATTTTGGCTCCTCTTCACCTTCTGCACATTCAGTTTGCAGGTATCTCTTCTCTCCTTTGGTCTGGCAAGAATCACATATCACTTCCCTTGGATACACACTCACAAATTTTTCCAACCACCTTAGAAAGAAACACAACATCGACTTTATAGGAAACAAACAGTTTGGTAGCAAAAACCCTAAATCCTAAACCTGTTAGGTTAAGCAATTCAAGCGGTTCAATCCTGACCGTTGAATCATACTGCATTAAATGCAATAGTCTTGAATCGGTCTCAAGACATTCTCCATCGTCCATTATCCACCGATTTCATGGTGGCTGATAACCCATCATGCATTATCACCATTTGACAAACTTCGCACATTCCCGAGGTAGATAGGAATAGTCTTCTTCATGCAAGATCCTTCATGCGCACAGAGCTTATGTGGCAACATGACATGTTCTTCATTATACTGTTAACTCATCACACAAAGATCACTGATTGAGTCACACAGGCTTGAGGTACTCCAATAAAAAATCCTAAAGTGGAAACTATCTACCAACTGGTAGTCACACAGTGCTTCCATGTGCTGGTTCATCTTGAACAAATATACCACTTCACTTTGGCATATATACCAGTTCACACATATGCCGGTTCTCTCTTCTCACATACCACATATGCCGGTTCACTTCATAACACATATTGACATCAATAAAAAGTTGCAATATCATTATGTCCTTATACTGGTTCACATAATGCCAACAGAGTTATTGAAGAATCAAAGGGACACTGTAGACACTAGAGGTCTTGGATTTGAGCATGGAGAAATATTCGGTACAGAAAATTCGGAGAATCTACCAGAAAAATGGAATCAAATGTCACTGGTACGACAACCCAATGCACATAAATTTAATGGTATATTCTTTGTTTGCAATAATTTTGTTCATATGGAAAGTCAATGCAAAAATAGAGTGAATCAGAATAATAATTCAGGTACCGGTCAATATTTCAATTGCAAAAAGTATGGTCATAGGACATCAGATTGTAGAATGAATGTGAAATGTCATGCATGTGGAAATTTTTGACTTATGACTAATCAATGTAGGTCAAGAAATAATCAAGGTTACAACAACGCAATTCAGAAGAACATTGCCACTTGTTATACATGTAGAAAAGTAGGACATATTGCTAAATTTTGTAGTAGCAAGAACCTACCAAAAGGAAATGACAAATCCAATGAGAAGGGAAAATAAAAGGTTGATGATATCTGGAAGGAGAATAAGAAGAAATGGATAAGAAAGTCTAAGGATCAACCGGCTAAAGCATATACCCTGGTTACTCAACTGACAGAGAAGAATGTTGCTACATCGACATGAAACTCATCTGGTAACTAGGGCATTAGCCTTAGGGGGTGGCAAATTGATGACAAATATTGTATTACCCCCGGTACGAGTTTGAAAAATGTTTCAAACATTGGAGAAGTCAGTTTGAAGATTCACTAGTGCAGATTTGATGGATCTTAGATCTGATATGATATGTCAACAAGCATTTATGTCAATGAGGAATTAGGGTTCCACAGGTTAAAAGGCAAAAGTGACTCATTTTTCACCTCCAATTATTCAAAGCGAGTTGAAGGTGAACCAAGGAGATTCAGAGTGATCCTAAGTATTTCCAGGCAAATTCCAGTACATTCAGAGTGAATTTTCAAGAGCTTTTCACCGGCGAAGATTCTAAGCTATTTCTTGGTTTTCAAGCTATCTTTCTCCAAATTGCAATGCCTTCTGGATCTGCTCTTTCTCTAATAGATGTTGTTGTGCCTATTGTGGTTGATATCAAGGATCGTCTACACCTGGTATTTAAGAAATACCCTCAGATTATGAAGGTTGATGATTCGGTTAGCGCATTTTCTAGGGTTCTCGATGACGTTCTTTATGTTGAGGATGTTAGAGCATATATTCACTGCACTTTGGAGGAATTGGGCTCATCTGAGATAAAGACTATGTATATGACAATATTGTTGGATAAGAATGGTGTAATCAAACCAGAATTCAGACACTTGAAGGATCAAGGGTTGAGATGCCTGGATTTGATGATGAAATCTTCCGGTATGTGTTGAGTCGTGTTCATGGTGAGTTTATGTGGCTAGTGTAGCCTCATAAAATCACTAAGGATGCCATTTGGGAAATTACTAGTTTGCCCCAGGTTGGTCAGAGACCGGATAAGAAGGAAATCTATAACAATGAAGTCACCAAGCTAACTAGTGCTACATTCAACAATTGGTCTATGAGGATTAGCACAATCAGAGATAAGGACGTGCAATTTTCAAGCATGGTTATTGGGTATAAGGTATAACTCAATATAATCAGTTGAACTCTGTTTCTAGTTCTTGTATATACTGTGCACATAAGATGATCAATGAAAATGAAAAACACGATCTTTGCTCGTGGATGTGTGATGAATTAATTTTGAATCTTGGGAAAATCAAGGGTGAAAAGAAGGGTGTATTCTAGTATGGAATTCTTGTTGTTTGTCTGATGCTATTATTTCTCAATGAGACCCTAGGATCCAGAAAAAGGCAATAGGGAAACAAATCAAGGATACCTTAAGAAACCTAGGATAGGACAAAGAATCCACCTTATGGGGATATTTCAAGACTTTTCAGAAGGCAATGAAACAAAGGGAAAGGGTACCAAAACACATTATAGATAAGTATTCTATTGAAATTTATTTTATGGTTAAGAAGGATGAAACTCTAATGGAAGTTGTTCAACTCTAGCAGATAATATTGAGGACAATTTTCTTCTAGTTATTGATATAAATACAATTAAGATTTACGATGTAGTGGCAAAAAAAAAATTTACACCAAGTGGTGAAGCCACCAGTGCCAACGAGAAGGAACAAGAAGAAAAAGAATAGAAGGTAGAGGAGAAGGAGAAAGAAAAAGAATAGGTTTAAGTTAGGGTACCGAAACCATCATCGGTTTTTGGTCCCTCATTGTTGGCACTTGACACATCCAGTCAAGTAGATTTTAGTCATTTTGAGAAGAAGAATATTGAGCAGTTGAGCAGTTCTGAGTTAATGTTTGTTGTAACACAAAATATTATGAAGGAAGGATCAGAGGACAAGCAAGTTATATATCAATCCATTCCAATTTTGTAGTAGCTTTCCTTGGAATATAGGACTAGTCAAGTAGCTAGCCCTTTTGGCAAGCTAAAGGGTTTGACACAACACATTGCCAAGGAGTACAGAACTCTACAACAAGTGTCAAACCAACAATTGGTGGAGAGGTATAATGCAACTAGGAAGGTCACTTGTGATAACATGATCACATCTGATAAGGAAAAGCTAATAGGAGAATTGACAAGGATTGATGAAGCCCTTCATCAATGCAACAATATTTACTGATCTTGCACTAACAAAACTAAATTAACAATAGACTTGGAAGTTAAAATAAAAGAGGCTAAGGTCCGATTAGAGCATCTTGTAAATAATTTTGATGATACTTAGTCATTGACCAACACTGTTGATGGTCAAATTTTTCTTCTAGAATCAAATATTTCTTCTTTGGAGAAGGATATGGATAGGTTAATCCAGTGGGCCAGAGAATTGAGAGGTTTGGTCAGTCCCCAACTTAACACTTTATTGCTTCATAAAAGGGAATGTATGGAACAAATGAGTAATCCCACACCAGACTCATTATCAGAAGAAGAATTGCATGCCTACATACATTCTTAATGGGTTTGTATCATTTTAAGGAACATTGAAAACCAGGTGGGACACTTACTTGGGATTTTTGAAGAGTGTTTACCCTGATATATTCAAGTACATCTAGATCTTGTAAACACAAATTTTGATTCCATTCATTTCTTATCATTTCACCTAGCTTTGGCATTGCTGTCAAAGGGGGAGAGGTTGGATATGAAAAATATTAAGGGACATAAGATGTAATGTATAGCTCAGGGGGAGTAGCTTTTGGAGATCAGTTTTTGGGAAGTTTTTGGACAGGAACTAAAACAAGACTTCAATGATCCACTTTTCACATGAGTTTTTCCATCAATGCCAAAGGGGGAGATTGTAGGCAATTGACACTCATCCAGGCTTATGGTGTTGTCATTGATGGAAACACACATCATTTTGGGTTGGATACTTTATCCGGTACTCACTGGTATTCTAGGACTGACATCCATCATTTAAGAAAATTGGCATTGTGAAAAGCAAGCGAAATCAACAAACTAGGAACCGGTATTTGCAGGCCAACATAGGAGATTGATCTGGCAAAGGTTAAAGAAGCAATGGTCATAAAGATTAATGTTTTTATTTTATTTTGGGCTGACATGTATTTATATTTTGTAATATGATTATAAGTCGACATAAGGCATTCATGTTCATGTATGTAAGGGTATATAAGTCAGTTCAGTAGGTCATTTTGGTATATAGATATGTAGGATTTATGCAATTGTGTGAGCAAGATCTTGATCGACTGAACACGAATGTAATGATCTGTAGTCGGTCTTGGTTATTTGTGAAGAGGATTGGAAAGTGAATTAGGTTACCAGTAAGGAAGGAGACAATATTAACCGATACAGTCAGTGCTTAAACCAAAACTCATCCAACATATTAGATGCACACTTAGAGTTTATAATTTTGTTTGTAATTCAATATTTTATATTAGTCATCAGTGAGGCTCCTTTGTGATGAGTAGTGTGCCTTCCTGCATGTGCAGGCCCCCTTTTATGTAATAGTTATTCAACTGGCTAGTGGATAGATATTGTGGGTCACTATCTGACCATGGTTTTTCCTCTTTGAGGTTTTCCACATATAAATTTATGGTTTTATGGTGTTGATCTTTGTGGTTTCTTTGTTCTTCATTATATCTTGTTTATATGCTTACGAGTTGTTAATTAAAGAAGTATCTAAAGGATTTTAATTCTTAATTACCGATAGAACACTGATTCACCCCCCTCTCAGTGTTCTTGGATTCCAACACAAGGTTTGTCTTCAACTCTTCATCCAAATAGTATTCTCCTTCCATATCCAAAGGATCCATTTGTTCAAATAACAAGGATTTGTCTCAAGTGCTTAGGCTAGAAATAAGGGACCAAACTTTGATACCAATTGTTGAATAGTCTGGAATACTAAGACAGGGGGGGCGAATCAATATTCCCCTATAAGAAAATTAAAAAGTGAACTTCTAAAATTTAGCTTATTATCAATTAACCTTGTCCCAAAATAAATGCATGCAACATAATTGAAATGCAAGAGATACACAACAATGAGAGTGACACCAGATTTTTATACATGGAAAACACAAATGGGAAAAACCATAGAGAGGATTACTCTCAAGATAATATAACTAGTTATATGAGATTACAAGTCTTACTACTAGAGAACTCACTACCCAGAATACAACGACTTACTATCAGAAGGCTCACTACCAAGAATAGAGATAAAAAAATGAACTAAGAAAACTGCATCTACATATGCATGGGATCAATTTTTGATAAGCTCAGATATCCAAACAAATACTTGTAGCAGATCTAGTCAAGAATCTCTACAACTCAAACACAATCTGCTTGTTCCAATCCACTGTTGCACTAATTTTGCCTTTCTCCTTTAACACATGAACACTTAAACACTCTCACTCATACTTGTATTCTCACACACTCATACTTCCACTTACCACATTGATCAAATCATAACACACACACACACACACACACACACACACACACACACACACACACACACACACACACACACACACACACACACACACACACACACACACATCAAGTTGCCTTAATAACACTTTCTCCAAGAATACTTCTTCATCAATCTTCTACATGATTTCTTTCAAGAATATTCCAACGGTCAGATCACACGCTACAAGCACCAAAGTAAAAACAAAAAATAGAAAAAAATTCAAGATCATCTAGACCCAGAATGATCATATCCTTGGACTTCTACAAGCACATTTCTGAAGCATAAAAAAACAATCCAAATTGACATAAATAAATTAAGATCATGAACAACGTATTTCCAAAAGATCATCATCAGAAACCAAAAGGCAGAGGAGTGCGGAGCAGTACAAACAGTGGCAAACTCCATCAACACTGAATACACTTCTAGAGCACAACTTTCAAAGCACCAAAACAACTACCTGAATAGAATCCAAAACTAGGTCAACATGAAAAGTATATCCACATACTGGCAACAAATATTTCCAAAGAAAAATCCTTCCAAAAAATACATCTACAACATCTGAAACATCTCTACAACAGCTGTAACATACCTGCATAAACTATAACACATTTTCAACCCAACTTATCAACAAATTTCTTCATGTGCATACATACATACCTATCTTCCACTGTTCTACAACACCTTCATACAAACATATCATTGCTCTACAACATACATATATCACTACTCTGCAACACCTATACTCTTGTACACTAACTTAATATACCAGATCAATCCAGATCATCAGGTTTGACATCAATGACAACCAAACATATATTTCTAACATAACTATCCTTTTGCAATACTTGATTTTTCTCACTCTACATTTTGGTGAACCTTAAACACTTCTCTTTGTAAAAACTTGTGTAAAATCTGAAAATATCCAATGACAATTTTTTTTGTAAATTTTCCTTCTCTTTTTCCTTGAGGCTTGTTAGATCATGTGATGTGTCAGACTCTTATGAGCTTCAAAACATAGTCTATTACTTTTGAGAATATAGTAAGGAGAATTTTGTGGAGCTTGAATATGTCTGAAACAAGACACATCCATAGTCCTCCTAGACTAGGACCAATGTTTTTGTACAATCCTTACTTTGGTAATGGTGTTCCTATATTTCTGAATCCTTTACCAAACTCTCACTCAATCTCCTCCACCTTTAGATCATGATGTTTCTTTCAAGGTTCTCTTTGAGTAGGTCAAATATTTGGAGGTGAGCTTGAGGGATTTTCAAGAATTTCTTAACCAAGATTATTTTAACACTTATGCATTCCCTATTATTGGGAATCTAAGATACTTACTCATTTGAAATTAGAAGGGCCTTGAGTATCTACATACACTAAAATATATAGTTGAGACTCCTGTATTGTTGGCAAATAAACAAGTTCAATACCAAAGATTATGAAGATCACTCTCTATTAAATAAACCATTCAAAGTATGAGATACCAAGCTTGGCCAACTACACCATGAAAATTTGGAACTTATATGTAACTTTGAAAATTAAGTTGCCTTAATGTGGAAAACCATTCTTAGATCCTTCTTCTTAATGATGCCAAAAATTGGCCTACATATAATATTTAATAACCCTATCTTACATGAACTTAAGTATCATAATCAACAGTCAATGTGATTACAACTCTTATACTTCAATTATCCTCTTTTCTTCCAACATGGAAGCACCTATGTTCTTGTGAACAACTTCCTTATGCCTCCCACATAGCCTTGTTCATGCAGATTAACTCTACACACAATTGTCTCTCATATTTTGTACATCAAAAGAATTATATTTATAAAATGGAAAGAGCTTCAAAATCACAAATAAAGGTGTACAAATAAGTCTCTTCATTTATAATAACCACAACCCATGGATTACCTTCATAGGAGCTAAAAGGACACATATTCTAGATCCAATACTTTCCCTCCAATTTAGGCACCCAATCTTACAATATAAACATTATATTATTAATAAATTATAGAATAGCAACATACAACAATTGCCTCTTCCAAGACCCCATTTGGAGAAACCCAAAGGTCACTCATTTGTCCACTTCCTAAGTAATTAATTATCCCATTTTAGGTATCCATATTTGACGAAAAATAATATTAAATAGTTATGTTTACAACCCACCTTTATTTCTGCTAGTGGAACTCATCACTCCTTAAGAATGTATTACAAATTATAGTGAGAATAAATATTTCAAATATAATTTCCTAATATACCCTAAGTTCCATAGGAAACTTTCCAAGGATGTTGTAACGATGCCATAAGATTTTCAAGGTAAATAACACCTTAGTCCTAACATTCTCCCAATTAATATCATGCATTGTAAATACACCCATAGGAATCACAAACAAGGAAAAAGAATCCATTAACCATCAATGTACCATCTCAATCTTTGACCTTTCTTTCTTTCTCCAATAAGATACCTACCAAATAAACCGTGATAACCACCATCAAGCAAAAAAATCCTCACATCCTCCAAAATGCCACATATGGAAGAAAAATAAACATGCCAAGCAAACCATATTAACTGTCACTAAAACCTACACCAATCTTTACATGAAGATAAGCATTAGACTCAAATAATTAAAAAAGGCTCTAAGTAACTATCATACTCATACCACATAGAATAGAAACCATAGCAAAGTGCAATACATCCAAGCTAATCATACCTTAAACAAGGGTGTACCATCATAGATAAAAGTTCATGCCATCTACCAAATGTCAAATGAACTATATCAACTATCACTGAAATCTACACCAATATTTACATTAACATAAGCACTAGACTTATATGACAACAAAGGCTCTGAGTAACCGCCATACTCATACCACCTAGAATAGAAACTACAACAAATTGTAGCACATCCAAGTTAATCATACCTCAAACAAGGTAATACCATCATAGATAAAACTTTATGCCATTAACATATCAAATCTAACTCTACAATCGAGTTTTTGTATATCCATCCTCCTATCTCAATGTGACATACTAGTGCACAAATGACTATAGATAAGACCGACTAACAATTTGTGCATCAACACTGAAACAATCTCTTGGATATAAAAAGTCCACATTTGAGTCATCCCATTGCAACAAAATAGGTGATCAACTCACACAACTACATAACTCATAGATATAAACACTTAAAATGGAAAGTCATCATCACATTAGTAATCAAACAACCAAGATGTCAAATATGATAACCAAACATATATTTAAAAACTCCCACTACATGAGTAATTTCAAATCTAAAAAAATAAGTTAAATCGTATTAAATCTATCTTACTTCACATAGAGAATGTTGTTGGTTCCTCTATCACATAGTGCGAAGGAAATATACACTAATTTGTAAATCCTATGAACAAATATGTTATAGTACCTCTCTCACCATCAGTCTCCATATCTCTCCTAATTTCTTCACACTCAACCATGTTAATACAACCATCTAGGAAAAAGAACAGGAAGAGAGAACTTATACAAATCAAATGATATCCTTGTTCCACACTAAAATGCACCAATATGTGTAATGTAAGATATCCTTCAACATCTTCATACTTAAAGGATATCAACATCTAATATTCGAATCAAATAAAGCATGGCATAAATTTATGTAATCGTTTCATATACCAAAGGTAAATCAAACAAACCTTGACCATTCCTACAACAAAGGAAAATATACCTTGGAAAGGTACAATACATTTTTTTTGTACCTCACTAAATAGGTCCATAGAACTAGATCAATAGCTCAAGGTAGACAACAAGGAGAACAAAATAATCCATAAAAACATGCATCGTCTTCTCAAAAAGTCCTCATAACCACTACATTCGAGGTTAGTTCACATGAGAAGACAAGATACAAAATAAAGAATAGATTTGATAACCAAGTTTGCGATAACTTTTAGACCATTCACTTGTCAATTAGACTAAGATTGAGAATAAACAATTTTCCATGAGCATACAACACCAAGAAATAAAGCTTATAATAAATGACAATCTTCTCTTCAAGTCCATAATTTATTCACATCCATAACTAGGTGTAGGCTCCTTGATATCTCTATTGATATCAACATCAAAGAGTAAGAATCTCGACACACAATCCCATAAAATATGAGATCTCATATTCTCACCCAAGTCTCTCTAGTCTCCATGAGCATCCACCAATTCATGCTAACTTCAAATGCAATCTTGGAAAATCATGAAGCTTTGAGAAGATGATAAATATTCAAAACCATAGAGAACCAACAAGATCATTGTCAAAGATTCAACAATAAGATCACAAAAATATCATGACATCGTGATCTAACATCTCCTCAAAGGAATATCATATTATCCAAAGAACATATCATAAACTAATACCTCATCAAGGACTCAAGAGTCCTCCATGACAAACTAAGATGTCACAATATCCAAACCACATGAAGATAGCCATCCATCATCAAATGATGAATCCACATCACTATGAAATCTCCCACTAAGCTATGTAACCAAACTCTCCAGGAATCATGATAACCATATCCTAAGTGAAGATCTTTCATGGCCTCAACATATTCAAAGAACTCAACACCAAGAGCTATAAAAGGAAAGAGTCAAACCATGGTCTCCAAACCAAGGAGATACAACTACACTTCCTTTGTCAATAGAACCATAGATATTAAACTCTCATTGCAATCTAAAGGAAAAATCCAAGAGTTTCACATGACACCAACACCCATTGCAAAAGGTCATCCATCTTTTAATCAAAGATTTCTATGGCTCACTACACAATGCAATAACATAGCTTAGAACCCAAATCTCAAAACAAATAAGATTGAACACATTATGTAAGTGATAAAGCTCCCATTAAAAGTGATAGAAAATTACACATGACATCATGAACTAAATCATTGCCAAAATCTCACTTTAAGTGAACAAATCTTCACATGCACCAGAATCCAGTACAAAGATTTAAATGAACAACTATATCACATACTCCCAACAATTTATTTTGTCACTGTAATCAACATACTAGTGTAATAATGGTGACCAAGTACAAGGCCCACCAAAACAAATCCTCATCGGGAAATTTACAAGATCAACACATACACAACATCTGAAAGGAGATACATAATCAATGCTCTAGTCTTAAACAATTGAAAGATTGAACCCTACATTAATATCATGCATAATAGAGATAATCATTCATAACACATGGATTTATAAGTCTCAAACACCACAATCAATTCTATATTTTATTTTCCAAATAAAATCACATAGGATTAACCATAGATGAATAAGAACCCTCCAAGCAACCATGAAAACCTATAACTATCTTCATATAGAGCACCCTGAATACAGTCTTATCATAGATATACATACCACAAATTTTAGTTAAGATATACATTTGCAAAACCATCTCCATAAATATAAAATCCACTTTCACATCTAGACATTTACTTTAAACACATTATCTATATAATGAAATAAGTATAGATCTAGAAACCAACAACTAAAAACAAAGAGAACATTGTAAAAAAATAGGTAAACCAAGTTGTCTTAGATATCAAAACATATGGAATTTATCATCTCCACAACTCAAAGAGTTCAATGGCTCATCTTCTAGTGCTTTCATGTAATTATGGGCTAAACCATGAACCCAACATAAGCACTTCATTTTGTAGTCCAAATAGTCTATATTTCTCCATGTTACTAGGATGTTAATACTCATCCAATATGAACACCTTCTCACTACACATGGCCAAAATCCAAAGGAATAAAACCATCCAACAAGAGGATACACACATATTATCAAACAAGAGCTCTAGGCTACCAAACCATAACCAACTCCTTGAAGATCCACAATTATGAGCTTCCAATGCCCAATATATATCACATAGATAATATCCATGGCTTCTAATCTCACAAATATCAAAAATAAATTTAAATCATAGAACATACGTTGCAGCCCCATATAGCCTTCCAACAACCTTTAAATCCTAGAAATAGATTTCCACAAGCTTGCTAAGATGAGAAACCAAAAATAGAGGAATACCCAAAACTAGTTAACCTTCAGCTCTAATACCAAATGTTGGGAAATAAATAGGTTCAATACAAAAATTGTGAAGATCAATATGTATCCAATAGACCAATCAAAGGATGTGATACAAGGCATGGACAAAAACACCATGCAAATTTGAAACTTATATGCAAATATGAAGATTAAGTTTCCTTAACGCGGAAAACTATTCTTAGATCCTTCTTCTTAATTACACCAACAATCAACCAATATATCATGCTTAATAACTCTATCTTATGTGAACTTATAAAAATAATAAATAAATAATAACATCCAGAAGATAGAAATAATAAGGAAAGAATCAACAACATAACAACACTACATAATACATGATTTACAAGGAGAAACCCTTGCGATAAAAATAACTTCATAAAGAAGAGAGGCTAATTATGAATTATCAATAATAAATGTGATTATAATGTATCCAATTCCATTCTCCTCTTTTCCTACATGGTAGAATGTGTACCTATGAACAACCTCCTTATGCCTCCCACCTATCCTTGTTCCTACAAATTAACTCTACATACAACTGCTTCTCACATTTTCTACATCCAGAGAACTATTTTTATAGAATGGAAAGAGCTCAAAAATCACCAATAAATGTGAACAAATAAGGATTTTCATTCTAACAACAACAACCTTTATATTACCTCCACAAAATTTGAAAGGACATTGGATTTTGGCTCCAATAATTTCCCTCCAACTTGGGAACCCAATCTTGCAAGATAAACATTACATTATATGTAATAAATGGCTAAATACAAAGAGACACATGTTGCATCTTCCAAGCCCCAACTTAGAGAAGTGCAAAAGTCACTCATTTGTCCACTTTCTAGGTCATTAATGTTCCCATTCTAGGCATCCACATATGGGAAAAACAAGAAATAATTGTGTGCACAACCCACCTTTATACTTTCTAGTGGAGCCCATAAACTCTTATGAGTGTATTACAAACAATAGTGAGAATAAATATTTCAAATATATTTTCCCAATACATTCTAAGTGCCATAAAACACTTTCCAAGGATGTTGGAACCATGCTATAGAATTTATAAGGTAGATGGAACCTTAATCCTAGCATGCATCATCATACACATAAATCTTAGATGAATCTCTTGAAGCTCAAACACCATTGGTATATAGTTGACTGTGACCATGCCAAAAGTGTTTGTGCATATGGTTGATACTAATCCTATAACAACTCCCATTTCTTCTAATAATCCCACTAGTACTATGTATGTTCCTCCTCTAATTCCTTCCATTAGTGTATCTCAACCTCATTTGGGGTAGATATCCCTTCTTTGTAGATATCCCTTCTTTGCCTGCTTCCATTTTTCTAATTACCATAGTTTAAGCTTTTATTTCTATGCCTAAGTCACCTCCATTGAACCCTGTCCTTAATACTTTGTTGCAAAATATGGGTCAAATGCAATCACAATTATCTAATTTAACCAATTTTGATTCCTAGTCTACCCTAGAACTATATTATCAATGGATCCCTTGAGCCTTGAACATTATTAACACACATTTACCTCAATGACTAGAGATACCAATTTTTTACAAGTACAATGGTAGAGGAGATCTATAGACATGTGTGTCTTTTTTCATTACACTTTGTATTGATTTTTTATATCAGGATCACCTACTCGTAAAACTCTTTCCATGATCTCTCAAAGATACCACATTGGATTAGTTTTGTTCACTTCTAGATAACTCTGTCTTTATATTTTAGTAATTAATGAATCAATTCCTTCAATTTTTTCATGCTAATATTGTACCTAATACCTCTTTCACTGATTGTTCATTGGAAAAAAGGTCCTCATGAGAAGGTCATTGATTTAATTTCTAGGTATCAATCTCTTTATTTCCATATCCCCTATTCACTACATGATCATATCATCTAGTGCGTGTTTATAGGTAATCTACAACTAAGATTGAGGGAGAAAGTCCTTCTAATGAAGTATTCTTCTTTTCCACATCTATTTATTATATAGCATGACTACTAATAGACCTTGAGATTGTATGGGGGTTGTACCTCATCCTCTCATCTCGATAGCCATGGAGCTATGCATTCCTTTGTTGGGATAATGAAAGATAAAGCTATATCTAATGTCATAACAATACCTTGGGCTTAAGAGCACATTAGGCTCACAATGTAATAGAATCTTTATAAAATTATTTGATTAATATCAAAGTGTGTTGCAAAAGTTACTGAAATATAATCTAATGACACTTACAAAGATAAGACCACTCTTGGACAACAAACTATATCTTAGTTGGCATGATACACAATTTTTTTCGAATACCACCATGTGTCTATTCATAAGATTGAGCATTGTATATGTCTTCATCAAGTTATACAAGACCACATAGATAATTCTACCATCATTATCAATGGTAAATAATAGAATTCAAATAGACTAGTTGCTAAGCCTAATAGTTAGTGTAAACACATAAATTTTGTCCACTAAATTAAATAAATATTTAATATTTATTTAATACACTAATATTCTTCTATTAATTAAATGTAATTAATTCATTTCAACCTATTGTTATAGTCTAAATAAATAAATTTCATATATATATTTAATTGCTAAGCTATAGTCCAAAATATTAAATAAATTAGTAAAATTATTTAATTCCCCTTTCCTCTCATTTAAATAAATTAACATTTATTTAAAATCCCTAACCAAATCCCTATTTAAATAAATTAAATATTTATTTAAAAATCCCATCCACTTTCATTATCCTACAAATGCAAGTTGCACCCATTATTTTAATCAAATAAATTATTTAATTAAAAACCTATTTATCCTCATCCACTTGCCAAGTTCACTTGCATGCCTAAACTTCTTCTAGATTCTTCTAAGCCCTTCTAATCACTTGCACAATCATAATCCCAAATTAACCCCCAACCCATCATCTCATCCATTTAAGGCTCTTACAAAGACTTAAATCCTTCCTTTCTTCAACAAGTTAACCCACATTGGTTTTGTCCCTTTGGTCAAGGCCTAACCATGGGTAAAATTTTCTCAAGAGTTTACCCATTGGATAATAGCTTTATCTCATAACCCCAAACATCCATGATAACCTTCATGTCTTCTCAAGCATTTAATTCTTCTTCCCTCTGCTCTCAACCCTCTCATGATGCCACTTGTCACCATTGCATTGGTGGAAGTTGCAAACATGGATTGAAGATCATGCAATCCTATCCCTCCATAAGCCAGATCAATCTTGACCTTCCAATTAACTATTTTACCTATAAATAGAACTCTCATTCTCAAAAAAAGGAGGAAGCATTTTTATCATTGTTACTATAGTTACATAGGCATTCACACTTAAGCTTTCTCATAGAAACATTACTCTTTTGCATTAGCATAGTAATAAGAGTTCATATTCAACCCTTTCAATACTCCATTTTGCATCCATGGCTTCATGGTAAACTAAGATCTACACTCACACCTTTGGATCTTGGAGAGGAGAAGAACAAGGGAGAGGCAACAAGAGAATCATTAGGAGTATCTTAGGGAGTCTTCTTGCTTCTCTTTCATTTGTTTATGCTTCCTTTGTATGCTTTTATCTCTTTTGATATGCATTTGAAGGATTTTAGTTTATTTGTTTTAGTTTTTGGTAAGAAACTAACTTATTAACTCTTGAGCTTTATTTTTGACTATGTCCCCTTTCATGTGCATAGTTAGTTGTAAATATAATTAGATCCCTTTCCTGTACATTCTTCTAATTTAATAAGTAATCTTCTCCTTCTACTGCATCGACTAGTTTTTGAGCATGTTAATATGGTCACTATAACTCTTATCTCTCATCCAAGTCATAAAGTGAACCCTCATAATATATTATTCATGCCAAATGAATTGCCTTATAATGAAGAGTATGATCCATTCTTCATTCATGATCAAATCAATTATAATCTAGTCATTGGTCTTATGGTTAATCCTATTAGAAAGGTCATTGTGATAATGGAAGAATTTTTTTTCATTAATAGTATTGATAAGGAGAGGTATCGGGAGTCTAAATATACCATTCGTACTCATGCCAATATTTCTTTAAGGCCTCTTGTTTAATTTATTTGATAGTCATTGTGGGATGCAAGACTATGGATGCTATATTTGTTGTGATACCCAAGTTTAATATATTTAGGGTGAACCTAGGCATTCCTTGGCTAGTTTCTATGAATTCAATCACCTCAATCATCAACAAGTATTTGAGTTTTTCTCATGAGTGTGATGTAAATACTATATAGGATACTAGATACAAACCATTGGTATCATGTGGGGGATTTTTGGTTGACCATTTCTAGCCTAATCTTGTAGGGACCATGTTACCCTATGGTGACTTTTTATTGTATAATTGTAAATTGTAACTGTGTGTGTGAAAAAGTGAAAAGAAGTCTGATAGCTATAGGCACAACACTTCAATTAAGTCATTACATCTATGGTTAGTAAATCAATAATCAATAAATAATAAATCATAACAAAGCGACTAATTGCCTTCTAAAAGATGCAAGTATAAGATTGCTCTCAGATTTTTATAAGCAATACCAGTGACTAGACTGCACCAAGATGAAGGATTTAATCTATATGAGCATGATAATAAACTATATGGATGCAAGATGGATGAATAATTCAAGCAATAGTGATTCAAGCAATATAGATTCAAGAAATAAGGGAATAAACTAAATATGGATGCAAATAATCAAAAAAGCACAATGTATTCAATGACTCCAAAGCAAAATCAACATAATAATAATAATCTCCAAGCGGGTTCACAAAAATCTCTGGGGTGTTTTGGATGTGAGCTGAAGGTTGAATTTATAGAGAATTCTCTAGAGAGATAATGAAAAAGCTCAATTTAGGATTAATTGAAAATAATTGAGAAATCAGGTTCAGTTAACCTTGAGATAGATTCCAATTATAGTTTAATTGAAATGCATTTAGATAGGAAGTTCAAGTTGCATTAGAAATAAGAATTAATTAATTCCATGCATTTGTGATAAAAATAGATAATTCTTGGATTTATTGAAGAAAAGATCCTTTTCAATGCAACTGAACTTCTTTTTCTGAAAAGCTTTGAGTTCCAATTTTAGAGAATAATCAATAATTCAATTAATTGCTTTTCTAATTTCAAGTTCTCAATTTAGAAGAAAGAAATAATATCTCAAGTTTGATTTCTCTCAACTCAATTCTTTTATTTTATTTTCAATTTAACTTTTGCTTTGTGATTAATTCCTCTTTTGTAATAAATTAATTCCTTTTTTGTATGATTAAATGGCAAATTTATTAATTAATTAAATATACTAGGATATTTAATAAATTAAACAAGATAATTGATCAAAAGTGATAATCTTGGAATGATTTAATTAATTAAATAAATATTTAATTAATATAGAGTAATTAACTTGCCATGTGACATTTGATGATTAAAGAATTAATAATGTGCTCAAAGTTGATTTAATTGCCTTTGGCTAGGACCTTGGTGATGTTGTCGAGATTAGGGGCCCATGGTTTAGATGACCAATTTTAGGGTATTGCATTTGTCCCTCTTTGAATTAATGTGCAAGCAATGTGTTGGTTCAAAGAATATGTGATGTCTAGGAGATACCAGTTCTGAACTTGATTGATCATGAACCAGATGAAGAGCAAGGTGTTTAGCTTGATTGGAAGCGATGAAGCTGAACATAGTCTGATTAAAGAGAAACTGATCCCAAACTTGATTGAACTAGGAATGATAGGGAGCAAAGATACCAAACTTGAACTTGATTGATCAAGAAACAGATCTTACTGATCTAGAACTTGATTGAACTAGACATAGTGAGTGAAGATAAAATTGATCTTGAACTTGATGGATCAAGACATGATGAGTGAAGATAATCTGTCCAGCTTGATTTGATGCGATGAAACTGAACACCTTCTTAGATTGAGCGTGTGATCAAAGATACTCTTTAAAATTTTGATTGAGTTTAAACGAATAATCAGCTTGATGAAAAGCGATGAAACTGATTAACATTAAGAGACTGATTTAGATAAAGACAATATCAGCTTGATTTGAAGCCATAAAATTGGTATGCCTCTAGTGATTGATTTGATTCAGATGATTGAGAGATCTCAACTTGATGTGAAGTGATGAAGCTGAGATGCCCCTTAGCAATAAGAATTTGATTTTCTTTAGTTGAAAAGATTTTTTTGCTTGACTTTTGATGAAGATTTGAAAATTTTATCATCTTTGAAGATATGAGATCATGAGGTCATGAGTATGCCCCCTCGGGAGCGAAATCGAAAGATGGCAAGGGTACATGATTATAGACAATTTTTGGTGATGATAATTATTTGAGCATAAATTGATTCTGAGGAATTTTTGAAAATTGATGTTTGAAGTTGAGCGCAAAGTTGTTTTGTAGAATGAAATTGAGATTCAACGTTGATTACTAAGAAATTGGGTGCAATTTGAAGAAAGAATGAGCTTTTGATGAAAAAGCGCTAAGTGGTCCAAATTGTTAAATTGACTAGGAAAATGATCTCGTATTTTGATTTTGATCCCGAAAATGGAATCATAATGAGCAAATTAGCTAAGGGTACAATTTTCATGTCCATCGAAGGAAGTTGAAAAATTAGGGTTTTGGCTATATATGGGGTAAAAGTGTCATTTTCAATTCATTTTAACCCTCCAAGTTTGAAAATTCAAAAAGCCTTCTGCGAAGAAAAATGGTGATTCCCACTCGTGAGCATCGATTCGAGCAGTAGAGACGACATAATCGACCTCGGGACTATGAGCCAGTGGTAAGTGATCGATCTTAAGTCTTTTATTCATTTCATTTTTGAATTTTTTTGTTTAATTTTTCAATTTTTAGCACATTTAAAGTCAGTCATTCTCGTTTTGTCATGCGAGATAGGATCATGTCTCATATGATAAACTGATGAAGTTTGTTTTGTCATTTACGCCTACTAGTTTTGTCATTCGAGGGCTACCCTTGTATCGTACGACAGCATTCAAAAGAGCCTCTTTTGTCATCCTATGTGTAGTCTTGTATCGTATGGGAGTCTTTTGTCATACAAAGCCCATTCCTGACTCATACGAGTTTCTGCCCTTCTGTGTTTTATCATTTGGAAAATAGTGAGTATTTTTTAAGGTGCAAACTTGAAATTTTCCTTATGCAATTGGCGTAGTTAAATTTGCGTGATGTTTTACTTCTCTTATAAGCTTATTTGAAATATTTCATGATGCTTCGTTGTTTGATTTTTGCAGGTTCGATTGCCTCATGTTATTTTTAGATGTGTCTATCCACCAATGATGACTTTAGTGCGGCAGTGTTAGATGTTGACCGAGCACATATTGATTTGTGTGGATTCACCCACCTTCTTGATTTACCTGATATCTGTGTGAATCATGGTATGCTCATGATGTTAGTAGAGAGATTTCATTTTGAGCATAACATGTTCCATTTGCCAGTTGGCTAGATGACCATCACTCCCGAGGATGTTTACAGGATTCTCCGTATCCCTTTTGTTGGGGGTAAGGGAGATTATTATGCAACACAACTTCCTGGATTACAGGCTGTCAGACATGTTTTCAGGGATCCAAATATTTTGACACGTTCTATCAGTTGGGACGTGATGATGAGTAGGTATAGTGAGGATTTTCCACTTTCTTGCGTCTTGGTAGGGTTTATTGGTTGTTTTCTTATGCCAGATAGGGGACAACAAGGATTTTTGTGTGGATGGGGCAAGATGCTGGAGAGGTGTTTTGAGACCCCTCAGAGATTAGGCTAGGGTTCTTGTATATTAGCACACATGTATCGTGAGATGCATGAGATTGTTTATAGGGAGGGGAAGAGCATGGCTGTTGGAGTTTTGATTTTATAGGTATGGGCTTGGGAGCACCTCCCAGTATGCAGGTTGATTGTAGATGATGACAAAGATCCTAGTCAACCTATTATATATAGATATTCAGGTTATATTACTCAGCCCCATCTAGGAAAGACAGTTTTTTAGAGACGTCGGCTAGATGACTTGATAGCCGTTATATGGAGACCTTACAGGGGTTTAGAGCTGTGGGATGATTGGAGGATTGTTCGGAGAGATATATTTGTTACTCATCCACTCATTGGCAGATCGTAGACTATGGTTGAGTGATTCGTGGTTTCTCGAGTGATGAGGCAGTATGGTAGACCTCAGGGGATCTTGCAGGAGTTCACTGCATACATGCAATATGTTGATGAGAAGAGGCAGGGATGGGCACCGAGGTTATCTTATGCCTTAGGTATGCAGGAGTTGATTCAATTATAGTGACTTCGGTGGGATTACATGGATGATATTGCAGATGCGGGGGTATTGCCCTAGTACAGGGATTGATTCCAACAACACCCTTTCCCTAGATTCACTGATCCAACAGAGCAGACACCTCGTATTAAGGAGGTAGAGGATGATGCCCCCGCACAGGGACATGGACATGGGCAGAGGCAGGGATAGAGAGTGGATGCTCTGAGGTAGACAAGTGGTAATCCTAGTGCTAGTAGCAACAAGGTTCTAGCTAGAGGTAGACATCAGAGGGGTGAGGGTGGATCCCTATGGCATGTTGGTGTTAGGTTGGGTGGAAGTGAGGAGGAGTGAGTAGCTCCTAGATAGGTTAGGTAGAGATGGGAGGAGCAGGGTGGAGCTAGAGGTGGAGATGGTGGTGGAGAGCCTGCGAGAGAGCAGGGGGTAGATGCAACATGGTTGATGAGAGCACGTCTAGCAGATCTATAGTCACAGTTGATAGTGGCACAGACTCAGCTTGCAGAGCAAGATCAACAGCTAGCAGATCTTATAGTGGAGAGAGATCACTAGGTTACAATGATGAGGGTAGAGAGAGACACTCTTCAATAGGAGGTTTTGCACCAGACCAGTTGGGTGACTTATTAGGTTGCAGCTTATAGTGTAGCTATTTCTATAGCGCAGCAGGTTGTACCCTCCTCATAGTACATGGCATGATCAGAGGGAGCACGAGCACCTCGTCAAGATCCTGGTCAGTAGGCTCCTCCTCCTCCACCACCTGGCAATGAGGGAGAGACCGAGAGCTAGATATTCCTTTTGTAGCTCTGATATTTTTTATAGACACACCCATTTTTTATAGCCCTTACGATTCTTGCTCTGATGGGAGTTTGTATATGTCAGTTGACATTATTATGTACTCTGAGACTTGATGATTATATATATATATAAGAGATCTGATTGGACTTCATAGTACTTGTGTTGATCGATTATGAGATGTCTTCTATATGCTTTAATCTATATGTATGCATATCTATTTAGCATGGATGTATGTAATACAGATGAATATGAATGTTTGTTTATGTTTCTTTTCATATGCAAATAAATGATGAAAATGAGTAATGAGTAATGCAAATTTTCTTTTTCTCTATGCAATAAGATGAATGCGAATGAGTGATAATGAAATGTATGAATCTATATAAGATGCTTATGTATGCAGCTAACATCTCAATACACAAGTACTCGATTAGAGAAATGATGAAAAAGAAACTGCTTAGCTAAGAAATGATGATGCATCCAACTCTCATTCAGAAGATAATGAGATTATTACCATACCAAAATCACTCTAAATTTACAAAATACATAATGAAATGCAAAATGAGATGGAAAATTAAATGCAACCTAAACCTAGTCACTGGATTTAAAATGCTTAAGTTTCATCACTAAGCATAACAAACATAACAAGTAGATTAGAGTTCCTTTCTTTTCATGTGCAATATTAATTATCTTGTCCACAATGACCCTTTTTTTGTTCATATCCTTGGACAGATTTTGCAGGGACCCGGATTGCATGATAAAGAAATTCCCTCAAAATAGACAAAGAAACGATGGGAACCTCCCTATAGCATACAAATAAGTGGAGTCGAGGTATGTGTGGCAATTTCACCTTCATGTGAAGCTCTTATCACAGACACCTAGCTTATTAGATGTTTCCATATGATCAGAATCACTCCTACAAGCAGAAAACAAAGAAAATATTATGCCCCCAATCCTTGCTTCTCTTAGTCAAGATAAACTTCCTCGAGTTACTCTAAGGGATAATAATCGAAAACCAATATAAAAGACAACATATAAAGAAATTTTTTCATGCATAGCTCAAACTGTTTAGTGATTGTTTTCCGTTATGTTGTTTTGCTTGTTTACTCAGCTATAAAACTCTTCAGTAGTCAGGAGATAGGTGACTAACTCGGAGTGGACGACCAAGTTTCACTGATAGAAAGATGACTTGGTTGATATTTCTTAGGACATGTAAATTGCTTTGTCGATTAACCTAAGATTAGGACATTAATCAGTTTCAAGCCATGGGGGTTCCAATGAACCAAAATGTCACAAAAGTGACTGAAATATGTACAAGCAATAATAAAGATACATGAAAGCGGGAAATGCCAATGTTGTGTTGAGTACAAGAGGTGCCTGTTTGCCAGGTTTTCACTTGCTTGGCAGAGATTCCTTTTTTTTTTACCAAGGTGCCTGTTTATCAAGTTTTCACTAGGGCATTTTTTTCTTTTTCTCTCTTTTTTTTTTTTAGGACTTTTTATGATTTTTTTCAGGACTTTTTTAGCTGTACAGGTTGCTTGGAGTAGAGAATGCTAAGTGAATAATTTCTTCAAATGGATGGTGTTAATCGATTCACGGAGTTGTTCTCCTTTCAATGATGAGAGCTAATAGGCACCAGAGCAAAATACTATAGTAACGATGTAGGGACCCAGCTAGTTGGGTTCAAACTTCCCTTTGTTGTCTCAAAACTATTGATTTTTAGGATTTTCTCTCAGAACTAGGTCACCAACCTGAAATTCTCTTTGTCGAACCTTCTTGTTATATCCTCTAGACATTCTCTTTTGATACACTTTGAGATGATCAAGTGCCACTTGCTGATGTTCATCCAGCAATTTGAGTTCTTGCAATCTAGATACCCTATAGTCTTCATCAGTAACAAGACCTTGGAAAGAAACTCTTAGAGATGGTATTTCTACTTCAATAGGTAATACTTCTTTGGACCCATACACCAAAGAAAAAGGTGTAGCCCCAGTAGGTGTTCTGATACTTGTTCAATAAGCCCATAATGCAGGATTTAGCTGCAGATGCCAATCCTTCCCAGATTTGTTTACTGTTTTGTGTAAGATAGTCAATAGGTTTTTGTTAGATACCTCAGCTTTTCCATTACCTTGAGGGTAATATTTAGATGATTAGTGTTATTTAATTTTGAATTTCTCATAGAGCTCATCCAGATCTTTATTCTTGAATTGTCCTCCATTGTCAGTCACGATGGACAAAGGTATCCCATACTTGAAAATGATATGGTTTAGAATGAACAGAGCTACTTGTTTACCAGTTGCTTTGGTGAGTAGAACCACTTCTACCCACTTAGTGAAGTACTCAATGGCAGTTATGATAAACTTGTGTTCATTGGATGATGCAGGATAGATCTGACCAATGAGATCAAAGGCCCATTGTTGGAAAGGCCAATGTGTGATGAAGGGTATGAGATCCCTTGTTGAAGCATGTATGAGATTTCCATGTAGCTAACATTTCTCACAAGTTTTAGAAAAAAATATAGCATCCTTCTCCATGCCTGGCCAATATTAGCCAGCCTTTAGTAGTTTCTGAGCTAAAGTAAGACCATTCAAATGAGATCCACAAATACATTCATGGACTTCTGATAATGCACATTTAGACTCTTTAGTTTCTAGACACCTAAGAAATGTACCATCCAAACCTCATCTAAATAGATTGTTAGCAATGATAACATACCGCAAAGCATTTTAGGTTAGGTTTATTTTCTCATTACGGGTAAGATTTTTCAAGGATAATTTGGTCTCATAGATGAGAGTAAATGTGGTTGTATCAGGATGAGTCATGTCCAATAATAGAACAGACTATTTGGGTCTCAAGAGAATCATAAGTAGGGTAATGTAACTCTTCCACTAGGAATTCAAAGCAAAAATTGGATTCTTGTAACTCATGTATAGACGTCAAGGTGGCCATAGCATCTGCTGCTCTGTTTGTAGATCTGGGGATCTGTTGGAATGATACAAAAGAAAAATATTTATTGAGATCATCCACCATTCTCTTATAAGGCATTAATTTCTCATCTTGAGTCTGATATGTATCATTGATTTGATTGATGATCAACTGAGAATCTCCATAGATGTGTAATTCTGCAACCTTCCATTCTATAGCTAGCTTTATCCTATTTACCAAAGCTTCATATTCTACAATGTTGTTTGTGCAAGGGAACAAAATCTTATAAGACTTTAGGATTGAATACTTTTGGGGAGTAATAAAGTGTATTCCAACACTGGAACCATTTTGAGTGAAAGACCCATCAAAGAACATCTTCCAGGGTTGTTGAGTAAGGTGCATTATTGATTCATCTGGAAACTCTATATGCAGCGGTTGAGTGTATTGAAGTGGAGCTTCAACAAGTTGATTTGCAATTACCCGTCCTTTTATGGCTTTGCATTCCACATATTCAATATCAAACTCTGTAAGGATCATGGCCCATTTTGCCAATCTTCTTGTAAGTGTTGCTTTGTTGAGAAGATATTTGAGAAGAGCAATTTTAGCCACCAACTTGATTGAATGTGCTAACATGTAGTGTCTCAATTTTTGTGATGAAAAGACTAATGCCAAGCATGCTTTTTTCTATTATGGTGTAGTTCATTTCATAAGACACCAATGTTCTGCTGATGTAATAGATAGCTCGTTCCTTTTTATTGTCATCATGTTGTGTCAGAAGTGCCCCCAATGATGGATCAGTGGCTGATATGTATAAGATCAATGGTTTTCCCTGAATTGGTGGCATCAATATTGGTGGATTAGATAGGTACTGTTTGATTTTCTAAAGATGTTGTTCACATTCTTGATCCTAGTTGTATATTACTCCTTTCCTTAGTACTTTTGTGAAAGGTTGAGCTTTGTCTGCCAGTTGAGAAATGAAGCGTCTAATTGATTGGAGATGTCCCTATAAAATTTTCATTTGACTGATGTTCTTCGAAGGTGGCATTTCCATTATAGCTTGGACCTTCTCAGGACCAGCCTCGATTCCCTTCTTTGAAATCATATAGCCAAGCAATTTCCCAGATGTCACTCTGAATGCACACTTTTTTTGATGTAGCCAGAGTTTGAATTTTTCCATTCTATCTAGTATAGGGCCTAGCTCTTGAATATGCATGGATCTCTTCATAGTCTTTACTAAAGTGTCATCAACATAGTCTTCCAAATTATTATGTATCATATCATGAAATATAGTTGTTACTTCTCTTTGATAAGTTGCTCCTGTGTTCTTCAGCCCAATGGGCATGACATCCCAGCAAAAGGTTCCCCATGCACAGGTCAAAGCTGTCTTTTCTTGATCTCCATAAGCTATTTTGATCTGATTATAACCAGAGAATCCATCCATTAGTGAGTACATCTCATACCCAACAGTCATATTGACTATCATATCAATGTTTGGTAATGGAAAATCATCCTTCAGACAATCTTTGTTGAGATCTCTGAAGTCTGTGAAAACCCTAATAGATTTGTCTACCTTTAACACATGTACTATGTTTGAAATCCATTCTACATAGTCTATAGCTCTGATAAATCCAGCTTTTAGCAATTTTTCTACCTCAACTTTGAATAAGAGTGCCACATGATGGTGCATCTTACAGAGTTTTTGCTTGACTGGTTTAAATCCTGGTGTGATAGAAAGATGATGCATGATAAGATCAGGATCCAGGCCTGGCATATCAAAGTATGTCCATGCAAAATTGATCTTCTTTTCTGAAAAGAGATGAGTGAAATCTTTCAATTCTTCCACTGATAATGATTGAGCTACATGAATGATGTATGGTGTCTCTTGACTCCCAATGTTCACTGGCTGAGTTGGCTCAATCAATATAGAAGACCTTTCCTGAAAGTGACTTGGCAGTATATCAAGTATCTCACCTTCAGGCACCTCAGAGAGGTTTTCACCCTTAGGTACGTACTTTATTTTCTCTTTTTTAGATTCTAACACCACCACAAAGTGGTTTTCATCATCAAATCTTTTATTTTTCTTTTTCTTATTTTTGCAACTAAGATACTTGATATCTATTTTAGTCATGTTTTCACTTTGTTCACTGGCGGAAGAGTTCATAGGTTCAACTGCATTGAGATAATAGGCTAACCTATAGTCATTAGCAAAACTAGGTATATTCATGGGCTGGTCTTGTAAAGTATAGTCAATTAGCTCTAGATGTACTAAGGATAGAGCGTGGACAAGTTTGAGGGAGTTCACAGTATTGTCATCACAAACATGGATTGAAAAGTCAAGTTCTAGAAGGATACCTTGCGTAAATGTCTCGAGACAAGGAAAAGTCAAAATATGATTATTAAAGCACATTAATATTATTTGACCTAATCCAATAGACATACTTGTAGCATTGTTCTCTATGCCAGACTAGACTTCGTACCATGGTTCGACAACAATAAGATCAATAGACAAATTTTCATTATTTACATCAAATGATTTAGAGTTGGATGCTGAGTAGATATTGTCAAGAATAAGACTATTGTACGAGTCATCCAAGTCATTGGATGAAGTTTCTGAGTCTTCTTCAAGTGGTTGAGTGAATGTATGTATGGTATCAACACCAACATCTTTAATGCTCCAAGTTCTTTCAAGATTTGGCTCATTTAACATTTGTATCTGACACACCTGTTGACATGATCTTGATGGTTCTGTGAATCCCTGTCGTCTACTCCATTTAGCTTCCTCTGGATTGATGACTGGGTCTTCTTCTGTAGCTTCCAATTCTTCTTGTGTAGTCTATACCTAATTTGTTCCTTCTTAGTAGAGGGGTACATAATAGATGAGAAACTTTATGGTATTCTTCCTTCCTTCAATCCTTGTTCATAGTTTGCTTGTCTTTTTAGTTTGATTTCCTGTATCTCCTTTTCTATTTTTATGCACATCAGCTCTTGAGTATCATCTGTGATATTGCTAGACTCTTCTTGAGTTTTTGTACTGGATGTATCTGAGAGGTGGTCTAGACCCCTTTCATACTTGTTTGAGTTAGTCTTTGAATTGTCTACTTGCTGCCTACTAGTGTATGTGACTGGAACTGTCAGTGGTGCAAACAATTCTCTGATTCTTTCTACTTCATCTCTTATATCCTCTGGGACCTCAACTCCTTGTCTTGTTGTAGCTGACACCATTAGAGCTTGAGTGCTGACTATTTCTTCTTTCTTGATTGCTGGTTTCTCTTTTTATTTTACACACTTTGCTTGAGTTTGTTGAGTGTTTGTTTCCTCTAATGTTGAAGGCGATATCCTTTTCTGCCACTTAGAGTTAGAAGCATGTTTTTGGTCTAATGTCTTTTTTGGATTGTACCCCAGTCTAGCCTTATCATTTGTTGATTTTGTTTGTAGCTAAATTGGTTCAATAATACCCTCTTGATGTTTTCCCAAGGGACCAGTACCTGAATATCTCATTCGTTGAATCATCTTGTAGCCAGGACCATATTGGGTTGAGGAAATCTCACAATGTCGTGCTTCCTCGTTTTGACTATCTTCCTTGAAAAGCCACAACATCCTCTTCTATTTCATCTACCAGAGAAGTAGAAGATTGTACAAAAAATCCATCATATATGATATTTAGAGTTGAAGTCTATGTTTTCATAGCCTTTGATGGTTTGCCCAACTGTTTTGGTGATGGAGGGAGAGAGATTAATGAAAGTACCAGTTCTATCTTGTAGCCATCCATGCCAGTATTTGTAATCTTCAATTTCTTTTCTAAGTCTTTCATCAGAGCTTCCATATTTTCATTTGTAGAGACTGCTCTATTATGAGACACAAAGGTATCAACACCTTTTGTCAATGCATTATAGGGGACATTTGTATCAGCAGGAATACTAACCTCAACTTTGTTATAAGGAAATTTTAAGCATTGATGGTATGTAGATAGAACTGCCTTCATTTCATGAATCCATGGCCTGCCCAGTAAGATATTGTATGATAGAGGAAGATCAAGTACCTAGAAAATGACATCTCTTTCTATAGTTCCCTACCTAATTGGTAATGATACCAGACCTTTAGAGGTCCTTTCCTCTTCATCATAGGCTTTAATTGTTATTTTCTTGCCTAGATCAATGACATTTTCAGAAAATCCTAGTTGTGTAAGCAGACTGTAAGTACAGATATTCAATCTCGCGCCTCCATCTATCAAAACATGTTTGACTCTGTGTTTATGGATCATGGCTTCAATGTGCAATGGCTGGTTATGTGAATGATTTAGCAAGTTGTCATCTTGATTAGAGAAGGTCAGATAGTGAGGTGAAGTCAGATGACCCACCATGGATTGAA
Source organism: Cryptomeria japonica (assembly GCF_030272615.1). Classification (NCBI taxonomy): domain Eukaryota; kingdom Viridiplantae; phylum Streptophyta; class Pinopsida; order Cupressales; family Cupressaceae; genus Cryptomeria; species Cryptomeria japonica. Next base: position 479,994,230 of record NC_081409.1, read on the forward strand.
ATAGATCAATGTCTAAATCTTTTGGAACATTAGTGGTGAGCAAGGCGTTGTCCAAGATCTCTTTATGAGCAGAAGATATTTTTAGCAATTCGAAGATTGAGATTTGAGTATTTGTCCTTTTCAACTGTTGAACAATGTTATATCCAGAGGATGATGTTGAAGTTAGCCTTTTAAATTTATCAAAGGTTGATTCTTTTTGTTTTTTTGATGAGGTTGGTAGGTTTGATGTTGCTTGAGCCAAAGGTGAAGAACTAGCTCCTTGGAGAGTAACTTTCTTTTGAGAACGGTTCATAGCTCTTGCATATCGTGATTCATTTTGTTTATCTTGGATTATAATCACATTGCAATATCTAGATTGGGAAGGCTCAATCATGTTGATGATATTGTCATTGCTGGTATAAGTATAATTTACTTTGGCACATCCTTTGGTCTTTGAGGATTCACCATTTTCATAAATAGGTAAAGGGTCCTTAAATTCTTTGTGATCAGTATTGGTCAGGTGATTCCCGACAACAATTTTACCAGTGTCTATCAGATCTTGAATCTCATGCTTGAGCTTCATGGAGTTGTTTGTGTTATGACCTTTATTCCGATGGAATTCATAGTATTCATTTTCTCTCCACCATTTTGGTTTGACTTCCAGATCATATGGCCTAGAATTATTTGGTAACATTATCAGGTTGTTTGCCAATAGAGTTTTGAAAGTGGATTCGTATGATTCTTCCAGAGGAGTGAATTCGCGTCTAGGTTTCAAAAGCCAAGGTTTCTCTTTGAACCACTCTTTTTCTTTCTTCAGAGTATTTTTTGCTGCGGTTTTAGCTACTTTGAGTGCTTGTGTGCCACTAGCCAAGTTGAATATCATGGGCTTTGAGTTGGTTTTAACAGTGTCTACTACTCCATCATTATCAACGCTCTTATTGTTGTCTTTTCCATACTTCCAATACTTGTTCTTCTCTTTAGAGATAGATCTTGGTTGTGTTTCTTTCCAAGGCATGATATCTTCTTTCTTTATAAGCACAACTTCCATTCAGATAGCATTATCTACCATTTTGTTAAATGATGGGTGTACTTGCATTTGGATACTATATTCAATTTAGGGACCAGATTATTGACGAATATATCTATTTTCTCAACATCTGGGATAGGCCGTGAATACCTAGAGAACATCTTTCTCCAACGTTGGAGGAAAGTGAGAAGTTTGATCACAGTGACAGGATGTCAAATATTGTAGGAGTATTGTTATAAAAATAGTTGGATTAATTCTTGAAAAGTTTTAATCCCCACAGGTAGACTTGAGAACCATTTCATAGCTTGTCCTCCCAAACTCCTTGGAAAAAGGCGCATGAGATACGTTTGATCGTGCATGAACTCCATGCAGGAAGCACAAAATTCTCTGACATGATCTTGAGGATCTGAGGTACCATCATATTTGTTAATTTTGGAATCTCCACTTGTGAAGGAAATGGAGGCATGTTTAGGGTTTTGTCAAATAGAAATGGGCATATTATATCTAGAGAATATTGTTTTGAGGATTTTTCCTTGTTTTCCAATTCTGTGATCTCAGTTTGTAAGGCTAGTAATTGTCTGTGTACCATTATTATAGGTGATTCTTTCTTTTTAGTAATGAGAGTTTGAACATCATATCCAGTAGGAATTTTGGCTCCTTGTTTTGATAGTTCCAAGAAATAGTCTTCTTTCTCTCTAGCCATAATAGATTTCATCATTTTTCAAAAATCTCTATCCTTTTGATATTTAAGAATATCTTTTTCTGAAGGTTCAGAGTCTTTAGCTTCACTTGATGAGGAATCATTATTAGTTTCATGAATACTAAAGTTATCTTTGTTATTTTGTTCTATCTCATGTATAGTGGGAGATTCAGGTTCATCAAAAATTGGTACCTCTGACGATGAAGGTTTATCAGTGAGCGGGTCCTTCACATAATATGGGTTATCTTGATATGTGAAGGGTTGTCCTTTTCCTTTGGCCTCTTTCTTATGAGAACTCTTGGTTTGAGTAGGCATTTTTATGGATTAGTGTGACCTAAAGTTGTTTGTGATGCAGAGGTCAAGATCAAATTCAGAGCTAGTTGTTCGGTTAACATATTGTTTGAGAGAAGCAACTAAGATTTAGTCTAGTTTCAGGAAAGATCTATCATGTATAAGATGTTTATCTAAGTTGATTCGAGAGAAGTGACTAAGATTTAGTCTGGTTTCACGAATGATCTATCCTGTATAAGACGTTATCTAAGTGACTTAAGTTTTGATAAGTAGTTGATTGAACTAGCTGAAAGATGATCAACCAAATTGTGCAACACAAATGGCAGAGGTACACTGTCTTGATCTATTTATGCTTAGGATGATGATAACCAATATTATGCCAACAGTAGATTGTTTTAGGCAAGTTTGACTATTCTGTACTGACAAAATTAGAGATTTGTATGACAGGTTTTAATGAGTTGGATGATAATTCAATAGCTTTAGGATGACAACAATAGTGTTTCATACGAGTTGCTACCTAGTACCATACGATAGATGGGTATGTCTAGGATGAAAAAATATTCAGTGCAATTTTTTTATCATACGACATAGGATTCAACATCAAACGACAAACTATTAGGATTCTTACGATATAGTATTAGGGCTCAGACGATAAATAATCAGACTCATATGACATAGGATATGAAGCAAGATGATAAATGATCAGATTCGTATGATTGTTCACTGGACAAGGACAAAATTCTAAGTTTTCAATGGCTGAGTATGATAACTGAGTATGACCAATTTTGAGATGGACTGATTTTTGACTAGGATAGACTAGTTTTGGACAGAATTTCAACTTAGGATAGAATAGTTATGACATGGACAAAGTTTTTGATCACTGAGTTGTTTCTTATTTTCTCTAGTTTTGGTATTCTAGTTTTAGTTTGAGGGATGAAAACACAGAAAACATGTAATATGAATAGTAACTCCAATCACAGCATGCAAACCCTATGGAATTAGGTGAGAGAAGAAAACCTTTGCTTGTAGACTCAGGTACACACCCAATAGCTAATCAGAATATGACTGTTGAGTCTCACATAATGGATTATCAACATCGTATTATCTCACTCCAAACGCTAACGGGGGCACGAAATGACAAGTATCTTGGGAAAGTTACTATCTCTCTTGCACAAAGATTATCCCCCTTTCAGAGGTGAACCAACTAGCTTCTAATTTTTAATTGGATCTAGTAAGGGGTCTGTTCAATGCGTCAAGGTATAAAATCAATTAAGTAGTCTCCCAGCCTTGAAAACCAAGGTTTAATATACCCGAAGGTACTAAGGAGAGCTATTCCCGAGCACTACCGTTGACTTGATTTTCATCAAATCATGTTTATTTTATAGTGGGTTAGAGTACTTGGCATTTAGCTATTCCCACTTAGGTCATTCCCCTCACACTGGCTGTAATGACTTTAAGAGTTTTTAAGCTCCTCGGGAGGGTAGGCCTACTAAAGATGTACAAATCTCAAACAAAGAAAATGCCTCAAGGTTCTGGATTTCTGATTGTCTAAAAAGACAAGAGTATACTCTCCTACCTCTTAGAACTTACTTAAAACATGAAATACAGATTTGTTCTTTAACCAGATAGCAATTTAGGTGCCTAAAAATGAATTTAAAGAAATACACAATGTTTGGTCAATTCTTCTTAGGTAATCTGCAAAGACAATGAATCAGTAGTCATATTGTCTTTGTGCAAGAAGCATATTCTTTGATAAGCATTCTACAAAAACTGATTAGGCTGTGAATTATTTTAAGATAGATAAATAAACAACCAAGGTCAGTCATCAGTATAATCAATTTGAACAAAAAACCAGAGTCATAAAATTTTCTTTTTCTCTTTTTAACGAGGAAAAATATAGAATCGTATGACAATATTTACCAGATCGTATGATACAAGATTCCAGTTCTTACGACACCTGCAGTTTGTCATTTTGGCCTGTGATAAATGTCGTATGATATTACACAAAGACTGTATGGACGAAAATGCAAAAAGTCAAAAATTTGAAAAATAACAAAAATAAAAAGTCAGTCTTGGAGGCTGAAAAATATAGTCTTCTGCCCCACGATGGGCACTAGAAATGTGTGTTTGAAAAATTTAAAAGAAGTCTGATAGCTGCAGGAACAACACTTAAATTAATTCATTACATGTATGGTTAGTAAATCAATAATCAATAAATAATAAACCATAACAAAGCAACTAATTGCTTTCTAAAAGATACGAGTATAAGATTGCTCTCAGATTTTTATAAGCAATACCAGTGACTAGACTACACCAAGACGAAGGATTTAATCTATATGAGCATGATATTAAACTATATGGATGCAAGATGGATGAATAATTCAAGCAATAGTGATTTAAGCAATATGGATTCAAGCAATAATAGAATAAACTAAATATGGATGCAAATAATAAAAAAGCACAATGTATTCAATGACTCCAGAGCAAAATCAGCATAATAATAATAATCTCCAAGCGAGTTCTCAAAAATCTCTGGGGTGTTTTGGATGAGAGCTGAAGGCTGAATTTATAGAGAATTCTCAAGAGAGATAATGAAAAAGCTCAATTTAGGATTAATTGAAAATAATTGAGAAATCAGGTTCAGTTAACCTTGAGATAGATTCCAATTATAGTTTAATTGAAATGCATTTAGATAGGAAGTTCAAGTTGCATTAGAAATAAGAATTAATTAATTCCATGAATTTGTGGTAAAAATAGATAATTCTTTGATTTATTCAAGAAAAGAGTCTTTTCAATGCAACTAAACTTCTTTTTTCTGAAAATCTTCGAGTTCCAACTTTAGAGAATAATCAATAATTCAATTAATTGCTTTTCTAATTTCAAGTTCTCAATTTAGAAGAAAGAAATAATATCTCAAGTTTGATTTCTCTCTCAATTCAATTCTTTTATTTTATTTTCAATTTAACTCTTGCTTTGTGATTGATTCCTCTTTTGTAATAAATTAATTCCTTTTTTGCATGATTAAATGGCAAATTTATTAATTAATTAAATATGCTAGGATATTTAATTAATTAATAAATTTGCCATTTAATCATGCAAAAAAGGAATTAATTTATTACAAAAGAGGAATCAATCACAAAGCAAGATAAATTAAATAGGATAATTGATCAAAAATGATATTCTTGAAATGATTCAATTAATTAAATAAATATTTTAATTAATATAGAGTAATTGACTTGCCATGTGACATTGGATGATTAAAGAATTAATAATGTGCTCAAATTTGATTTAATTACCTTTGGTTAGAACCTTGGTGATGTTGTCGAGATTAGGGGCCCATGGTTTAGATGACCAATTTTAGGGTATTACAATAACCAGTCTAATTTACACCTCAAGTTTATTCTCTCACTTTAGTGTGTCCTATCCCCATCCCCTCTTTAGGTCTGATTTGAATCTATTCTCCAAATTTGATGTCATGAACACCCTTTGGTGGGTCCTATCATGGGATACCCTCCCCCCTGGATATTTATTTTGGTCATGTTTGTAGAAGGACTAGGGAAATCCAAAACACCTTGGTCCCTCTCAAAAGGGCCCCAATTTGAAATGGGGCAGGTTCTATACCTCTAGGATAACATTTGATCCTTGAGGCTAAACATGACCATTGGAGATTGGCCTAATCGGTAATTTACCTAGGGAACCTTATATAAGTCTTATATGAGATGTTCCCAAAACCAAACACATTTTAATTTTCATTTTGTGTCTTATATAGGTTGTTGCATGCTCAAAATTAAACAAAACAAAGTCTTATTTGAGATGTTTAATTCCTAAAACTAGACAACAACATATGTTGTAGGCTAAGTGGAACTGGCAAAACAAAACTAGACTACTCTAACTTCCCTTCCTAACATGGATCACCTAGCATAACATAGCTTGCTAGATCATGGCATCAATTTTCCCCCTTTTCTCTTCCCCTTGAACTCATATATTTTTTATTTGTAGTTTATGGCTCATCATTTTATGTATGCTCTTGCTCTTTTTATGTGATATCTTATGTTCTTGTGATAGCATTCCAGGAATAATATTAGCAGTTGAGACAAATATGATTATCGAGGTCTCCTCAACTAGTTGACTTCGAGCCTTTTTGTGTTGTGTGTATTTTGTATTTGTTTGTCATTTGTCTTTATTTGTATTTTGTCTTTGTTTGCCTTTTTGTCTTTGTCTTGTTTTTTGTATCCTTGCATGTGATTGTGTGAGTTAAGATCCTAAGATTGGGGGCTTGGTTCCACAAAATTAGTGATGTCTTATCTCCTTGTGATCTCACTCCTATTTGCTTATCTCTCTTATATTTCTACTTTAATAAGAGTATTTCCATAGGTTCATACTCTTGTTAAAGTAGAGGATAAATGTAATATTATAAATTGTAACTGGTCCAATTTACACTCATGTTTCTGCTCCCACTTTAGTGTATCCTATCTCCATCCCCTCTCTAGGTCTGATTTGACCTTATTCTCAAACTTTCATGTCATGAATACCCTTTGGTGGGTCCTATCATGAGATACCCTCCCCTCTAGCTATTTATTTTGGTCCTATTTGTAGAAGGACCAGAGCGTGGGATACCTTGGTTTGGACTAAGGCACCCAAAATGCCTGGTCGCTCTCAAATGGGCCTCAATTTGAAATGGGGTAGGTTCTATATCTCCTTGATAGCATATGATCCCTAGGGCTACACATGACTGTTGAAGATCGGCCTAATTGGCAATTTACCTAGGGAACTATATATAAAGACATTATAAATTTCTTTTTAATATTCATAAGCTACCTAAAGTATTTGTGTATTTGTGAAGCATTAATAATCAAGCATCTTCAAAGATTTAAGGCTGCATATTCATCATTCAAGCATTATGGAGCAAAATTACATCAATCTCCATGCAAGTATGTGTGTGTGGTTAAGGTCTTTCATGTCCATGTGTTTGTCATGCCATTACATTCAACATTTGTGATTACATTTAAAGAGAATTGCATCATCATCAACAATTTCAAATCTTAGGTATATCTCCTTAATATTTATTTTAATATTTGAATTATTTCATTCAAGGTTAATTCCTAAACCAAGGTTTGACTTAGGCAAAACCCACTCCCCAACATCTCTCCCTTTCTTTCTATGGACATGAAATAGGTGTAGGATTTGTACTTAAGAATTTTGGCAAATGTTGACAACAATGAACAAGTTTGACATTTGACAGCGGAAAATTTGGAGGACTAGGGCAATCTATGCTACCTGGTCTTGAAAAATTAGGTTGAAGTTTTGGGAATAGATTCTAAACATCTTATTTTTTCCAGATCTTAGCTAGTGGCTCTATAGAACATCTGTAGCTTACTATTTCTGTTAATTTACCTCAATTATCCCTTATTTTGCCCTAATTTCACAACTACATTTCAAATTCAACTAAGAAAGAGGATAATAAATTTCCCACCAATTGAATCCAATAAAATTATCAGTCTCTTTCCCATTGGGATTGAGCCTAGATTTATTAGATTCAATCCTCTTTCAATGTAGTGGTGTTAATTGGGTTATTTAGTGGATTTACTTGGTGAAACCTTAATTCCCAATTTTCCTCCATTACAATTATATGTCATACTATATATACAAGACCAAGGGCATGTCATCTTTTTTATCCTTCCTCTTTCTTCTTTTTCATTTCCTTCTAGTTTTTCTACTTATGCATTTTAGTGTGATTCATCCTTTGTACATTCTCCCCCAAGTAGAGCTTCTCATTCCTCTACAAATTCACAACCTCCAATGATGCCTATTGTCACAAGGATTTGTACCCTATACCAAACTCAAGAGCTTGACAATCCTGTGTAACATGGAATGATCTTGAATCCTTTGGGTTGCCTATTATGAATATCAATCTCTATAGTGAGTTGGTTCTCCTGATGAATACCTCCTAAACTATTGAATGTCTGGGAAAAAGGATAGAAAAGTTGCTTGAAAATTGAAAACTATTACTAGTAGGAGGTGATGCACCTAAAATTTTGATAATGTTAAATGTCTTGAACTGACAATAAACCTTAAAAATACTTCAAATTTGCTACACAACTTAGTCTAGATTATGTAGTGCATAAATATTTTATATGAAGGTTTTGGGTTTCAATTTTTGTTTTAAGGAAAACAAAGTTTTCACAACTACAACTAATTGGAAACTAATAAACACACTCATATAACCTAAAATAGCATGAAATTTCTTGTTCCACAAAGCATAAATGAGACCAAAATAAAGAATTCATAAATAAATCACAATATTTTAATCAATATTTTGCATGACAATGAAGAGGCAAGTGCAACTTTGAAGGAAACCTGTTGTATTTTATCGAATTGAAAGGAATTCTTTTTTCTATAACAATACCTGAAATGCTTCTAGAAACTGAAAAGTATGTCGTTACAAGGATTCTTGCTGAGAATGCAAGAAAAAAGAGAGAACTAGATATAAAAGGAGGAAAACTTATAAAAAGAAAAACCTTCAAAAATAGTTGAGGATGAGTTGATTGTGCCTTTTAGAACTGAGCTCCAACTAACTGCTTCTTTCTTGAAATTAGCTCCAAGGTGTATGAATGTAGCCTTCAGGGTCGAATTTGATCTAGAAACATGCAAAAAGGAGGTCAAATATGCCCTTAATTGAGGTTTAATGAATGAAAAGTCTCTCTCAACTAATGTGTTATCCATATGGAGGCTTGATTTGATGTAGAACTACTCAACTTGCTTCTAAAATCCTTAATTTTGAGCCTCTAACTATTGTATGAGTTTGAAATCTATCATACACCCTTTCACACAATTCTTGAATTGTTTGTTGCATGAAAACTTAAACTGATTGATATTTTCAATAGATTTTATACTAAATGCACTTGGAGAAAACAACAATGTGGTTGTCCTTTTTTTTACTGTCATCACTCTTCAGTGCCTTAACCTATTATTTGGTCAAGACAATGTCTTGAAAACCTCATTTTGTTGTCTTATCTAGGGACATACATTCTTGTTATGCATTGATTGGTGATCATGACCTATTCCACAACCTTTTGTTGATACTTGTTTGGCTCTATCATAGGGGTCACTTATAGGACTGTCACCCTATCTTTGTGCAACCTAGTATCACCGATGTTGCTGGGAATAATCATTATGTTATATATTATGTTTATGTTGTCATCGATAATATGAGTTACGACAGTCAGTTAGTTAGCCGACGGGTAGGTAGTTGGAGTCGTGATGGTTGTGTCGTACCCCTTCGGGTATTATATATTGTGTACCTTTTCTTCGAAGGAGGATCATGATAATCGTGTCAAATGTAATGTTATAAGCACTTGATGTACATGGACTGTTGAATTAACATAGAGACTGGTTATTTAATGTATTTCCATTATGTTCGATGCATTTACTTTCTGCATTTAACCGTTTACCCGAGAGGGCAAACATTTGGCACCGCTGCCTAGACGAACTCGGGAACAGAAGACACGGATGGTGCACAAACACAATGGGCCTACCCGTTGGTGAAGTAAACCCGGAGGCCGACGACGTGTGGATAGAACTTTATACAGGAGAAGAAATGACAACGCGAGAATTTTCAATTTTGCTCCAGGTAGCCATTCAGACATACATTCGACGAGAAGTGGCGGAGGCAGAAATCCCACCAAGTGCCATGTGGACAATGCTGGAGGTTAGCCCGACAGTAAACCGGTTGATGAACCACCTCCCCCGGTTGCTTGCACAGGCATCGCTGGCACAACAAGCCCGCCTGGAGGAGATTGCCCAGGAAGAGTGACGACAACAAATCCTGCAACGCTATGAAGAGAACAGCCGACGGGAAACAGAACGAGATGGCACTAGGCCAGGAGGAAATTAAACCTTGTAATAATCCCGACACACTGCTGATATAAATTGTGGCCGAAAGGCAAAATAAAAATAAAAATAATAAAAGGATTTTTGTGTACATGGCGTGTGTTTGCTATGTATGGAAGTGACTTATGCCCAATAGACTAAATAAGGACAAAAATAAAAAGATACAGAGTGACGAATGGGAAGTGGCACAAACCACGTTGAATCTCAGACAATAGCTAGAATGAAGGCATAGGCTAAGGAAGCTTGCCGAGGGACAACCGGCCGAGGGGTTGCCCGAAGGGAACCTAGGAGGTGTCACGGAGGTTGCAGAGGCAGAGATAGACGAAGAGAACTACACTGTCTACACTGTTATAGGGCTGCCAAAAGGAGTCACGGAGGGTGCCAAAGGAGAACTCTACAGTTCGCCAGAATACCACCATAGGGTAAGAAGCCACGAAGAGTTGGTGGAACAAACAAGGCGGAGTCTAAACCTGATTGACGCTACCAGAGACTTGCTAAAGAATTTGTCCATTTCAGAGGACAATCAGAGGGAGACAACCAACTGATATTTAACTCTAGAAATGCATTTATTTTCTAAAAGTATTACCTTGTTTGATCAACACATGGATCATCATGCTCCAAACTTTGTGACTACCATTGAGTATCTATCTTTAATGATAATGCTTTTCACTATGGCACTCTTGAGATCTACCTAAAGATTGATTTTATCCCTTTCATCACTATTACGGAGATAGTAATCTATTTGTTGGAAGCTCATCCTTAGTCCTAGGGTTTTGATGTTCACAACGGTTCTTGTGACTATTGTAATACCCTAAAAATGGTCATCTAAAGTATGGGCCCCTAATCTCGACAACATCACCAAGGTCCTAACCAAAGGCAATTAAATCAATCTTGAGCACATTATTAATTCTTAAATCATCAAATATCACATGGCAAATCAATTACTCAATATTAAATGAAATATTCATTTAATTAATTGAATCATTTCCCAGAATATCATTTTGATCAATTATCTTATTTAATTTATTAAATATCCTTGCATATTTAATTAATTAATAAAATTGCCATTTAATCATGCAAAAGGAATTAATTTATTACAAAAGAGGAATTAATTACAAAACAAGAGTTGAATTGAAAATAAACAAAAATAATTGAATTGAGAGAGAAATCAAACTTGAGATATTATTTCTTTTTCTAAATTTAGAACTTGGAATCAGAAAAGCAATTAATTGAATTATTGAATTATTCTCTAAAATTGGAACTCAAAGCTTTTTAGAAAAAGTTCAGTTGCATTGAAAAGACTCTTTTAATAAAAGAATTATCTATTTTTATCACAAATGCATGGAATTAATTTATTATTATTTCCAATGCAACTTGGACTTCTAATTTGAATGCATTTCAATTAAACTATAATTGGAATCTATCTCAAGGTTAACTAAACCTAATTTCTCAATTATTTTCAATTAATCCTAAATTGAGCTTTTTTTAGCTTTTCTCTTGAGGATTCTCTATAAATACAATCTTCAGCTCTCATTTCAATTCACCCCAAAGATTTTTGATAACACACTTGGAGATTATTATCACGCTAATTTCGCTCTAGAATCATTGAAGATCATTGTGCTTTTTGAGATTATTTGCATCCATCATTGCTTGAATTCGTTATTTGCTTGAATTATTCATCCATTTTGCATCCATATAGATAATATCATATAGATTAAATCCTTCATCTTGGTGTAGTCTAGTCACTGGTATTGCATATAAAAATCTGAGAGTAATCTTATACTGTCATCTTTTAGAAGGCAATTAGTCGCTTTGTTATGGTTTATTATTGATTGATTATTATTTACTAACCATGCATATAATGACTTAATTGAAGTGTTGTGCTTGTAGCTACAAACCCTTTTTCACACACGCATCTTTGGTGCCCACTGTGGGGTAGAAGACTACATTTTTTGGCCTCCAAGACTGACTGCTTATTTTTTTTTGTTATTTTCCAGATTTCAGATTTTTTTGGATTTTCATCTGTACATCTCGTACGACATTTACCATAGGCTGAAATGACAAACTGCAGGTATTGTACGAACTAGAATCCTGTCTTGTACAAGTTGGAATCCTGTATCGTATGAATTTTCATTCTGTCGTATGACTTTGTATTTTCTGGTAAAAAAGTTAAAAAAGAGGCAAAATTTCATGATTTTTATTGATTATTCTGACGATTGACCCTGACTGTTTATTTGTCTATCTCCAAATTTTTCATAGTCTAATTAGTTTTTGCAGAACTCTTGTCAAAGAATATGCTTGTTGCACAAAGACAATATGACTACTAATTCGTTATCTTTGCAGGTTGCCTAAGGAGAATTGACTAAACATCGTGTATTCTTTAAATTCATTTTTAGGAACCTAACTTGCTATCTGGTTAAAGAACAAATCCGTCTTTCATGTTTTTAGAAGATTCTGAGAGGTAGGAGAGTATGCTCTTGTCTTTTTCTAGACAATCAGAAATCCAGACCCTTGAGGCTTTTTCTTTGTTTGAGATTTGTACATCTTTAGCAGGCCTGCCCTCCCGAGGGGTTGAAAAACTCTTAAAGCCATTACGACCGGTGTGAGGGGAATGACCTAAGTGGGAATGGCTAAATGCCAAGTACTCCAACCCACTATAAAATAAACATGATTTCATGAAAATCAAGTCAATGACAGTGCTCAGGAATAGCTCTCCTTCGTACCTTTGGGTATATTAAACCTTGGTTTTCAAGGCTAGGAGACCTCTTAATTGAGTTTATACCTCAACGCACCGAACGGATCCCTGACTAGTTCCAATTAAAATTAGAAGCTACCTAGTTCACTTCCGAAAGGGAGATAATCTTTGTGCAAGAGATATAGTAACTCTCCCAAGATACTTGTCATTTCGTGCCCCCATTAGCATTTGGAGTCGGATAATACGACATTGAGAATCCATTGCATGAGACTCAGCAGCCATATTCTGATTAGCTATTGGGTGTGTACCTAAGTCTACAAGCAAGGGTTTTCTTTCCTCACCAAATTCCTTAGGGTTTGCATGCTGTGATTGGAGTCACTATTTATACTACGTGTTTTCTGTGTTTTTATCCCTGAAACAAAAAAGCTAGAATACTAAAAATTGGAGAAAACAAGAAACAACTCAGTGATTTGAAACTCTGTCCATGTCAGAAACTAGTCCATCCTAAGTCTAAACTTTGTCCGTGTCAGAAACTAGTCCATCCTAAGTTGAAACTTTGTCAATGTCAAAAAACTAGTCCATCCTAAGTTGAAACTCTGTCAGTGTCAGAAACTAGTCCATCCTAAGTCAAAACTCTGTCAGTGTCAGAAACTAGTCCATCCTAAGTTGAAACTCTGTTCATGTCAGAAATTAGTCCATCTTAAGTTGAAACTCTATCCGTGTCAGAACTTGTCCATCTTAAGTCAAAACTCTATCTGTGTCAGAACTTGTCCATCTTAAGTCAAAATTTTGTATCCTGGTAAAAAATCAGCCCATCTCAAAATTGGTCATACTCAGTTATCATACTCAGCAATCGAAAAAAATCAGAATTTCTAGGCTCTATCCTATGAACATTCATACAAGTCTGATAGTTTATCATGCTGCACCTAATCCTGTGTCATATGAGTCTTCTGATTTGTCATCCTAGACCTGATCCTATGTCGTACGAGTCATTTTCATCTATCGTTTGGCTCTGTATACTGTGTCGTATGAAACATAATTGCTCTGAGTATTTTTTCATCCTATACATACCCATCTATCATATGGTACGAGGTAGCAACTCATATGAAACATAACTGTTGTCATCCTATACCTGCTAAATTGTCGTTCGGTTTAGAAAATTTTGTCGTACAAGTCTCTAGTTTTGTTAGAACGGAACAGTCAAATTTACCTAAAAACAGCTTACACCAAACATAATACTGATTATCAATTTTCTTGAGCATAAACAGATCAAGACAGTGTACCTTTTCCATTTGCGTTGCATGATTTGGTCGATCATCTTTCAACTAGTTCAATCAACTACCTATCAAATTTAGTCACTAAGATAACGTCTTATATAGGATAGATCATTCCTGAAACCAGACCGAATCTTACACTACTCTTAGAATCAACTTAGATAAACGTCTTATACAGGATAGATCATTCCTGAAACCAGACTGAATCTTAGTTGTTTCTCCCAAACAATACTCTAAACAAAACAACTAGCTCTGAAATTGATCTTGACCTCCACATCACAAACAACTTTAGGTCACACTAATCCATAATAATGCCTATTCAAACTAGGAGTTCTCATAAGAAAGAAGCCAAAGGCAAAGAACAACCCTTCAAATATCAAGATAATCCATTCTATGTGGAGGACCCACTCACTGGCATACCATCATCATCAGGCGGACCAATTTTTGATGAGCCTAAATCTCCCACTATGTACGAGACTGAACACAATGATGGAAACAAGGATGATAATAACATTCCCAAAAATGATAATGATTCTTCATCATCAAGTGAGACTGACAAAGACATTGAACCTCTAGAAAAAGAAATTCACGACTGTCAAAAGGACAAAGACTTTAGAAAAATGATGAAAGCTATCATGACCCAAGAGAAGGAAGACTATTTCTTAGAACTAGCAAAACAAGGTGCCAAACTTCCTACTAGATATGATGTTCAGGCACTCATTACTAAAAATAAAGAATCACCTATACTCATGGTACACAAACAATTATGAGCCTTACAAATGGAGGTCACAGAATTGAAGAATAAAGATAAGTCCCCAAAATAATATTCTCTGGAAACAATATGTCCCTTTCATTTGACAAGAATCTATACATGCCTCCATTTCCTTCACGAGTGGAGATCCCAAAATTTGACAAATATGATGGTACCTCAGATCCCCAATATCATGTCAGAGAGTTTTGTGTCACCTGTATGGAGTTCATGCATGATCAAACATACCTCATGCGCCTTTTACCGAGGAGTTTAGGGGGTCAAGCAATGCAATGGTTCTCAAGTCTACCCAAAGGAATAAAAATGTTTGAAGAACTAATAAAACTATTTTTACAACAATACTCATACAACATTCGACATCTAGTGACTATGATCGATCTTTGCAATACTAAATAGAAAATAGGGGAACCTCTTCTTACTTTCCTCCAACGCTGGAGAAAGATGTTCTCTAGGTATCCACAACCTATCCCAGACTCTGAGAAAATGGATATATTTGGCAATAATTTGGTCCCCAAACTAAAATATAGCATACAAATGCAAGTACACCCATCATTTAACAAAATGGTAGATAATGCCATTTGAATGGAAGATGTGCTCATAAAGAAGGGGGATATCACACCTTGGAAAGAAACACAACTAGGATCTAGCTATAAAGAGAAGAACAAGTATTGGAAATTTGGCAAAGACAACAACAAGAATGTTGTTAATGATGGAGTAGTAGACACTGTCAAAGCTAACTCAAAGCCCACAATATTCAACTTGGCTAGTGGTACACAAGCACTTAAAGCTACTGAGGCTGCAATAGAAAATCCACCAAAGAAAACAAAGGAATGGTTCAAAGAAAAACCTTGGCTTCCCAAACCTAAGCGTGATTTTACTCCTCTTGAAGAATCATATGAATCCGCTTTCAAAAATCTGGTGGCAAACAACTTGATAACACTACCAGATAACTCTGGACCATATGATCCAGAAGTCAAACCAAGATGGTGGAGAGAAAATGAATACTTTGACTTCTATCAGAATAAAGGTCATAACATAAACAATTGCATGAAGCTGAAACATGAGATTCAAGATCTCATAGATGCTGGTAAATTCGTTGTTGGGAATCATCCGATCAATGCAGATCATAAAGCATTTAAGGATCCTTTGCCTATTTATGAACAATATGATTCTTCAAAGACCAAAGGAGGTGCCAAGGTAAATTATACTTATACCAGTCAAGACAACGTTATCAACATGATTGAGCCTTCTCACTTGGAATATTGCAAAGTGATTATAGTCCAAGATAAACAAAATGAATCACGTTATGCAAGAGCTCTGACCCGATCTCAAAAGAAAGTCACCCTCCAAGGAGCTAGTTCTTCCGACCTGGCTCAAGCAACATCAAACCCACCAGCCCAATCAAACAAACAAAAAGAATCAACCTTGGAGAAATTTAAAAGGTTAACTTCATCATCA
Source organism: Cryptomeria japonica (assembly GCF_030272615.1). Taxonomy (NCBI): domain Eukaryota; kingdom Viridiplantae; phylum Streptophyta; class Pinopsida; order Cupressales; family Cupressaceae; genus Cryptomeria; species Cryptomeria japonica. The sequence continues at coordinate 480,010,313 of NC_081409.1, forward strand.
TCTTTTGGATATAGCGTCGTTGAACAGCTAAAATGAATAAATTCTCAAATCTCAATCTTTGAGTTGCTAAAACTCTCATATTCTCACAAAGAGATCTTAGACAAAGCATTGCTCACCACCAACATTCCAAAAGATTTAGACATTGATTGGTTTCACTCTATGGTGGGTCATCTGACTTCACCTCACTATTTGACCCTCTCCAAAGAAGATGACAACTCACTAAATCATCCACATAACAAATGATTTCATATTGAAGCCATGATCCACAAACACAGAGTCAAATATGTTTTGATAGATGGAGGTGCGGGGTTGAATATCTGTACTTACAGTCTGCTTACACAACTAGGATTCTCTAAAAATGTCATTGATCCTGGCAATAAAATAACAATAAAATCCTATGATGAGGAAGAAAGGACTTCTAAAGGTCTGGTATCATTACCTATCAGAGTGGGACGAGTAGAAAGAGATGTCCTTTTCCAAGTACATGATAGTCCTCTGTCATATAATATATTACTAGGCAGGTCGTGGATTCATGAAATGAAGGTAGTACCATCAGCATACCATCAATGCTTAAAGTTTCCTTATAATGGAGCTGAAGTTAGTATTCCTGCTAATACAAATGTCATCTGTAATGCATTGACAAAAGGTGCAGATACTTTTGTGCCCCATAATAGGGAAGTCTCTACAAATGAAGATCCAGAAACACTGATGAAAGACTTAGAAAAGATATTGAAGATTACAAATACTGGCATGGATGGCTACAAGATAGAACTAGTACATTCATTAGTTTCTCTCCCTCCATCACCAAAATAGTTGGGCAAGCCATCAGAGGCTATGAGAACACAAACTTTAGCTCTGAATACCATATATGATGGTCTCTTTGTACAGTCTTCTACCTCCTTTATGGATGAAATAGAACAGGATGTTGTTCTTAACTGGCTCTTTAAGAAGGATAGTCAAAATGAGGAGGTACGACATTGTGAGATTTCCTCAGACGAATATGGTCCCAGCTACAAGATGATTCAATGCATGGGGTACTTAGGTACTAGTCCTCTGGGAAAACAAAAGGAAGGTATTAATAAACCAATTCAGATACAAACCAAATCCACAAATGATAAGGCTAGACTGGGATACAATCCAAAAAATAAATCAGACCAAAAACATGTTTCTAAGTCTAACTGGCAGAAAAGGATATCGCCTTCAACATTACATGAAGCAGACACTCAACAAACAAAAGCAGAGTGTAGAAAAGAGAAAGAGGAATTAGCAGTCAAGAAAGAAGAAATAGTCAGTGCTCAAGCTTTGATGGTGTCAACTATAATAATACAAGAAGTTGAGGTCCCAGAAGATATAAGAGATGAAGTAGTAAGAATTAGAGAATTGTTTGCACCACTAAAAGTTCCAGTCACATATACTGGCAGGCAGCAAGTGGATGATTCAGAGACTAACTCAAATGATTATGAATGGGGTCCTGACCACCTTTCAGACACATCCACTACAGAAAATCTAGAAGAGTGTAGCGGTGTCATAGATGATACTCAAGAGTTGATGCACATAAAACTAGAGAAAGAAATATAGGAAATTAGACATAGGAGACAAGAAAATTATGAACAAGGACTAAAAGAGGGAAGAATACCAGAAAGCTTCTCATCTATGTACCCTTATGCTAAAACAAAACAATCAGGTATAGCACTACACAAAAAGAGTTGGAAGCTATAGAACAAGAACTAGTTATCAGTCCAGAAGAAGCTAAAATGAGTAGACGACAACAAATCATAGAAACATCAAGATCATATCAATAGGTGTGTCAGATACAAATGACAAATGAAGCACAACATGAAGGAACTTGTAGTATTAAAGATGTTGGTGTTGATACCATACATACACTTACTAAATCACTTGAAGAAGACTTGGAAACTTCACCTGATGACTCTAATGATAGTCCTATTCAGTACAATATCTACTTAGCCTCAAATTTTGAATCAGCTGATACAAACAATTAAAATTTGTCTATTGATCTTATCACTATTAAACCACGATATGATGTCCAGTTTGGCATAGTGAATGATGTTACAAGTATATCTATCAGATTAGATCAACTAAATATTAACGTGAACTATAATAATCATGATCTGAATCTTCTTGGTCTCGAGACACTTACGAAAGGTATCCTTCTAGAACTCAACTTTTTGATCTGCCACTATGATAACAATACCGTGAACACTCTTGAACCTATCCAAAATTTATCCTTAGTACACCCTGAATTGATTGACTGTACTTTACAAAACCAGCCCATGAGTATACCTACTTTTGCCAATGACTATACATTAGCCTATTATATCAATGTAGTTAAACCTCTGGACTCTTCCACCAGTAAACAAAGTGAAAATATGACTAAAGTGGATATCAAGTATCTTAGTCGCAAAAACAAGAAAAATAAAAATAAAAGATCTGATAGCGAAAACCACATTGTGGCGGTATCAGAATCTAAAAAAGAGAAAAAAAAGGATGTACCTTGAGGTGAAAACCTCTATGAGGTTCCTGAAGGTGAGATACTTGATATACTACCAAGTCATTTCCAGGAAAGGTCCTCCATATTGATCGAGCCAACTCAGCCAGTGAACATTGGGAGTCAAGAGACACCACACATCATTCATGTAGCTCAATCACTATCAATAGAAGAATTGAAGGAGTTCACTCATCTATTCTCATAAAAGAAAATAAACTTTGCATGGACATATTTTGATATGTTGGGCTTGGATCCTGATCTCATTATGCACCATCTTTCAAGTACACCAAGAGTAAAACCAATTAAGCAAAAACTCCATAAGAAGCACCTGCATGTGGCACTACTGGTCAAGGCTAAGCTATAAAAACTACTAAAAGATGGATTCATTAGAGCTATAGATTATGCCGAATGGATTTCAAACATAGCACCCATGTCAAAGGTAGACAAGTCTATCAGAGTTTGCACTAACTTCAAAGATCTTAACAAAGCTTGTCCGAAGGATGACTTTGCATTGCCAAACATTGATATGATAGTCGACAGGATTGCTGGGTATGAAATGTAATCACTAATGGAAGGATTCTCTAGATATAATCAAATCAAAATAGCTCCTGGAGATTAAGAAAATACAACTTTCACCTGTTCATGGGGAACCTTTTGCTAGAACGTCATGCCATTTGGGCTAAAGAACGTAGGAGAAACCTATCAAAGAGTAGTTACTACCATTTTTCATGATATGATGCATAAGAACATGGAAGATTATGTTGATGACACCTTAGTGAAGACAATGAAAAGATCAACGCATATTCAAGAGTTAGGTCCTATACTCGACAGAATGGAAAAGTTCAAACTTTGGTTAAATCCAAAGAAGTGTGCATTCAGAGTGACATCTGGTAAACTACTTGGCTACATCATTTCAAAGAAGGGAATCGAGGTTGATCCTGAGAAGGTCCAAGCCATAATAGAAATGCTACCTCCAATGACCATCAGTCAAATGAGAAGTCTATAGGGACGTCTCCAATCCATCAAATGATTCATTTCTCAGCTAGTAGACAAAGGTATTGAGAAAAGGAGTAATTTACAACTAGGATCAGCAGTGTGAACAACATATTCAACAAATCAAAGAGTACCTATCAAATCCACCGATATTGATGCCACTGATTCAGGGTCAACCACTAATCTTATATATATTAGCAACTGATTCATCACTGGGGCACTTCTGGCACAACAAGATGACAATAAAAGGGAATGAGCTATTTATTACATCAGCAGGACATTGGTGTCTTATGAAAGGAACTACACTATAATAGAAAAATCATGCTTGGCGTTAGTCTTTGCATCACAAAAACTAAGACACTACATGCTAGCACATTCAGTCAAGCTAGTGGCCAAAATTGATCCACTCAAGTATCTTCTCAATAAATCAACACTTACAGGAAGATTGGCGAAATGGGTCATGATCCTTACAGAGTTTTTCATTGAATATGTGGAATGAAAAGCCATAAAAGGATAGGTAATCAATGATAAACTTGCTGAAGCTCTACTTGAAGACTCTCAACCACTGCATATAGAGTTTCCAAATAAATCAGTAATGCACCTTACTCAACAACCCTAGAAGATGTTCTTTGATGGGTCTTTTACCCAAAATGGCTCTGGTGTTGGAATATTTTTTATTACTCCTTAGAAGTATTCAATCCCAAAGTCTTATAAGATTCTATTCCCTTTCACAAACAACATTGAAGAATATGAAGCTTTGGTAAATGGGATAAAACTAGCTATTGAATGGAAGGTTGCAGAATTGTATATCTATGGAGATTCTCAGCTGGTGGTTAATCAATCAATGATACATATCAAACTTGAGATGAGAAATTAATGCCTTACAAGAGGATGGTTGATGATCTTAAGAAGTATTTTTCTTTTGTATCATTCAAACAAATTCCTAGATCTGCAAATAGAGTAGCAGATGCTATGGCCACCTTGGCATCTATACCTGAGTTACAAGAGTCCAATTTTCGCTTTGATTTCCTGGTGGAAGAGTTATATTACCCCGCTTATGATTCTCCTGAGACCCAAATAGTTTGTTCTATTATCGGACATGACTCATCCCAATACAACCACATCTACTCTTATCTATGTGGCCACATTATCCCTAGAAATCTTACCCAAAATGCTTCACGGTATGTTATCATAGCTAACGATTTATTTAGACGAGGTTTGGACAGTACATTTCTTAGATGTCTAGAAACTGAAGAATCTAAACATGCATTATCGAAAGTCCATGAAGGTATTTGTGATCTCATTCGAATGACCTTACTTTAGCTTAGAAACTACTATGGGCTGGATACTACTAGCCAAACATGGAAAAAGATGCCATCAAATTTGCCAAGACTTGTGAGAAATGTCAGCTTCATGGAAATCTCATACATGCCTCGGCAAGGGACCTCATACCATTTATTACACACTGGCCTTTTCAGCAATGGGCCTTTGATCTCATTGGTCAAATATATCCTACTTCATCGAATAAACATAAATTCATCATAACTGCCACTGAGTATTTCACCAAGTGGGTAGAAGTGGTTCCGCTCATCAAAGCAACCGGTAAACAAGTCACCCTGTTCATCTAAAACCATATCATCTACAGATATGGGATACCTTTGTCCATTGTTACTGATAATGGAGGACAGTTTAAGAATAAAGATCTTGATGAGCTTTATGAGAAATTCAAAATAAAGCAACACTGGTCATCAATATATTACCCTCAAGGTAATGGACAAGCCGAGGCGTCTAACAAAAACCTACTGACTACCTTACATAGAATAGTGAACAAATCCAGGAAGGATTGGCATCTGTAGCTCAATCCTGCCCTATGGGCTTATAGAACAAGTATCAGAACACCTACTAGGGATACACCTTTCTCTTTGGTGTATGGGTCCGAAGCAGTACTACCTATTGAAGTAGAAATACCATCTCTAAGAGTTTCTTTGCAAGATTTTGTTACTGATGAAGATCATAGAATATCTAGATTGAAAGAACTCGAACTGCTCGATGAGTGTCAGCAAGTGGCATTTGATCATCTTAGAGTGTATCAGAAGAGAATCTCCAGAGGATATAACAAGAAAGTTTGACAAAGAGAATTCCAGTTTGGTGACCTAGTTCTGAGAGAAAATCCTAAAAATCAGCAGTTTTGAGGCAACAAAGGGAAGTTTGAACTCAACTAGCTGGGTCCCTACATCGTTACTATAGTATTCGGCTCTGGTGCCTATCAACTCTCAAATTCAGAAAGAGAACAACTCTGTGAACCAATTAACACAATCCACTTGAAGAAATTCTTCGCTTAGCATTCTCTGTGCCATCAACTTGTACAGCTGAAAAAGTCCTGAAAAAAATCCTAAAAATTTAAAAAAGTCCTAAAAAAAAAAAGAAAAAAATATATATATAAAGAGAGAAAATGCCCTAGTGAAAACCTTGTAAACAGGCACCTTGGTAAAAAAAATGAATCTTTGCCAAGTAGGTGAAAACCTAGCAAACAGGCGCCTCTTGTACTCAAGCACTCCATCTATCAATGCAATGTTGGCATTTCCCACTTTCATGCATCTTTTGCTTTCGCTTGTACATATTTTTCAGTCACTTTCATGACATCCTGGTTTGTTGGAACCTTGATGGCTTGAAACTGATCAGCATCCTAGTCTTAGTTTACTCGACAGAGCATTTCACATGTCCTAAGCAATATCAACCAAGTCATTTTTTCATCAGTGAATCATGGTCGTCCACTCTGAGTTAGTCACCTATCTCTTAACTACCAAAGAGTTTTATCACTAAGTACACAAGCAAAACAAAATAACAGAAAACAATCACTAAATAGTTTGAGCTATTACTAAAAATTTTCTTTGCGTGTTGTCTTTTATATTGGTTTTTGATTATTATCCCTCTGAGTAACTTGAGGAAGTCTATTGTGACTAAGAGGAGCAATGATTGGGGGCATAAAATTTTCTTTGTTTTCTACTTGTAGGAATGATTCTGATGATCTGGAAACATCTAAATTAGTTGGGTGTCTATGATAAGAGCCTTCAGATCAAGGTGAAATTGCCTCACATACCTCGACTTCGCTTATTTGTATGCTACAGGGAGGTCCATATCATTTTGTTGTCTGTTTTGAGGGAATTTATTTATGATGCAATTTGGGTCCCTATGAAATCAGTCCAAGGATATGAATGAAAAAAGGGTCATTGCAGACAAGATAATAAATATTGCACATTGAGAAAGAAAGGAACTCTAACTTGCCTGTTGTGTTCATTATGCTCGGTGATGAATCTTAAGTATTTTAAATCCAATGACGACGTTTAGGTTGCATTTTGCATATCATTTCACATATCATTTTCCATTTCATTTTGCATTTTTTTGACTTTAGAGTGATTTTGGTATGATAATAATCTCTTTCTCTTTTGAATGAGAGTTGAAAGCATCATCATTTCTTACGCTAAGTGGTCTATTTATCATCATTTCTCCAATCAAGTACTTGTGTTTTGAGATGTTTTAGTTGCATATATAACATTTAATAGAGCTTCATACATTTCATTATTCACTCATCTGCATCCATCTCATTACATAGAAAAATGAAAACATTGTATTACTCATTACATACTCATTTATTTGCATATGAAAAGAAACAAAAATAGACATCCATAATCATTTGCATTACATACATTCATATTGAAAAGAAATGCATACATATAGAACAAAGCATATAAAAGACATCTCATAAACGAATCAACACAAGTACGATGAAGTCAAATCAGATCTTGTATATATATTTCATGTCAAGTCTAAAGGTACAAAATGATGTCGAATGACATATACAAACTCCCATCGGAGCAAGAATCTTATAGGCTACAAAAAAATGGGTGTGTCTACAAAAAATATATTCGAGCTACAAAAAGAATATCTAGCTTTGAGCCTCTCCCTCATCTCCTAGTGGAGGAGGAGGAGCTTGATGATCGAGATCCTGTCAAGGTGCCCTAGCTCCCTCAGAACGTGCCATACACTGAGAATAAGGAATCACTTGCTGCGCTACTGGAACTGCCACACTATATGTTGCGACATAGTAGGCTGCCCTATTGTTTTGATGCAAAACCTCCTGCTGGAGGGTGTCTCACTCCGCTCTCATCATCGTGACTTGACGATCGTGCTCTACTCTTAGCTCAACTAGCTGTCGATCATGCTCTGATCTCAACTCCATAATCCAACGATCTCTCTTAGCCCTCACCTCTGCAAGCTACCAGTCTTGCTCCACCAACTGAGTCTGAGCCACTATCAATTGTGATTGTACCTCTACAAGATGTGCTCTCATTGACCATCTTGCATCTATCCCTTGCTCTCTCACCGGCTCTCTACCCCCATCTCCACCTCTAGTACCACCCTGCTCCTCCCTCCGCTGCCAGACCTGTCTTGTAGCTACTCGCTCCTCCTCAGCTCCACCCAATCTCACTCCTACTCTCCCAAGAGATCCACCCTCACCCCTCTGCTATCCACCCTCAGTTGGAACCCTACTGCTACTAGCACCAAGATCACCACCTATCTGCCTCAAAGCCTCATCTCTCTCTCTATCCCTATCCCTATCTCTAGCCTTGTCTCGGACCCTATCCGTATACCTGTGCAGGAGCATCATCCTCAATATCCTCAATGCGCAGTGCCTTCTCACCCGAATCAGTAAACCTAGGAAAAGGATACTATTGGAACCACTCTCTGTACTGGGGCAATACCCCTGCATCTGCTACATTATCCATATAATCACATATGAGGCATTGTAGACCAGTCAGCTCCTACATGGCCAAGGCATAAAATAACTGTGGAGACCATCCCTGTCTCTCCTCATCCGCATAATGTACATACACTGTATACTCCTGCGAGATCCCCTGAGGCTGACCATACTGCCTCATCACTTGAGAAATGATGAACTGCTCCACAATAGTCTGTGATCTCCCAATAAGTGGGCGCGTGATAAAAAGGTCCCTGCGAACTAGCCACCAGTCATCCCATGGCTCCAAACCTCTATATGGTCTCCACACTATGGCTATCAAATCATGTAACTATCGCCACCAAAAATATGTCTTGCCCAAATGGGGCTGCATAATATAACTGGCATACATGTATATAATCGGCTACCCGAGCTCTCTACTATCGTCTACAATAGGCCGACAAATGGGAAGATGCTCCCAAGCCCAAACCTGTAAAATATATACACTTGCGGCCATGTTCTGACCATCTCTATATATAATCTCATGTATCTCGCGATACATGTGAGCCAATAAGCAAGAACCCTAACCTAGTCTCTGAGGGGTCTCCATCAATCTCATCAGCATCCTGTCCCAACTACACTGGAAACCCTGCTGCCCTCTATTTGGCATCATAAAATAGTCGATAAATCCTGCTAGAACATACGCCAAAGGAAACTCCTCACTGTATCTGCTCATCAATATGTCCCAACTAATGGAACAGGTCAAAATGTCAGTATCACTAAAGACATGCCTTAGTGCCTGTAATCCTGGAAGGTGCCCTAAATCGTAATCCACCTTATCCCCAGCAAAAGGGATATGGAGGATCCTATATACATCCTTGGGAGTGATAGTCAACTCCCCCACCAACAGATGAAAGGTGTTATGTTTTGAATGGAAATGCTCTACCAACGCCGTGAGCATACCGTGATTCACATGGATATTTGGCAAACCAAGAAGATGAGTCAAACCACATACATCAATATGAGCCTACTCAACCTTAGATAAATGTCAAACTAATACCATAGTAGGAGGATAAACACATATAAAGAGCACATGAGGTAATCGAATCTGCAAAAACCCAACAACGAAGCAACAAAAAATATTCCAAATGAGCCTACAAGAGAAGTAAAACATCATGTAAATCCAACTAAGTCAAATGCAAAATCAAATTTTTATGTTTAGAACTTCAAAAATGCTCATTGTCTCCCAAACGACAAAACACAGAGGGGCAGCATCTTGTACGAGTCAAGAATATCTTTCGTATGACAAAACAACCCAAAACGACAATTTATTGGAATCCGCACGACAAAATGTTCTTTTTACAGACATGTCGAATGATACAAGGGTAGGGCCCGAACGACAATTCTAATGACTTCAAACGACAAAATAAATTTTAACAGTTACTTGTATGAGATAGAATCCTACCTTGCATGATAAAACGTGAAACCCGACCCCAAACATGTGAAAAACTTGAAAAATGAGCAAAAAAATCAAAATTGAAAACATAAAGAGGCTTAAGATCGATCACTTACCGTTGGCTCATAGTTTCGGGGTCGATTATGATGTCTCTGGCACTCAAATCGATGCGTACAAGTAGGGACTACCATTTTTTTGTAGAAGGTTTTTGAATTTTCAAACTTGGAGGGTTAAAATGATTTGAAGATGACACTTTTGTCCCATATATAGCCAAAAACCCTAATTTTCCAACTTGCTCTGATGGACATGAAAATTGTACCCTTAGCTAATTTGACTGCACTGATTCCATTTTCAGGATCAAAATTGAAATTCATGATCATTTTGCTAGTCAATATTACAATTTGGATCACTTAGCACTCTTTTCATCAAATGCTCTGTTTTTCTTCCAATTGTGCTCAATTTCAACGTTTAATTCAATTTCATTTCTACACATCAACTTTACGATCAACTCTGTGCTTAACTCATCAATCAATGCCGATTCTTCAAATATTCCTCAGAATCAATTTTTGCTCAAATAACTTATTTTCACCACACAATTACCTATAATCATCAATCCCTCGCTATTTTTGGATTTCTCTCCCGAGGGGGCATACTCATGACCTTATGACTTCACATCTTCACAAGTCGAGAAATATTTTTTTTCTTCATCAAAAGTCGAGCAAAATCTTGTAAAGAAAATCAATCAATTCTTATTTGCCAAGGGGCGTCTCAGCTTCATCTCTTCACATCAAGTTGAGATCTCTCAATCATCTGAATTGAATCAATTGCTAGGGGCATCTCAGCTTCATTGCTTGAAATCAAGCTGATATTTGTCCTTCATTTGAATCAATCTCTTAAACATTAATCACTTTCATCGCTTTACATCAAGTTGATTATTCATTTAAACTTAATCAAAAGTTTAAAGAGTATCTTTGATCACATGCTAAATTTAAGCAGGTGTTCAGTATTCGTTTCTTGATCAAGCTGAATAGTTTATCTTCGCTCATCGTATCTTGATCAATCAAGTTCAAGATCAATTCTATCATCACTCACTGCATCTAAGTTCAATCAAGTTCTAGATTAGTAAGATCTGCTTCTTGATCAATCAAGTTCAAGTTCAGTATCTTTTGTTTTCTATCGTTCGTCAGTTCAATCAAGTTCGGGAATGGTATCGCTTTAATCAGACTTCATTCATCTTTGTCGCTTCGAATCAAGCTAAACACCTTGCTCTTCATCTAGTTTGTGATCATTCAAGTTCAAAACTGGCATCTCCTGGACATCACACATTCTTTGAACCAACGCGCTACTCTCACATTAATTCAAAGAGGGGCAAATGTAATACCGTAAAAATGGTCATCTAAAGCATGGGCCCCTAATCTCAACAACATCACCAAGGTCCTAACCAAAGACAATTAAATCAATCTTGAGCACATTATTAATTCTTCAATCATCAAATATCAAATGACAAATCAATTACTCAATATTAATTAAACATTCATTTAATTAATTGAATCATTTCCAAGAATATCATTTTCATCAATTATCTTAAAAAATTAATTAAATATCCTTGCATATTTAATTAATTAATAAAATTGCCATTTAATCATGCAAAAGGAATTAATTTATTACAAAAGAGGAATTAATTACAAAACAAGAGTTGAATTGAAAATAAACAAAAAGAATTGAATTGAGAGAGAAATCAAACTTGAGATATTATCTCTTTTTCTAAATTTAGAACTTTAAATCAGAAAAGCAATTAATTGAATTATTGAATTATTCTCTAAAATTGGAACTCAAAGCTTTTCAGAAAAAGAAGTTCAGTTGCATTAAAAAGACTCTTTTAATAAAAGAATTATCTATTTTTATCACAAATGCATGGAATTAATTTATTATTATTTCCAATGCAACTTGGACTTCTAATTTGAATGCATTTCAATTAAACTATAATTGGAATCTATCTCAAGGTTAACTAAACTTGATTTCTCAATTATTTTCAATTAATCCTAAATTGAGCTTTTTTTAGCTTTTCTCTTGAGGATTCTCTATAAATACAGTCTTCAACTCTCATTTCAATTCACCCCAGAGATTTTTGAGTACACGCTTGGAGATTATTATCACGCTAATTTCGCTCTAAAGTTATTGAAGATCATTGTGCTTTTTTAGATTATTTGCATCCATCATTGCATGAATCCATATTGCTTGAATTCGTTATTTCCTTGAATTATTCATCTATTTTGCATCCATATAGTTAATATCATATAGATTAAATCCTTCGTCTTGGTGTAGTCTAGTCACTGGTATTGCCTATAAAAATCTGAGAGCAATCTTATACTCGCATCTTTTAGAAAGCAATTAGTCACTTTATTATGGTTTATTATTGATTGATTATTATTTACTAACCATGCATATAATGACTTAATTGAAGTGTTGTGCTTGCAGCTACAGACCCTTTTTCACACACACAACTATGACATGATTTATGATTGCTTTGATTGTAATCACTATCTAATCTAGGTTTGAAAACCTTCTACTTGATCTTGATGGTCATTGTCTTGAGCCTTAAAACCTTTCCATTGAAGATATGTGTTCACCTTTATTTTCCCTGGTTTGAGTTTTTTGGTGGGCCCGATTGTGATTGCCTTTTTCCAGCAGGGCAGAACATGTGAGACACTTGGTGGCCCAACGTTGCTCCCTCGTTCCATCTTTGTTACCCAGTTTTTGAAGCAGTGCGGGGGTGACAAATGGAAATGATTGCTGACTATCCTTCTTGGAGGGCCCACTCGTTGACACAGTTTGCAAACGGTTTCTGGTGGTTGTGCCCTTGCCCGTAGACCATTCTCTTCTAGCAGAATCTTTTCAGTTCTTGGTAACTCCCAGTCCATTGCGGGTAGAAGGTCACATTGCAGGGTTTGTTTTGCTGGGTGCAGACCCCATAGCGACATGCCATTTTTTTTGTTCGAGGAGGGTTGTGCTATTTTGGCATTTTGGGAAGTTGTTTGTAGGGGCCGTAGCTTACTTAAAGGTGGTGTTCTTTTCCACCCAAAAAAAAAAGGAGGAGAAGAAGGAAGGATTTTTAGAAAAACAGTCTAATTTGTTAAGGAGGAGTTTTCTTTTGTTTCCAGCCTTAAAAAACTATTTTGGTCTTGCTATAAGAAGATTATTCAGATTGTGCCTGCGACCTTTATGATGTCTCTCTTGGCTTACTGTTAATAGTGTTTTCTGTGCTATTGTTGTTAACATTTCTGATAAACTTTGGGAGTATTTTATCTAAGACTTCACTGAATAAACTATGTTTTCTATACTTGTTATCTAGTGAATGTGTGATGAATGTTTCCCCTATGTTTTCAAGCAAATTGGGTTGTAGTTTTGATTATGTCCTTGACTTGGATTTATGGATTGTTGAATGAGCTTACAAAAGTTACGCATATTTCTTAATTTTTGTTAGTTCATTGTCTCTTAATGATCTGGCGCATCACCTAAGTGTTTTAGTGTCTCATTCTGAAAAGGTATTTGTTTCCTTTCCCTTTCCTCAAAACCCATGGAAGAGTCATCTTCTCAATCCCGAAGGTCATTCAGTGTCCCTTTGCACAATCTGGTCCCCCAACACTAAATTTCCCATAAGGTTGTTTGTCCCCAAAGTAAAATTTATAGTCAACAATTCTTTTTCTAGCATGCCCGGTGGGACTATATTTTAAAAGAAAAAGGGTAAAACACGCATACCAGCTAGTTTATGAGTCAGAGGCCCATTACTAGGAGTTAAACGGCCCTACATCCCCATCTTCTTTTTCCTCTATTGGTGATTGTCCATTCTGCCTCAGTCGTATCTCTGTAGAGTCTCCCCCCTATCATAAATGCTGCAATGGCTCAAGTCCCTCCCAGAAATTTTGTGACATGGGACAATGGTAGCCCTCTCATTCCTCTAGTTCCACCCATAGTTTGGGGAGCCATTCCGATAGCCGCGCTAAATGCAGTTCCCAAATTGACATGAGAATGTCATAAAAACCCTGGGGAGCATCTGCAGGACGTAGCTATGGTTTGTACTGTACATGGCATCACCGAGCAGAATGTAGCTTTGCGGTTGCTTATAGCATCCTTCAAAGGAAAAACTCTAGATTGGTTTAGATCTCTAGGCCCTAGTACTATAGGGGACTGGGATTAGTTGGGAGATTTCTTCTTTCAAAGATTCTTAGACAAAGCTGATAGATCATCCCTAATGCACCAACTCATTATGATCAAAAGAGCTCCTATAGAGGCATTAACTGATTTCAACATAGGATTCCAGTGAACTTGGCAAAGGATACCATTGTCCGGCCACCCCCTGGCGGATATGGCCTTCATATTTTATCTAAAAGCTTTCAATTCTGACATATCAGTAAGGATTCAAGCTCTAGGGGGTAATACTCTTTCGCAAGCATTTGACTTAGCAATTCAGGCTGAAAATAACCTTATCGATGCTGGAAAGCTCGCACCTCACCCTACAATGCCAGTGTTCCCCGAAATATCTACCCAAGTAATAGAGGAAGCCACCTCGAGCACCTTTACTCCACAGTCTATATATTTGTTCCCCACTCCTCAAACTACTCCCCAAGCTACCTCTCTGGCTGCTAAGGTCAATGATATGAAGAACTTCTTAAGATCCTTCTCTAATGAAATTGTCAACCTAAAAAGGGCCCAAGTCTCTCCCACCAAGCCTCCTTTTCAACAAAATTTTCAAGGAAATCGACCTCCCTATCAACATCCAAATTATCGGGCTGAGAAAAATCCCCTGCCAAATGGCCAAATAGTCCCCGTCCCTAATCCATTGTAGGCCATCCACCTAAAAAGCGGTAGAGAATTGACTGTAGGTCAGAATAATTTGGCGGATGATACCAATTCTTGGTGTTTTCCATGCAACAATGCTCATGCTCCGAGGAATTTCCCAAGGGGGAATTTGTAGCAAAAGGTCACAGAACAAAGGAACTCAGGTATAGTGGATGAATCTGCCTACACATCCCCAGGCATGGATAATGCAGCTTTTGTTGCCCAGATGCAAGGAATGTCATTACAACAAGAAGCGGAAATTGCCCATGATCATGTGTTTTTTTCTTGGATGGAGGATGATGATACAGTGCTAACTATCGATGGAGTAAATTCAAAAGATGGAGCCCCTATGGTACATTTAAACTACAACCTTTTCTCTAAAAGATGTTTGACTAGTGAGGACACCAACAATATAAGGTCGGTACCCGTGAATAGGCCACCGAAACAACCAGTCATCGGTTCTGCCTATCCCAGGAAGGAGTTCATCCCTTACAAACTAAAAGAGCCAAAGGCTTTCACACCCCCAGTGTTGGACGTAATAAAGCAGTTGAAGAAATCTCTAACTCATGTCTCTCTATGGGTTCTCCTGAGTATCCTAGAATAGAAGAGCTAGTTAAAGGAGGCATTATCTCATGATCAAAAGGATACAGGCATGATAGCTCTACCGCCCTCTCAGACGAATGGAACAGATCATCACCCAACAGTTAGCAAGACACGTTCCCCTATCGCTTTGATGAATGAAGGCTCCCCCTCCACTACACAAGGAGAAGGTAAACCTAAGCCAAATCCTTTTTACCTTACCCTTATAGTTGGAAATAAGCTTTTACATAACTCCATGATAGATTCTAGTGCTAGTACTACGGTCATGCCTAAGAAAATTGCTGAAGTATTAAACATTTAGTATGACCCCTTAAGCAAGGGTGTAATGCAGCTTGATGGAAATAAAGTCGAGATGATAGGTCTCATCAAAAGCCTCCCTTGACCTTATTTGCATGTCCGAGCATAACAATATTCCAAGAAGCAGTGGTCATCGACATCCCTCCTGTCTTTGGGCTCTGTCTGTCCTAAGACTTCACCGCTAAAATAGGAGGATATATGTCCCTGGATTGGTCCCACTTGATTCTCCGTACTCGACACGGCGCCAAGATGAAAATCCTTTCAGAACCCCTTCACACCGAGCATATAGCTGACTAAGCCTTGATCAATTTTGAGCCTACCCACACCTCTATAACCCATGATGAGCGAAAGGTGGTAGAACTCTTAGAAGATGAAGAAGTAACTGGGGAAATCCCACCCGAACAAGAAGCTTTCCTAAATGAGTTCATAGACTCTGATCCCTTCTCTAATTACCATGCCACCGGTGTAGGAACTTATTGCATTTTTGAAGAGGATCAGCTGATCCCAAAACTCACTAAAGATCTGCTCTCCAAAGATCAGCTGTCTTTGACACTATGGACCCTACACTTCGACGGTGCCAAATTGAAAATGGGCTCTGGAGCTGGAATTTGTCTCACCCCTCCTGAAGGTGATCAAATACGAAGGTCTTTTTGGTTGCAGTTCGCATGTTTGAATAACAAAGCAGAGTACGAAGGACTAATTCAAGGTTTGAACATGGCAGAAAAAATGGGCATCAAGAAGCTTAAAGTCTTCGGTGATTCCGAATTGGTAGTATAGTAGGTTCAAGGGATATCCAGTGCCAAACATATCTGTATGAGGTCCTACCGCTCCAGAGTATGGGATTTAATAGAAATTTTTGATGCTTTCAATATCACTAGTATTTCTCGGACACTAAATACTGAATCAGATCACATGGCAACCATAGGAGCTCATTTTGATCAAACTGTAAACCTCTCAGCTGGCCATTCAACAGTCAGAATGGTGGTCCATCCGACTATTCCTGATAATGATACATATTGGTAGGTTTTTGAAAGTGATGAGCAAATTGCTCTGTTTATTCAAAGCTCAGGTGAGTTTGTTGATCACCTACAACCTAGGGTTAAAGAGGCTTATAGAGACCAAATTATTCTGTTAAGATCCAACAAGCTCCCTAATGGTTTGATCACCTTAGAGAATTTGTTTGATCATGAGGATGTCAAGAAGGATAAGTGGAAACTCAAAGTAGACAAAGGAGATTACGCTGAAATGTCAGTCAGAAGTGGAAGGATCCTCAAAGTAGGCAAAGGTGTTTCCTCCGAGGCTAAGGAGAAATTGGCCCGATACTGTGACGAGTATGAAGGCATCATGGCTTGGTCTTATGATGATTTAAAAGGTTATGATCCTAGCATCATTCAGCACACCATCAAGCTCACAAATGGAGCTAAGCCAGTCCGACAAAAATAGAGACCGGTAAATCCCAAGATCGAATCTCTCATGGCTCAGGAGTTGAAGAAACTGATTGAGTCAAGGATTATTTACCCTATAAAGCACAATACATGGGTGTCAAATTTGGTCCCTGTGAGGAAAAAAAATGGAGATATTCGACTCTGTATCGACTTGCGGGACCTAAACCGAGCATCGCTCAAAGATCACTATCCTTTGCTATTAATGGAGCAGTTATTAAGCACTATAGCTGGATCAGAGATGTTCTCTATGCTCGATGGTTTCTCAGGATATAATCAGGTAAGTGTCAAATCGGAGGATCAACACAAGACCACTTTCACCACAAAATGGGGAATGTTTGCATATCAAAAGATGCCTTTCGGCTTATCAAACGCTGGGGTCACTTTCCAAAGGGCCATGGATTTGGCTTTCAAAGAGTTAATAAATAAGATTATCCTGATATATTTAGATGACCTAACCGTGTTCTCCAAACATCAAGAGGATCATTTTGATCATCTTGAGTTAGTCTTGCAAAAATGTCTTTAATTTTGGGATCTCTTTGAACCCCAAAAAATGTATTTTTGGGGTTCCCCAGGGGAAGCTGCTGGGGCATATAGTTTTTGAAGAAGGCATCTCTATTGATCCAAACTGGGTCAAGGCTATTAAGGAGCTTCCCCTTCTGGTCAAAAAAAAGAGAGTGGAATCCTTCTTGGGAAAGGTAAATTTTGTTAGTCATTTCATCTCCAACTTCGTCGGGATAATAAGACCTATCACTCTCTTGCTTAAGAAAGATATATATTTTAAATGGACTGCTAAAGCCAAAAATGCCTTTGACCAAATAAAGCATGCCATCTGTTCAGCACCAGTGTTATCTAACCCAAACATGTCAAAGGATTTCATCATGTATGTCTATTTCGATCAGCATAGCGTCACCATGGTGCTAACTCAAAAGGACATCCAAAAGGGAAGAGAGCATCCTATAGCTTTCCATTCAAAAACCCTCAAGGATTATGAGCTCCGCTATAACTTTGTAGAAAAAAAAGTCTTAGCTATCGTAAAAGGACTGAAGAAATTCAAACATTTCATTGCTTGTAACAAGACCACGGTGTATGTGGCTCATCCCGCAGTAAGAGAGTACATCATGGAGGGCGACATCACAGAAAAAAGAGCAAATTGGATCACCAAGATCCTGGAATATGATGTTGACTTCAAGCCCACAAAGCTAGTCCATGGGAGAGGTTTATGCCAGTATATAGTGCAGGACAGTGAACCCCGTGGTCTTGAAGCCACATCAGAGGAAAAGGTTATGTTTATGTCCAACACCCCCAGCGAAAGTTGGATTGACAAGAGAAAAAACTTCATGAAGATAGGGACCTTTCCCAAAAATCTTCCCTCGGCCAAGAGGAGATTCTATCAACTTCAAAATAGCGGTTTTCACCTCATAAATGAAATTATTTTTAAAAGAAATTTTGATGGAGTTCTACTTCGATGTGTGGACCAAGGCTAGGCTGATAAAATCCTCCAAGAATTTCACTATGGCCCCTCAGGAGGCCATTTCTTTGCACCTACAACCATGATCAAAATTACTCAAGCCGGATACTTTTGGCCATTTATGTTCAAAGATGTACATGCTTTGGTAAAAGGGTGTAAAGAATGCCAATATTATATAGGGAGGGGTACAAAAGCGGCCATGCTGCTCAAGCCTATGTCAGTGGAGGAGCCCTTTGCTCAATGGGGCCTCAATTTTGTTAGGATGATCAACCCTCCAAGTTTAGCTAGACATAAATGGATCCTGACCACCACTGACTATTTCACCAGATGGTCTGAAGCCATTCCCCTACAGAATTCGTCTGAAAATGAAGTGATAGCTTTCCTAGAAGAACTGACTTGTCGGTACTACCCTCCAAAAACTATTATATCACATAACATGCATGCCTTTAGGGGCTCGCGAATCACACAGTTTGTTCTTAGCAGAAGTATTTATCTCGAAACCTCCTCTAACTACTACCCCCAAGGGAACGGTCTGGCAGAATCTACTAACAAGAACTTGACCTGACTTATTAAGAGGATAGGCATGGAATATAAGAGGGAGTGGCACCATCACTTGAGGAGTGCATTATGGGCTGACTGCATAACACCCAAGTAGATTCTCAAAACCTCTCTGTACAAGCTGGTATATGGGAAAGATGAATTTTTTCCTCTATCATTGGAAATTCATTCGTTATAGTTGCTAAAATCTATGGATATTGCCAAAAATGGCCCAATGGCCGTAAGGGTAGCAGAGATTATGGAGTTAGAGGAAGCAAGGGAGACTGCCTTCACAGCCCTCTAGGACAAGTAAGAAGTCATAAAAAGGTGGTTTAATAGTAAAAAGAGTTCTGATGTTATATTCACCCTTGGAGACCTTGTTCTAAATTACAATGAGAGAATGGCGAAGCCAGGTCAGCACACCAAGTTCGACTGCGTATGGGAGGGTCCTTTCCGCATCATAGGATGTAAGGGTTTCAATGCTTCTGAGTTAGAGGACATGAATGGAGACTCCTTCTCCATCCCAGTCAACGGTTTTCATCTTAAGCCTTACTATTAAGAGGCCCTTCCCCCTTTCCATGTAAATAATGTATACTATGTGCATACATGTGGTGTGTATTTATTTTAATTATTTCTAGCTTAGCAAGAAAAAGGAAAGAGAGACTAGATAAAAAGAAAAGTAAAATCAGTATATTAAGTCTTTCTCGTATATTTTTACAAATGTGCAGGCCCTCGGCCTCTCTCTTGTTTACATCTTACGGTTTCAAGCAAAAGTCATGCTTTGCCACTCTTCTCAGAGGCTAGTTTCAGTATCTTCCTCTTCAGTGTTGGAGTCCCCTTCTTCTCCTAGCCATTCTGAACCAGAAGAACTCTCAGGCTCCCCGTGCATGAATATAACCACCAGGTTAGGAGGCTGATCCGGCAGTAGGACTCTTGGGAAGATATAGTCCCTGAAGCCAGTATACCATTTCATTCCTTTCAGAATAGGGACCATCATATGTACTCACAGAAGAAACTTTGCAGCTAGATCGACATGGTACCTATGGGAAGACAATGACATGGTTTTCAAGCCATTGATAAGTGGATGCCACTTAACTTCTTCATTCTATAAAATGAAGCACTCTAAGTTAGATGCCACAGGGAGTCCGAGGAAAGGTACATGATACATGACTACATCTTCAAGGCCTCCCAAGTAGTCTAAAGGAAAGAGTTCTTGAGTCAGCTGTGTTGTCATTAGCCCAGACTGGCCGCAATCCAGCAGAGAAGCCATGAAGTGCGAGCAAATATCTGTATTCACCCGGTAACGGTCTGGATTGTCAATGAAATCTTCCCCAAGTATCCATTTGATGGCAGCAATTATTATCGGATTCTTTCTTTGCATCATCCCTTGCAGCCTCCAATCTGAAATATTCCCTAGGAAAGCTACTTGCGCCCTTCTGCTAATGAGTCAAACTGGAGTATCCATTTCTTTAGAAACTCTGCTGTTATAGCTCAATTTGTGATGAAAGAATGTCTGAAAAGACATATTTATAGCAAAAATCTTGGCAGGTAAGCAATCGGCAACTTGAGATTCCCCTTTTCCCACTTCAATGCCCCTGTCACACCTCTATTAATTGTTGTCACATGAATGAGATTATTTCCAAGATATCAACATCTCATCAATCACCTCAAAAAGAGGAATGGATGGAAACAAAGAGCCATATGTACTTCCTGGTACGTCACCCCTAAATGTAAAAGCTCTGCCAGCTTGTTTCAGCTCATGCGGTCATTATTCCTAACTGATCCTTTCGATTAAAGAAAGATTCTGCCTAAAGAACTATTCCTGAGGAATGCCAGATCAACCAAGTAGTTTCTTTGGAAAGTGGGAATGACGGCTCCCCTCATTCATGGAGGTTGATCACTGCAGCATTTTGAGTTGGCACATGTGTAAGCCGAGCCTTAGCTTTCATGAAAAACAAGGCATGTCAGGCATTTAAAAGTTCCAAGTTTCTCCTGGCCATCTATCGGTTCATTTTGTTGCAATGTTGGGAGGCTAGAGGAAGAAGTATAGGTTTTCATCTTTTATCTCTGGCAAAACAGGAGAAGACGATTGTCTACCTTAATGGATTCTGAAGCTTCATCCATAAAGGCTGCCCCCAGAGGTTTCTAGGTTAATCTTTTTGAGGAACTGTCTTACTCCTCTCATGCCATTCCACCAAAGAAGGATTATCCAAAGACAAAGGCCAAAAAGAAAATGATGACCCAAAACTCGTCGGTTGTTTTGGATTCTCTAGAGAACGTCTATGATCTTGAGGTCTGAAAGCAGCCCAAAAGCCTTAGACAGGCCGCTGATTAGAGGATGCTGCATCACCGAAATGATCCTTATTCTATCGCAATACATTTCTGGAAGAGTGGTTCTCCCCAATCTTTGGTCCCCGTAGTTCCCTACTGTCCTGAGCTCGTGGCCACCTGTGTGGAGATTTTTGATCCCACCTCATTTTTTGTCAATGGCTCACACCTAAAATTGATCATATCTCCAGAGGCCATTAGGGAAATGCTATGCTCCCCAATCTTTGAAAATACTGAGGTTTTCTTAGAGAAATCCATGGAGGAATTCTGGAACACCAGGAGTGATGCGTTATCTTTCTATCAAAATGCTCTCAATCGGAGTTTGTCAATAGGGTTTCCAATGTTCCCTTTATCTTATAGTGATCTGAAGCAAGACGACCTCAGAGATATCTCATCTACCCTGGCATGGTTGTGTGGTCATGATAACGACCGGGATATTATTGCTTCCATGATGGGCTTTCTCTTTAAATGCAAGAAGCAAAGGGAACCTTTCCACTTTGACTTCTCCATGACTATCGCTAATGCCATGGTCAAGCAATTATCTGAGTTTCAACAGTTGCGACATTTCAAGTTCTCTTCAGTATTGGTGCATCTGCTCTTGCATCAAAATGAAGCTTTCTTCGCACAATTTATGCGCTTGGCCACTTTTGATGAAGTAGGAAATGTAGTGTTGGTGTCCTGTTGGATGCCTCTATTGTTAGCCTCTTATGATTCTTACTAGTTTTCAGATTTGTTCTTGGCTCCCGTGCTTAATGATTTCAAAGTGATTCCCAATGAGCCTCTAGCTCGTTTCTCCCAGGTTCAAATGAACTGGATGCAGAATGAACCCCCCCTTGTGACTAGTTCGTGGGTCCCAATTTCTCTTTCATCCATGTGCATGGTTTCTCTGAGGAGCCATTCCAGCTTCCTACTTACGTGACTGACAGAACCCTAGCTTTGAAAATGGCAAGGCAATTGGCAATAGTCGAGTGGATGATTGGCACTGGGAAACACGAGACCTCCATTACAGAGGATAACAAGGCCATTGGCCCAATTACCCTAGTAAGAAGAAAAGTAGCTAAGGAAACCTTGACTTCAAAGATGGTGCAACTGGGTTTCATAGTAATTGATGACCCTTGGAGTTACGACCCTGATGGCTGCTTAAGCAAAAGGAAAAATGTTGTGAGGCATGAGCCTCGAGACTCATGGGCGGAACGTAAAAACTCTTAGATTGATGACCCAAGCAAATATGTGGGTCCTGATGATTTCCCTATTTTAGAGCGCCCCTCATGGTTAAAGTTTTATACCCTAGTACAACCTCGCGAAGCCTATTCCTCGAGCGTTGTTGGAAGGCATGAAAACCTTATCCTGGCCTAGAAAGAAAAGGAAATTTTTTTGGGTCTATCATCAGGAAGTAAATCAACTTAGAGCTAGTCTTGGGAATGCACCCATGGATGAGCGTTTCGAGGAGGAATGGAGCAAGGAAAATAAATCTAATGATGAGATAGGTGACAGTTCCTCGCATGGATAATCATCTCTCGAGATAGTTGCTTAGCAAGAAGCTGGGATCATAAATACCCAAGGGCATGAGCTAGAGGCGGAAATCACTCTTTCTTTAGACAGTGCAACTTGTAGACCTCGTTCGCAGCCTAGTAAGAGGTGGTCTGAGAAACAGTCTTCTGAGGGCCCCCCAAAGAAGAAACCATACCTTAGTGGGTTAGAAGGGGTTGCACTTAACACATCAGCAACAACAACTTCAAATTTACAGTCGCTACATCTTTTGTATGATCAGGTACGTCCTTTTTTCCCCTCTTTTGATTCTCCTGATGTTCTTACAACTACCCTCGCACCCATCATGCAAACCTCAGTCCCTACTGCTCTTACTTTGGCCCCGATGGGTATGATGGTTAATCCTCAAGACATCCTCACACAGACTTCCATTCCTTTCCTGAGCACGATCCCTATATCTACAACTTTTTAGTTGCCCACATCAGAAACAGTCCTTGTGTCGCGTAGGCTAGGTTTTAAAGAATCTTCCCCCAGGTTATGGCTATGGCATCCGCTAGTTCCTTCCCACTAGTGGGCTCTCCTTTTGTCCTGCTATTTTCCCTGCTGGCAGTAACTCATCCATTCCAATCTTCTTGCGTTTCCCCTTTTTTGCATTTCCCTTTCACTGTCCCTCCTAGTGCAGTGTTTGTAGGTCAAGTCATCGATCATCCAGATAGTTTCTAGCAGCAGGTTGTTTATGATAGGAACATCAGTTCGAACAAATCTAATAAGTGAAAGGAGAAGGAAAGTGCTCACCGCACTCGCCCTCGCCTGCAGACCCATTTCATTGAGCAAAGAGATTGCCTTTACTTTGTAAATCTAATTCCTAAGGTGGACAAGCTGGAATCTTAGATGAGGCCCGATGATTATGAATTACAAGCAATGGGCGTTAGTCTCCAAAGTGCCACAACCTCCGATAAGGTCAGAATGATGGAAGAAACTTCTAAGGTAGTATCCACAAACTTTATTAAAAAGAGCTGTTGTTTAGAAAAACTCTAGACAAAAAATGTTAGCCTCCATGATTCCCTTTCCTAGCAAAGGAAGGAGGATAAGGCTTGGGTATCAGAGATCAATCATCTATAGAGCTTGCTAACTCAAGCTAATTTCAAGAAAGGAAAGTTGCAGTCTGCCCTTAGCAGCGTCGGTTCCCAGCTAAAAGGTCAGGAAGTGACAAGAAATGTAGCTCTGAAGGAAGTACAAGATAAAGATTCTGAAATACAACGATTGAAAGCTTCTTCCAAGGACGTTGCCCAGGTTCAAATGCAATTGCGCGAATAAATCCTTATCAAAGAAGGTTATGCTCATCAACTGAGTGAAGCCCAGGTGTCATGGTCGGATGAGAAGATGAATTTTGAAGCTGAGCTGAAAGAAAAAGAAGCTAGTCTCGAGCAATCCAGCAAAGGTGTTTCAGAATTGGAGACTCTTTTGCAGCAGGAACATAATCATACATTGCAGTTGCAACAGGCCATCAAGGCTGGGGAAGAAAAAATCTTAGCATTGGAAAATCAAGTGGCTATGAAGCAAAGCAAAATCCAGCAGCTCCAGCAGGAAACGGTTGGGAAAGATAATGAGATATCTCGATTGATGAATCTCCCACCCCCGCAGCTAATTGCTCCAGACTTCTCTGCCATGCTGACGGAGTTGTATGTTTCCCATTGGAAAAAAGTAAAGCAGTACTACCCATCCCTGTAGTCGGTGTTATGATTTCTCAGTGACGCGCAATCCCTCTATGTTGAGGCTGGGCACCTTATTAATAACTCCATGCTTATCATTGGTCCGAATTTCCCAATAGCCCAGAATCTTATTGAATTGCTTTATTCCGCTCAGGAAGAGGAGCTTAGGGAGAAAGGGATTGCAAATCGTCGGCAATTAATCAAGAGGACTAATGTCTTCATAAATCACCACAGGATAATTATGCAGATATTAGTTTCTCTGATGCCTTTGCAATTTTTAGTACCAGACATTAAACAACATGTTGATAAATTTGTTTCTCTAGGCTTACCTTCTCCTTTCCCCATGGATGGTTCTATTCTACGGATTGAACAAGTATTGCAGCATATCGAGAATATGCAGTAGGATAGAGTTTTCCTGCAGTGGCTGGGAAACCCTATTTCAGTGAATGAGGTGGAATGTATTTTGCATCCTCTAGCCCAGCTTTCTGCCCTCCTGAACCAAGTCCAAGATGAACTTGTACCTTTTCCCCTGGATGAAGTAATTTGCCTGGAGCAATATTTCCAAGATTTGGATCCATAAGTCGCGCTCTCCGAGGATGAGTGGCTACCTTTGCAGTAGGTTTTTGATCTTTTCCATCGTATTGTAGCTTGAAGTCTAGTTTGTGAACCAATAATTTTGGGTTCTTCTATTCTATAGGCAAAATCCCCCCTGTTAATCGCCAGGAAATGTTCACCTTTATTTTCCCCAGTTTGAGTTTTTCAGCGACCCCGGTTGTGATTGCCTTTTGCTAGTAGGGCAGAATGCGCGAGACACTTGGTGGCCCGACATTGCTCCCTCGTTCCATATTTGGTACCCAATTTTTGAAACAACACGAGGGTGACAAATGGCAATGATTGCTGACTATCCTTCTTGGTGGACCCACTCATTGGTGCAGTTGGCAAACGGTTTCTAGTGGTTGTGCCCTTTCCCGTAGACCGTTCTCTTCTGGCAAAATCTTTTTAGTTCTTGATAATTGCAAGTTTGTTGCGGGTAGAAGGTCACATTATAGGGTTTGTTTTGTTGGGTGCGGACCCCATAGCGACACACCATGTTTTCTGTTCGAGGAGGGTTGTGCTATTTTGGCATTTTGGGAAGTTGTTTGTAGGGGCAGTAGCTTACTTAAAGGTGGTGTTCTTTTTCGCCCAAAAAAAAAAGGAGGAGGAGAAGAAGGAAGGATTTTTAGAAAAATAGTCTAATTTGCTAAGGAGGAGTTTTCTTTTGTTTCCAGCCTTAAAAAACTATTTTGGTCTTGCTATGAGAAGATTATTCAAATTGTGCCTGTGGCCTTTATAATGTCTCTCTTGGCTTACTATTAATAGTGTTTTCTATGCTATTGTTGTTAAAAGTTCCGATAAACTTTGGGAGTATTTTATCTAAGACTTCACTGATTAAACTATGTTTTATATACTTGTTATCTAGAGAATGCATGATGAATGTTTCCCCTATGTTTTCAAGCAAATTGGGTTGTAGTTTTGATTATGTCCTTGACTTGGATTTATGGATTGTTGAATGAGCTTACAAAAGTTATGCATATTTCTTGATTTCTGTTAGTTCATTGTCTCTTACTGATCTGGTGCATCGCCTAAGTGTTTTAGTGTCTCATTTTGAAAAGGTATTTGTTTGCTTTCCCTTTCCTCAAAACCCAAGGAAAAGCCGGCTTCTCAATCCCGAAGGTTATTCAGTGTCCCTTTGTGCAATCTGGTCCCCCAACACTGATTTTCCCATAAGGTTGTTTGTCCCCAAAGTAAAATTTAGAGTCAACAATATGCCCAACTTGTATCTTGTCTATAGTATTTGACTCTTTTGATTCTCTATTATAGTACAAAGACAAAATGATTATTATCTTATCTATATCTTTTAATAAGTTGTTTCCATGGAGAAATATTATCATCCTCATATTCATGCTTTGGAAGCATTTTCTCTTTTTGCCTTGAATGTGCTCAAAGTCTTATAACTATTTTTTATTAAAGTGCTGCCACTTAATGTGACTCTCTTAAATGGATTTCCCTCTACGTGTTTTGTTCTTATTTTACTAATAACCCCATGCATCTTTCTTGGATTGTATTGGTATGTTCTTGTTACTACATTCTTGAACTATTTCATTATGCATATTTTATTAAACACTGTATTATCTTTATCCTATGAATCTTCATAAGAAGGATTGAGAATAAGAAGGATTTTGTTTTCATGGAAACACAAGAGCCAATTCTTGGCTTTGTTATCACATTTTGACTGTTATCATGACTGTTCTATCACCATTCTCTGGTGATTGTGATATTTTCTCATTGTGATTTTTGAAGGAAAGACTTATATTCTTTATGTTCAATTGCCCCCTGCAATCCCTAAATTTTGAATTCTTTTCAATGTATTGCAGAAAGATTTTGATACAGTTAACTCATGACTATGTTTGTAGCCTTTGTCCTGCTATCATTCTAAAACACTATCCTTTGTACTCTTCTATTTTAATTGTGTTGAGCATCAAATCTGAATTAAGTAAAATATCTTGATTTGAGAAATTTAATCATAAAAGCCGCTATTGTTAGAAGAAATCATCATTTTCATTAATACCATGATAGCCCACAAGTCATCAAGCAGGTATAATAGAAAGATATCTGGATTTAAATAGTATCGATGAGACCCAACGATGTCTCATCGATACAGAAGGGCCATCGTAGAAAGGAAATGCCGATGAACTTCAGAAAGGACTCATCAAAGATAGTAATTCCATCAACAAAAGATATCAAGGAAAGCAGAGATGGTTTTCATCGACGGGAAAAGGTCTTTGAGGAGATAATACCATCGGTGCAAAGTGACTCACCGAAAGAAGTGTTCTCATTGAAAGAATAAGGTCGATCAGACAAAAAGAAGTTACATTGATAAAAGATATTGATGAGGAAATAGGTTTTGAGGAGGCTAAAAGGAATATCTCTGATATGCATTGTTTCACTGATACAACTTTATTGGTGGAAGGCGACAAGAGAGGATAAAGAAAGGCTTTGGTGAGATAATAGATCCATTCGTTGACGGGGCATAGTGATATCGATGGAAGAGGTATTTCGGTGGAAAAATAAAGGAGGTCATCGAAGCCCAAGGTTTCTTCAACATAAAAACCTGATGGATATCAAATAGGTATCAGTGAGGAGACAACCATAGTGACTGAATACAATATTTCGATGAATGAAGGAAATACTTGATCGAAGTGATATTCGAAATAAAAGTGTTGTTGATAGAAAAAGTGTTTCGATGGAAGGATAAAGGAAGTTACCAAAGCCCAAGGTTTCTTCAATATGAAACTCGATGGACATCAGATATATATCAAAGAGGAGGTAGAAATAATGACCGAATGTAGCATTTCGATGAAGGGAGAAAATACCTAGTCAAAGTAATGTTCGAAACAAAAGTGTTAGTTAACGGTTATATGTTGAAAAGCCACAACGCTTGGTGATAATGTATACTCTCATATAAAAGAGGAAACTTTTGTAATATGGATAAGAATTAGAACAAGAAGTAGATTATAGCCCCAGGCTTACCATTGTACTATTTTGGCGAATATATATAATATAATCAGATGTTTTTCCTTTGCATATGTGTTGCGGATTACTGCATTTTTCTACAAGCAGTTGCTTATGATATTATCTAAAGGAGATAAGGTTATTTGTGTCCTTCTAGTAAAATTTTGTGTTTCATATTGTAGATTTGGATCAAAAAGGTTTACTTGCGAATTGTAATTGTTCCTTGTATTTCTTCCTTGGATGGTCTGTTAAGGTTAGAGTTAAATTCATTCAGGCGGTTTACAATATAGACATTGAAGTAGAGCTCATAAGAAACAGTAACTGACAGACTCATCGAGAGGGGGTGGTTTAAAAACTGTCTCATAAGTTTACACAATAAGTCCTAAAGAGATATATAGACTCTGTAGCCCAAACAACAAATAAAGGCCCTGGTCATCTATAAAATACAACTCATCAATTCATACTTTCACATTAAAAGTAATAGGAGTAACTGAGTAGGAATTATAGAATAAATTAGCAATAGTGTATATATATATATATATTTCAAGCACAAAGATCAAATAGCTTCTACAACAACAATCTTGAACCCATCTGCTATATCTCCATCCTAGGAGCTTATGCCATTCTGAGATAGGAGGAAGTCAGATCAAGACACTAAATCTACTATAAAAAGGATTAGTTGAAGGAACAACTAGTGAGTAGGTACACCTGCCTAGGTCCTGCAGAGCCTAAAGTGAGAGAGTTAGCAACCAGATAGGTTCACTCTAAAAGTTGGCCAAGTCAATTGGAGGGTTTGAGCATAGGAGTTGGAATTTCCTTAGAACCTATCCAATTTGTTGATTTGAGACCCAACAGATTGGTGACTCTGCTGGGGAGATTCATTTAAAAGGTACTCTGTTGTGGGAAGGAACTCATATACAAAATACAAATTCCTTTCGAGAAGAAAGGTGGCGACTCTAAAATAAGAAATTTTATGTACGGAAGGAGGTCAATAGCACAAGGCCACCCCATAGTCCAATTAAACTTTGATCAAAAGAGAAGTAAAAGAAATCCAAAGGAGAAATCAATAGATAGTCCGATGGAACCTAAAAATGACTTTATGAATGGGAAGTATAATTAGCACTATTCTGAAAACCATTCACATCCAGCCTTGAGTAAACAAAATTATACAGTTCCTGCATACCCTAGGGTTGAGGATTTGGCAGCTGTGGATAGAGCGCGGAAAGGGAAATACCCTCCTAGCTTTGAGAATCACCGTCCAAATTCAAGGGCAGGGGCTTCAAGCTCCTCAGGCTCAAGCAAGGTGGATGCATCAAACCGTATGGCAGATTTGATGAAACAAATGATTGTAGCAGCCATTGAGATGAGAGATGATGGAAGAGTACATGAGTGTGTAGAATTATGTGCTAAATTGGGTATAAATATCAATGAAGATGATATTAATCATGACTTGGAGAGATATAGAGCAAGAAGTGAATGTGTGGCCCAAGGACCAAATAGAGGAAGAAGCAACACATATAAGATTGGT
The DNA here is from genome assembly GCF_030272615.1 of Cryptomeria japonica. NCBI lineage: Eukaryota > Viridiplantae > Streptophyta > Pinopsida > Cupressales > Cupressaceae > Cryptomeria > Cryptomeria japonica. Next base: position 480,039,803 of record NC_081409.1, read on the forward strand.
GCAAAAATCAACACCTACAGAGTATTTGAAAACCCTTTATGTGATGTTAGGCCAAATGAATTCCCATATAATAATATACCTCCTGAGTATCAGCATAACTAGTTCAATGCCTTTACATATCAAAACCACTTTCAACCACAAAACCAATTTCCTCCTGGTAATAACAATGTGAGACCAAACTATGAAAACTTTTTCCAAGGTGGATATGGGTTGATGAATATAGAACGCATCAGGCAGTTTGACTTTTCAGGGATGATGGTGTATCCTCATCCTATCCCTAATGCAATTAGGACTACAATACCAAAGTTCATTGGGAGTAATGCCATCTCAAGGGAAGCACATTGCAAAGATTTTGACACAGTTATGGAGGATTTATGTCTCCCATATGAGGATGTCAAGATGAAGTTGTTCATGCAGTCATTTACAGAGGACGCTCGAGATTGGTTCAGAGCATTGCCAGATTTTTCATTAAATAGCCTTACAAAATTTAGAAGACTTTTTCTTGAACAATATGGAGACCACAATAGCCCATAGTTTTCCTTACATGAGATCATAAGAATCAAGAAGGATAAAAATGAAGCAGTGGCCAATTTCAATAAGAGATTTAATAGAGTTATCAATAAAATCCCTAATAGAATAAAACCGGTTCCTGAAGTTAGAATTTTGTACTACATGAATGCTTTTGATAGTAAAACAAACTATGAGCTCAAGACAAATAATCCTACAACCCTTCAAGGAGTCATGAAAGTGGCCATAACTATAGAGAATAATAGAAAATCAGCTGGAACTATAGGAAGAAGGGAGGATGCAAGATTGTTCAATCCAAAGGCCCCTAAACAAACAAAGGACGATGACAAGTTGGACTAGGTGTTAAATGTTCTCAAGGATTTGTCCATTAGAGTGAATAAAATAGAGAAACAATAGTTTTATTGCCATGATAGGCCCAGATTGCATGATATGCCTTATAATACTACATGGAAAGAAGAAAAACTAGTGGACAAGAACTCAAGAGAAGGTAACCAAATACCAAATCCTTTGAGAAGAGTGGTGAACCAGGTGGTTGATGAAGATATGTGGTGCTTAGCATGTGATATGGCTCATTCTTCTTACCAATGTGTGGTGGCAATGAAGTTGCAGGGAAGAGAGGATGAACGTGAAGAATATGTAGATGATCATGCGATAAACTTACTATCCTTTGAGGACTGTGACTCATCTGAGGGGAGTGAAGGAAATGATGTAAATTGTAGGTGGATTAATCAGTAGTGTTGTTTGCAACAAGTATTCTCAGATGAGGAAGATGAAGTCAGGCTATGGATCCCTACTAAAGAAGAACAAGAGAGGATTACTACAGTTGCTATTGAACAAGCCAAAAGGACTTATATTCTAAGAAACAGAACTATAAACCCTGAACAAGGAAAACCATTAGGCATGTTCATTAAGGAGATTAATAAAACATCTAAACCGATAACTAAGTCAAATAGAACCCAGGGAGATAACACAAAGTTAATTAAGGAAAAGGAGTTGCAAGTTTCTAGGATACAAAAGGGTGATAAGGACAGGATGATGGATACTTCAGTATTGCCTACTACAACATCATTTGATATTGCCAGCACCTTGACATAGATGAAGGTCTCTGTCCCACTACTTGAGATGATGAAGTTCCTGGAGTATCAAGAAAAAACTTTGAAAGTGATCAATGGTGTATCTAAGGCAGAGACCAAAGAACATAAACAAAATAGCCAAAATAATGATAACCCTGTTCCAACCATATATTTAGGGTCAACAATAACAAAAAATCCCTCTCATGTAGACCCATTTTATGTAACCCTGATGATCAATAACAAGATGATAAAAAATTGCATGATTGACTCAAGAGCTGCTATAAATGTTATGCTAGGAGGAGTCATGAGGGAACTAGGAATGTCAGTGGACACAAATTTTGGTAAATTCTATGCCATGGATAACCGTTCCATCCCAGTAATTGGTGTCATGAAGGATGTTGAATTTAAATTGGCAGCATGTCCAGAAGCATCTTATAAAATGGACATCACTATGGTTGATGTCCCTCCTAACCATGGTATGTTATTGTCAAGAGAATGGTCGAATCTGATAGGAGGCCCTATCCAGCTAGACTTATTATATTCTACTATACCAGTAAATGGATAGGAAGTAAGGATTGAGAGAGAACCTCACTCTGAGTACATCATCGAGGAGGTAGAACGTATTGATTCAGTATGTTTCATCCAGTCAGATATGGACAACTTCAAAGTAGAGTTGACGAAAACAAAATTGAGAGGATTGACCCCAATAGAGTCTACAGTCAAGGAGAGTAAAGATCAAGTATAGAAGATGTACTTTGATGGATCATGCAACAAGGAAGGAAGTGGGGCTGGGATCGTATTTATTTAACCAGATGGAGGGACATTCAAATATTCTTTTAAACTGATGTTTGAGTGTACAAATAACATTGCAGAATATGAAGCTTTACTCACTGAACTAAATGTGGCTACCAAGCATGGAATCAAATTGCTTAGTGTCTTTGGAGACTTAGAACTAGAAATATCTCAAATCAAACAAAAATATACCTCCAAACATCTCAGGTTGAAACAATACAGGGATGTTGTATGGGATACCATAGAACTATTTGATGCTTTCCAAATAAAATGGTTTGACAGATCAAAGAACATCATGGCTGACTTCTTGGCCAATGTTGCTTTGAAGGAGAATGATATAACACTGAATGGAGTCTCAAAAATGAAAATAAAATTCAGGCCTTCTATTCTGGATAATTTGTACAACTGGCAAGTTTTTCATGATGACAACGATTTGTTAAAGTTTTTGCATTGTGTGGATCACTACCAAGCACAAGCTATCAATTTTAATAACTTTGTAGAGATGACAAATGGGAAGGAGACTTTGTTGGGACAAGAAATTATATAGTTAAAATCTAATAAGATACCAAGAGGATTAGTTGCATTAGAACAAGCTTTCAACATACAGGACAAAGTCGAGATCAAAGGAGCCTCAGTCAAAGAGACTGATGTTGAGCATATTGATCTGGGAAGCAAAGAATCACCAAGGCATGTTTTTATTGGTAATAAATTGACCCCTAAAATGAAGAAGAAGTTGGTAAGGTTACTCAGAAAATATAAGCTTGTATTTGCATGGTCTTATGATGACCTCAAAGCATACAATGAAGATCTTTTCCAACATGAGATACCTCTCAAACCTGATGCTAAACCATTTAGACAGAAACAAAGACCTATAAATCCGAATTTACTACCTGAAATGAAAGAGGAAATAATAAAGATGAAAGATGTAGGGATAATAAAACCTTGTAGATATTCTACCTGGGTTTCAAACCTAGTGCCTGTCAAAAAGAAAAATGGGGACATAAGACTATGTGTGGACTTTAGAAATCTGAACATATCATCATTAAAAGATAATTATCCTTTGCCAAACATGGATAATATGCTGCAGAAAGTAACTGGATGTGATTTATTGTCCATGATGGATGGATTCTCAGGGTATAATCAGGTTAAAGTTAAAGAAGCTAAACAATATAAGACAACTTTCACAACACCATGGGGCACATATGTGTATGCAAGAATTCCATTTGGATTAACAAATGTAGGAGCCACATTTCAGAGGGCAATGGATGTAGCATTTGAAGAACTGATTGATGTAACAATGGTAGTGTATCAAGATGATTTAATAGCCTATTCAAAAAGGGTTGAAGACCATTGTGGTCACCTTGAAAAGATATTCAAGAAAGCCTCAAAATATGGGATTTCCCTCAATCTGAAGAAATGTCACTTCATAGTTAAAGAAGGGAAGCTCTTGGGACACATAGTATCCAAGGAAGAGGTGAAAATTGACCCTGAAAGAATAGCTGAAATAAATGAAGTGCCTATCCCAAAGACTATCAAAGCTATTCAATCATTTTTGGGACAAATCAATTTTGTCAGGAGGTTCATCCTTAATTTTGCAGATATCATAAAACCTATAGCGAGGATGTTGAAAAAGGAATCTAGAATTGATTGGGATGAAGAGGCATTAGATGCATTTATAAACATAAAGAGGGCAATATCTGAGGCACCAGTATTGATATCCCCAAATTTTAATAAACCCTTCTTGGTTTTTTCATTTGCATCATGCCATACAGTAGTGGCAGTCTTGCTACAAAAGAACCAGGATAATTATGAACAACCTATTGCATATTTCAGTAAGTCACTGAATTCATCCAAAATTAAATACGATCTAAATGAAAAGCAAGCTTATGCCTTGGTAAAAGTAGTAAAACAATTCAGACCATATTTGGTAGGTGCAGAAGTCATAGCACATGTTCCTAATGCAGCGGTAAAAGACATATTTAGGTAGACTGAGGTCACAGGGAAAAGGTGCAAATGGATCAATTAGATTCAAGAATTCAATATTGAGCTCAAAATTTCCCAAGTTATCAAACGCCAGGGACTAGCTAAACTTATGGTAGGAGCAGAGGTTGAAGAATTTAAGGTAAATGAGGTTGGCATGGATGAAGCCAGCTTCAGTATTGAAAATACAGCTTGGTATACAGACATCATGTACTATCTAAAACACATAAAATGTCTAGATGATATGATTGATAATCAAAAGAGAACACTGAAATTAAAATCCGCAAGATATGTGATCATCAATGGAGATTTGTATTGGAAGAATAGGGATGGGATATTATTGTTATGCCTAGATGAATATCAAGTAGAGAAAATCCTACAAGAGATGCATGAAGAGGTTTGTGGTGGTCATTTCTCAGCCAAAACTACCGCACACAAGATATTGAGAGCTGGCTATTTTTGGCCATGAGTCTTCAATGATTCCAATGCTTATGTTAGGAAGTGCAAGGCCTGTCAGAAATTTTTGAGCAAAAAGAAATATCAAGGATCACTCCCACTAAGACCAATGCAGGTTGAAGAACCATTTCAACAATGGGGAATAGAATTTATAGGAGAAATATCAGAAAAATCAAGTGGAGGACACAGGTGGATTTTGGTTGCCATAGACTACTTTACCAAATGGGTGGAAACAATACCTACTAAATAGGCTACCAGTAAAGTGGTGGTGAAATTCATACTAGAAAATATCATTACTAGATTTGGTGTTCCTACAAGAATCATCTCTGATAATGGCATGACTTTCGGGTCTGAAGAATTTAATACCTTTTGTGAAGAGTATGGCATCACAATATCTCATCCATCCCCTTACCACCCTCAAGGTAATGGGCAGGCTGAGTCAAGCAACAAAAACATCCTAAAAATCATCAAAAGGGTGCTGGGATAGAATAAAAAGGCATGGGACTCAAAGCTGAATTTAGCATTATGGGCAGATAGAGTGACAGTAAAAAAAAACTACAGGGATGTCTCCATATGAACTGGTTTATGGTAAAAAGGCAAGACTCCCTTTGGATAACCTCCTACCTATACATAAATTCATAACACAAGAAGGAATAGAGATTGATGACCCTTTACAAGAGAGGCTAATGCAGGTGGTAGAGCCTGATGAAGTTAGGGTAGAAGCTCAAGAACAAAACATTAAAATCTAGAATTAGATGAAAAGGTTATATGACAAAAGAACAACAAACAAAAAATTTAAAATTGGTGATTTGGTTTTGATGTGGAATGCTAGGAGTCAAGATAAGGGTAAACATGGCAAGTTTGAATCTTTATGGCTTGGACCATATGCGATTACGGATAAAGAAGGAGAAGATTCTTATTTTCTCCAAAATACTACAGGAGAAATTCAAGAATTGCCAGTACATGGACAGTTCTTGAAAAACTTCTTTTCTTAAAAGGGGCCTTCTTCATGTACAATAGTTTAGGTTTCACTACCATTGTAAAAACCACATTTCCTTTAAATCTTCTTTCCTTATACATAAAACAAAGAGTCTAGATTCTTGAAGGTATCTGTAGCATACCCCCATCCCCAGTCAGAGCCACTATTGAGAATCAAATCTAGATTAAGTACAATATCTTGATTTGAGAAATTTAATCATAAAAGCCCCCTATTGTTAGAAGAAATCATCATTTTCATTAATACCATGATAGCCCACAAGTCATAAAGCGAGTATAATAGCATCCTATATAGATATCCGGATTCAAATAGTATCGATGAGACCCAATGATGTCTCATCGATATAGAAGGGCCATCGAAGAAAGGAAACACCAATGAACTTTAGAAAGGACTCATCAAAGACAGTAATTCCATCGAAAAAAGATATCGAGGAAAGCAGAGATGGTTTTCATCGATGGGAAAAGGTCTTCAAGGAGATAATACCATCGATGCAAAGGGACTCGCCGAAAGAAACATTCTCATTGAAAGAATAAGGTCGATCAGACAAAAAGAAGTTACATCGATAAAAGATATCGATGAGGAAATAGGTTTCGAGGAGGCTAAAAGGCATGTCTCCAATATGAGTTGTTTTGCTGATACAACTTTATTGGTGGACGGAGACAAGAGAGGATAAAGAAAGGCTTCAGTGAGGCAATAGATCAATTCATCGACGGGGCATAGTGATATCGATGGAAGAGGTATTTTAGTGGAAAAATAAAGGAGGTCACCGAAGCCCAAGGTTTCTTCGACATAAAAACCCGATGGATATCAGATAGGTATCAGTGAGGAGATAGCCATAGTGACTGAATACAATATTTTGATGAATGAAGGAAATACTTGATCGAAGTGATATTCAAATAAAAGTGTTGTCGATAGAAAAGGTGTTTCAATGGAAGGATAAAGGAAGTTACCGAAGCCCAAGGTTTCTTCGACATGAAACCTGATGGACATCAAATATATATCAATGAGGAGGCAACAATAATGACCGAATTCAACATTTTGATGAAGGGAGAAAATACCTAGTCGAAGTAATGTTTGAAATAAAAGTGTTAGTTAATGGTTATATGTTGAAAAGCCACAATGCTTGGTGATAATGTATACTGTCATATAAAGGAGGGAGATTTTGTAATATGGATAAGAATTAGAACAAGAAGTAGATTATAGCCTTAGCCTTACCATTGTATTATTTTGGCAAATATATATAATATAATCTGTTGTTTTTCCTTTGCATATGTGTTGCGTATTACTGCATTTTTCTACGGGTAGTTGCTTATGATATTATCTAAAGGAGATAAGGTTATTTGTGTTCTTCCAGTAAAATTCTGTGTTTCATATTGTAGATTTGGATCAAAAATATTTACATGCGAATTGTAATTGTTCCTTGTATTTCTTCCTTGGATGGTCTCTTAAGGTTAGAGTTAAATTTATTCAAGTGGTTTACAATATAGACATTGAAGTAGAGCTCATAAGAAACAATAACTGACAGACTCATCAAGAGGGGGTGGGTTTAAAAACTATCTCATAGGTTTACACAATAAGTCCTAAAGAGATATAAAGACTCTGTAGCCCAAACAACAAAGAAAGGCACTGGTCATCTATAAAATACAACTCATCAATTCATACTTTCACATTAAAACTCATAGGAGTAGCTGAGTAGGAATTCTAGAATAAATTAGTAATAGTGTATATATATATTTCAAGAAAAAAGATCAGATAGCTTCTACAACAACAATCTTGAACTCATATGCTATATCTCCATCCTAGGAGCTTATGCCATTCTGAGATAGGAGGAAGTCAGATCAGGACACTAAATCTGCTATAAAAAGGATTAGTTGAAGGAACAACTAGTGAGTAGGTACACCTGCCTAGGTCCTGTAGAGCCTAAAGTGAGAGAGTTAGTAACCAGATAGGTTCACTCTATAAGTTGGCCAAGTCAATTGGAGGGTTTGAGCATAGGAGTTGGCATTTCCTTAGAACCTATCCAATCTGTTGATTTGAGACCCAACAAATTGCTCTAACTCAATTCATCCTTATCATGGACTACCTCAACTATGACCTTTGTTGTTTTGGCTTGTTTCTACGAATGTAAGATTCATTGTCACTAGTGTTATGACAACCATGACTAAGTACAACCTTATGCTGATCTATATTCATTGTCAATTATCTTCTTTGGTCTGATTTTGTTTATACATACTCTGAATACATCTTTTGAATAGTCTATGTATCATTGATCATATTCCCTTCAACTATAACAAGCCTTAAAACATTGCCATATATTCTTGATTTCTTTAAGAATATGCTCAACTTCTCCTGAGTGACCTCCTCATAAAGATTTACTATCATTTTAGTCCTCATTGTCATTAACCTTGGACAGTGGTCCTCTTCACAAATTATTGTAACTTCAATCCTCTTTGATGGATATGACCTAGTTGAAACAAAATTTCCCGCCTAATATCTATTTTTACCACATATTACTCTTTCAATTATTTGGTTCTTGAACCTTTCATTCTCATGTCATTATATATTAAAAAATAGACTCACTGTCATTTGATGGTTGTTATTGTTCAATCTTCACAACCTTGTGCCTTTTGACTACATTGTCATTCTTTTGAGGCTTTGATCTCAATGATTTGTCATTAGCCTAATATTTTGCAAACCCCTGTTCATATCCTTATGGATTTTATGAATATGATTGTGAGAAATTTTGACATAGATTGCCTTCCTTGACATGCAAGATGGTACTGTCAATCTTTAGTAATCTCAACCCTACAACTTTATCATGTTTGAATCTATAAATCTTTTAACTAAATTATCTTATGCATTGTTATTCTCATGGTCTGTATTGGCTCTGAGTTAGACTGTTGTAGCTGCTTTTCTTTGTATGTTAACCTTGTGATCACTATATCTCTCTATCTTCTAATGTTGTAGCATTGTTTTCTTATGACTGGATCCTTGGGGTTTGATTCCCTTTTTCATTGTCTCAATGTTTTTTTAATTGTTCCTACTACTTCAAGGGACTATGATTGTTGTGCTTGACTATCATAGTTATCATCAGATGAGTGTTTTTTGTTGATGCCTTCAAGGTAAAGCTATGAGTGCTTTTGCCTTCTTTGCATGCATTTGGATGATTCTTTTGAGAAGCCACTATAATATCCTTTAGTTTCTCTCTCACTTTATTTTCTATAGCATTGTAATTAATGCTTTCAACCTTACTCATTTCATGACACTAAAACATTGTTGGTCTATACCTCTTTTAGACTATAGACACTCTCGGGAGTTTGTTGTCTATTGTTTGTCTTAGAGAAATAATTATATTCCTTTTATTTGTTAAAATAATAGCATAAGTTTCCTAAGAGTTCTTAGAAAGGATCAACCCGCTAGGGTTTTAAGGAGGTATTTTTTAGAACATAATAAAAGAAACTCATGCCAATTAATAATCTTGTTTTCTTTACAAAGAAATCATGAAGGATAGAATGTGTTATAAACTAGTCTAAGAATTAAGTAGCTCAATGCATGGTGTTTGAATAAACTTTGCATGCCTCTAAGGAAAGCTTCCTCACATGCCTCACTATTGTTAAGATACATATTTCACATTCAAACATTGAGACAATTCCTTAATCACTGCTGAAAAATTGAAGTGTGAGGCCTTGAGAGTTTTATTCTTGTGCATGATCTCTCACATGAAACACTTCTTCTGTATTGTAATGATTGATGAGAATCATGGAATGTGCAGAAAATTGGTTATTGGTATTTTTTTTGAAGTAATAAACTGCTAAAACCTAAAGTGTGAGGCCTTGAAGAGGAGAAGGGAATAAAATTAGGGCTTTCTTTAGTAAAAGTGCAATTTACTTTTACTAACCTAGAGTTGTCTCTAATTAACTATGGGTTTGATCCGGTGTCTTGGTTAACTCTTAGTCAGAAATGCATTGAAAACTACTTACATGTAATTCCCTCCAAAATATCAAGATATTAGAAAACTAAAAATTGTGTTTTTTATGAAAACTTTTGAGCATTCACATGAATAAGTGATAAAATAATTCGCCTTTTATCACTTTGTTAAAGAAATTGTACATAATAAGAGTTTTTGACACTTTAACAATTCAAAAATCATAAAGCCTTATTCAAAATGCTTGAATATTTTCCTCAAACTATGGGCTCATTTTGAAAAACTAGCTATTTTTAACTTGTAGGAAAAGATTGGTAACATTCCAACAAATTTTTGGGGTGCTTGCCTGCTAAACATAAAAGACTAGTGATCTAATCATCCATTGGTCATAGGAGTCTCAACATTATACTCCAAAAAAGCTCACACCAGACTTGAACTCTCCTGTTAGAAACATTGAACAACATCAAGGACCTATAATCTAAGCTCAAACTTGTGCATGAGCACTTAGGAAAGGGAAAGAACTGAAATAAAACATGTGCATCAATAGTTAGAGGGAAGAAATTACATCATCACTTATTGAAATGGGAAATCCTGTTCTACTATTTACAAGATGAAACATTCACCTCAATAGCAAAGCTCGAGATGAATCCCATTGATTGGTTTTGGTACCTCTTCTCCTTGAAGATTGGATTGATGGAAAGCATTGTGTGGCTTGCATTTTGTGATCATGAAAGGACCACTCCACATGGCATCAAATTTGGTATACTTTCCAGGTCTACTTTTCAACTCATCCCATTTAAGGAATAGATGTCCTTCATTGAAAACTCTTTGGACTACCTTCTTGTCAATTGTTATATTTATTTATGCTTGATGATTCTTCAAACTTTGAAGTGCTTCCCTTCTTGTCTCTTCCAACTCCATCAACTTAGCCAATTTGATTTCCATTGGCTCTTATTCTAACATTTCTAGTTCCTTAATCAGAGTTAGAGTTGGAAGATCTATTGAAATAGGTAGCCTTGCCTCTTTACCATAGACAAGAACATAAGGACAAATACCCGTAGACCTGTTACCTATTTTCGTTACTAGCTCAATTAGGTAGAGTTGTGATGTTTTACATAGCACACAAGAAGGTGAATTTTTATCCTGATGTATTGCATTCATGATTATTTGAAAAGAAACACAAAAGATTGCAATATATTTCATAGCAGAAAGTTGCATATGAAATAGAGAGAACACAAATTTTTAGAAAAAGATATATTTTATTGATTTCAAACACGTGTCTCACACAAAGGCCATGAGACTGGCTGTACCTAAATGACATAAGAAAGAAGAGCATAAACATGTATGCATGAATATAAAGGAGAACACATGATAGGAATGGAACCAGTCATTCCCTGAATGTCTGGTATGTTTGGTGTTGTCCTTTTTTATTTCTACCTTGTGCTTGTCCAAATTTGTCCTCTAGTACCTGCATAGAAACATACGATGAGTTAGAACTTTTAGTTCTAAGCAATGGATCATTACATTCATATAATGTACATTAATGCAGGCATGAAAATGCAGATCTAACATATATCAGATATTTATAATCAATTTCATGGCAGAAAGATGCAGGAGATATGAAATCAATATGCCTCAGAAGGAGAAACAAGTGCTAAGTATGAAAAGAATACATGTTTTTATCTAACTTGTTTGATTCATGTGCAGATATGGGAAAAATAAATAATGGTATGTGGGATAAAATGTGGCTCCCATGAGGGTTGAGCCTAGCATGCTGAAATATGAAAAGTTATTTAGTTCAATGACAGGGTCTCAAAGAACATAACATCTTTAAGGCATCACAAGACAATAAACAAAAAATATCCATGCACCTATAGGACAATACATATAGATCAGTGAATGGAGTCCCAAAAAGAGATCAAAGAATCAATATGAATTCCAATCATGGTGCAACAACTAGATTATTCTAATCAATGACTAAGTTACAAACAATAAGAAGATTTGCAAAATAATAAGCTGGAGTATGTGAGTGAGCCCTTATCAATGGGTGAATGCATTCTTATCAGTCATGAACATTGAATGAAAATACATGATACATTGTCAGATCAGCTCCAATTCATCCAAAAGATAATCATAGCAACCTACAGGTGAATGGAGGTGAAAATTTTGAATACTGGTTACAAAAAAAATGAAATGTTTACTTTACTTAAAGTTAGGGTTTGAAACCCTGAGAGATACCTGATAAAGGAAAAGGCTATTTGCCTTTTATTTTCTAAACTTTATTTTTCATTTTGGGAGGTGATTTTTGTTTTGTTTTGTGTTTACTCCTCCACATGTGGCATGTGTTCTTGTAAATCTTTGTTTAGGTGATATTTGTATAAATCACTGAAAATAAAAGATACTTTGAAATGCAAATGTAAGAGGATATCATAGAGTTTTAAAAGCATAAATCATAGAAAGGGTTAGTTATCTTTTAGTGCTTTTGGAGTCCTAGTTGGAATGTTGAAGTGATTTGAAAATAAGTGGAGGTAAAATTAGGTATTTTGGCCACATAATACACACTTTGAGTGCAGTTAGAGAGTTCAAGTTGATGTAGCTTCAGTCCAAGAGGATTTTGAGGGATTCAAATATGTGTTTCTTGGAGTTATATTCCCTTTTTGGGGGGATTTTCAGTTCAATTCGACCCAAGAGGTTGTTTTCAAGTTGGCTACTTCTTATGAAGTTTTGAGGGAGATTTCTTTCAGTTAATTCCTTAATTTTAGGGAAGACTTGGAGGCTGTGACAACACATTATTCTTGGAGCCAAAATTCAAAATTTGAATTGTGGCAAGCTTTTGTATAAGTGACTATTTGTCACTTTTTTCAGAGTTCTTGAGTTTTGAGATTGTGTAGCAGTAGATATTCATGCTCCTATAACTCATTTCTTATGAGTTTTTGAGATTTGTAATGCAGATACCTCCTACTGATCAATAAAGAAGTCCATTTTCCTTCTCAGATTTGTGTTGTTCAAGCATTATGTGTGAGTTCTTAGAGTGATTTTTATAGAATCCTTCTTTTCATCGTATTGCCTCAGTGTTATGATTATATGCAACATGTTATAGTGTAGGTCATTGAATGTGTTGTTATATTTAATGTTTGAAGCTATAAAAATATCAGTGTTTTCCTCCTGCAAATATATAAAGTTTAGACCTTTCATATGAATCATTTTTGCAAGCATGCATATTTGAGTTGTGAGATTACAAAGCTTCATTATCTGAGTATTTTGTGAGGTTTGTAAGAATTTGCAAGTCAGTTTCAGTCATTGGTGGATCACCTTTTTAGCTATAGTTTTATTTTATGCATATCCTTCTTCCCTTCTTAGAAATTCAATCAATTTTTTACGTGATCAAATAGGAAGCCAACCTATAATCCAAAGGTCTACTCTCATAATATGATACCCACAACCTGAGAGTAGTCTAATGTGTCATGGGATCATAGGAAATTTAAGCTTGCATCGGGTGCAAATCCTCGTGACAACAAGACCTTTTAGGAGTAATTATATTTGCCCATAAGGCTAGTTTCAACTTGCTATGCCAAGTCCTCTAATTTTCTTCTATGCTTCTTTTGACGATCCTAAATAGATTATTGTTAGTAGACTCAACTTATCCATTACCTTGAGGATAGTAATTGGACGAAGTGCTAAAAAATATATCATTCTTAACAACCCATTAAAAAAAATATTATGCCTACAAAAGCCAAAGCATTGTCCGAAATAATGGATTTAGGAGTACTAAACCATGCTACAATGTCTTCATAAAAATTTAGGATTGCACTTTCATTTGCCTCCTTCAATGCTATTTCCTCTATCCACCTAGTGAAATAATCAATGGTTGTCATTATCCACTTGTGTCCTAAACTGGAGGGTGGATTTATGGGTCCAATGAAATCAAGACCTCACTCCATGAATGGTTTCTCCACTTGAATTGGATGCATGGTAAGGCTGCAAACTTTTTTTTCCTACAAATAAAGTACATTACTTGCATTTTCTTACCCATACATATGCATCCTTGTACAAATCAAGCCATTATTAACCAACTCTCATGATCTTAAGAGTTGTTGTTCTTGGTGCAAAGTGGCCACCATCTCTCCCATCATGAAATTCTTCAAGAACTTTATCAATCTGATCAGCTTCAATTCATCTCAACCAAACTCCATAAAAGTTCCTTCTATGTAAAATTCCATCCAAAATAACATAAGGGATTTCCTAAAGTCCTAAATACCTTCATTTGCATTATTTAGGTATTGTGGACACTCACCAGTTTGAAGGTAATGCATGATATCTTGTATCCAACTTGTAGGATGGGTTGCTTCAACATCTTGGTCTTCATCATTAAGCACTAGGACACCTCTTCTTTCACTTCTTTGTTGTCTACTTCATTTTTAAGAAGTTGTTCACACAATCCCTTACCTCTTACTAGCCTGGTAACCTTGATTTCTATGTCATATTCCATGATTTTGGTGATCCAACCAACCCTCTTGTCATTCAAATCCTTACTCAAAAAGAACTCTCTAATACTTGGGTGAGCAACCATATGACTGATTTTATTATTTGGAAGTAAGTGCTTGAACTTTTCAAGGCTTCTAATGATAGCTAAAGCATTATTTTCTACAAAAGTATACCTTTTTTCATATCCTTCCAAGCCTTGATTGAAAAAGGCCATTGGCTATTCTATTCCATCTTCATTATGATGAACCAACATAGCTAAGATTGTATCAATACTTCCAAATGCATAAAATATGAAATCTTTTTTAAAATTTGGATTTACAAGAGTAGTTGCAGTTTCTATGGCTTGTTTGATCTCTTCAAAGCTTCTCTTGGCTCCTCTTGACTAGTTGAAACTTACATCCTTTTTTATCATAGTTGTTATAGGCTTCAAGAGTGATGCAATGTTAGGAATGAACCTTCTAACAAAATTTATTCTCCCTAAAAAGATTTGTAAACCTTTCTTATGAGCAGGTAGAGGTAAGGCTAAGATTGCACTTACTCTTTTAGGATCTATGGTGATACCATGTTTTACAACTATATGACCAAGTAATTTACCTTCATAGACATTGAGGATACACTTCTTGGGACTAAGTGATACACCATATTCTCTACATCTTTCAAATATTTGTCTCAAGTGGTTAAGATGATCATTTGCATTATTCTTTGAAAAATCAGTAATATCATCAAGATACACCAATACAAACTTGTTCATGAGACCCTAAAAATATACATCCATGGCTCTTTAGAAAGTTGCACCAACATTCGACAATCCTAATGGAATCTTCATGTAGGCATGTGATTCCCCATTTAGTGGTAAAATTTGTCTTGTATTGGTCTTCTTCCTTCACCAAAATCTGATTGTATCTTAAATAACCATCTAACATTGAAAACCTGTCAAAACCTGAAACAACTTGTAAGATTAATTCCATTGAGGGAAGTGAATAGTGATCCTTTAGTGAAGCTCTATTAAGGTCATTGAAATCCATACACAATTTGATATCTCCATTCTTTTTCCTCATAGGTACCAAATTACAAACCCAAGATGTATGCTTAATGGTAAATATGATGTTACCTTGGATCAACTTACTTAACTCCACTTTCATGAGGTGTTTCATCTGGGGATTCAAAGGTATTTGCCTTTGTCTCACTAGTTTTGCATTAGGTTCCAACTCAATAGTGTTTTGTACTAACTCGAGGTTAAAACCTTTCAATCTCCATATTCTGAAGAAAACACATCATTAAATTCTTAGCAAAGTAAAACAAAAGCATGTTTCTCTTCCTCAGTACATACCTTACCAAGCTTCAGGAGCTTGTCTCTGAAAATCTAAATGGGTTCATAGTGATATTCCTTCACAATCATGGTAGTCTTATCTTTCCTTACTTGATCATAAATGTTTAAAATTGACTCCAAAGTCACTAGACCCTTTGGAAATTTGTTTGACAACAACTATACAATCTAATTATCATATTGTTGTTGAAATTTGTGTTGATTCCCATCTAAAAACTCAAGTTCTTCAATCAGAAAATTAATGATTTCATCATCACTATCAAACACTTTCCAATTGGCATTATTATTAGGTAATGATGGCCTTACAACCACCTTTACATACTATTGTACCTCAACATTTTTCACCTCATTTGGGATATCAAATTGTGCACCTAAGGAAACCAACCTATCAACTACCTTATTCCGATTTCTTAGAATGGAAAGCAAGTTAAAATAATCAAATTCTTCAATAAGATCCCAAATCCTATTCTTATACAACTTGAGCAAATCAATTTTTGTCACATTGCGATTTCTCACCTAATTTTCCACCAACTCATTGTCATCAAACACCTTCAAGAAGTTGATTTTCTTCTTCCTTGCCCATTCAAGACTATTGAGAAATGATTCATACTCTATTGTTTTGTTAATACAATAGAGAGAAAACCTCATAGTTGAGTAGTATTTCTCACCATTTGGAGAAACCAACATTGCACCACCACATGCACTGACTTTTCTTCTAAAATCATCATAATACAATTGCCAAATTTCATTAGGCTATTGTTCTATTTCTATTTTTCATCTTTCACCAAGTTAGGGACAACAACATCTTACTCATGAATCATATAAATACCTATCCCTACTTCATCCATATGATTGAAAGGGTCTACCTTGTGGTTCTCAATTGCCCACTTGTCCAGAACTAGATTAGGTATGCCTTTTGAGGGTATGTTTGGATCTTGGACAATAGATAGTTTTTCGTGACCATGAATGCTGGGATTAACATTTATGGGGTTAGGAGTATAAGGTTTAATATGGTCGTTGGCCAATGGATCTAACTTTATGATCACCTTGGTGCCATACCTTGTTCTAAAAAACATATGTGACCAATCTGAAGAAAGATATCCCCAACTTTGTAGTAAAATATCTAGAAAGGCATATGAAAAAGAATGGTGGTAAGTCTATAACATATATATCTTGTGGGATTGAAAAATTTGGGCATGCATGTAAGGTAAACCAATATTTTTAATCACCCCAACAGTGTTCACTTCTATCCCATCCAACTGGACTACTCCTTTGGAGATAGGCTCATATGACAAACCAATCTTATCAACTAACTATTTGAGCATTACAAAGATACTTGCTATTGAATCGATCATGCAATTATGGACTAGGTGTTGACCAACAATCAAGCTCACACAAAATGGAGGGGGTTTAATTCCTTGGGAATCATTTGTAAGGACAACTTTGGGTTGATCTTTAGGAGGATCATATGACAATGACATCTTGACTAAGACATCTTGCAACAAATCCTTTTGTCTAGGGATATGCAAAGCATCCAACATTGATATAGTAACAATACCTTTCTTCATAGAATTGACAATTTTGAAAATAGGATCACTAACCTTTTGTTATCCTGTAAGAACAACAACATTTGATTGTGTTTGGATTGGCTATGATTGAGCTTTTGGCTGGTCCTTGCTTGATATAGCTTGAGCTATTGGCAAGATTTGAATATTTTGAGTAGGTATATGCCTTTTGTTGGCTTGTTGACTTGTATAAGCCTTATTTTTACCCTTATTATCTTGTTGTTGGCTTATATTAGGCTATTGTCCCATGTCTATAGACCTCTTTTTTGACCTTGTGTTGGCTTCTATAAGAATCTAGGTCTTATTTTTTCCTTGTGGGTGATTAACTCCATAAATTCTTTACCTTTCTAATTAATTAAGGCAACATCAGGGTTACCTTGGTCCTCATTAGCTTCATGTATTGTATCTTGAACCATAAGAGCCTAAGCTTGCATTGCACTAGAATAGGTGGCTTGATTGTGTGCTTGGTTACATGGAAAGCACCAATTACAATCTTGTGCCATATTGTTTTGCATAGGTCGAGAGGGTCTCATGTTATAATTCCTCTTTTGGTTCTGAGGATCAGCTTGATAAGGTGGCCTATTGGGCTGATATGGAGATTGATAAGGCATTACATTTTGACCTTGTTGTTTTTCAATGTTCACTAGCTTATTGCTAAAGGTTTGCGAATTCTTTTTCATCTACTGATTTGTGAGGCCCTACCCTGAACCATCCTGGCATTTTTGTTATTTTCATATTCAGACTATTATGGATGCTTTATTTTTATGCATTATGGATTTAGAACTTATATGATTCCATGATTTGGATAACATTGACATATATTGATGCTTCATTTTTATGCATTATGAATATGAAACTTTATATGTTGCTAGAATAAAATTACTTTGAGATGATGTATGCCATTATTGCATTTGTAGGACTTCATTATGATGATAGAAATAGGATGCTTATAATATGAATGGATCAATTTTGAGGATTATGATAATTGCTTATGTGGATCAATTGGGATATATGAGATATTGATTTATTACTATCAATTGTATGAGTGTTTGATGTGTATTCAAATTTATGTGTTTAATAATATATTGTGATTATTTGGAATTACTAATGTGTTAATTGAGATGCGTAGGAAAATTATCCATGTGACCATGGAAATAATATGGAGAACCAAACCTAGACCTATGTATGTTTGTTAAGCCAGGGGTTGTCTATTTGGAGAGACAACACCCTGTTTGTATCGTATCTTATTTGTGAAAGTAAATAATGCATGTGTGTTAAATTGATTTTATTAATTTGTGAAATCCAACAAGAGACAAATTCCATGTGTGATTTTTATAATGTATTTTATTATGTCACTTGACACATGTGCTGATTAGTGTCATTGATTTTGACTTGTCTCTTGGAGGGAGTTTGTTTCTACCAAAGCCATTTCAAACATTTGAGTGTGTTCCCAAATTTGCCTTGGGTAGGGAGTCTTGGGAGTGGTCAACTCAGGTTTGACCCGTAGGTTAACTTCAGTTGGGTTTCTAAGGGGTCAAATGGACTCCTAGGGTTAGTTTTAGGGCTTTTCCAAAGGTCCAAAGGGTATACCTATGGGTTAGCGGTATTTTTAAACATGTGACTACTCCCATGTGACTGTTTAGTCACCTCAAAAAGTGGTTTTTCCAAGGTGAGCTAAAATTCAACTTAGAAGGTTCCTCCTAGGATAGACAACCTTCCCTTTTGGTGTTAGACTCTCTTACCTTTTTTCTTTCCAGTTTTAGCAACATGTAAGAGGTTGGGAAGACTAACCAATGGGAACTCTCACTCTACCCAAGGGGTTGGGAAGAGTGAGAGAGGCCTTCTTAGGCAAGGATTAGGGACTTAGTGAGTTAATCACCCACTCTCCATTGTTGGAGATCATGCAAATTTTGAAGAATAGTTGTAGGATAGAATGTTATGGCCAAGTGTTGGTGAAGAGATTGTGTGGATTTGGGCTGCTCATCCCCAACTAAATCTATCAAACCTTTGGGCAGATTAAGGTTGGTTCTTACTCCCTTTTGTTTATGTTGTATATGTTTGTTTGGAGAAATGTTTGTATGGAAAAAGTTGTTTATATGTATTTTGCTTTGTAGAAGAAAATGAAATTTCTTCCCTTTGTTTCTTTTTATGCTTTCTTGTATTGGGAGTGTCCAAGGCCTTCTACTCTTGGGAGAGTAGGATGGTCTTGGGGTGGAAGAAGTATGACAGCCTTGGGTGAGAGGCTCTCCTTTATGGAGAGTGATCTCAAGGGTGTTCTTTGTGACCCTTGCTGCATAGCCTTGTGTATGCATTTGGGGGTCATAAGGGGAGAAGATATGGCTTATATGCCTTTGGGGGGAATAAGGATGTGGAAATGTATTTTTGTTGTATTTGGTTGCCATGAGGTGGCTTGAGATGTTCCTTGCTTGCAGTCTCCCCAATGGTACTTGGTCCACTTCCACCCATGGAATATCATCACAAGATGTGGTGAAGTGTAGCTTGGGTTGGGAAAGTTACTTTGTTGAGTGTTTACCCATTTTCTTGTTGTGGTTGTTTGTGTGTAACCCATCTAGTGCTTGGTTCTCCAAGCTCAAGGGTGGCTTCTAGTAAGCCTAGGCTAGGAGGTGAGCACTCCATGGTCAAGCCTTTTGTTCTATTTGCAAGTTGCTTGGGATGGGAAGGAAAAAATAAAGAAATTAGTTGCTGGTTTTTACTTGTGTTGCAGAAAAGATTAGAAAAAAAAAGATGTAATTATGTTGCAACTTTGTAAATAAAAGCCAAATGTTGTATTTATTTTCCAAAAGCAAGGAAAAGTATGTATTTTATTTTAAGTTTTCATTCAATGGAAAGGAGAAACTAGTAGGGTTTTCAAACCCATTTGTATTGTTATCTACATTGTATTCTAAATATACTTTAAAGAAATGCTTCATTCTATTAATTTACCTTTGCAAAATGAAATGTGTATTTCTTTTATCAAGTGCCTATAGTTACTAAAATGATATTTGTTGTAATCTTGTCATATTGGAAAATATAAGTTCATTTTGTTCCTTCATGCAAATTAAAAAAGTTGGTTATGGGAAAAGCAAGCATTTAGGCCTATTGAGATAGATACAAATACAATAAATGGTTAAATAGGTTTAATATGCCTTCCTCTAAATTGATTTAAATGTTTCCTAGGCTAATATAGTTGCTGTGATAATTTATTACTTTCTATCATTTAATTAATTGTAGGAAAATAAATCTAATTAGTGATACATTTCTAAAGTTAGCATCTAAGACAAAAAAAAAGAAGAAAAATCTATATAAAATGAAGCTTGCTATTAGTGTTTATTTTAAATAATAGTTTATAGAATGCTTATAACAAAAAAAATAAGACAAAATATAAAACTCACATATCAACCTATTAGAAATGAATATTTCACTTAATATCATGCTGTAAATGAAATTATTAAGTTCTTCATGTACAAAAAGATTAATTAGAAAGAAAACTTATAGTTTTGCTTTTAAGTGTGTTATTGTAAAAATTTATACCTATATATATATATTTATTAATAAAAAAAAAGAGATATATAAATATATATATATACACATGTTTATATATATATATATTTATATAAATGTTGATTTTATTTTTTTTTAAAAACCAAAAATATATATATATATATATATATATATATATATATATATATATATATATATATATATATATATATATATATATATATATATATTGCTACTATGTTTTACCCCCCCCCCCCCTCAGCCCTACGGAATTTCACATAGGTGGGGAAAGGGGAAGCGCCCCCGCACTGTGGGCGATGACCCCTAGCGGCGGCCGCAACCGCCTTTGTTGGCCACAACCCATAGTTGGGGACGCTTCGCCCCCCCCTCCCCCCTATGGGCGGCACCCTGTAGCGGCGGCCTTGGCCGCCTCTGCGGGCCGCGACCCACAGGCACGACTGCGGTCGTCCCTGCGGGGAGCTTCCGTAGGTAGCCTCCACCATCCCCCGTTCCCTGTGATAACTTGAGCGCCACCACTGTGATAAGGAGCGGCCACTGGAAATGGCCGCTACCTCCTCTCTCTTCGGCCTTGCAACAAACTCAAGGATTTCGGGCTTAGGGCAACCATGAAGTTAACACAAAAAAAAATAATAAGATAAAAAAAAAAGAATAAGTTTAGGGTTGCTTCACCCAAGTTATATATGAAACCCTAACCCAATTCAGGTTAGGGTTAGCATAGAGATTTTTAGATTCTTTTTTTAAAAGAAATAGAAAAGAAAAAGGGGGGGAATACCCATTCAAATTTTGAATAGGGCTTTCCCCATCCCTTTAACTTAATAATATGTGTTAGTGTTGTTTTAATAAAGAAATCCTAAATCCTTCATATATATATATATATATACATATATATAGATATGTATATATATATATATGTATATATATATATATATAGATATATATGTATATATATATATATATAGATATGTACTAGACATACATATATTATATATATATATAGATATGTATGTATATATATATATGTCCATATATATATATATATATATATATATATGGATGGATAATATCCATTCCTAGATTAATTAATTTACATTCATATTTTTATATGATGTCTTAAATTTTAAACTCTTTGGAGATTAACCTTTAGGGATCTATAGTGAAGTTTGTAAGTCATGATGGCCCTTTAATTTCATGTTTGTTAGGCACATTTTAATTAATGTTAATTTTTCATAATAGGTTTAATAATCTAAGTGCTAGGACTCATTAATTTATTTCCTAGCAATTAAAAGGCTTTTAGAGATTAATTATTTCTCTTGTCAATTTAATTTTCAACCTTGTTTAAATGAGTTAATTATTTATTCATTGAAGGAATAATATTAACTCCTTGGAGGAACAACATCCCGTTTTTAAAATATAAAATAGTTTTCACCAAATCGATTTAGTTTTTAGATTAGTTCAAAACTTAGTTAAGACAAGACTTGGCTTTGCGTTATTTAGTATATTTAGTTTTATTAGGATTTAAAAAAAAAATTTATTTCGTTTGTGGCCAAAAGTTTGGGCATGACATTTTGTTATCAGAGCAAGGTTTCCAACACTAGGAACCTTTCTCCTTTACATTTCGCTTTAATTATTTAATTAATTAAATTATAATTATTTTTATTATATTTATTTTTTAAATTAGTTAAATTTTTCTCCAAATTGTTTATTTATTTCATTTTATTTTATTTTTCTTATAAGGATGCCTCCAACTATGCGACAAGCTTGCAAATGTGGTAGATGCCCTAGGCGTGAATGCATGGCATGCAAAGAGGTCGATAGGGAGGAATTGGTTCCGGAAGGGAACCCAGAGGCTCCTCCCGAATGACCGGTTGACCCCAACCGAGACATCTTGTTAACTCTACAGAACTTGATTGGCATAGTCCAGGATAGGCTTCCGACAGTGGATCATCATGTTGAAAACCAGAACTCAGGGAGCCATAGAACAGTAGAACGGGAGCAAAGTAGGAGTCCACCTCCTAATCCCATAGAGAGTCAGGCAGGGCATGAGCCCGAGTCCATTCACCTACCAGCACCATCTCCAGTAGTAGCACTAGTGTATTATGAGAGGGCACGTCAGGATCCAAGGGATCTAATCAGAGAGGTTATGCACCTACAACCACCATCTTTTGGGGGATCTACTGACGGGGTAGAGGCAAAGGCATGGCTTTTGAGCCTGGATAGGTGCTTTGCATTGCGCTCCTACGAGAGAAATCTAAAGGCACGTGTAGCAGTCCACCTATTGAGAGGAACAGCCTCCACATGGTGGAGACAAGAGGAATATAAGTGTGGCTTAGTGGCAGATACTCTCACATGGGAGATTTTCATAGAGAGATTCAGGGAGAGGTACTTATCAGAGCACTATAGACAGCGTAGGGTGGATGAGTTCCATGACCTCTAGCAGAAGGGTCTTTCAGTGACCTAGTATGAGAGCAAGTTTTTCGAGCTCTTACCATACGTGGACTACCTGAAAGATGAGAAGCTTCTCGTCAACTGATTTATCAGAGGGCTGAATGTCGGCATAGCAGGACTGGTGAGGATGGCCACTCCAGGGAGCCTTCAGGTTGCCATGGAGAAGGCTTTGATAGCAGAGGAGATTCAGGTCAGACCTCAGGACTCAAGGGATCGGTCCTAGAACCGTAACCCTACACCCCAGACTTATGAGTTTCAGAAACCCCATTGGAAGGGTAACAATAGACACACATCAGGGTTCTCCTAACCCCCTCCTCCGCAGCAATCATAGCAGAACTAGAGGCAAAGGCCTTCATAGAGTTAGCAGGGTGTAAAGCCCAAGCAGTGGCAGTCACAAGGTCAAAGGTGAGATCAGCGATCTCAGGCTCCTTACACACCTCTGACAAGGACTCAGCAGTCCTCTAGGGGTGGGTACAGTGGTTCTAGCAGAGCAGGGGGATAGTCTTTCTCCAGACCACAAGGCGTGCAGTTTCAGGCACATGGCACTTGCTTCAAATGTCGAGCCATTAGACACATGGCGAGAGAGTGTCCTCAGGGTTAGATGGCAGGTAGTCAGAGGATGGCAGCATTAGAGCTGATAGTTGGGGATATGGGAAAGTCCCATAGGGTCTTCGCAGCAGTTGACAACCACCAGGTAGAGCATCAGGCCACGGTTATTGAGGTTGCAAGTATGATCAGAGGTAGCAGTGTATCTATATTATTTGATTCAGGAGCTACTGACTCTTTTATATCTCCATTGGTTGTGGAGCATTGTGGACTAGTGGCAATTAGACAAGAGGTCAGTTGGGAAGTGGAGTTAGCTTCAGGGGCTAGAGTGTCAGTGGAAATAGAGGTTAGGGGATGTCAGCTTCAGATTGGCAATACCACCACCTTAGTAGACCTTAGAGTTACACCACTCGGATCATATGGCATCGTACTTGGCATGGATTGGATTTATGCCCACAGAGCCAAGATGAATTGTCACTTGAAGAAGATCGAGTGTGAGGATGATCATGGTTCTCCCATAGTAATCACTAGGATTCAGAGACCCATGTCTCTTCGTATGATATCTGCAATGCAGTTTAAGCGAAGCATGTGAAAGGGATGCCGATTATTTGCCATCACCATTAGTGATAGAGAAGAGGAAGATGAAAAGGAACCATCTATTGATGACCATCCTATCCTTAAGGGATTTTTAGACGTATTTCCTTTAGAGTTACCTGGTATGCTGCCCTGTAGAGAGATTCATTTTCATATAGAGCTTGTTCTAGGAGCCGAGCTAGTTTCAAGAGCACCGTATAGGATGACCACAAATGAGCTTAATGAGATCAAGATGTAGCTTGAGGAACTCCTAGAGAAAGGCCACATTCATCCTAGTGTATCCCCTTGGGGTGCACCAGTCATCTTCATGAAGAAGAAGGATGGATCTCTCCGATTATGCATGGATTACCGTCAATTGAACAAAGTAACCATCAAGAACTGATATCCTTTGCCCAGGATCGACGATTTATTTGACCAACTTCAGGGTGCCAAAGTATTTTCCAAAATTGATCTGAAGTCAGGGTACCATCAGTTGAGGATAGTGGATAGCGATATCCACAAGACCGCATTTCGCACTAGATATGGCCACTATGAGTTCACCATGGTTCCATTTGGTCTTATGAATGCCCCAACCGTTTTCATGAGTCTCATGAATGGAGTATTTTCCACATTCCTTGATCATTTTGTGATTGTGTTTCTTGACGACATATTGATATATTCATGGAATGAGGAGCATGAGGAGCACCTGAGATAGGTTTTGTAGTGTTTGAGGGATAATCAGTTGTATGGTAATTTGTCGAAGTGTGCTTTCTTTAGAATAGAGGTCAAGTACCTTGGTCATGTTATATCTGGTAATGGGATCTTAGTTGACCCATCAAAGATCAGAGCCATTATGGATTGGCCAGCACCAACTAGTGTGACAGAGGTCAGGAGCTTCATGGACTTAGCAGGTTATTATTGACGTTTTGTTGAGGGATTCTCTAGAGTCACTCATCCTATTACTTCTCTTCAGTGTAAAGGGAAGAAATTTGAGTGGATGGAGAAGTGCGAGAAGGCCTTTTAGGAACTTAAGAAGGCACTTACTAGCGCACCTATCCTTGTAGTGCCAGATCCCTCAACTAACTTCATGGTTTGCACAGATGCTTCCCTAGAGGGTTTAGGAGCAGTCCTTATGCAGGATGGCAGAGCTATACCTTTTGAGTCTAGGAAACTTAAGACTCATGAGCTTAATTACCCTACTCATGACCTTGATCTTGTAGCAGTAGTGCATGCACTTGTGAGGTGGAGACATTTCATTTTGGGTCATCATTTTGAGTTACACTCAAACCATCAGAGCCTTCAGTACATATTCACTCAGCCAAATCTTAATGCATGTCAGAGGAGATGGATGGAATTCTTGTGCGAGTATGATTTTGATGTTCACTACATCAAAGGGAAAGAAAACATAGTTGCAGATGCTTTGAGTTGGAGACATCACAAGGTATACACCATATCTATGAGCGCAGATTTGAGAGATCAGATAATGCAGCAGTTGCTAGAGGATGGATGGTATTTAGAGGTTTGCCAGGCTATACGATCTCAGGAAACTTTAGAAGGGAAATATGTGGATTATTCCTTAGAGTCTGATGGATTATTACACCATAGAGGGTGCATCTATGTACCTTCTTCTGGGGGATTACGGGAGTTCATTATCACAGAGGCTCATAGAGCTCCTTATGCGGCACATCCCAGAGTTAAGAAGATGCATGCAGACATGAGGCAGTTATATCATTGGCCAGGAATGTGGCAGCTTATTGCTGAGTTAGTAGCCCGATGCCTTGAGTGTCAAAGAGTCAAGGTAGAGCACCACCATCTAGGTGGGTTGCTCCAATCTCATGCTATACTAGAGTGGAAGTGGGATACTATATCCATGGATTTCATCATTGGTCTCCCTATGGCATCTCATCGCCATGACGCCATCTTGGTAATAGTTAACAAGTTGACCAAAGTGGCCCACTTTTCACCAGTTCGTACCACCTTCACAGCACCAGCAGTAGCACAGGTGTTCTTGTGAGACATTGTCAGACTTCATGGCGTTCCATGCAAGATCATTTCCAATAGGGATTCCCTCTTCACTTCTTCCTTTTGGAAGGCATTACAGGCAGCTATGGGTACCAAGCTCAACTTCAGTACAGCCTATCATTCGGAAACAGATGGTCAGACAGAGAGGGTTAATCAGGTGTTAGAGGATATGCTTTGCATGTACATCATGGATCACCAGACCATATGGGAAGAGTACCTTCCCTTAGTGGAGTTTGCCTATAACAATGGGCATCACACATCTTTGGGAATGCCATCCTATCAGGCATTATATGCAGACCTTGTAGGACACTATTGAGTTGGGACCGCATAGAGGACATAGTTGCTATTGGTCCTGAGATAGTTCGGGATATGGAGTAGTAGGTGGATTTGATTAGGCAGAATCTTAGAGAGGCACAGGATAGACAAAAGAAGTATGCAGATGTGAAGAGGATAGATCATAGCTACTTCGTTGGAGATAGAGTCTTCTTGAGAGTGTGACCGCATAAGAGTCCAATCCATTATGGAAAGGGTTCTAAGCTCGCACCTCAATTTGTAGGACCATTTGAGATCGTTGAGAGGATAGAATTAGTTGCTTATCATTTAGCATTGCCACCTAGCCTGTCGCTCATCCGCGATGTGTTTCATGTTTCAGTTTTGAGGAAATATATATATGATGAGTCTCATATTCTAGATTGGGATGCCTTGCAGGTGGAGTCAGACGGGAAGCTAGCTTTAGAGCCCATTCACATTTTGGCACACCAGACACTGGCCCTTCAAGGTTGAGAGATGGACCAGGTTAGGGTCCAGTGGGATTGCTATGATGAGGTTACAACTTCATGGGAGGATGCAGCACGTATGAGATCATAGTACCCCCACCTTTTTGATGAACTCTAGGAGGAAGTTCATGCCTAGAGGGGGAGGGTGTGAGGCCCTACCCCGACTCATCCTGGCATTTCTGTTATTTTCATATTGAGACTATTATGGATGCTTTATTTTTATGCATTATGGATTTAGAACTTATATGATTCCATGATTTGGATAACATTGACGTATATTGATGCTTCATTTTTATGCATTATGAATATGAAACTTTATATGTTGCTAGAATAGAATTACTTTGAGATGATGTATGTCATTCTTGGATTTTTAGAACTTCATTATGATGATAGAAATAGGATGCTTCTAATATGAATGGATCAATTTTGAGGATTATGATAATTGCTTATGTGGATCAATTGGGATATATGAGATATTGATTTATTACTGTCAATTGTATGAGTGATTGATGTGTATTCAAATTTATGTGTTTAATAATATATTTTGATTATTTAGAATTACTAATGTGTTAATTGAGATGCGCAGGAAAATTATCCATGTGACCATGGAAATAATATGGAGAACCAAACCTAGACCTATGTACGTTTGTTAAGCTAGGGGTTGTCTATTTGGAGAGACAACACCCCATTTGTATCATATTTTATTTGTGAAAGTAAATAATGCATGTGTGTTAAATTGATTTTATTAATTTGTGAAATCCAACAAGAGACAAATTCCATGTGTGATTTTTATAATGTATTTTATTGTGTCACTCGACACATGTGCTGATTAGTGTCATTGATTTTGAATTATCTCTTGGAGGGAGTTTGTTTCTACCAAAGCCATTTCAAACATTTGAGTGTGGTCCCAAATTTGCCTTGGGTAGGGACTCTTGGGAGTGGTCAACTCAGGTTTGACCCATAGGTTAAATTCAGTTGGGTTTCTAAGGGGTCAAATGGACTCCTAGGGTTAGTTTTAGGGCTTATCCAAAGGTCCAAAGGGTATACCTATGCGTTAGGGGTATTTTTAAATATATGACTACTCCCATGTGACTGTTTAGTCACCTCAAAAAGTGGTTTTTCCAAGGTGAGCGAAAATTCAACTTAGAAGGTTCCTCCTAGGATAGACAACCTTCCCTTTTGGTGTCAGACTCTCTTCCCCATCCTCTCTTACCTTTTTTCTTTCCAGTTTTAGCAACATGTAAGAGGTTGGGAAGACCAACCAATGGGAACTCTCACTCTACCCAAGGGGTTGGGAAGAGTGAGAGAGGCCTTCTTAGGCAAGGATTAGGGACTTAGTGAGTTAATCACCCACTCTCCATTGTTGGAGATCATGCAAATTTTGAAGAATAGTTGTAGGATAGAATTTTTTGGCCAAGTGTTGGTGAAGAGATTGTGTGGATTTGGGCTGCTCATCCCCAACTAAATCTATCAAACCTTTGGGCAGATTAAGGTTGGTTCTTACTCCCTTTTGTTTATGTTGTATATGTTTGTTTGGAGAAATGATTGTATGGAAAAAGTTGTTTATATGTATTTTGCTTTGTAGAAGAAAATGAAATTTCTTCCCTTTGTTTCTTTTTATTCTTTCTTGTATTGGGAGTGTCCAAGGCCTTCTACTCTTGGGAGAGTAGGATGGTCTTGGGGTGGAAGAAGTATGACAACCTTGGGTGAGAGGCTCTCCTTTATGGAGAGTGATCTCAAGGGTGTTCTTTGTGACCCTTGCTGCATAGCCTTGTGTATGCATTTGGGGGTCATAAGGGGAGAAGATATGGATTATATGCCTTTGGGGGGAATAAGGATGTGGAAATGTATTTTTGTTGTATTTGGTTGCCATGAGGTGGCTTGAGATGTTCCTTGCTTGCAGTCTCCTCAATGGTACTTGGTCCACTTCCACTTATGGAATATCATCGCAAGATGTGGTGAAGTGTAGCTTGGGTTGGGAAAGTTACTTTGTTGAGTGTTTACCCCTTTGCTTGTTGTGGTTGTTTGTGTGTAACCCATCTAGTGCTTGGTTCTCCAAGCTCGGGGGTGGCTTCTAGTAAGCCTAGGCTGGGAGGTGAGCACTCCATGGTCAAGCCTTTTGTTCTATTTGCAGGTTGCTTGGGATGGGAAGGAAAAAAGAAAGAAATTAGTTGCTGGTTTTTACTTGTGTTGCAGAAAAGATTAGAAAAAAAAAGATGTAATTATGTTGCAGCTTTGTAAAGAAAAGCCAAATGTTGTATTTATTTTCCAAAAGCAAGGAAAAGTATGTATTTTATTTTAAGTTCTCATTCAATGGAAAGGAGAAACTAGTAGGGTTTTCAAACCCATTTGTATTTTTATCTACATTGTATTCTAAATATACTGTAAAGAAATGCTTCATTCTATTAATTTACCTTTGCAAAATGAAATGTGTATTGCTTTTATCAAGTCCCTATAGTTACTAAAATGATATTTGTTGTAATCTTGTCATATTGGAAAACATATGTTCATTTTATTCCTTCATGCAAATTGAAAAAGTTGGTTATGGGAAAAGAAAGCATTTAGGCCTATTGAGATAGATACAAATACAATAAATGGTTAAATAGGTTTAATATGCCTTCCTCTAAATTGATTTAAATGTTTCCTAGGCTAATATAGTTGCTGTGATAATTTATTACTTTTTGTCATTTAATTAATTGCAGGAAAATAAATCTAATTAGTGATACATTTCTAAAGTTAGCATCTAAGACAAAAAAAAGGAAGAAAAAAAAATATATAATGGAGCTTGTTGTTAGTGTTTATTTTAAATAATAGTTTACAGAATGCTTATAACAAAAAAAATAAGGCAGAATATAAAACTCACATATCAGCCTATTAGAAATGAATATTTCACTTAATATCATGCTATAAATGAAATTATTAAATTCTGCATATACAAAAAGATTAATTAGAAAGAAAATGAAAACTTATAGTTTTGCTTTTAAGTGTGTTATTGTATATATATATATATATATATATATATATATATATATATATATATATATATATATATATATATATATATATATATATATATATATATATATATATATATATATATATATATATATGTTGATTTTTTTTTTTTTTTAAAACAAAATATATATATATATATTTTGCTACTGTGTTTTACACCCCCCTCAGCCCTGTGGAATTTCACATAGGTGGGGAAAGGGGAAGCGCCCCCGCACTGTGGGCGGCGATCCCCAGCAGCGGCCGTAGCCACCTCTGTGGGCCGCAACCCACAGTCGGGGAGGCTTCAGCCCCCCCTTGTGGGCGGCACCCTACAGCAGCGACGCAGCCTGGTCTGTGGGCCGTGTATTGCAGAGGCGGCCTTGGCCGCCTTTGCGGGCCGTGACCCGTAGGCATGGCTACGGCCGTCCCTATAGGGAGCTCCCGTAGGTAGCCTCTGCCATCCTCCGTTCCCTGTGATAACTTGAGCGCCGCCACTGTGATAAGGAGCGGTTGCCGAAAATGGCCGCCGCCTCCTCTCTCTTCGGCCCTGCAACAAACTCAAGGATTTCGGCATTAGGGCAACCATGAAGTTGACACAAAATAAAATAATAAGATAAAAAAAAAAGAATAAGTTTAGGGTTGCTTCACCCAAGTTATATATGCAACCCTAACCCAATTTGGGTTAGGGTTAGCATAGAGATTTTTAGATTCCTTTTTAAAAAGAAATAGAAAAGAAAAATGGGGGGAATACCCATTCAAATTTTGAATAGGGCTTTCACCATCCCTTTAACTTAATAATATGTGTTAGCGTTGTTTTAATAAAGAAACCCTAAATCCTTCATATATATATATATATATATATATATACTAGACATACATTTATCTATAGGTATATATATATGGACGGATAATATCCATTCCTAGATTAATTAATTTACATTCATATTTTTATATGATGCCTTAAATTTTAAACTCTTTGGAGATTAACCTTTAGGGATCTATAGTGAAGTTTGTAAGTCATGATGGCCCTTTAATTTCTAGTTTGTTAGGCACATTTTAATTAATGTTAATTTTGCATAATAGGTTTAATAATCTAAATGTTAGGACTCATTAATTTATTTCCTAGCAATTAAAAGGCTTTTAGAGATTAATTATTTCTCTTGTCAATTTAATTTTGAACCTTGTTTAAATGAGTTAATTATTTATTCATTGAAGGAATAATATTAACTCCTTGGAGGAACAACATCCCGTTTTTTAAATATAAAATAGTTTTCACCAAATCGATTTAGTTTTTAGATTAGTTCAAAACTTAGTTAAGACAAGACTTGTTTTTGCATTATTTAGCATATTTAGTTTTATTAGGATAAGTTTAAAATAAAAAAATTATTCCGTTTGTGCCCAAAAGTTTGGGCATGACATGATTATTATCATCATAAGTATTTAATAGCCCTTTTATTTCTTGGAACCCTTTTGAAGGATCTAGGCCAACTTTCTCTTGGGATATAAATTGATAAGTTAAAGCTATAACAAGTGTTTGCAATGGAATAAATGGTTGTACCTCTAAGAAAATAGGCATTGGAGGCCTTGGTGCTATTTTACCAGCTTGAATGAGGCTATTTTTTTCTCTAATAGAAATATCAAAGACTTGTGGTAAGGTTGTACCATGCAAGGATTGAATCATAATTGATATATTACTATTACAATTTTGAGATAATATAAGAAATCATGATCAACAGAGGGCCTTATTGTAGTGGGTATTCTATTCTAAGTCTTCTGGAAATAGAAATTGAAATTCGTCATATGCTCACGAGGAGCTCTCTTTATGGTATTGAGCCACTCCACCAATGATAGAATGTCTAATTTGACTTCAAATTGCCAGCAAAGAGGATCACCCAATTGATCCCAACTAGAAATAGAACCCACCGACAAGTCTCTAAACCATTAAAGTTCTTTGCGTTTGAAAGAGGCTACAAGCAACCTCACTACAATATTCTCTTATGTGATATTATGGACCCCACACAAGAGAATGTTGTAGTGAGGGAAATATTTTGAGGGTTGCTACAAGTATATCATCATGTTGGGCAAGACTTAGAGAGATAACTTGATTGAAAGGAACAAAAGGTTGGACTCTTGGAGTATTATTATGAGCCATTGGAACTGGTGGATTTGAGCTACTGGGTATTGAAATTGATGCAACTAATTCTCAAGACCTTAAATTAGGAGGAGTAGATCGTGTCCTTCTTGATGGAGAAGGATTAAGATCTCTTCTTGTTACTTTCCCTTTCTTTTTAGGTGATGATAGATACAAATACTCAAAAGAAGTCAGACATGACCTTGTTTGTCTCGATCTTCCCTTTGTTTGTATCCTTCTCACAACTATATTTTCTAGATCTACTTCAAACAAAAGAGATTTAGTTTCTAGGTATGATGTTTGTCACCTTAGAAGGCTGGAATCATTACTGCTCACACCAAAATAGCAGTAATTATGGAGCTTATATGGATTAAAAATAGTCTAATTGTCTCACCACGTGTGCCAAAAATTGTTGTCACAAATATTTGCACCTTATGCCAAACTCTAGAGCTTGACAATCCTATGCGACATCCAAAATGATCTTCAGGCCTATGGATTGCCTATTATGAAGATCAATCTATAGAGTGAGTTGGTTCTCCTAATAAATGTTGGCAACAACAATGAAGGAAAACTGAGAGGGGGGGTGAATCAATTTTCACCAGATTAAACAATTTAAGCACAACTTCAAATCTGATTAACTGTAACAAGAACAAAGATAAACACAATAATAGAAACACACATGACACCAAGATTTTTAACATAGAAAACTAGGTTAAGGGAATAACCATGGTAGGAACCTACCCACAATAAGATGATACTCTGCAGTAGTATGTGAAAATATTACAATGGGGAATGCACATGCATTTAGGCAAACTAACTAAAGATCACTGCTCAAAATATAATAACCTAGAAGGCTACAAACCTCAAGGAAGGTTTACTACCTTACAAGAACATTCAGACAACAATCTAGTTTAGATGAACTGAAAGAATAGCATCTCCAAATACCTAATGACAGTTTCAATTAAGCACATTTATCTTCTCTGCAACACACTTTTCTCTACACTTCACATGAAAGCTAAATTCTCTTGTTCACACATACACCACTATCTCATAATGTGACATAGTCAAGGTAGGGAGATCCAATGAAGGACAACCCAACCTTGCAGCTTAAAACATAAACCATGTAAAGAATACCAGCAATCGGTAACAAGGTGCCAGAAATAGCAGCAAGAACAACCGATAACAACATAAAACACATAACCGGTAGACAATATGAATGAATCTTATTACACTCTGAAGAATTATGCATGCCACATGCTGGATCATAGTCCAAGATACAAACAATGATTACAATGCATTTACAAGGTCTGCAGACCATCCACATATCCATTCAGCTTCTAGGAACAGTCTACCGATTCTACCATAATCTGGACCTCAGCCTTCCGACCTCAGTCCTACCAAATCAAAATATTGCCGATTCTACATCTTCGCTCCATCTCAAAGCTCTATCTTCAATCTTCTAACTTCTTCCTCTCTCCAAATTATTTACAAGCTTCCAAATTATTTGCAAGCAACCTCACTACAATATTCTCTTGTGTGATATGATGGACTCCACACAAGAGAATGTTGCAGTGAGGGAAATATTTTGAGGGTTTCTACAAGTATATCATCATGTTGGGCAAGATTTAGAGAGATAACTCGATTGAAAGGAACAAAAGGTTGGACTCTTGGAGTATTATTATGAGCCATTGGAACTGGTGGAGATCATTTCCTTCTTGATGGAGAAGGATTAAGATCTCTTCTTGTTACTCTCCCTTTCTTTTTAGGTGATGATAGCTACAAATACTCAAAAGAAGTCCGGCATGACCTTGTTTGTCTCCATCTTGCCTTTGTTTGTATCCTTCTCACATCTATATTTACTAAATCTTCTTCAAACAAGAGAGATTGAGTTTATAGGTATGATGTTTGTCACCACAGAAGGTTGGAATCATTTCTGCTCACACCAAAATAGGAGTAATTTTGGAGCTTTTATGGACTAAAAATAGTCCAATTGTCTCACCACGTGTGCCAAAAAAATTGTTGTCACAAATATTTTCACCCTATGCCAAACTCTAGAGCTTGACAATCCTATGCAACATCCAAAATGATCTTCAGACCTATGGATTTCCTATTATGAAGATCAATCTATAGAGTGAGTTGGTTCTCCTGAAAAATGTTGGCAACAACAATGAAGGAAAACTGAGAGGGGGGGTGAATCAATTTTCACTAGATTAAACAATTTAAGCACAAATTCAAATTGGATTAACTATAGCAAGAACAAAGATAAACACAATAATAGAAACATACATAACACCAATATTTTTGACATGGAAAACCGGGTTAAGGGAAAAACCATGGTTGGAACCTACCCACAATAAGATGATACTGTGCAGTAGTATGTGAAAATATTATAATGGGGAATGCACATGCATTCAGGAAAACTGATTAGAGATCACTACTCAAAATATA
Organism: Cryptomeria japonica; assembly: GCF_030272615.1. Classification (NCBI taxonomy): domain Eukaryota; kingdom Viridiplantae; phylum Streptophyta; class Pinopsida; order Cupressales; family Cupressaceae; genus Cryptomeria; species Cryptomeria japonica. The sequence continues at coordinate 480,074,388 of NC_081409.1, forward strand.
ATAACGTAGAAGGCTACAACTCTCAAGGAAGGTTCACTACCTTACATGAACATTTAGACAACAATTAGGTTTAGATGAACTGAAAGAATAACATCTCCAAATACCTATTGACAGTTTTGATTAAGCATAATTGTCTTGTCTACAACACACTTTTCTCTACACTTCACATGAAAGATAAAATTCTCTTGTTCACACATACACCACTATCTGATAATGTGATGTATTCAAGGAAGGGAGATCTAATGAAGGACAACCCAACCTTGTAGCTTAAAACATAAACCATGCAAAGCATACCGGCAACCGATAACAAGGTGCCAGAAATAGCAGCAAGAATAATCAGTAACAACATAAAACACATAACCGGTAAACAATATGAATGAATCTTATTACACTCTGAAGAATTATGCATACCACATGCTGGATCATAGTCCAGGATACAAACAATGCTTACAATGCAATTACAAGATCTGTAGATCATCCACATATGAAATCAACTTCCAGGAATTGTCTGTCGGTTCTACCATAATTCAGACCTCAGCCCTCCGACCTTAGTCCTATCAAATCAGAATATCATTAGTTCTACATCTTCGCTCAATCTCAAAGCTCTATCTTCAATCTTCTAACTTCTTCCTCTCTCCAAATTATTCACAAGCAACCTCGCTACAATATTCTCTTGTGTGATATTATGGACTCTACACAAGAGAATGTTGTAGTGAGGTAAATATTTTGAGGGTTTCTACAAGTATATCATCATGTTGGACAAGATTTAGAGACATAACTTGATTGAAAGGAACAAAAGGTTGGACTCTTGGAGTATTATATGAGCCATTGGAACTGGTGGATTTGAGCTACTGGGTATTGAAATTGATACAACTGATGCTCAAGACCTTAAATTAGGAGGAGTAGATCATGTCCTTCTTGATGGAGAAGGATTAAGATCTCTTCTTGTTACTCTCCCTTTCTTTTTAGGTGATGATAGCTACAAATACTCAAAAGAGCTCGGACATGACCTTGTTTGTCTCGATCTTGTCTTTGTTTATATCCTTCTCACAGCTATATTTACTAGATATGCTTCAAACAAGAGAGATTGAGTTTCTAGGTATGATGTTTGTCACCTTAGAAGGTTGGAATCATTGCTTCTCACACCAAAATAACTGTAATTATGGAGCTTTTCGGGACTAAAAGTAGTCTAGTTGTCTCACCACGTCTGCCAAAAATTGTTGTTACAAATATTTGCACCCTATACCAAACTCTAGAGCTTGACAATCCTATGCAATATCCAAAATGATCTTCAGGCCTATGGATTGCCTATTATGAAGATCAATCTACAGAGTGAGTTGGTTCTCCTGATAAATGTTGGCAACAACAATGAAGGAAAACTGAGAGGGGGGTTGAATCAATTTTCACCAGATTAAATAATTTAAGCACAACTTCAAATATGATTAACTGTAGCAAGAACAAAGATAAACACAATAATAGAAACACACACATCACCAATATTTTTTACGTGGAAAACCAGGCTAAGGGAAAAACCATGGTGGGAACATACTCACAATAAGATGATACTCTGCAGTAGTATGTGAAAATATTACAATGGGGAATGCACATGCATTCAGGCAAACTTACTAGAGATCACTGCTCAAAATATAATAACCTAGAAGGCTACAACCCTCAAGTAAGGTTCACTACCTTACAAGAACATTCAGACAACAATCTGGTTTAGATTAACTGAAAGAATAGCATCTCCAAATACCTAATGATAGTTTCAATTAAGCACAATTATCTTCTCTACAACACACTTTTCTCTACACTTCACATGAAAGATGAATTCTCTTGTTCACACATACACCACTATCTGATAATGCGACGTAGTCAAGGCAGGGAGATCCAATGAAGGACAACCCAACTTTGCAGCTTAAAACATAAACCATGCAAAGCATACCGGCAATTGGTAACAAGGTGCCAGAAAAAGCAGCAAGAACAACCAGTAACAACATAGAACACATAACCGGTAAACAATATGAATGAATCTTATTAAACTCTAAAGAATTATGCATGCCACATGCTGGATCATAGTCCAAGATACAAATAATGCTTACAATGCAATTACAAGATCCGCAGATCATCCACATATCAAATCAGTTTCTAGGAATAGTCTATCGGTTCTACCATAATTTGAACCTCAGCCTTCTGGCCTCAGTCCTACTGGATAAGAATATCACTGGTTCTACATCTTTTCTCAATCTAAAAGTTCTATCTTCAATCTTCTAACTTCTTCCTCTCTCCAAATTATTCACAAGCTTCAAAATTATTTGCAAGCAACCTCACTACAATATTCCCTTATGTGATATTATCTACTCCACACAAGAGAATGTTGTAGTGAGGGAAATATTTTGAGGGTGGCTACAAGTATATCATCATGTTGGGCAAGACTTAGAGAGATAACTTGATTGAAAGGAACAAAAGGTTGGACTCTTGGATTTGAGCTACTGGGTATTGAAATTGATGCAACTGATGCTCAAGACCTTAAATTAGGAGGAGTAGATCATGTCCTTCTAAATGGGGAAGGATTAAGATCTCTTCTTGTTACTCTCCCTTTCTTTTTAGGTGATGATAGCTACAAATACTCAAAAAAAGTTAGAGATGACCTTGTTTGTGTCGATCTTGCTTTTGTTTGTATCCTTCTCACAACTATATTTACTAGATCTGCTTCAAACAAGAGAGATTGAGTTTCTAGGTATGATGTTTTTCCACTTAGAAGGCTGGAATCATTGCTGCTCACACCAAAATAGCAGTAATTATGGAGCTTTTATGGACTAAAAATAGTCTAATTTTCTCACCACGTGTGCAAAAAATTGTTATCACAAATATTTGCACCCTATGCCAAACTCTAGAGCTTGATAATCCTATATAACATCTAAAATAATCTTTAGGCCTATGGATTGGCTATTATGAAGATCAATCCACAGAGTGAGTTGGTTCTCCTGACAAATGTTGGCAACAACAATGAAGGAAAACTGAGAGGGGGGGTGAATCAACTTTCACCAGATTAAACAATTTAAGCACAACTTCAAATTTGATTAACTATAGCAAGAACAAAGATAAACACAATAATAGAAACACACATAACACCAAGATTTTTGATGTGGAAAACTAAGTTAAGCAAAAAACCATGGTGGTAACCTACCCATAATAAGATGATACTCTGCAGTAGTATGTGAAAATATTACAATGGAGAATCACATGCATTCATGCAAAATGACTAGAGATCACTACTCAAAATATAATAACCTAGAAGGCTACAACCCTCAAGGAAGGTTCACTACCTTACAAGAACATTTAGACAACAATCTAGTTTAGATTAACTGAAAGAATAACATCTCTAAATACCTAATGACAGTTTCAATTAAGCACAATTGTCTTCTCTAGAACACACTTTGCTCTACACTTCACACAAAAGATAAATTCTCTTATTCACACATACACCACTATCTGATAATGTGACGTAGTCAAGGTAGGGAGATCCAATAAAGGAAAACCCACCCTTGTAGCTTAAAACATAAATCATGCAAAGCATACCGGCAACCGGTATCAAGGTGCCAAAAATAGCAGCAAGAACAACCGATAACAACATAGAACACATAACCGGTAAACAATATGAATGAATCTTATTACACTCTGAAGAATTATGCATGCGACATGCTAGATCATAGTCCAAGATACAAACAATGCTTACAATGCAATTACAAGACCCGCAAATTGTCCACATATCAAATCAACTTCCAGGAACAGTCTGTTGGTTCTACCATAATCTGGATCTCAGCCTTCCAGCCTCAGTCCTACTAGATCAGAATATCATCAGTTCTACATCTTCACTCAATCTCAAATCTCTATCTTCAATATTTTAACTTATTCCTCTCTCCAAATTATTCACAAGCTTCCATTTATACCATTTGCAAATAATTACAACTCAATCAAGTCGGCTGAAAGACCAACTGGTTCATGAAACGTGCAATGGTAACCTGTCGGCTCAAATCACTAAGAATAATCTCCAAATCATAAAATCATGTGCAGACCTATGGGAATATCGGCCAAGGCCCAAAGCAACATCTCCAATGATCTGCAAGTCACGAAGATCAACCGCAACCCAAAATCATCTTTGCTCAACATACAACTAGGCTAACTAGTAAGAACATATCAACCGAGACAATACCGAAATCTACATCTCACCAAAAACAAAGCCAAATGCTACGAAACTCAAACTTGGTAAAGACAATGGACACAAGGGAATAAACCCAAAACCACAATGCTAAACACTCTAACATGAAGAAATGGCACACTCTCAAGAAATTACACTGAAAACTACTCAACCAGTAAGAACTAGACCAGCGCTCCTACATCATAATACAAACACAACACCTATATCCTAATTACATGAATATGATACTTATTTACATAAATCATCGATCTTGACTACAAGGTCAACTTAACCCTAAACATTAATTACAAAATTAGATCACATGATATATAAATCAACCACCAGATGAATACAATGTCATGATGACATAGCATGGACCCAAATCAAATCACCAAACTCGCAATACCACCAAAAATCTTGCCAAGATCATCCGCAACATGCTACACCACCGAAAATGTTTCTTAACATGAAGAACATCACCAAACTCATAAGATCTTCAATAACACACACAATAACAAATGTGAACTAGCAAAACAAATAGGACATGATTAGGAAACACCAACAATCAGGTCAGAACCATCCACAATAGTTGTACCAACACCACTTAATCAAATCTTCATCGATCAACACATTAATACTCAAAAAATAGCAACTGGGACTAGAAAGATAACTTGCGGAGCACCAAATCATGAACCATCTGAATTGAAGATACAAACTAACATCCCAAACACTCTCCCAAATCCACAACTCAAGATATAATCATTCCGAAGCACAACATATCAAATACCAGAACACTGCAACATTGAACACTTAAAAACCAATCCTCAGACTAGAATATATAACTCGATCAAATCACCACATATCATCATGAAACCAACACTGAATCAAGTATCTCTAGTTTATTTAACGTATCAAATAGATAAACCAACCATATCAACTCTTTGCAATCACCAGAATACCAAAACAACTATTTGCAATCACTAGAATACCAAAACAACTATTTGCAACACCGGAACACAGGAATATGTTGACATCAACGATAACAATATATCATAGCAGCAACAATATCTAACACTTTCCCCCTTTAGCATTGATGGCAAGACATGAATGTGAAAAACAATCAATGCAAAGAGAGAAATCAACACCAACACTCCCCCCCTAAGATCACGCACACAAAACTTCCAAGATAAGGTAGTTTTTGACATGCATCTCTCCCCCTTTGATAGTAATTCCAAAGACATAGAAATCATTAATTTTTCCCCAAATACAAATCACACACTGACTACTCTAGCTGAGTAGCAACACCTACTGATAAATCTGCATAAGAAGATAAGACTATGAAGTCCACCGGATTGATGCATCACAATGCATCTATTTCTCATCAGGAGGGCCAAAGACCCCTAAGTTATCTCTCAGATATACAAATGTATATGCAAGCAAAGGCTTAGTAAAGATATCTACAATCTGATACTTAATTGATATATGCTTTGTTTTAGAATGCAGTACCAAACTCTTGGAAAAATTAATAGCACTTGAATTATCACAATATATAACAATAGGCTCATCATACACAACTCTAATGTCCTTCAACATATGCTTCACCCAAACTACTTGAGTATAGTTGCTAGCAGCAACAATGTATTCAACTTCTGCATTAGATAGAGAAATAACATCTTTCTTGCTTCTTACTCACCCGAGAAACCAACTTCTTCCACAAAAAGAATGCACCACCGAAGGTACTCTTCTAGTCATCAACATCACCTGCCCAATCAACATCGGTATAAGCACATAACATGAAATCATCATTCTTCGGATACCACAAATTATAGTCAACTATCCCATTCAAGTATTTGAAAAGTCTCTTCACAACAGTAACATGAGTTTCTTTAGGATCAACTTGAAATCTTGCACAAAGAGAAAACATCATGCATAATATTTGATCTAGTCTAAGTCAAGTATAACAATCCACCAACCATAGATCTATACAAGGTTTGATTAAATTTTGGAGATTCATCTTTGTTAGATAACTTGTACCCATACACCATAGGAGTTCCATCAGGTTCAAGTCATCTAACCCAAACTTCTTCAATAATTTCTTCACATACTTAGATTGAGAAATGAAAATGCCTTTAACAGTTTGTGTAATCTACAATCCTAAGAAGAATTTCATCTCACCTATCATAGACATCTCAAACTCTTTTGGCATATCATCAGCAAATCTCATACTCAAATAATCATCTCCTCCAAAAATAATTTTATCAACAAAGACTTCAACAACCAAAATATTATCATTATCAACCTCAAAGTATAAATTACTATCATCAATACCTTTACAAAATCCTAACTTCATGAAATACCTGTCCAATCTAGTGTACCAGGCTCTAGGAGCTTGTTTAAGTCCATATAGTTCTTTCTTCAATCTACATACCATGTCTCCTTCATCTGATAATGAAAACCCATCCGATTGCTTAGTTTATACTTCTTCCAAATCACCATTCGAAAAGGATGACTTCACATCCATCAGATATAATTTGAAACTCTTATAAGAAACATATGTAAGAAGTAATCTAACAACTTCAATTCTAGCTATCAGAGCAAATTTCTCCTCATAATTAATTCCTTCCATCTGTGAACATTCTTTACATACCAATCTTGCTTTGTTTCTAACCACTTCACGAGCTTCATTCAATTTATTTCTGAATACCCATTTTGTACCAATCACATTCTTGTCTTTTGGCCTTAGATCAAGTTCCCATGTGTTTTTCTTCTCAATATGATTCAACTCTTCTTCCATAGCTTTTATTCAATTCTCATCTTTACAAGATTCAACAACATCTTTAGGTTCAATATTGGAAATCAGACATATTTCTTCAGCAACAATCCTTCTCCTGGTCATCACACCTTTATTTTTATCACCAATAATCTAATTTTCTGAATGATTTAATCTCACATACCTCAGGGTCTTCTAATTATTCTGATTCTCAAGTTCTTGAACTTCTTCACCAACAACAACAATATCTGGATTAACTATCTCTACCAGATCATTTTGCTTCTCAATAGTCACTTGTTTTAAAATGATATCCTAATCATCAAACTCATATCCACAGATCTCCTTTCCATGGCATTCATCAACCTTCACATTTGCACTTTCCACTATCTTTTTTCAACCTCTTATTGTAACATCGGTAGGCCTTGCTCTTAGTAGAATAACCCAAGAAAATTCCTTCATCACATTTTGCATCAAAATTTCCTATATCCTCATCTCTTTTGTTATAACATTTGCTTCCAAAAACTCTAAAATATCTGACTATAGGAACATGACCAAACCATAACTCATAAGGAGTCTTCCTGGAATCACCTTTTACATGCACCTAGTTGAATGTGTATATAGTAGTGCTAACGAACTCCCTCCAAAAAATCTTCCCAACATCTCCTTCAATCAACATAGTCCTAGAAACATCCAAAGTAGTTTTGTTCTTCCTTTCAAAAACTCCATTCTACTAAGGGACTCTAGGAGTAGATAATTATCTTCTAATTCTATGCTTTTCACAAGATGAATCAAACTCATTGAATGTGAATTCTCCTCCTCTTTCAGATCTCAGACATTTTAGCTTCAATCTTGTCTCTGTCTCCACCTTAGCTTTGAATATCTTGAATTTCTCTAGTGTTTTTTATTTCTCCCTTAGAAAAGTAACCCACATCATTCTAGAGTAGTCATTAATCAACAAAATGAAATATATATCACCCTGCACATTTCTCACTCTTGCAAGACCACACAAATCAATATGCACAAGATCTGATAGTCCATTAGATGTATATTTCTTACTCTTAAATTAAATTCTTGTTTGCTTTCCCAACTGACATTCTTTATATACCGGATTAGAAGGTTTCACAATCTTAGGCAAATCTCTAGTAACTTAAGTAGAGCTTATCTTAATCATGCAGTCACAATTAACATGACACATCCTTCTATTCCACAACCAGCTTTCATCTATCTAAGAAATCAAACATTTTTTCTCATTGACATTCAAGTGAAAGATATTACCTTTAGTCTTAGTTCTTGAAGCAATCTCTATACCAGAGGCATTCATAATCTTGCATTTACTATAATTGAATTGCAAATCATATCCCTTATCAACCATCTTTCCAACACTCAAAAGATTATGCTCCAAACCTTCAACATATAAGACATCATCAGTATTATGCTTACCATCAAAGGAAATAAAACTTCTACCATGAATTACACAAGCATTATCATCATCAAATCTTACTATACTGCCATTATACATCTCCATATTCACAAATTTACTTTTATCACTTGTCATATGATGTAAACAACTATTGTCAATTACCCATTCATATTTCTCTTCAATCTTAGCAGCCAAATCTTTCTCCTAAAAAATGCATCTTGTAGAATTCACTGGTACAAAATCATCTTCCTTAATGGCAATAAATACAATTTTATCTTTTGAGTTCACTGACTCTTCATCTGTCACACCTTCATTAACAACATAATAACATTTCTTCTGATATTTGTACTTCTAGTTAGGCTTATAGGGCTTTTCATACTTATCATGCCTCTCATATCTATCATTCTTATCAAATTTATCTTTCTTATCATACCTTGACATTATTTCAGGACACCTAGAAGAAAAATGTCCTATCTTATTACAAGAGAAACATTTCAAACGTAACTTCCCATCATACTTACCGACTTCCTTAGGCAATCTTCGAGCAATAAGTTCTTTAAGCTCTTCCAACTCTCTTTCTTGTTCTTCCATCTCTCTCATTTCTTTTTCATATCTAGAAACCCTAGATGAACTTTCTCCCGAATCATACTTCTTCTTCCTAGATACAAAGGCTTTAAATACAGTCTCAAATTTACCATGTGATTCTCCAAATTCCCTCAACTCAAAAGCAACAAGTTTACCAACCAACATGTTTCTTGTCACAGTAGTCATAGTCCAGATCTCATCTATAGAAATAACTTTAGGTTTGTAAGAAAGAGGCAAGGATCTCAACACTTTTGCAATAATCTCATCGTCTTCAAGAGTTCCACTAAAACATCTAATGTTCATGACAAGTTCATTTTCCTTAGCCATAAAGGATGATATGTTCTCATCTTCTCTCATCTTCAGCATTTCATACTTTCCTTTCAAACTCTATAGTTTAGCAACTTTGACATGTTTATCTCCTTCATACAAGGTCTCTAACTTTCCTAGATCTCATGTGCAGTCTGAAGTCCTATCACATTAGTCATCTCTAAATCAGTCAGGCACTCAATAATGCTTCCTTAGCTCTTATGTTATGTTCAACATCCTTGATCTCATTTGTAGTAACTGAAACATTATGAGGAATAGTGTTGGTATTATTTGTAATCTTCCAATAATCTTCTCCAAGACATTTCAAATGACACTGCATCTGATGCTTCCATATAGTTTAATTGCTTCCATCAAATCTTAGACTCTCTTTCTGGAAAATATAGGTTACCATCCTAGATCTCCTCAAGCGGCCAAACTTCTTCTGGAGGATCTAGCTTTGATACTAATTGTTGGCAACAACAATGAAGGAAACTTGAGAGGGGGGTGAATCAATATTCATTGGATTAGAAAATTTAAGCACAACTTCAAATTTGATTAACTATAGAAAGAACAAAGATAAACACAATAGCAATAACACACATAACGCCAAGATTTTTGATGTGGAAAACTCGGTTAAGGGAAAAACAATGGTGGGAACCTACCGATAATAAGATGATACTTTGTAGTAGTATGTGAAAATATTACAATGGGGAATGCACATGCATTCAGGCACACTTCTTAGATCTCATTTCTCAAAATATAATAACCCATAAGGCTACAATCCTTAGGGAAGGTTCACTACCTTAAGAATATTCAAATAACAATCTAGTTTAGATGAATTGAAAGAATAACATCTCCAAATGCTTGATGATAGTTCCAGTTAAGTATTATTGGCTACTCTACCATACACTCTACTCTACATGTCACCTGAAAGATAAATTTTCTTGTTTGCACATACACCACTATCTAATAATGCAGATACAACACCTTGTAGCATCCTAAAATTGCGACACTTGCAATTTCGACTGCATTTGAGTCTTCACAATGGCGATGCAACACGGAACCTGAATGGAGACCCCGAAACTTGTTCATGACATCAAAAACTGCATTTTTCAGCACCCTGGCCTGATCCTCCTTGCACCCTGCTGTCCCTGGAGGTGGGACCATGCGCCCAGTGCCCTGGTCCTTCAGGACTAGGGCGCCCAGCACCCTGGTCCCCCAGGACCATGGCGCCCAGCACCCTGGTCCCTGGCCCTATTTTGGGCCCGGTCTCTTATGGGGCTTCGGGTCTTTAAGTTTGCAAATTGGAAAATAATGTTTCCTGGTCGGCCTAAGGTCGGAAAAATCAGTCTCTCAACCCTAATTGACAAGTATATAAACTACTTTTCCTCTCCTAGAAAAGGAGGGAAAGAGGAGGACATATGTGAGCAAGGCGCGAAAGCGACATTCAAACATTCAAACATTCAAGCATTCAAGCATTCCTTCAAGCAATTGAGCATTCTAAGTCTCCATTCAAGGCTAAGTGTTGCATTCAAGACAATGATTCAACCATTGAAGAGGAGATCACTTACAAACACATTACATACTACATATATTACACCTTCGCATGTAAGAATACAAACATTCTTACAACAAGGTATCAGTACTTGTTTACATTACAAACATTTACATTTACAACATTCTCATTTCTTGGTTAATTCCAAAACCGGGGTTTGACGTAAAGGAAAACCCCTCATCCTTAACCCCCCAATCGTCCTCTCTTTTCTGTGTGTAGGTTGTAGGTACGTGACTGTAATTGAAGATCTGGAATCCTTGTGCAGAGACGAACACATCCCCCTTCATTTTGCGGATTTTTCGGAGGACCGTGTGCACGCCGGGCGCCATCGTCCTGTCAACTTTCGCTCAAATTTGCAGAACAACACCGTCTCGACATTTTACAGCTAATTCCAAGTCCGCAGCTTCATCCCATATCCCTATCTCTTTTTATAAGCAAATCTTTCCTATTTTACATACATTCCTAGTTCAATCATTCTATCTACATTTCTTTACAAAAGAGGGTATCCTTGATGTCTTAACCCTTGAAACTCATTTAGAATCCAATCCTGCATTGTGTGGGATTGGATCTTGTGGGTTTCAACCCCTCTTTTGAATGTAAAGTCTCTCCTAAGTGAAAACCATCAACCCTAGTGACTCTCCCTTCTCTCTCCTTGGAGTTAGGGAGGGGAGAACGACTAGGGTTCGATTTTTCTGCTTTACATTTTGGTGAACCTGACGTGAACATCCTCATTCTAATTATTCATGGTTAGATCAGAAAATTTTGCTTTCTTAATTATATTTCCATGTTTGATCTTTTGCAAATTTTAGAGGTTGATTGCATAAAAACCCTAAAATTTTGTTTTTAAGTAATTAAGCTTGTGAAGTGTTTAATTGTTAATGCTTGTTTCAGATCTACCCTTCTATTGCAAATTGTCAATTCATATTTGTGCTTTAATTCTGAAAATTAAGTGGTTAAATGTCAAAACCCTAATTTTTAAAACCTTCTTGATTCAACCTTTGACTGATAATTTGACTGATCAAAACGCTTCCAAATCGGCTATAACTTTTGATTCCGCAATAAAATTACAATATCTTTCATCCCTGAAAATTTGGAAAAAAGTTGCGAGGACCGTGTGCACCCCGAGCGCCATCTTCCCCGACATTTTTTCGGAAATTTCGAGAGCTAGATCTTACTGTATTTTTCTGCTAAAATCCAGAATTTTGGCTGATCTTATCAATTCTAACACTTTCAAAATTAAAGTCAAAGTTGGTCTAGCGATTGCTTGGATTGAGGCTTCTAATCATTCAAAAATTGTTGAAATCGAAATTCATATCAAAATTGTGTTTCTTACAATCCTAAAATCTAAATAGTGTGTTGGCATTTATTCAAAATTTCAGTACTTTATTCAAATTTTTGCAGTTTGTGACTTTTGAAATTAAGTGTTTAATTGCAACAACCTTGATTTCCACTTTCCAAATTCGAATTTTGCATGAAATCGAGTCAACTTTTAAATTTCAAAACTTGCATTGCTTTTAGCATTCCCTCTAAAATCATAAAATTCAAAATTTCAGTTTCCCTCTCTTTTTCAAAATTCAAATTTTACATTTTTCAACAATCTTGGTAGGGTTCAATTTTGAGATTGCAACTTTAATTTGGCCTATCTACAGATCGTAAAATCACTCAATTTTTTCAGATTAGCTTTAAAATCATCATAACTTTCATCCCTGAAAATTTTGAAAAAAGTTGCGAGGACCGTGTGCACTCCGTTTGCCACGGTCCCGGACATTTTTTCCGAAATTTCGGGAGATTGTCCTGATTGTATTTAACAGCTTAAATCTAGGAGATTGGCTGATTTTATTGAAATTTGCTACCATTAAATTCAAAATCTTCTCTCTCTCTTTAGTGCATGAGTTTTACAATAATAAGCCCTACTTACACTATTCCCGTTAGACGAAGCCTTAGAATTAAGTCCTTCCAAGGTGTAATTACTGAGGAGATGGAACCTAATTTGAATGGCCTTTTTAGCGAGGACATGGGTAATTCCTCTAATCCTCTTAATGATGAAGAAGCTCTCCATGAGGTTTCTGTAGAACAACTTTCAAAATTGGATAACCAATTTGATGATTTTCGACAATGGATGTCTCAAGAATACCCCGATAGCGAAGCTCTTTCATTAATTGAGGGTCTAAAATGTATGGTTCAAAGTGATAAGAATGGAATTGATATTTTGCGTGGTATTTCACACATTGTGGATTCGAATGTGATGCCGATGAAAAGTTGTGCCGAAACCTTAGGTTATACACAACCTCCTACTCAAGTTAATCATTCTATTCCTTTGACAACTCCTATTGCTAGTATACCTACTTTTACATCAAACATAATGACTACTTCAATACAAGACATTCCTCCTATGATCACAAGTCATGGGGGAAATCCCTCTTCTTCAATCAACCCTCTTCCTTCATTCAATCCGAATTCTTCATTCATTCCTTCAATGAGTGTCCCTATTATATCTCCACAAATGAACATGATGCAAGGGGGCAATTCATTTAACCATTCCATTCCTCCTTGTAGTGTTCCTCCCTTCCAATCATCTCCTATGACTAACTATCATAGTGTCCCACCACCTTACTGTAGCGTCGTAAATTGTACGCACTTGCTAGGGTGGTACAATTTCACACCTAGTTTAGCACCCGCCTTGGCGCATTTTGCATTTTGCATTGCATTTCCCCTTTAGCACTTAATTAATTAAATTAATTAGGTCTAAGGTCCTATTTTATGATTTCCCACATCATAAAGTTGGGCCCTTTCATTAAAGTGTGCCCTTTTCATTTTATTCCTCCTATACATCATTTAATCAAAAACCCTAATTAGGTCCTATTTCGAACTTGGGGGCTTGATTTCGGGGGTCAAAACATCTTGAAATCACCTGTAACTTCGGGATTCTCTCTAAAATCATCATATCCGACGATCTTGAAAATTTGGTGAAAAGTTGTCCGGACCATGGCGCCCGGAGTGCAACATGGTCCCGGACATTTTTCCCGAAATTTTAGGAGCGCAATCTAATCATAAAATAAAGCTTAACCCCAAGAAATTGGCGGGATATTCAATCTCTAGGTCAGCCAAAAGTTGAAATTAAGACCTAGGGTTTCATACATAAGAGCTCTCTTTCTTCATTTGAAGGGATCTGATTTTTGGCTTTCAAGGACCTTCTATGTAGTGAAAGAGAAGATCTTTGAAGACTTCAACAACATTCAACATCTATCCATCAAGCATTCATCAATTTCATTCATTTAGGGCTTGGGAGACATTGAAGAACAATAGGAGATTACCGACTGAAGATTGGCTTGTACCCCTCCCTTGGGGTTGGGTATGATTTCATGTTGTTTTCATGTCTTTGCATAAGCTTCAATATATCCTTTATTCATGCTTTAGATCACTTTGCATCTTGATTTAGAGCATTTACATTATCATTTACAAGCAATTAGGGTTTACTTTCTAGGTTGCTCCAGTTTGCTTGCTTGCATTTTAGGACCTTGCACACACACTAGGTCTGCACACACATTACTTTTACAATACAACTTGGCTATTCGTGGAGGTGGAAATCACCGAAGTGGGGGTTTGACTAAGGCAAAACCCTATATAGCTGCCCAAACACCTTTTCAGATATAAGTGCAGGTTTCGGGACTCAGACGACGCCGCAGGTTGCAGATCCGGGAGAAGCAGACTGAGACCGACCAAACAACACACCAAGTTTCAGAGCAGAAGACCAGGACAGGGGCGTGGGGCGCCCTGGTCCTGCCAGGACAGGGGCGCTAGGCGCCCTGGTCCCTGGGACAGGGGCACTGGGCGCCCTGGTCCTCCTGACAAACAACATTTCCAACAATTTTCCAGAGTGCAAAATAGAAGTTTCAGGTGCAGTTTCAGGTGCAGTTTCAGGTGCAGAATCAGGACAGTGGCGCCCGCGCCCCCGTCCCGAACATTTCCACTCAGATTTTGACTCTGGGTACGCATTTGCATTCTTGTCTTATCTTTGTATTTACAGCTTTCCATTGTTTAAGTTCAATTCTGCAATCTTGTTATTAGTTCATACTTGCACTTTGGGGTTAGGGATTGAACTTGCATCATTCTATCTTTCAATTACAACAAAGGAATAGAAATCCTAATAGGTAGCCCATGGCTCTCTCTTCCACAAAAATAAGTAGCCAATTGTGTGATACCTCTAGGCTCTTTCGTATTCCACAAATGTGTGATTGAAAGTGAGATTAGGGCATGTTTGCTTAGTGTCACTTTTTCTCCCACACATTTTGGTGAACCCGACGTGAACTCCAATCTTCTCTAATTTATGTTTTCAAATTTGAGTGTTTATGCTATTTCAAATTCAAATTTGTATTTACAAGTTTCAATTTCTTGCAAGATTCAAAAATTTAGAGGAAATTTTTGCTAAAACCCTAATTTTTCAATTCAAAGTTGAACTTGTGGATAGCTTAATTGGGAGCAATAATTTTAAATCTGATTTAGGAACTCATTTGAATCATAAATTTTATCTACATTCTAAGTGCTTGCATTGGTTAAAATTAAACATTTCCTTCTATTTTGCATGTGCTATTATTTGAAAGAGGAAAATTGTTGTCATGATGCATTCATTTCATAGATGTGATAATGGGTTGGCTTCCCTTGTTTCAATTTTTCCTTCTCCTAAAGAACCTCCCCTCATCTATAACAACATTTTAGTGTCTAAAAGAGTTGCTACCAATCCCTTTGAGACTCTCCCATGCTCTAAGGATGAAGACTTTAAGAGTGATCTTGACAACTCTCCTAAAATGTGCCCTTCCTATCTAGCTATCCTAGAAGAAGAGAATGATATCATAAACACCTTTCTTAATGTTACTTCACCTTCCCTACATGATGCCTCTCTAAGTGAAAAGGTACTGATGGACATTGAATTATTTTCTCCTAAAGTTGGTCCTTCCAATGGGGGCATGTTAGTGCAACAAGAGGTTATGAACACTTCTTTCAAAGATCTCCTTCCTAAGCATAAATCTTTGGAGAAATATGTTTATGTTCCTCCTAAAAAGCACTCCCTTCATGAGGATCCTTTTGTGCAAGAAGATGACATGATCCCTACATTCCCTAGTGATGGCATTTCCTTTTCCAACAAAATTCCAACTAGAGATGATGAATTAATGATGAATGCTTACCCTTCTCTTAAAGTTTGTCTTACCCATAAGCATCCCTTAGAGAAAGAAGATGAAATAATAAGCAATTTCCTTAATTCTCTCTCCCCTAAAGATCATATTGAACATATTTTGAGGAAAGAGGATGAGTTTAACACATCTATTGATCTTCTCCCTCCTAAGAATGAGGAATCAATAAACAATGTTATCTCCTCTCCCAAAATTGACAATACTTCAAACATTCCTTTCAACCACTTCACTATTTGGGATGAACCATTAGAAGAAGGTATAGATTATTCTCTACCCCTAGCCAAAGGGGATGAAATCAAGATTGAAAACTCCCTTGATAGTTTCTCACCTTCCTTGAATCTCAATCATTCTCCCTCTAAAAATAAAGCATCTCCCTCTCCTCAACTTGGTTCTACTCATAAGGATACCCTAGTTCAAAGTAGGATGGTTAAAATCTCTTTCAAAGATCTCTCTCTCAAAAGTGAGACTGTAGAGAGTAATGTTGATCCTTCTCCTAGAGAGTTTATTCCCCATGTAGATCATTTGATGATAGAGGATGATATGACCTTTTCTAGTATTACTTTTCCTACTAGAACATCAATGCCTACCCCTTGTCTCTCTCCTAAAATTGATTTAATCTGTGGTAAGATTTTAGTGCAAGAGAAGACTATCAACAATTCTTCCAACACTTCTGTTCATTCCTCTAAACCATCCTCAATCAATTTGATACATGTGAATGGAACACCTAACAAACCTCTCTTCACTATCCAAGGTGCTTGTCTTTCTCAAAATTCTCAACCTTTAAATAAGCCTATCTTAGTGGTTCAAGGTGGTTATGCTAATGATTCTTTTTGCACTCCTAAGAAACCTATTATTACTGTGCAAGGAGGTTATTCTACTAAGAGCCCTTATGATTTTGCTAAGCAACTAACTAAAGAGAGTTATCATGCGGTTGCCCATACCTATAACACAAGAAACAATAGGCAACCTAATCCTCCTCCAGTTAGCCCAACTTCACTTCCTCCTTCTCAACCTATTCTTCCTCAAGCTCCTCGTATTTCACAAGTTCTTGGTAAGGAATATGATCTCATAGAACAACTTAAAGCTACCCCTGCTAAGATATCCCTCTGGGATTTGATTCAAACTTCTTCTGCTCATCATGGAATGTTACAAGATGCCTTGAAAGATTTGAATGTTCCTCCACCGAATACATCTACTAATATAGCATCTTTAGTTAACTCTGTGATGAATCCTAAAGCTCAAATTGTGTTTACCCAAGATGAGTTGCCTACTAGTGAAATTCAACATCAATATGATCCCTTGATGATTGTGGTTATCATAAATGACACGGCTATAAGACGAACACTGGTAGATAATGGCTTTGGCCTTAATGTGTGTAGCATTAATCTATTGCATAAGATGAATGTGGATACATCCCTTATTGAGCCTGACTCTCGTCCCATTCAAGGCTTTGATAATGTGGCTAAGTCTTCATTAGGAATTATCACCTTACCCATCACAGTGGGACCTGTTACTTTGCCTACTCCTATCCATGTTATGTCGGGAAATCTAACATACAACTTGCTATTAGGGAGACCTTGGATTCACAGTATGCAAGCTGTCCCCTCTACATTGCATAGACAAGTTAAATTCATTTATAACAATAAGACATATACCTTGATAGGTGATACTAATCTTCAAGCTTGTTTGCAAACATCTACTTCCAAAGGGAGTTCTTCTAAATCTTCCTCTTCTAATGATGACTCTTTAAACAAAATACCTATGGATGAATCATCACCCTCTGATAATCAAAATTCTTTGGATGAGCCTAAAGCTCCTGAAGAAGATCCTTCTCGACTTGAGTCTACACATGAAAAGGCTTTTGATCCTGAGAAGGTTCTCGCAGAAGATGATTGGGGATCTCTTAACTTTAATCCTACCTTTGTAGGTGAGTATAGGGTTCCTCCTAGAGATCTTAAAGGTAAAAAGAAGGAAGAAACTAGAGATCAATCAGTCTTACTTGAACCTATGAGTAATAATTTTGTGGCCGCTTCTCAAACTTCTTCTCCTCACACCTTTAATTCTGAAGAGTTTGATTCTTTGTCTTATGAAAAACCACCCTCTCTTCCTGAAATGGCTGATCGTTATGGTCGTGGTTTTTGCATTTTTGCTAAGCATGGGTATCATGGAAATGGTTGTGGTGCTCATGAACAAGGGATAAAAGTTCCTCTAGAGACTAATTTTCACAATTATGCCTTTGGACTTGGCTATAATCCCTGCAAACATACCAAAGCATCTAAAAGACCATCTCTCAATGTGAATGCTATATTTAGTAGTGATGATGATCTTACTTCAACTAAATCATCTTCTACTTCTATCAACTCTCATTCCCCTCATAAGGAAATCTTGGCAATGAACAAATCTCTTTATGACTCCCCTCAGATTTCTAAACCCACTTATGAATCTTTATCTCCTATTCATCATAAAATCCTTTCCTCTAGGGATAAGGCTCTAATAAATTACACTCATCCCTCTTCTAAGATTTCATGTGACTTTTCTTCTTCAATTTTTATCATTTTATACATGTTTTTGATCTCACTTATAGTTGAGCATTTAACATGTCATATTCAAATACCTCATTTAGTCTATCATGTCTTTAAATAACATTAATGGCTATTATGTTGCTCATCATTATGTGACATTGGTAGCTCATTTACTAGGGGCTCATTGTCATTCATGATGATACAATTTCAAGTGCAATCATATATTTTTTGAAGCAACATAATAGCCTAATTTTCTTGTTCCTATGGGGACAAGAGTGATTTCATACATCTCTTATTTTGCTTATGTCCAAATCTCTCCCTAGAAGATTGTGTAAGTCCTTCTCATTGAGGCAATGATCTTTCCTTATTTTTATCTAAGGATCCACTTTTTCCTATTTTGTGGATGGTGTGAACTTTATTACTTGATGTTATTCCTTGTATGCATTTGTTGTTGTTTGTTCAAGGATTCTCTCTTACAAGAGGTGTAAGTCCTTGACTACAACCTCTTTTGCACTTGGTAAAATACATCTATAATGAATTCACTCTCCTAATTGGGTTAAAAAGAGCATCATCCTTCATTAAGAATCACTTTCACTTCGCAAAGGAAGGAAGTATTGCATTCTTATTCTCTTCTTTGTCTTATTCTAGAAGATGTTATATTTGTCTAAGACAATTCCTCTTGGGGATAGGTGTCTTTTGTACAAAGATCTCTTCTCCTCTAAGGATCTCCTTTACACATACTACAAGAAATCCCTTTTCAACTATCTTATCCTTTCTTAAAGAGTGCAAAACTCTCTTGCTTGGATCTATGACATTGTTGCATTTTTGGGGTATCTTCTTTTGTGATGAAGGTAGGTATCCTTGTTCTAATTTTCTTATGACATAAACATTACACTTTTTGAGCAATGAGTTATTCTTGGAACTAGAGCACAGACTCTTAGAGTGAGATGTCACGCTTTTGTACTATACATATACAGGTTGTAGCATACTCGGGCATAGAATCCTATGAGGTGCTTCTAACCTCACTTACACACACATGCACAAGGTTGAGTGGAACTAGTGGCATAAGGCTAGACTTTCTCACTCTCCTCCCTTACATGGATCACCTAGACAGACTCTAGGGGCTAGTTTTCCATGTCCTTTTTCCCATGGATCACCTAGACAAGATCTAGGGGTGAGAAGTCCATGTTTTCTCTCTCACTATTCTTCTCATGGATCACCAATGTGTGTATTCATGCTTTTTTCCTTTCTTTTCTTCTCTTTGCATTTTGTTTCCATTTACATCCTTCATCTTGTGTAAAAGTGACACTAAGCAAACATGCCCTAATCTCACTTTCAATCACACACTTACTCTCTACCTTCTTTCAATAACATAACACCTCCATCACAATATAACATGTCTAATATGAACTCTTCGACTGAAGCAACCATTAACAATCTTGCACAAACTGTCTCTTCTTTACAGCAACAAATTGCCTCTATGAATCAATCTAAGTTTAGTGTGCCCACATTTGATGTGGCGAGCCCACTTTCTCTTGACATTGTTCGAGCTATTCCCCCTAAACATGTTGAAATTCCGCATTTGGAGCTTTATAATGGTAAGGGTGACCCTCTAACACATGTTAAGACCTTTCAAACAATATGTACTAATTTTGCTTATGACCAAAGGTTGCTTGCAAAACTGTTTACTAGAACATTAAGAGATAAAGCCCTACAATGGTATTGCTCGTTGCCTTCTTATTCTATTTCTTCTTTCGAACAACTTGCAAATTCTTTTATTCAACAATTTCAAAACAATATAAGTCCTAAAGTTACTTTGATTGATTTAATGCATTGTAAACAAGGTGTTAAAGAAAAAGTGACTGATTTCATTGGTAGATAAAAGCATTTGTATGCTCAAATTTCCTTTCCAGTACCTGATAATGATATTCAAAGAATCTTTATTTCTAATTTACAAAAAGATATTAGAGAAAAACTTCTATTTTCTGAGTTCACTTCTTTCCAACAGTTGTGCGCAACTCTTCACAATTATCAACTGACTGTGAGTCAAATGGAACAAGCAAATCCTATGGCTCTGAGTGATAAGGGTGATAGTAGTCAACAACCATTTGGGAAGTTTAAACCGAACAGAGAGTCCATTAAATTCAATGAAAACATCATTAACAACAATGTGAATGCAACATCAGGTGCGCCTCCTATTTCTAAGTTTTTTCAAGAAAGAAAGAAAGTTTACTCCTTTGAATGAATCATTGCATAGTATTATGAATAAGTTATTGGAACAAAATGTGCTCACTCTCCCTCCTATAAAGCAAATAGATCCTGCAAAAATTAATTCACCCTATTTTGATAACAAATCTTTTTGTCAATTTCATCGTCATCCTAGGCATGATACTGAAAAATGTTTTGCTTTAAAGGGTAAAATTCAAGATTTGATTGATAATAATACTATCTCTGTTTCTAGTGTGAATGATAAAGGCAACACATCTGTAGCTCCTCCTAACCAAAATCTTCAGATTTTTACTGATCCATTGCCTTCTCATAC
This sequence comes from Cryptomeria japonica, assembly GCF_030272615.1. Classification (NCBI taxonomy): domain Eukaryota; kingdom Viridiplantae; phylum Streptophyta; class Pinopsida; order Cupressales; family Cupressaceae; genus Cryptomeria; species Cryptomeria japonica. Next base: position 480,095,475 of record NC_081409.1, read on the forward strand.
CTCTAATGCGATTGATACTAATGATTCCTCTGTCTCACCTGATGATCTTGTGTCTACGACTCCGAATGTGATTAACTTTGTAGAGAAGCAAAAAATCCCTAAAGAACCTTCCATCACATTTGATTCCAGTGAAACTATTAGGGCACCTGATGGTCCTTTATATATAGTTGAAAAAGTCAAGAATACACCTTGCCGTGGAGTGCTTATTGATCCTTCTTGTATGGTTAATGTCATTACTGAAGAATTTATTTTTACTTTGCAATTGAATCAAGTGATCTATGACAAAAAAAATGTGGTTGTGAAATTATTTGATGCATTTTCTTCTCCTGCAATTGGTTCTATTACATTACCTATTGAGGTCCATAACAAATCCCTTGATGTGGAATTTGCTATTATTCCATCGTCCGAACAATTTCGTGTTAAGCTAGGCTATCCTTGGCTATCTTCCATGAAAGCTATTGCTTCTCCTATTCACAGGTGCTTGAAATTTCCCCATAATGGTGAATTTTTTACTGTCAATCATAGTCTCTTTAAACCTGCTGAAAGAACTTTTAGCATTCCTATTGATTACTTTTGGCCTAAACAATTCCAATCTCTTCCACCACAAAGTGATCATCTTTTCAAATCTTATCAAAAGTGGAAAAAAGATATGATCCTATCTCTAAGTGAACCTAGAACACCCAATCTTGATATTCCTATCATTCTTGAGAAGGAAGTTCTTCCTTTGAAAGATAAGACTAATGTCTTTCCTCAAGAAGATTCCCAACCCATCCCTATGAATGTGACTATGCCTATGACTAATAAACTTCCTAAAAGTAGACCTATACCTCCTCGTCATGATGGACTTGGTCTCCTTCCTAAACCAAATATTCCTCCTTTATATGGAGCAGTTCCTCCTCCTTCCTCTTATGGAGAGAAGAGACCTTCCTCTTCTCCTATTGTTCAACCTAAGAGACCACAACCTAAACACCCAAGTGAAAAGGATGAGAACATTCCTCCTCCTCAATCTTCTCAACTTCCTACTAAGACTAGATGAAATCATTCTGCACATGAACGCCAACGAAAGCGTTGTCTTAGAGCTTAGGCAGCTGCTTCTCAAACTTTACAATCCCCAAAAACACCTTCAGCCAGTATTATTCCATTTTCTCCTTAGCCAAAAATTGAGCCAAAATCTCCTAAACATAAGATGCATGATGGTCTTGATCCTATGCGAGTTAAAGGTCCTATTTTTTATAAATCTTGATGATGATATAGATGAAAATGTTATTCATGATGAAAATGTTACTCCTGTTCATTCTGATAGTGAATATGAATATGTTGATGTTGATAACCATTTATCTAACGAATTTTCTAAAGCACTTATCCTAGCTCCTAGACAAGAACAACGTGGCTCGGAACATGAACATAGCCCTTGTTTGGATCTTGTGATAGCTCCATCTGCTATGTTGGATGTTCCTCCTCTAGCATGTTTCCTACCTTCCCGAAATACTGATCAGCAAGATCGGGGGGTAGATGACGTGCTAGACTAGTTCATTAGCATAGCAGATTCTCTCCTCCTCCCTTGATCTCTTTTGTTACTTCTTCTATGTGTTATTCTCATTCTTCTATTTGTTGTCCTTACTGTTGTCTACTTGAGGATGATGCAAAACATTGAGATCTCTTTTGGTCTCTCTCTCATGTTGACTCAAAAGACACATGTGTTCCCTTCTTCTAGGTGACCTTCCTTGATTAGGGAATGAAGAACAATTATGCATACATACATATGATATACATGAATTATCATACAGCATACTGACCCCGAGGAAAGCAAAGTCACCTTGTGCTTTGTGTTTTGTGTCTATTATCCTTGGGCTTATCTCACACTTGGGGGCTAAATCCTTGTGATAACGTGCTCCTTTCTCATTTCTTATATGTATCACTACCTTAAAGCAATCACCCCCAGTGAGGCATGTGTGATCGCTTTAACGTAGGGGGGCATACATCCCATTCATATCTTTTCAAGATACTTGAAAATTTCTTGACAAATTTAGCTTTGCCTTGAAAATTTTTGATATCTTTCTTGCATGACTCATAGTGAGGGAACCTTACTACTGATAGTCATGGTTCTCCCTCATGATCTTCCCTTTTACTTTGTCAATCGAAGTCGTAAGATCCTTAGTCCACTGGGGGCTTGGTGCATCTTGCCTCCTTGACGTGGTGAAAGTTTTTCAATGTTGTTTCCTTGTACTTTACCGGAAGTATGAGCATACGCTTATACTCCTGCTAAAGTGGGGCCTAAATGTAGCATCCTAAAATTGTGACACTTGCAATTTCGACTGCATTTGGGTCTTCACGATGGTGATGCAAAATGGAACCTGAATGGAGACCCCAAAACTTGTTCATGACATCAAAAACTGCATTTTTCAGCACCCTGGCCTGATCCTCCTTGCACCCTGCTGTCCCTGGTTCCCCAAGACCATGGCGCCCAACGCCCTGGTCCTTGGCCCTATTTTGGGCCCGGTCTCTTATGGGGCTTCGGGTCTTTAAGTTTGCAAATTGGAAAATAATGTTTCCTGGTCGGCCTAAGGTTGGAAAAATCAGTCTCTCAACCCTAATTGACAACTATATAAACTACTTTTCCTCTCCTAGAAAAGGAGGGAAAGAGGAGGACATATGTGAGCAAGGCGTGAAAGCGACATTCAAACATTCAAACATTCAAGCATTCCTTCAAGCAATTGAGCATTCTAAGTCTCCATTCAAGGCTAAGTGTTGCATTCAAGACAAGGATTCAACCATTGAAGAGGAGATCACTTACAAAAACATTACATACTACATATATTACACCTTCGCATGTAAGAATACAAACATTCTTACAACAAGGTATCAGTACTTGTTTACATTACAAACATTTACATTTATAGCATTCTCATTTCTTGGTTAATTCCAAAACTGGGGTTTGACCTAAAGGCAAACCCCTCATCCCTAACCCCCCAATCATCCTCTCTTTTCTGTGTGTAGGTTGCAGGTACACTGCTGTAATTGAAGATCTAGAATCCTTGTGCAAAGACGAACAGATCCCCCTTCGTTTCGCAGATTTTTCGGAGGATCGTGTGCACGCCGGGCACCATCATCCTGTCAACTTTCACTCAAATTTGCAGAACAACACCGTCTTGACATTTTACTGCTAATTCCAGGTCCGCAGCTTCATCCCATATCCCTATCTCTGTTTATAAGCAAATCTTTCCTATTTTACATACATTCCTAGTTCAATCATTCTATCTACATTTCTTTACAAAAGAGGGTATCCTTGATGTCTTAACCCTTGAAACTCATTTAGAATCCAATCCTGCATTGTGTGGGATTGGATCTTTTGGGTTTCAACCCCTCTTTTGAATGTAAAGTCTCTCCTAAGTGAAAACCATCAACCCTAGTGACTCTCCCTTCTCTCTCCTTGGAGTTGGGGAGGGGAGAACGACTAGGGTTTGATTTTTCTGCTTTACACACCTATATACCAATTACATGAATATGGCATCTATTTATACAAATCATCAACCTTGACTACAAGGTCAACTCACCCTTAACACCTAATTACAAAATTAGATCACACAATACATAAGTCAACCACTAGACCAATATAATGTCATGACAACATAGTGTGGACCCAAATCAAATCACCAAACTCGCAACACCACCAGAAATCTTGCCAAGATCATCTGCAACATGCTACACCACCGAAAATGTTACAAAACATGAACAACATCACGAGACCCATAAGGCCTTCAATAACACACACAATGATCATTGCAGACCAGCAAAAAAATAGGACATGATTAAGAAACACCAACAAGAACATTAGAACCATCTGCAAGAGCTACATCAACACCACTTAATCAAATCTTCATCGATCAACATGTTGATACTCAAAAACACTAAACAACAATAACTAGGACTAGAAAGATAACTTGTGGAGCACCAAATCATGAACCATATAAATTGAAGATACACATGAACATCCCAAACACTTTCCCAAATCCGTAACTCAAGATATAATCATTCTGGAGCACAATGGATCAAATACCAGAACACTGCAGCATTGAACACTGAAAAACCAATCCTCATACCACAATCCATAGCTCGATCAAATCACCACATATCATCATGAAACCAACATTGAATAAAGTATCTCTAGTTGATTTAGCATATCAAATAGATAAGCCAACCATATCAACTCTTTGCAATCAAAAGAATACCAAAATAACTCTCTACAACACCGAAACATGGGAATATGTTGGCATCAATGAAAACAACATATCCTAGAAGCAACAATATCCAATAATAAATACCTCCTAAACTATTGATTGTCTAGGAAAAAGGATAGAAAGATTTCTTGAAAACTGAAAAACTATTACTAGTAGGAGGTGGTGCACCTAGAATTCTAATTATGTTTGTTGTTGTGAACTCCCAATCAACCTTAAAAATACTTCAATTTTGTTACACAACTTAGTCTAGATCATGTAGTGCATAAATATTTTATATGAAGGTTTGAGTTTTAATTTTTTTTTGAAGGAAAATAAAGTTTTCATGAAAACAACTAATTAGAAACTGGTAAACACACATATAGCTTGAACTAGCATGAAATTTCTTGTTTCACAAATCATAAATGAGACATAAACAAAGCATTCATAAATAAATCATATTGTATCAATCTTTTGCATGATAATGAAGAGACAAGCACAAATTTGAAGGAAACTTGTTGTATTTTATTTAATTGAAAGGAGTACTTTTTTCTATTAAAGCTTCGAAAAATGCTTCTAAAAACTGAAAAAGTATGTTGAGTTACAATACTTCTTGCTGAGAATGCAAGAAAAAAGAGAGAACTATATAGAAAAGAAGAAGGAGAACTTATAGAAAGAAGAAGCTTTGAAAATAATTGAGGATGAACTGATTATGCCTCTTCGAACTGAGCTCCAACTGACTTCTTCTTTCTTGAAATTATCTCCAAGTTGCAAGAATGTAGCAATTGGGGTCAAATTTGATCTAGAATCATGCAAAAAGGAGGTCAAATCTATTCTTAACTAAGATTTGATGAATGCAAAGTCTCTCTCAACTGATGTGTTATCCATATGTAGGCTTGATTTGATGTAGAACTTCTTGACTTGCTTCTAAAACCCTTATTTTCAGGCCTCTAACAACTGTATGAGTTTGAACTCTAATATAATTCCTTTCAATTGATCCTTGAACTAATTATTGTATGAAGACTTCAACTAATTGATATTTTTAAGTGATTTGATACTGAATGAACTTGGAGAAAACAACAATGTTCCTGTCCTTTTTTTTTACTGTCATCACTCTTCAATGCCTTAACATATTATTTTGTGAAGACAATGTCTTGAAAAACCCAATTTATTGTCTTATCCAAGGACTTACATTCTTGTTATACCTTTATAGGTTACCATGACCTAATCCACAAGCTTCTATTGATACTTGTTTGTCTCTGTCATAGAGGTCACCTATAGGACTGTCACTTTGTCTTTGTACAGATATGGTATCACTGTTTCCTATCTTTTAAGATTGCTCTTTAACTCTAGAAATGTACTGCTTTTTTGAGAGTATTACCTTTCTTGATCAACAAATGGATCATCATGCTCCAAACCTTGTGATTTCTTATAAGTATCTATCTTTCATGACGGTCTTGACATCTACTCGATGATCAATTTTACCCCTTTCATGACTATTATAGAGATAGTATTCTCTTTGTTTCAAGCTCATCCGTAGTCCTAGGGTTTTGATTTTCATAGAAGTTCTTGTGACTATGAAATGGTGTATGACTTCTCTGATTTTAATAATTATCTAATCTATGTTTGAAATCATTCCACTTGTTAATGATGGCCATTGTTCCAAGCCTTAGAACCTTTGCATTGAAGATATCCTCAACTGCTATCTTGTCTCTAGTATTTGACTCTTTTGATTATTTTTTATAGTACTAAGATAAAATGATTACTATCTGATCTAAATCTTTTCATAAGATATTACCATGGAGAAAGACTATCATCCTCATATTCATGCTTTGAAATCCTTTTCTCTTTTTACCTTGAATGTTCTCTTCAATGCTCAAATTTTTATTAGTGTTTTTGATATGAAAAGTACCATCACTTAATGTGATTGTCTTAAAGTGACTGCCCTCTACATGTTTTGTTCTCATTTTTCTAATAGCCCCCCTTGCATCTTTCCTATATTTTTTATTGGAAGGTTCTTGTGACTACCATCGACATGCTTTATTCTCATTTTTCTAATAGCCCCCTTGCATCTTTCTTGGCTTGTATTGGTAGGATCTTGTGACTACATTCTTGAATTGTTTATATTATATTACTATGCATATTTTATCCAACACTGTATTCTCTTTATCCTATGAATATTCATAAGAAGGATTTAGTTTTCATGGAAACACATGAGCGAAGTATTGTCTTTGTTTTCACTATTTTGACTGTTATCATGATTGTTCAATCAACATTCTCTAGTAACTATGATCTTTTCTCCCTGTGGTTTTGGAAGGAAAGACTAATATACTCTTTGCATTCAATAAACTCCTACTATCCATGAAGTTTGCATTATTTTCAATGCATTTCCAAAAGCTTTTGATACATTCAACAGTTGAATATGTTTGTAGCCTTTTTCTTGTTGTCATTATGAGACACTATCCTTTGATTCTTGGTATATCTCTTCTCTTTTCATCTTTCCAACTCAATCCATCCTTATCATGGTCTATCTCAAATCTGACCTCTATTGTTGTGGCTTGTTTCTATAAATGTAGGATGCATTTTTACCAGTGTTATGGAAATCTAAGACCAAGTACAACCTTATTCTGATCTAGATTCATTGTCAACTATCTTGTCTGGTCTAATTTTCTTTATACATTTGCTATTAATACATCTTTTAAACACTCTCTATATCAAACATCATATTCCATTTGGCTATAACAAGACATTAAACCTTGCCATATATTATTGATTACTTTATGATTGTGCCCAACTACTACTCAATGACCTAATAAAGATTTACTATTATTTTAATCTTCACTGTCATTCAGTTTGGATTATGGTCCTCTTCACAACTGACTATGAATTCAATCCTCTTTGATGGATATGGCCTAGTTGAAATAAAATTTCTTGCCTAATCTCTATTATTAACACATACTACTCGTGGAGTTGTTTGGTTCTTGAACCTTTCATTCTCATGTCATTATATATTCAAAAACAGGCTCACTGTCCTTTGATGGCTGTTATTGTTCAATCTTCACAACCCTATGCCTTTGGACTATATTTTCATTCTTTTGAGGCCTTGATCTCAATTATTTGTTAGTGGCCTAATCTTTTGCAAACCCCTATTCATATCCTTATGGATTTTATGAATAGGAGAGTGATAAATTTTGACCTAGATTGTCTTTCTTGACATGCAAACTGCTATTGTCAATCTTTACTAATCTCAAACCTGCATCTTTATCATGTTTGAATTTATAAATCTTTTGACTAGACTGTCTTATGCATTACTATTCTCCTGGTCTCTATTGGCTCCGATTTAGAATGTTGTAGCTTATTTTATTTGTATGCTAACCTTTTGAAGACTATATCTCTTTGTCTTCTAACCTTGTAACACTATTTTGTTATGACTATATCCTTAGGGTTTGATGCCCTTTTTCACTGTCTAAATATTTTTTTAATGTTCCTACTACTTAATATGATTGTGATTATTTTGCCTAACTGTCACAAGTATTATTAGATGATCATAACTTTAGTCTTCTCTCTTTTGTGTCATGGGTAAGGACATGCTTGATTTGTGTCGATGCCTTCAAGGTAAATATATGAGTGATTTTGCCTTCTTTACATGCTTTTGTATGATTCTTTTGAGAAGCCACTATAAAATCCTTTAGTTTCTCTCTCACCATATTTTCTGCAACACAGTCATTAATTCTTTCAACCTTACTCATTTCATTGCACTAAAACATTGTTGCTCTAAACCTCTTTTAGACTGTAGACACTCCCATGAGTTTGTCCACTCTTGTCTATCTTAGAGAAATGATTGTATTGCTTTGATTTGTTAAACTATTAGCATAGATTTCCTGGGAATTCTTAGAAAGGATCAGCCTACTAGGGTTTTAAGGAGATATTTTTTAGAACAAAACAAAAGAAACCTGCACCAATGAATAATATTATTTTATTTACAAAGAAACCATGAAGGATAAAATGAGGTATGAACCAACCTGAGAATCAAGTAGCTTGATGCATGGTGTTTGCATAAACTTTGTATGCCTCCAAGGAAAGCTTCTTCACATGCCTCACTTTTGTCAAGATACATATTTTACATTCAAACATTGCAACAACTCCTTAATCACTATTGAGAATTGAAGTGTGAGGCCTTAAGAGTTCTATTGTTGTGCATGATCTCTTGCATGGAAAACTTCTTCTTTGCTGTAATGATTGATGATGAGCTTAGAATGCACATAAAACTGGTTATTGGTGTTTTTTTGAAGTAATAAACTATTTAAAACTAAAGTGTGAGGCCTTGAAGAGGAGAAGCGAATAAAATTAGGGCCTTCTTTCGTAAAAGTGTAGTTCACTTTTACTAACCTATAACTATCTCTAATTAACTACGGGTTTGATGTAGTGTCTTGGTTATCCCAGTCAGAAATACATTGAAAACTGCTTACATGTAATTCCCTCAAAAACATCAAGATATTAGAAAACTAAAAATTGTGTTTTTTATGAAACCTTTTGACCATTCACGTGAATTAAAGTAATTTTTTACATAATAGTAATTTTTGACACTTTTAGGAATTCAAAAATCATAAAGCCTTATTCAAAATGCTTGAATAATTTCCTCAAACTTTGGGCTCATTTTGACAAACTAGATATTTTTGACTTGTATGCAAAAATTGGTAACAATGCCTTCTATTTCTCCAGCTATGTGTGACATAAGAAGGTGAAGGGCACCCATGTTGTCCAAGTCCAAACTGTAATTCTTCTAGCTTCCTATTCTTCTTGCAATTCCTCATCCTACTTTATAGAGTAGGGTTCTCTAGAGTCCTCTTAGGTCTATGTTCTTGGAACCTATCATTGCTAAAACTAGCTTGTGCATGCATGTAAGCATTGTTGACAAGCAATGGCTCATGAATGTGATTTATCGCAAAATACCGAGAAAAAGTCATGCATTTTCTCTTGAGTCTACTTCTACTCTTGATTATTTTTCTACTCTTGATTCTACATTTGCATTTATCCTATTCCAGTTTCTACTTTTTCTCTCATTTCTTTTGTATCACTTCTATTTCCTTTGGGTGATCCAATGAACCTCACCCAAAAGGGTGGAAGTGTCCATCTCTCCCTTCTTGGAACATTTACTTATCTATTTCTTGCCTAATATTTTGTCTAATATATCTCTTTCTATTCATTTTGCCTCTCAGTGCGCTCTTCAAGATTTTCTATAGTCCTTCAACCTACCATGGTCAATGTGAAGGTTTCATATCCAATACCTAACCATAAATTTGGGCAAGGCCAGATTCATAAATTATATCACAAAATGTCTCCTCCAAATTCTCTACCAGTTGCTATCTTATCTTTGGTACTTGTGGTCAAGGAGGCTCCTCCTTTGCAATTCATTAGTTCTTGTAATAGTTAAAAATTAGGGAGTCCATCATTAGATGTATGAAAACCACTAATTTACCATTACATTTAAAAGGGGGGCAAATTCAATAGATTCAATCACAAAACAACAAAAATAAGGATTAAATACTAATTGGATTCAAGCTGTGTGAATTTGCTTACCCTATTTTATGAGTTGAATTGCTAAAATTAGGGAAAAGTGTTGAAAATGAAAGTAAAAACATGAAAATGGTGAGCTACAGATGCAGGACTGGGACACACACCTGGATCTGAGAAGTATAAGCAAATTCAAATTTGATCCCTGAAAAAGCTCCAAAAATGTTAGGACCATAATGCCCGTCACTCTAGTCCTCCAAACTTTTCACACACCAAAAGGGGTTGATTTGTCCCTCCAAATAATCCTAAATCTGAAAATCGTAGCTTCGTACCTGTTTCTTGCACACATAAAGAAAGGGAAATAGGTTGGGAATAGGGGTTTGCCTATGTCAAAACCCATTTTTGGAATTAACCATGAAATAGAGATAAAATATAAGTGAATTATTGTAATTGAAGATTCTCCTTTTGAGGGAGATGCTGAATAATGACTAAAAACCAAATGATATACCTCTTTGTGAAGTTTTGTTTGTCTCCACATGGGGGTTAGGGTTTCATGAAGTGTTTGATAAAATAGGATATAAATGTCCACTTCAATGCTTGAATCTTGACTTTTGTTGCTGCTCCAAGGCTTGAAGGAAGACTAATTACTTGCTCAATTACCTGAGTTCTTGAATGCTTGATGTCATGTGGGTGTAATGTATGCTTGTATCCCAAAATGAGACCAAAAAGTCTCCTTTTATACTTGCTTGTCAAAAATCTTGCTAATTTACCGACATGGGCCAACACGGAGCTAGGATTCCCACTCAATTTTGAATTAGTGAAAAGGGTTTTAGAAGGGACCCAATTAGGGGGGACCAGAGCATAGTGCTCTAGTCTTAATTAGGACCAGAGCGTGGCACTTTGGTCCTACCCCAATTTAGGGCTAGGAAAAGATGCTAAGTTGATACAAAATTAAAAAAATGCAGTCATTCTTGAGTGATATGAGTAGAATCAGGTCCCAATCAGGCCAAGGGGCACAAACTCTAAGGTAGGGACCCAATGCGTGTTAGTGTAGGTTTTTTATATTTATTTTTCCTACACATTATCAAGCATACTTAGGTTATATTAGGATGATTTATATGAGGACACGTGGCATAGTCCTATATTTATATGTGTCATTCACACCCACATTTGGGTGGTTGAATGTCACACCCTCTTTTGGACTCATTTGCCACGTCCCCATAACCATTTGTTTGTCCCTACCTGAGTTGGTTTGCCACATATTTGACTTTTTCCAAGTAGGGACAACTCACACCTAATTTGGTTATTTGGGAGTTATTATTCCTCTTAGAATTATGTGCCCACATTTTCCTATATAATTAGCACTCACCTCTCCCTTATGAAATAATCCAGTTGAGCACATATAAGCTTGGTCAGTGCAAGTGAGTGTTAATCATTATTGTATCATTTTGAGTGTGATAATATCATTATTCAATTATTGCGCCATATTCCAATATTTCATCCTCTCTACTATTCTCATGTAGAAGGTTTATCTTGGTTTTGCAGGTGATCCTGGGAGATTAATTCCATTAGTGACTCTGACATGGTATCAGAGCTTCCAGATCTGCAAGCTCCTTGTCAAATTTGGGAGAAATTTAGCATCAAGCTTTTGCTCGGTGCATTTTCAACCGTAAAGGACATCACAATCGAGTCTAGAAGGTTGAACAAACAAATTTTGATATAAAATACTATATTTTGTTGAAAGTCAAATTCAAGGCTATACCCACCTACCCAAATATGGTACGATTGAATTTTGTTGAAAAAAATTATTATATTTTTCCTACATTAAAAATTATATATACTATTATTCAAAAAAAAAAACTATGCAGGTTTTTTATTTGAAAAAGAGAATATCAAAATTCTTTATTATAAAAGCATTTTTTTATATTTCTGAAAAAAATATATTGTAAATTTATTTTAGAAAAAATTGTATTTTCAATAAAAAATAAAAAATAAAAATGTCAAATCTAAGGGTACTCAGGGTACCTTGTACCATTGTCAGACCTGTATTGTAGAGCAGGAGCTCTGAGGGCTTCGGCCTTGGGCCTCGTGGTGGTCAACCTGTGTGGTCCCTTGTTCATGTGGTGTGAGGGGTCCATTGGCCCCCACACATGCCATTATTTTAGACCCGTGCCTCCATTAAGGGTCTGAGCCCCTATTCTTTGGGAGCGGGGTGGCGTGTGTCTTGGGCCCCCCACGTGACCTCAAAATTTTTGATTAAAAAAATAAAAAAAATAAAAAACAAGCCTTCGTACTTGTTGAACATACTATAGTGCTAGTACTCCTCGACCGTTATGCCAAGATTTTGGGGGGTTTGTCATTTATGGAAAAACCACTAATTTTGGTAAAGGTCTACATTTAGCAGTGGAATTGGTAGGTTTTCCAAATTTGGTGGTGATTTATTTTAGTTGGTAGATTTATAAATTGTCTAAAAACAATTTAGTTGGCAATGATTAAAATTGGTGCAATTTTTAACACTTGGAGAACCTCCAAATTTGGTGGCATTCCAAATTTAGTGACAATCAGCTAAATTTGGCAGAGATTTTTTTCTGAATTTGGTACCTATTGAAGATTTTAATTTTGCACCTCAACTTTAGAAGACAATATCTCAGTCATACAAAGGTATTTTTTTGAGCAATTTTTTTTGATTTGGGGTAGAATTTCACAAGCTTCACACTGGTGTCATTATTTTTTGCTCAAGATGGGTCGGGTGCTAATGTTCATGTCATTCTTGTTCCAGAAATCAAGTTTTCTCAGCAGATCTGAAGGACAATCTTAGTTTTTCCAACTTCAAACAGACATAACTTTCACATATGAACATAGATCGAGGTGTCATTATTTATGAAAGTTGATTTTTTTTAAACACTTCATTTTGGTTCTAGTTTGAAGTTCTCATTTTGAGACTAATTTGTTATTTTAGTATTTGGGTTTAATTTTGGACATTGTAAAACTCTGGAAAACAACTCCAGTATTGTAAATGCACTGATTTATAAAGTGCCATCGTCATATTTTTTCTAGGGGGGGATCATTTGATTTAGTGAATCTTGCGGGGTTATCTTGTGTTGTTTTCTTTTTTTTGTTATAGTATAATGGGGAAAACTCAAATTGAACTCCTAACTCCATATAATTATGAAGCATGGAAAAAATCAGTCTGAAATTATCTAAGGGAAAAAGGTTGCATTGGCTATGTTAAAGAAACTATTCATGCACCTACTGATGTTAATGCTCTTCAAGAATGGGAGGTCAATCGTGATAGAGTTCTTGGTTGCATTTGTTCACTACTCTCTTTTGATTGACAATTTTATCTTAATCATGCAAGACACGTAAGGAGGCTTAGGATACTCTTGAAAATTTGTATGATAAAATTGATAAGATTAAGGGTTATCAGATTGATAATGATCTGATGAATCTTGATCCAAAAATTTTCAAAAACATCTAAGACTATATCTCCAAGATAAAGCAACTAAGAACACAATTAAAGGATTGCAAGATTACTAAGGAGGATTTATAGTTGATTTTGAATGTGTTAACCAAGCTTGGTCTTGAGTATTCTATGTTTGTTTCTGGCTTTCAGATGAATAGGGTTTCTATGGGAACTACGTATGTTTAGCCCACTTTTGATGCATTTTCGGATCTTCTAATCCTAGAGGAAGCAAAGCTAATTCAAATGGGTATAATCAAGACTTCCAAATCACAAGCATTGATTGCTAGTGAACCTAAGTTATAGAAAGAATCAAGGTATCCTTATCAAAAATAGAAGAAGAAAAACAACAAGCCATAGGAAGAATTTGAGACCTCTTCCTAAAAAAGGGAGTCATCTAAAAAGGATAAGCCCACTTGTTCATATTGCTAGAAATATGGGCATGATGAACATAAATGCTATTTAAAATAAATTGATGAGTTGAAGCATATTTTGGCAAAAAAAAAATCAATTTACCTTCAACTATGTCAAAGGATTCTTCATCTTCATCTAATTCAAAGTCAGAGAAACAAAAGGGGAAAACACTTGTTACAATGGCAAATTCTAAATTAGGGAGATGGATCATTGATTCTGGAGCTTCACATCATATGGCTTCATCACAGGATATGTTATCTTCATTTAAAACATGTTGGTAACCACACATTCTGATGGCTAACAACACATATGTGTGTGTTCATGGAAAAAGGTCTATTGACATATACGAAGGATCATTTAATGATGTCCTTTGTGTGCCCTCATTGTCAACAAAGATCCTTTCTGTTTATCAGATCACACATGGTGGAGAAGGAAAAAGTGTTGAGTTCACTCCAGATTTTGTGATTATTTGCAATTTGCATGGCAAAGATATTGCTGCAATTAGGGAGGTAGATCATCAATCTTGAGTATAAACCTTCTCACATTTTTCCTATGTAGTTCATTTAGTTGATGTAAGCACTCAGGCATCTAGTATGGACACTTTTGAGGAAATTTAATATGGTCAAGTGAATCTTGGTATTATTTCAACTGAGGTTCAAGAGAATATTAGCAGCAACCAGGAAGGAAGACTGAGGGAGAGGTGAATCAGTCTTCTCCAAAATATACAACTTAATCACAAAACATAGATCTAATAAACTGCAATAACAACAAAGATAAGAAAATTGAAAGCACAACACACAAGACCAGGATCTTGACATGGAAAACTAGGTTAAGGGAAAAACCACAGTGGGAACCTACCCATAGTAAGATGATACTCTATAGTAGTATGTAAAAATATTACAATGGGGAATGTACATCCATTCAGGTACACTACATAGAGCTCACTCCTCAAATATAATGAGCCAAAAGGCTACAACCCTCAAGGAAGTCTCATTGACTTACAACAAGAGTCAGACTACAATTCGAAAGAAATAAACTAAAAGAATAGCATCTCCAAATGCCTGATTATAGTTCTGGTTAAGCACATATGTCTTCTCTTCAACACCAATCTCTCCTCAATCACAACATCAAAGGGTGAATCACTTGATCGTACACAAACCGCTCCTTGATAATGGTGACATAACCATGACAACTAAATTACATGAACATGTCACCTATATATATAATTCATCAACCTTGATAACAAGGTCGGATAAACCCTCAACCCTCAATTACAAAATTACAACACATGATACAAAGATCAACCACCAGACCAATATGATGATTTACATAGCATAACATGGTCCTAAAAACAATTCCCAAATGCTCAACTCCACCATAAATCATGCCAAGATCAACTGCAACAAGCTACACCATTAGGAAAACCGCATAACATGAAAATCATCACCAATTCATAGAAATCACCAAAATCGCACACAACGATCAAATGTGAATCAACAAAAAAATTAGGACATGACTAGGAAATACCAACAAGCATGCTAGAATCATAAGGAACAGTTGCACCAACACCACTTATCAAATCTTCATATGTCAACGTCTAAAAGCTAAAGAACACAACCAATCAACAACTCTCACGAAGAAAGATAACTTGCAGAGAACCAAATCATGATCCATGTGAAATGAAGATACACAAGACCATCCCAAGAAATATCCCAAAAACTTAGCACAAGACCTGATCACACTAGAGGAAATATTGAACTCTGCAAAACATTAATCAGCAAAACAACACAACAAACTGGATCATAAGATCTTCCCAATCTGCAATCATCAGAGGAATACATAGGAATATATTGACATCAATGACAACAACATATCCTAGTAGCAACAATGCAAAAAAATATCCAACAATCTCCCCCTTTGGCATTGATGGCAACATATGAATGTGAAAAACAATAATTGCAAAGAGAAGAAGATATCTCTAATAAACACCCCCTAAGATCGGGACATATAATGCAATTTTTCACATGATCTCTCTCCCCCTTTGACAACAATGCCAAAGATCTCAAAGAAAAAAAGTAAACTCTCTCCCCAAAATTGAAACATGAATCTCAGGAATCTCTCCAAAAACACAGACCACTCCAATAGAGGAAAAACACCAACTCACCAATCCGGATAAAAGGATAATACTGTGAAGTCCACCAGATTGATGCAACTCAATGCATCTAGTTCTCATCAGAGGTGGATACCCCTAACTTTTCTCTCAAATAAAAAATGTATCTGTAGGTAAAGGCTTACTGAAAAATATCAACTATTTGTTCCTTTGTAGATACGTACTCCAACTTCACCTTCTCATCACTGACTTTCTCTCTCAAGTAATGATATTTGATTGACACATGCTTAGTCTTTGAATGTTACACCAGATCCTTTGACATGTTAATAGCACTAGAATTATCATAATATATAATAGTAGGCTCATCATAAATAGCTTTGATACCCTTCAACAATTGCTTCATTTAGACTACCTGAGTGCAATTACTAGCAACAACAATGTACTTAGCTTTAGTAGTAGATAAGGACACTCAACCTTGTTTCTTACTATCCCATGAAATCAAATTCTTACCCAAAAAGAATTCTCCACTGATAGTGCTCTTCTGGTCATCAACATCACTAGCCTAATCTACATTAGTGTAGGCACATGGCATAAAATCATCAATCCTCAGATACCAAACCATAATCCATAGTTCCCTTCAGATATCTAAATATCCTCTTAATAGCAGTGACTTGACTTTCTTTTAGACTAGCTTGATATCTAGCAGCCATGCATACAACATGCATAATGTCTAGCCTAGTCTGAGTAAGATATATTAGTCCAACAACCATAGATCTGTACAAACTCTAATTAGCTTTAGAATATTCATCATTATTCGATAATTTACAACCAGTCGCCATAGGAGTTACAACCGGTTTGGAATCATCTAACCCAAACTTCTTCAGTAATTCCTTCACATACTTAGTTTGAGATATGAATATACCTTTTCTAGTTTGAGAAATCTACAAACCTAAGAAAAATTTCATCTCACCTATCATAGACATCTCAAATTCTTTCTGGATATCACCCACAAACTTCTTACTCAAGTCATCATCACCTCCAAAGATAAAATCATCTACAAAGACTTCAACAATTAGGATATTATCATTTTCTATCTTAAAGTACAAATTACTGTCAGCAACACCTTTACTAAATCCCAATCTCAATAAATGTTTATCTAGTCTAGCATACTAGGCTCTAGGAGCCTGTTTCAATCCATAAAGAGCTTTCTTCAATTTACATACAATGTCTCCATCATCTTATAGTGAAAATCCATGAGGTTCCTCAATGTAGACTTCTTCCTCTAGCTCACCATTCAAAAAGGTAGATTTGATATTCATCTGATATACCTTGAAATCTTTATAAGTAGCATAAGCAACAATCTAACAGTTTCAAGTCTGGCCACCAGAGCAAAAGTTTCCTCATAATCAATTCCTTCTTTCTAAGAATATCCTTTGCAAACTAGTCTAGCTTTATTTTTGACAACTTCACCTGCTTCATTCAATTTATTCCTGAACACCCATTTAGTACCAATAACATTCTTATGCTTAGGTTTAGGCACAAGTTCCCAAGTATTATTCTTTTCAATCTGATCTAATTATTCTTCCATAGCTCTCATCCAATTTTCATCTTTGCATGCTTCAACATCTTTAGTTTCAACTTTAGAAATCAAGCATACTTCTTCAAAAGCTAACCTTCTTCTAGAAATTACAACTTTGTTTTTATCACCAATAATCTGATTTTTAGAATGATTCAATTTTATATACCTCGGAGTCTTCTGATTGTTCTAATTATCAGGTTTCTACTCTTCTTCACCAAGAGTAGCAACATCTGGATTAACTATCTCTACCAGATCATTCTTCTTAGGCTCTTCATTCTGAATAGGATCTAAAACAATATGTTGTCCATCATGGTAACCACATGCTCTGATCTCTTTTCCAAGGTCCTCATTCACTTGCACATTCGTACTCTCCACTATCTTTCTTAGTTGGTTATTGTAGCACTGGTAGGATTTTCTCTTTGTAGAATATCCCAAGAAAATTCCTACATCACTTCTAGCATCAAACTTTCCAATACCCTCATCTCTCTTGATATAACATTTTCTACCAAATACTCTAAAATATCTCTTAGTAGGAACATGACCAAACCATAGCTCATAAGGGGTCTTACTCGTATCTCCTTTGATGTGAATTTTGTTGAATGTGTAAACATCAGTACTAATGGCTTCTCTCCAGTAGATCTTCGAAACACTTCCTTCAATCAACATATTCCTTGCAACATCAAAGACAATTCTCTTCTTCCTTTCAACAACTCCATTCTACTGAGGGGTTCTAGGAGTAGGTAATTGTTTTACAATCTCATGCTTCTCACAAAAAAAATTGAACTCATTGGAATATAATTATCCACCTCTATCAGATCTTAGAAACTTCACCTTCAGTCTAGACTCAATCTCAACCTTAGATTTGAATATCTTGAATTTATCGAACACTTCTAATTTCTCCTTCAAAAAGACAACCCACATTATCCTAAAATAATCATCAATTAGTAGCATAAAATATCTATCACCCTGCACACTTCTAACATTTGTAGGTCCACATAGGTCAATATGCACAATATCTAGCAATCCATATGATGTATATTGTTTTCTCTTTAAATAAATTCTTACTTTCTTACCCAACTGATATTCTTTGCATGTCAGATTAGCAGGCTTAACAATCTTAGGCAGTTTTCTAATAACATGTGTAGAACTGATCTTAACCATTGAATCAAAATTCACATGACACATTCTTCTATGTCATAGCCAACATTCATTAATTTGACCAATCAAATAAAAAATGTTATCTTTACTCTTAGTTCTAGAAGAAATCTCTATACTAGAGGCATTCAACATCTTGCATTTTCTATCCTTGAATTGTAGATCATAACCTTTATCAACTATCTATCCAACACTCAAAAGATTATGCTTGAAACCTTCAACATACAAGACATCATAAATGTTATGCTTACCATCAAAAGAAATAGAACCTCTCCCATGGATTGCACAAGCTTTGTCATCTCCAAATCTAACTATTCCACCATCATATCTTTCCATACTTACAAATTTTCTTTTAACACCGATCATATGATGTGAACAACCATTGTCAATTACCCATTCATCTTTCTCTTCATCTTTAGCAGCTAAAGCTTTCTCCTCAATAGTACAACTAGTGGCATCAACGGGTATAGGTCCATCTTTCTTAATGTCAAGGAATACAACTTCATCTCCTTATGATTCTTCATTGGTAATACCTTCATCAGCAACATAGTAACGGTTCTTTTGATTCCTATACTTTTGGTTAGGCTTGTAGAAATTATCATACCTCTCATGCTTTTCATATTTATCATTCCTATCATGCTTGTCAAACTTATCATTCCTATCATACTTAGATATTCTCTCTGGGCATCTAGAAGCAAAATGTCCTATTTTATTACAAGAGAAACATTTCAAAGGCAAATTTCCATCATACCTACTGGCTCCTTTAGGAAATCTACGGGCAATCAATTCTTTAAGTTCATCCATCTATCTTTCTTCCTCTTCCATCTCTCTTCTCTTTGTTTCATATCTAGATATTTTGCACTCATCAGGATCATATCTCTACTTACTTGATACATATGTAAATGCTCTAAACATAGTCTCAGAATTTCCATGTGATTCTCCAACCTTAGTCAGCTCAAATTCAACAATCTTTCCAACCAACATATCTCTTATTATTGTAGTCACACTCTAGATCTCATCAATAACAACAACCTTATGTTTTATAAGCAGGAGACAAACATCTTAGCACCTTAGCAATAATTTCATATTTCAAAATGGTTCCATCAGCACATGTGATACCTAGGACAAGATAATTCACCTTAGCCATGAAAGAGTGTATGTTCTCATCATCTTTCATCCTCAATGTCTCATATTTCCTTTCAACCTCTGCAACATAGCAACCTTCACCTATTTATCATCTTCATACAGAATCTCAAGCTTTACCCAGATCTCATGTGTAGTCTGAAGTCCCATTAGATTTTTCATGTTAGAATCAGTTAGGGCACTAAGTAATGCTTCCTTCACTCTACTATTATGTTTAGATTCATTGGTCTCAACGGAAGTAGTTGGTCCATTTGGAGGAACAGTATAGGCATTCTTTGTAATCTTCCAATAATCTTCCCCATGGAATTTCAAGTGCACTTCCATCTAGTCCTTCCATATAGCATAATTACTTCCATCAAATCTCAGACTATCATTCTTAAAGATAACACCTTGAGATGCCATCCCGGATCTCCTCAAGTGATTAAGCTTCTACCGGAGGATATATCTCCATTACCAATTGTTAGCAGTAGCCAAGAAGGAAGAATATGAGGGGGAGGGTGAATCAGTCTTCACCGGAATATACAACTTAATCACAAAACACAAATTAAATAAATTGCAGTAACAAAGATAAGAAAATTGAAAGCACAACACACAATATGAGGAGTTTGACATGGAAAACCCGGTTAGGGAAAAACCATCGTGGGAACCTACCCACAGTAAGAAGATACTCTGCAATAATATGTGAAAATATTACAATGGGGAATGCACATGCATTCACAAACACTGCCTAGAGCTCACTGCTCAAATATAATGGTCCAGAAGGCTACAACCCTCAGGGAAGTCTCACTGACTTACAATAAGATTCAGACTACAATCTGAAAGAAATGAACTGAAAGAATAGCATCTCCAAATACCTGATTATAGTTCCAGTTAAGCCCAGATGTCTTCTTTGCAACACCAATCTCTCCTCAATCACAACACCAAAGGATGAATCACTTGATCACACATAAAATTCTCTCTGATAATGAAAACATAACCATGACACCCAAATTACATGAATATATCACCTATATATACAATTCATCAACCTTGATAACAAGGTTGGCTAAACCCTCAATGCTCAATTATAAAATTATAACATAGGATACAAAGATCAACCATCGAACCAATATAATGATTTACATAGCATAACATGGTCCTAAAAAAATTCCCAAATGCTCAACTCCACCGAAAATCACACCAAGATCAACTGCAATACGCTACACCACTAGGAAAAATGCATAACATGAAAATCATCACCGGTTCGTAGAAACCACCAAAAAATTTCACAATGATCAATGCGAATCAACAAAACAAAAAGGACACGACTAGGAAACACTAGCAAGCACATTAGAATCATCAAGAACAACTTCACCAACACCACTTATCAAATCTTCATCGGTCAACATCTGAAAGCTAAAAAACACAACCAATTAGAAACATTCACAGAGAAAGATAACTTGCAGAGCACCAAATCATGATCCATCTGAAATGAAGATACACTAGACCATCTAAATAAATATCCCAAAAACTTAGCACAAGATCTGATCACACCGGAATATACTGGAGGAGATACTGAAATCTACAAAACAGTAATAAGAAATACAACACAACAAACTGGATCATAAGATCTACCCAATTTACAATCACCTAAGGATTACATAGGAATATATTGACATCAGTGACAACAACATATCCTAGCAGCAACAACGACCAACAATATCCAGTAATCTGCCCCTTTGCCATTGATGGCAACATATGAATGTGAAAAACAATCAATGCAAAGAGAAGAAGATATCTCCAACAAACTCCCCCTAAGATCAAGACATATAAAGCAGTTTTTCACATGATCTCTCTCCCCCTTGACAGCAATGGAAAAGATCTCAAAACAAAAAACTAAACTTTCTCTCCCTAAAACAAAAAACATGAATCTCAGAAATCTCTCCAAAAACATAGACTACTCCAGCAGAGGAGCAACACCAACTCACTAATCTAGATAAAAGGATAATACTGTGAATTCCACTGGATTGATGCAACTCAATGCATCAAGTTCTCATCAAAAGGGATGGATACCCCTAACTTATCTCTCAAATAGACAAATCTATCTATAGGTAAAAGCTTAGTGAAAATATCAGCTATTTGTTCCTTTGTAGATATGTACTCCAACTTCACCTTCTCTTCACTGACTTGCTCTCTCAAGTAATGATATTTGATTGACACATGCTTAGTCTTTCAATGTTGCACCAGATTCTTTCACATGTATATATCATTGGAATTATCATAGTATGTAATAGTAGGCTCATCATAAATAACTCTAATATCCTTCGACATTTGCTTCATCCAGACTACCTGAGTGCAATTACTAGCAACAACAATGTACTTAACTTTAGGAGTAGATAAGGACACTGAATCTTGTTTCTTACTATCCCATTAAAAACCAAATTCTTACCCAAAAAGAATGCTCCATCGATAGAGCTCTTCTGGTCATCAACATCACTATCCCAGTCTACATTAGTGTAGGCACATAGCATGAAATCATCATTCCTCAGATACCACAAACCATAATCCACAATTCCCTTCAGGTATCTGAATATCCTCTTAATAGCAGTGACATGACTTTCTTTTCAAATCAGCTTGATATCTAGAATCCATGCATACAACATGCATAATGTCTGGCCTAGTCTGAGTAAGATATAGCAGTGCACCAACCATAGATCTGTACAACCTCTTATAGCTTTAGGAGATTCATCATTCTTAAATAATTTACAACCAGTCACCATAGGAGTTACAACTAGTTTGGAATAATCTAACCCAAACTTCTTCAGTAATTCCTTCACATACTAGTTTGAGATATGAATATACCTTTTCCATTTTGTGAAATCTACAAACCTAAGAAATTCTTTATCACACCTATCATAGACATCTCAAATTCCATCTGCATATCACCAACAAACTTCTTGGTCAAGTCATCATCACATCCAAAGATAAAATCATCAACAAATACTTCAACAATCAGGATATTATCATTTTCTATCTTAAAGTATAGACTATTATCAACAACACCTTTACTAAATCCCAATTTCAATAAATATTTATCTAGTCTAGCATACGAGGCTCTAGGAGCTTGCTTCAATCCATAAAGAGATTTCTTCAGTTTACATACAATGTCTCCATCATTTGATAGTGAAAATCCATCAAGTTGCTCAATGTAGACTTCTTCCTCTAGCTCACCATTCAAAAAGGCAGATTTGACATTCATCTAATATACCTTGAAATCTTAATAAGAAGCATAAACAACAATCTAATAGCTTCAAGTCTCGCCACCAGAGCAAAAATTTCCTCATAATCAATTTTTTCTTTCTGAGAATATCCTTTGCAAAACAGTCTAGCTTTATTTCTGACAACTTGACCTGCTTCATTCAATTTATTCCTAAACACCCATTTAGTACCAATAGCATTCTTATCCTTAGGTCTCGGAACAAGTTCCCAAGTATTATTCTTTTCAATCTGATCTAATTCCTCTTCCATAGCTCTCATCCAATTTTCATCTTTGCATGCTTCAACAACATCGTTAGGTTCAACTTTATAAATCAAGTATACTTCTTCAACAACTAACCTTCTTCTAGAAATTACACCTTTTTTCTTATGACCAATAATCTGATTTTTAGAATGATTCAATCTTACATACCTTGGAGTCTTTTGATTGTTTTAATTATTAGGTTCATGTGCTTCTTCTTTAGCAGTATCAACATCTGGATTAACTATCTCTATTAGATCATTCTTCTTAGGCTCTTCAGTTTGAATAGGATCATATGTTGTCCATCATCATTACCACATGCTCTGATCTCTTTTCCAATGTCCCTATCCACCTTCACATTTGCACTCTCCACTATCTTTCTTAGTCTCTTATTGTAGCACCGGTAGGCTTTTCTCTTTGTAGAATATCCCAAGAAAATTTCTTCATCACTTCTAGCATCCAGCTTTCCAATATTCTCATCTCTCTTGATATAACATTTTCTACCAAATACTCTAAAATATCTCACACTAGGAACATGACCAAACCATAGCTCAAAAGGGGTCTTACTGGTATCTCCTTTGATGTGAACTGTGTTGAATGTGTAAACATCAATACTAATGGCTTCTCTCTAGTAGATCTTTGAAATATTTTCTTCTATCAACATAGTCCTTGCAGCATCCAAGACAGGTCCATTCTTCCTTTCAACAACTCCATTCTGCTGAGGGGTTCTAGAAGCATATAATTGTCTTCTAATCCCATGCTTCTCACAAAATGAATTGAACTCACTGAAATAGAATTCTCCACTTCTATCAGATCTCAGAAACTTCACCTTCAATCCAGACTCAATCTTAACCTTAGATTTGAATATCTTGAATTTGTCCAACGCTTCTAATTTCTCCTTCAAAAAGACAACCCACATCATCCTAGAATAATCATCAATTACTAGCATAAAATATCTATCACCCTGCATAGTTTTAACATTTGTAGGTCCACATAGGTCAACATGCACAAGATCTAGCAATCCATATGGTGTATATTATTTTCTCTTGAAATAAATTCTTGTTTGCCTACCCAACTGACATTCCTTGCATACCGGATTAGCAGGTTTAACAATTTTACACAGCTCTATAACATCATGTGTAGAAGTAATCTTAATCATTGAATCAAAATTCACATGACACATTCTGCTATATCACAAACAACTTTCATCAATTTGAGAAATCAAACAACTTTTCTCATGAGCAATCAAATGAAAATTGATATCATTTCTCTTAGTTCTAGAAGCAATCTCTATAATAGAGGCATTCAAGATCTTGCATTTTCTATCCTTTAATTGTAGATCATAACCTTTATCAACCATCTATCCAACACTAAACATATTATACCTCAAGCCTTTAACATACAAGACATCATTAGTGTTATGCTTAGCATCAAAAGAAATAGAACCTCTCCCACAGATCACACAGGCTTTGTCATCTCCAAATCTAACTATTCCACCATCATATCTTTCCATACTCATAAAATTTCTTTTATCATTAGTCATATGATGTGAACAACCACTGTCAATTACCCATTCATCTTTCTCTTCATCTTTAGCAAGTAAAACTTTCTCCTCAATAGTACAACTAGTGGAATCAACAGGCACATGTCCATCTTTCTTAATGGAAAGGAATACAACTTCATCTCCTTCTAATTCTTCATTGGTAATACCTTCATCAGCAACATAGTAACAAATCTTATGATTCCTATACTTTCGGTTAGGATTTTAGGGCTTATCATACTTCTCATGCTTGTCATATCTATCATTCCTATCATGCTTGTCAAACTTATCGTTCCTACCATACATATCTATTCTCTCTTGGCATCTGGAAGCAAAATGTCCTATTTTATTACAAGAGAAACATTTCAAAGACAAATTTCCATCATACTTACCAGATCCTTTAGGAAATCTCTAGGTAATCAGTGCTTCAAGTTCATCCATCTCTCTTTCTTTCTCTTCCATCTCTCTTCTCTCTCTTTCATATCTAGATATTTTGCACTCATCAGGATCATATCTTTGCGTATTAGATATAGATATAGATGCTCTAAACACAGTCTTAAACTTTGCATGTGATTCTCCAAAATCACTCATCTCAAATGAATTAATCTTTCCAACCAACATATCTCTTGCTACTCTAGTCACACTTTGAATCTCATCAATAGTAGCAACCTTATGTTTATAAGCAGGAGGCAAAGATCTGAGCACCTTATAAATAATTTCATCTTCCTCAATGGTTCTAGAGACACATTTGATACCTAGTACAAGATCATTCACCTTAGCCATGAAAGAGTGTATGGTCTCATCATCTCCCATCTTCAATGTCTCATATTTTCCTTTCAAAATCTCCAACTTAGCAACCTTCATCTATTTATTGCCTTCATACAAAATCTCAAGATTTACCCAGATCTCCTATGTGGTCTGAAGTCCTATTATATTTTTCATCTTAGAATTAGTCAAAGCACTAAGAAACACTTCCTTCACTCTAATATTATGTTCAACTTCCTTGATCTCATTAGGAGTAGTTGGTCCATTCAGAGGAACACTATAGGCATTCTTTATAATCTTCCAATAATCTTCACCAAGACATTTCAAGTGCACTTCCATCAAATCTTGGATTGTTCTTCTTAAAGATAACACCTTGAGCTGCCATCCCAAATCTCCTCAATTGATTAAGCTTCTATTGGAGGATCTAGCTTTGATACCAATTGTTAGCAACAGCCAAGAAGGAAGACTTGTTTTGTCTCAGTGAACCCATATGTTGAACCTGTATTTTGGTTGAGAGTTCAAAGTTCACCTAGTGCCCTTGTGTGTCCCACAATTTTGTTTTATTGTTAAGAGGTGACCATAAGTATGTTAAGTTGGTTTCAAACTTGAACCTTTGAACCATTTTAATCCAGTTCAAAGTTCAAGGTTCATCTTTGTGTTTGTATAAAGTCTTTTCTCATTCCAAGTTTAGTTGTGTCTTGAGACGCAAGGTGGTGTTTTATACATCAAGTCCTCTTTATTATTGTTCTCTCATGTTGAACTTGAACAATTGAACTTCTTGCAAAATGGTTCAGGATTCAAGGTTCATTTTAAGTTGGCTCTAGAGATATAACAAGGCAGAGCAAGATAATGAAAATGAATATTTTGAACATATCAAGTTTGAAAATTCTAATTATGGAAAGTAATCATGAAAGATCGAGCAACTTGTGTGGAAGTGATTTATAATAAATATAGTCATCAGAATCCCATCAAATCAAGAGTTACTTCACATGATTGTATGAGCTGTTAAGAGACATGTGCAAGTCTTGTTTAGATTTTGTTGTCTTTAATATGAAAACCATTAAGTTGTTAATTTAGTAGCTGCTTATTGTTGAAGAAATGAAGGGAACTGAAGGTAATTATAGATCCATACCTCTGAGGGTTATAGAGATTTGATGATAGAAAAAGGTGATTTTTGATCATCCCTCCCCACTGTGTTACTTGCTCAGAAAGCCACTGTAGTGAAATCCTTTGTTTTGGGTAGTATTTTGTACTTTTCTTGAAATTGTTTGATGAATGTAAGAGCGGTTGTCATTAGGCTGACCCTTCCAAAACTTGGCCATACATCATGTTTAGTGAGTACACTTCCAGAGCTAGGTGACACTTCTTTGGCTCAAGCTGACCTGGTAAATTTTTGGAGAGAGCAAGGAACTCTGATGGTAATTCAATGATAGGAAAGATTGTTAAGAGTGGGCTGATTGAAGCTGCAACATTCCCTACTACTGCCCCTTGCCCTGAGCTGGTTATAGAATGCATGAATAAGTATGATACCTACAATAGGTGTATTAGAATCAACAGTGGTGAAGTGTTGGTCAAGATTGACATGGAAAGAGTGATGGCTGCCATGGGCATTCCCCATAAGGAGTCATATGAGGATTGTTCCATTGGTACTTCATATTCATTTTTCTCTGAGATGAAGAGTACCTACAAGAGTGTCATTGCTAGGAATAGGATCCTTAAATTGCAAAAGGAGGTTCCAGGTTACCCAAACCTCTAACAAGAGAGAATTTCATAATAGAGGTGTGAGACATTGTAATTTTGTTGAATAGACTCAAAGGGATTGCACATACGTTCTATTGGGAAGAATGGATGTATTTTTACATTCAAGGGTTGTTAGCTGGTGAAAAATATCTAGATTGGGCACAAGTTATCATTGACAGAATCCATGAGGGTCTACAAAATATTCTCAGTATGTCCAGTTTCTACATGTCTTCCTATCTATTTTATATTCTTTATTGTACCAGAGAATGGAAAGGGTTACATCATGAGCCTTGGGTTGATGGCATGAAGGTCTATGAGTATTATCCGCACTTGCAACAACAAAATTATGCTGAAAATTTTATGAGATGGAATGATGTCTTTGTAGGCACACTTGTCTTTGAATTGTAGGGAAATATAAACAAGAGGATGTCAGCTGAAGAAATGGAGTTAGTTAGCATATATGGAAGCTACTACATCCAATTTTCCAGATTTACCTACATCAGGGTAGGGGGCTTCAAAGGTGAACCATTTAAACTACCCAGGTATGCCTTAGACAACCATGTGCTTATTGAAGTTTGCAGGAAACTTGCCTACCTACATAGATACAAGATTAAGGGAAAAAGATAAGTCTGGAGTAGTCTTTCCAGTTGACCTTGGATATTATAATTGCAAATCTATTTTTGATGCTCTCAACCTAGAATTAGAATTCAATAAATTGAACTTGCAACCCTATGTTGCTAGGTGTAAGTTTGACAATATAGGGTATGCTATGGAATATTTGAATGTTGATGCATATTTCTACCATGAACCCCAATTAGAAGATTATTGAGAAAACTATTATGATGAATTGGAGGTCAGAAGAAGACTATGGTCAAGGTTCACCTTGCAACAAATTGTTACAATGGGATTGTCAATAAATGTTTCAGGAGTACATAAAGAAGAGGGGGAAGATGTGTTAGATTCTGAGTTCAATGAAAGAATTCTAGCAACCAGTTCCTGAAATCAATTGGGATAGGAAATAGGAAGAAAGTATTTAGGCCAAGTCCTTTAATGTCATAAGGAGAACAAAGAAGTGGTTGAGAGACCACAAATTTTCTCCTAAAGTTGAAACAATTGGTCAAATTCATGCTCCTACACAAATTATCATTTCTTCCTCTAATGTGATAGTTGATATTGTAGGTGCCATAGGATAGAAGGCCAAAAAAGTTGGAATTAAAAGGTCAAAGAGATCTCCATTAAATCCCTTTCCAGTACGAGTTACACGCTCTAAGAGGAAAAAGGAAAACATGAAGCCTATAGTGGAGTAGATTGTTATAGACCTAGGCTCGGGTGAGGAGACCCAAGTGACCATGGATGAATAAGTGCCAAATAATCCTCCAGTTCAGGATATGGATAAGGAAAAAGAATCTAAAGAGAACCAAGAGCCAATGAGCACCATGACCATTGTTGATTCAAATATTTATGAGATGCCTCCACTCAAAGGTTCCTCTAGTGCTTCGAGATGGTTAGGGGCTTCCATTAGAAAAAAATGAAGTGTGGTTCCCATCACCATTCTCATTGAAGACATGGTCAGTAAATGTCTTGGGAAAACATCTAAGTCCAAGAAGCTTAAAATTGAGGCTATGATAGATATTGATGATGACATAGGACACTGGGTAGTAGAAGTGGCTATGCCTATCTTGGATAAGGATGCAGAGAATGCCACTGAAAGGGCCTTTATTGTTGAAAAGGTTGATCTAGGAGTTTCTTCTAGAACTGCGGATGCCAAGCATTTGGAGTCCTCCACCAAAAGGATGATATATAGAACCTAGAAGGATGAAAAGGACAAACAAGAGTTGAAACAAATCGTTAGATAGATGGTAGAATATATCAATGCCATACATAACCTGAATCCCCAGCCTCTGTCACAAATGGCACTATCTTTTGATCTGAAATCACCAGTGAACCAGAAGCTATTGGATCAAGTTCAAAGGAGTTGCATGATAGCTGAGATTTTTGATAAATGGCTTGAGTCCATAGCACAACAAGGCACATATTACATTAACAATCTAATAAAAGTGTTTGGGTATGCCATGGCTATAAGTAACAAACTAGAATTGGAACCTATAGCATGGGAGATAGAAAAGAGTAAATGGGCAGCGGTATTGACGCAAATGATTGATTTGAAAAAGTTTGGGGTTATGAAATTCCTTGCCCAGAAGCTTGTAGATGATTTAGATAATAATTTGATGTATGTATCAAAGGAAAATATCAAATGGAGGAACTCAATTATCAAATAAGG
Organism: Cryptomeria japonica; assembly: GCF_030272615.1. Classification (NCBI taxonomy): domain Eukaryota; kingdom Viridiplantae; phylum Streptophyta; class Pinopsida; order Cupressales; family Cupressaceae; genus Cryptomeria; species Cryptomeria japonica. The sequence continues at coordinate 480,124,886 of NC_081409.1, forward strand.
CCATGAAGAATCCATAAAATTGCTAAACGAGTTAAAGGAGCTCATTAACACAATGCAAAAAGATCTAAAATGCATCGATATACAACTCTTAAAGGATGATGGATAGATAGTTGAGGATGTAGTAGGGATGTTCAAAGCTTTCAAGGAGAGAGTGTATCTCATCAAAGAGAAGAAATCCCTAACTACTGACGACTTCTCTAAAGTGGCGACAATTGAATCTATGTTAACAATTTGTTTTGATCATCTGGAAGCACCTAAGATAAAAGTATTTTAGGTAAGCATGGACGAAGAGGTCTGGAAACAACACATTATACATATTGGGCTTCCTCATTATTAGATCATCCTTAACTTCTCAATGAAACATCTGGAGTGGTGGAACATACGTGCACTAATACATTTGGTCTAGATTTCCGACGGAGAAGGTATATTGTGACCAAATTTGATTTTTTTTTGAAAAAATGCCCGCGTTCATCAGAATTCTGATGGTAATTTCACATTTGGTTTCGATGGAGAAGGTGTTAGTAATGAAATTTATTTATTTTTTCAAAAAAGTGCTCGTGCTCATCGGAATTTTGACGACAAAGGGCATTAATTAAAAAGAAAAAAGAAAAAAAAGAGGGCAAGTCATTTGTGAATTGCAATCCCGCGCAGGAGTCTATGTTGACTTCAACCTCTAACAAGATCAAACCCACATCGAAGTCATTTTTTCATTGAAATCCCACATAGGAGGTATATTCTTAACTTAATTTTGGATTTGCAATCCCATGTAGGTCTTCATAAGATGTTATTTTGAGTTTGATGGTGCAAGCATAAAAAAGGTGATAAACAGTAATGTATTAGAACTGAGTATTTTGTATGTTGTTGTTGTTTCCCAAAGTTCCATGCTTGGTATGACCTTCTAACTTATAAATGGATTTAAGCTCTGAAAAATTAGCACATTGGCAAGCAAAAGGACCATGGCTCTCATACAATGGGTCTATGAGTGACCCGATAAAATTTTATAGAAAAATTGAAAATTTGAGGATCACATCTTTCACACTTGCAATTTTAAGAGGTAAAATGATGGATTCCAAATGATTCCAAGGCAAGGTTGTTCCCTTCAATAATAAATTTGGTGAACCTAGCAAGTTATTTAAAGCAATTCAATGAGGTATCTAAGGATTTTAATTAAATATTAGGGAGACTACACAATTTTTTACATCTTCACCTATGAACCCTTACTTGACATGAATGTTGTATTTTAGTGAGCAATAGAGGTCAACCATAGACTCTAAATATGGTCTCATTAGGTTTCATACATTCTAGGAGGAAGTTATTTGATAAGGATTGGTCCATTATTTGGTCTAAGTTCGTCATATTGTTGCTAAATGTTTTCATCAAAGAAATGAAGAGGAGCCTCTAGGTCCAATGAAGAAGGATTAAGGATGTTCATTCCAAAAAGGATCTTCATGAATTTATTATAATGTGCAACTGAGGTGCTCATGATCTAGAGGAATTGTATTTCACTAGATAGTTTTGCTAGCTCAACAATGCAAACCCACTCATCAAGCTTAGGTTGTTCCAAAGTGGCTTTTCAAGGAGGGAATTAAGTTACAAAATGTTGTAGAGATTTGGAAGGGATCCATGTTTGGTTTCATCTTGAGATCATCCTTTGGCAGTAATCAGTAATTAGTGGCTTCTTCAAGTGAGGATATAGATTTAGATGTTTGGAATACAAACTTGTGTAAGTGGGTGCCCTTAATTGTCCTAAGGGAATATATAAGTATCCATTCAGTTACCCACAATGAAGCGATTAATATCACATCGCATGCCAAAAATTATTAACCACATTTTCATCATGAAAGATATCATTAGAGTAAAATAAAACACTACAACATTAGTGATTAATTGTTGAGGGTGGTTGCAATTTTTAGGTGGGCAATATCTAGGTGGATGGATTCATATTTTCTCTACGTAAATGGATTTGTTTGGCCTTTAATAATTTCCAATCTCTTATAAATCTTAGTGTCGGGGTCACAATTTTCTTACTGTCTTGGGCTACCCTAGTTTAGGGTATTAATAGTTTTTACTAAATCTTCTCTAACGTTGTAAAAAATGAATGAAAATGCATGAAACCCTGAAACTTAGGCATCAGTATCCCTAAAACTTGAGAAGCTCAAAGGGCATCAAGATCTTTAAAGAGTTGTTCATGTACTATGATACTAAATAGCCTTCCTTTCTTGTTTAGATTGGTATCATTTTTGCATCCTTACCTTTATAGTCTCAGTAGTAAAAGGCATGAGGATAGTCTGATATCTCTATGTATTAGATAGTTAAAGGCAATAAGAGTGAAGAATTTGGTGGGAAGACCAAGCGATTGGTATTTTGAAGTGGTTGATGATAGAGAGAGGGGTGAGGGGACCCTATTCAACCTTCAGAAGGGTTTGTGGATCAAAACCAAATGAAATAGATTAAATTTCTATGACTATCCTAAGGGTATTAATTGTCACAGTCATAGTTTTACTAGTGATATTGTTTTTCTTTTGACATAGTTGTGTTTGTAAACCCAAGTGTGGACATATAATGGAGTCATGAGATATCTTAAGACTACATTAGTAATTAACAACAACATAGTGTGTAGGCACCTAAAATATGAGAGTACTACATATTGGAAGGAGACAATCATCCATACTTATCACAGGCTTCTGCAACTCATATAGACTCAAGGTGAGTTGCAAAATGACCATCAATGAGTGCGAACCCCATCTTCACAAATTATGATCAATTTCCATGATACTTGACCCTATCCTCATGTTGTTGGCTCAATTCATATTAGTTTTCCCAAGCCTAGAAGCCAATTAATGTATCCAAGGGTCTCTAGAAGAATGGACTGTATGATCATTGACTTTGTATGTTGAAACCATTATACATGCCCCTCCATTGAGGGTATTGAGGAAGATTGGAAATAGTGTGTTTTGGTGAAGAAACATGATGTGAGAAGTTTGATGCAAAGGCAAGGGTAGAACTCAGTATTTCATATTAGGACAACAACCACATTGATTAGGCAAGTCAAATAAGGTCTCTCCAATGTTTAGGATATAGAAGGGCAACATTAGTCATGTAAGTATGCATGAGCATGGGAATGGATCTTTACTTTTCTTTTAGACTAACTTGGGTCTTTGACTCTCAATGGTGTTCATCCCAAAAGTATATGTAATACCATTCACTTGCACCCAAGGTGTGACTGAGAATTTTGTCTTACTTGTCACCATACTCTCGATGACTTCACAACATTGATAATGAATTCACATTAGACATGTATTACCCCAATTAGAAATTAGTCAACTTAAGATATGATACAATGATTGCATACCACAAAGCCATTAGCATATCACCTGCTATAAATCACCAAAAAGCCATTAGATATGTTTTGAGATGAAAAAGAAGAGTTAAATGGTTTTGGTTCAATTTGCATAATTTCTATGTTCAAGTAATTTAATTTGGTATATTATATTGAAACATGATTTTATAACTAACATTTCAACTTCTATATAACTAGTTCTATAGCCCAATTTTTTTGCCTATGAAGAAAGACCATGTCAAACAATATCAACGAACAACAACATAAGGAGACAATTACTAGATTGTGATCTAACTTGAAAAGAAAAGGTGATGGAAAATGTTATTGTCCATGAAAAATTTGTAAGGGGTTAAAGACTACAAGACTTCTAATCAAAACAACTAAGAAACATTGTAGGCTACATGGTCACATTGAAAGTGGACATGATTATCATCCATTGGTAAGTTTTTCATTATATCATTTTAACAATTTATATACATAAGAAATCACTTGATGATGAGATCATGATCATGGTTTATTTATGTTTATCAATTTTATATAGGTCAAGCACCCCGAAGCACATGATATGGGTCAACACAACCCAGACAATATGGTTTTCAAAGTGAAGGAACATGGAGTTGTGAATATCGAAGCTGAAGATAATGATCCCATGGAAGAAGACGATCATAAGCCACAAAACACAATTGAAGATGATGGTACAAATACATTGATCCATGACACATTTAGTACTGGCATAGCTGATCATGATGATGAAGATGACCTTGATGTTGTTCATGATGTCCCTCTACTTGAGAAGGCATCTGAGGCCCTTTACGAAGGCTCCCAGACAACTCTTCTCTCTGTTGTATTATTGTTGGTGAGCTTGAAGGTTATGAATGGTTTATCCAACATAACAATCTCACATATTTTAAGGTATGTCACATATGTCATTATAGTTAATAAATGATGAATCATGTACCATTAATATTATTTATATTAACAAATTATATATTTTTGTTGTAGATTGATAGGTGAGTTTTTGTTACCACCATCAAATACTCTACCTCGCTCATACCAAGAATTATCTACCATTATGAAGGATATTGGAATGGAGTATCAAACAATAGATGCTTGTCCCAATGATCATATTATATATCACAAACAACATGAATTTAAAATTGAATGCCTTGAATATCATATCAGTAGATATCGAACATATCAAATAACAAAAAGGGTTCCTCACAAGGTTCTTCATTATATTCCCATTATTCCACATATGCAATGATTATTCAAGTCCACTAGCTTGGCACAATTTATGGATTACCATGCATGCAATAGAAGTCAATATGATGAATGTCTATGGATGGTTCAGTGTAATGCCCTGCCAGGAACCCTAAAGGAAAACAACACAACTAGGCAACTAAAGGGTAAAATAATTTTTTTTTTTTTTAAAGATTAAGTGCATTAATTATAACCATTGCACGTCTAATAACACAGTGGAAGACTAACACATGATTTCCTAAAGGTTACCAATGAAGATTAATAATAGATCATATTAACACCATGGTTACTCCAATTGTCCATTTAATTAGATAAAGTAAATGCTTAAGTTCAAAACTACACATACATTTAATTCCATAATGAAAGAAATCAAGTATTCTAATGCATTCAATTTATCCATAAATCATTTATACATAAGATCCAAGCAACTGAATTAACATACATTCTATTGACATAATATTACAATGTCCATAAATACATGGCTTCCAATAATACCACGGATTGCAAAGTTACAATATCAAGGTTACATAAAAGTTTGATAGAAAGACCACAAGGTCTCAATTGAAAAATGATCACGAACATGAGCAAGTACACGAACCATGAATCGAGAAACACCAGCAAAGCCTTTCCTTGCCTGAAGATACAATCTAGAACATCCGATGGGAAGTGACACTACCACCCGACCATGCGATCCCGAAATGGAACCACCCCACCATGCTAGGAGATAGTAGAAAACGCTCAAGAAATCAAAGTAAGACAAGTACAAAAGAATTATAAGACTTCGCAAACATCCATGTGACTCAACTCACAAAACACTAGTGACTCTAAGGAGAGAGTGTCATCGTATAGCTTGATGGTTACCATGGTAGGCCTCCTAAGTCCTGGATCTTTGTCTTGGTAACCTCTCTCGGCTTCCGGATCCAACTAAGTCTCATGCGGACCCTACCAATCCATTCATGAAGACAAGGTGGTAAGTTTGCCATTCTAGGCCTTCTCGTAGCATTATGAGCCCTGTACAAGCAATACACCTATGCACGAGGTACATTATCTTAATTAATATTTATTCTACCTACCCCCTAATCAATTACTAGGTTATCACTTCTTAACTAACTTATGACAAGTTATCCTATCATCCACTTCGGGTACGGCCCCCCCTCAAAAGCCACTCTCTCACATTGGAAACTAATAGGAAAGGTCTCTCTACGAGAACTCTATGGCGAAACAAATAGCCATAACTAATTCAGACAAACCACAGGTGAAGGATACACAATCACTAACCCAAGATTGACCATTTGGACAACACACACAATGGCTCACATCAATAAGGTTATACAACAACACCTGACCAAGGAGATATAATAACATATGACATAATGACAACTCAACCAGAATTGCAATGAAATTAAGCTTGACTACAAACACCATTTACACAAGATCCTAATACAGGCAATCTTTTCATAAAACAACCAAAAGCATAAGTAACTTGCAAATAAGGAATTTCCAGAAGATAAGAAAACACAACTATTTTAATACAAAACAATCAACGTTGTTATTTGTCCAATAAGATTTAAATCAATCACACAAACATTAATCTCCTAATGTTTTCAAGCATAAATATAAAATCTTTAAATTTACAAGCTTTTCTGAAAACACCCAAACTATAAATTAATTATATTCATAAAATATAATTATAACTATAAATTAAAATTATATTCAATACCTATAAATAATCCACTTAAAATTATATTACAGAAAATATATCTATCAACTCAGAATTTAATTTTCCATGGTATATATATACATATTTCATATATTAATAAGTTAATTAAAAAATAATCTTGAAACTCTCTACGGACATCGAAAACTTTTTAATTCGTCCCACAAAACAAAAATTTAGGAAAAAAGGGTGAATATGACAGTACCTGTACCGTGCCACCCACAGTAACCCATGCTACCACCAGTAGCAGGTGCTACCGCATGGTAGCAGGTGCTCCGTTCACAGCAAAAATTTAGGAAAAAGGGCGAATATGACAGTACTTGTACCGTGCCACCCACGGTAACCCATTCTACCACTGATAACACTACCACCATAGGTAGCAGGTGCTACCATTCGGTAGCACTGCTACCATAGGTAGCAGATGTTAGCTAGGGGTTTTTTTCTAATTTTATTTTTTTTAATTTTTATTTTTAAATAAAAAGAATAACAGTTTAATAAAATAAAAACTATTTCCTACAATAAATACCACATTAAAATTTTATTCCCCGTAACTTAATTAATACAAATTAAAATCTTAATAATACAAGTTTCCCTTAAAAATCAATAAATTTATTTCATGAATACGTTTATTCCTATTGCAATTTCCATAACTTTTTCAGGGATAAATAAAACTAAATTAAAATCTAGGATAAATACAAAGATAATTAAATCTTTGACTAAACCTCGGTGATAGTATAGGGAATACAATCACAATCCAAAATTAACAATACAAATACCAAACAAGAGGGAACAAATTTCTGGTAAATTCCACACCTCCCAAATCTTGCAATTTCCATGCACAATAAAGTCGTGGCAATAATTGCCATAATAATTCTCCCAAATTTCTCAAAAACTTAATCCACAACACTCAAGAAATAATTTCCTTTCATAACTAGAAATTAACTTCAGGAATGGATTTTAACCAAAATCAAGAAATAATCAGACAGGATATGACAATCATCTTAACACACACATCATTCAGGAGATAGAAGAAATACAATTATTTTCTTAAAACAACAATCAAAAGAAGCCACCCAATGTGGTATAGCTTTCCTGGAAGAAATCTTTTCAACAAGCTTCCAATAAATTTCTTCACCTAAATTCCCTGACCTGTTTCTTGTGTATCCTAAAATAATGACCTATTTCTCATTCTAAACTAAAATTCTAGGTTGAATATCCTTTTTCCCAAAAACCTAAATTCAGTAATAAAAACAATTTTATTTTCTTTTCCAATTTTCTAACAAAGGGATAAGAAATTAAAAATTAAAAATCATTATTCATTCTTTTCTTTTCTCATGCAAATTAATTAATTTTCTAAATAAAGAAATTAAAGCAATGCTATAATTTTAATGAATTCTTTTATTCATTTATTATTTATTTATTCATTTATTATATTTATTCTTTTATTTATTTAAAATTCTAGGAAACAATAAATGAAATTAATCTAATTTATTTTTCACTAAAATTTAAATAAAATATATTTCTAATATCATGTAGCTTGGAATATTTTTCGCTAAAATTTAAATATAATAACTTCTTTTAATTAATTAAATTTATAATCTCAATGCATACATAATTCCACTATGAGATAACTCCATAAACTTAATTAATTAATCAAATCCACTAAAACACAAAAACTGAACAAATATCAAGCAAACACTCATAAAAGATCAAACAACAAAATACAAAGGCCAAACTAACTAACTAGATGACCAACTGACAACACTCACATGATTGTAACTAAGTAAAATAGGGTCAACTACTATCTCCTCCACTTCTATCAAAAAATATAAGGCATGCTCAGACCTATGAAGCCAGGTGGAGATGATACCCCGGACCTACCCAGTACTTGCACCTGCAATATCCTGCATCACCGAACGACATGCATATATACAATATAAAAAACATGACACACACACCGATGAAGGAGAATCGCGGTGTTCCCTGTCTCACCAAAATGAGTAAAGAAAAATTGTCCCCTTTAATCCAATACACTCTCAAACACACAACATATAATTCCGCATTGCATAGATAAAGTAAAGTATCAGTATATATATCAATAATCCATATAATGCCATAAATCACAAGTATTGAAATACTGCAAATAAATTATACATCTCATATCCAGATAAAACATGAAATAATATCATAAAAATTTGAATAACACATTATGGTAATGTATCCATTGAAAACAAACAATAATAAAATATGAGTCTAATGAGTTCAAATGAGTAGGGGTACTACATTCTCCCCCCCAAAACTAGGCTTACTCCTGGAAGCCTAAAACAAATAAGAATACAACTCTCTCATCTTTGTTGCATCCTCCTAAGTCACTGAAGTCTCATCATTTGGGTCCCATAGGCCCCTTACTTGGTCGATGGTGCAACCCCTGAGGATCAAATCCTGATGCTGAAGAATGCGCACGGGCTCCATGGAAAGCTGCCCATCCTCGACCTGAAAAGAGTTCCAATCAAGAACATGTGTCACATCAGGATGATAAGGTCAAAGAACTGAAACATGAAAGACATCATGGATGCGGGATATGTTAGGATTCCCATAGATACTGAGAGGGTGGGTGAATCAGTATCTAACCCGTAATAATATTTTCTTAACTTAAAACATGTAGAACATATTAATGCAGTATACCGACAAACAGAAAGTAATTCAATAAATAGAGATAAAAGCAACCACATGAAAAACACACCATAACACAATAGTTTAATGAGGAAACACGGTGTGGGAAAAACCTTGGTGGGATTTGTGACCCACAATATTCACTTACTGGCCAATAAGAGAATATTACTGCTACAAGAGGGGCCTACACATGCAGGAAGGCCAAGTGCGTAGAGCTCACTACTCAATTACAAAATGGGAAGTCTCACTAACTTACAAAATGGATTATATAAATCCAATGTCTTGTACTGCTTCAAAATAGCATCTATTCTGCCAAATCTAGTACCGGTTTATAGCTCTGCTTCTTACATAAATCCTTAACCTATAATTCACATAATAGGTCTACCTTATTTTGCCTAATTACATTCCTCCATGCTTACATAATTGTTCTACAATGATCTCTTATATATGAGTCATTTTACAATTTGCCAAGTCAGGTGACAATGATTTTACAATAATAAAAAAAAAAAAATTAGAGACAAAATTCTTGTTGGCTTCTGTGCCGGTATGCTTTCTTTCACTGCCGGTGCCGGTGGTCTGTGTGCTAGTGTAGAATCTTACTTTGTTGGTGCTGATGGATTGCATTGCCGGTGTCATAGGATTGTAAGGTTGCCATCAATGACAAAACCTTCAATCACTTACAATGTCTCATTGGAGTGTGCATTTTCCAACAATCTCCCCCTTTGACATTGATGGCAACACTCATGAGAAAAATTCAAAAAGTGTATCAAAAAATTGAAGTCCAAAAATTGTTACCAAAAATGTGTGCTCCCCCTGAGTAGATGATCCCTAAGTTATTGGATTTTTCTCATACCACTACTCCCCCTTTAGCATCAATGAAAAAGGTTGTCAAAGTGTCAATAGAGTGTAGTTTCCTATTTCAACCTTGTAACCGGTTGGTTGCAATATGAAAAGGATCTGCCAAAACCAGATTCAAGCTCTCAATGAACTTTTTGTTGTCTTTTATTATGGCCTCTGTCCTCTAAACTATACCGATGAGGTGTTGCATTTGCTCTGCTAGTGTTTTCTGTCCTTGAATCAGGGCATTAGATATTTCTTTCCTTAAGGTGGTGAGGTAGTCCAGTTTTGGACTTAGTCTCCATTTAAGATCCTTAGCCTTACCTTTTATTCTTTCCTTTTCTCTTTCCAGCTTTAATAGTTCTTCCTCAAAACCTGTTATCTTCTGCTCAAAAACTGATAATGAATCAGATGAGTTAATGAAATTTTCAGCTAGTTGATTTATTTCTTCCTGTATCTTGTTGATCTTCTTATCTATATCAACTATCAAAAAGTTAGTCTTACAAGTATCTCTGTACAAAGTTTTGAATTCCTTTAATGTGCTACATAATTCTGGTAGAAGTGTGTCAAACTGCCTTGTACACTTCTTTATTTCTTCCTCAAATAATTTGTGTTTTTCCTTCTCTAATCTCTCCTTGAATGCTTCCTCTTTTATTTGTTCAACTATCACAGTGTTTTCAGTAATATACTTAGACAAAGTGTCAAATTGACTCAAAGAATCTTTATTATCTACATTACATTTTGGAGCTATCATCTTTAGAATTGGAATTGTATCATCAATATCCTTGTATGCTTGTGAGCTACAATCTGTTATTTTCTTGAAGGAGTCCAAAAGAGCTTCTGTTACATTAGTTGATTTGAATCTTGTAGTTGAAGTGCCAACACTCTGTATCCCGCCGGTGGGAGCAATATCCTTGCTTGTGGTGATCTCTAGTAGGTCAGTTTGTGTTTCCATTTCCTTAAGAAAAGGTTTGTCTTGCTCAGTTGATGCTGGTGGTACTGACTCTCTGTGAACCTATTGCTATGATGGAGCCTTTTTCTCTGCTTGTTGTTCTATGTTATCTATTACTAGTGCCTCACTAGCCATATATGTTTTTCTAGTTGTGTCCTTATCTACCACAATGTTAAATTTCTGAGTATCAATGTCAATTGTGTATAACACCTCAGAGTTTGGATTTGTGTCCTCTTGTGGTATCTCCATACTCTCATTAGTTAGTTGATCTTCAGTTGTAACTATCGGTGGAGTATTCAGAGGTGGTGGGGATAAGTTGACTTTTATTTTTATGCTCAGAGGTCCACCAACCTTGCCTTTACCCTTATCCTTATCTTTCTGATATACTTTGATAGGTTTAGGATTTCTATACTCTTCCTGCTTTTCTTTCTTAGCAAGGAATATGTCCCATGCATTAGTTGTTTCCTCTGCAACCTCATTTACTCTACCAACCATAAGTGCTACATGCCAGTGTGCAATTGAGAATATTGTCTAGTTAGCCTTTGAGATCATATCATCTATCTCCTTTGGTGAGTTAATAGGATAAACAATAAGTAGTTTCTCAATTTTTATTTTCTTGTCAAGTTCTACAATAGCTTGCCTTCTAGCTTCAAGTCTCTTAAAGAGTTCTGTTGGTAATTCATCTACAACTTGCATCAAAAATTTCTTATAGATATCCAAGTGTAGAATTACACTCTTTTCAACTTTTTCCTTGTCATCAACTGATAATGTATCATATAATTTACTGATGTTTTTTAGTTGTCCATCCTTTGTTATTTCATCTAGTAGTTTGTCAATTGGAGCAATGTTTCATTGAGTCTTCTTCTTGGGTGTTAACTTTTTCTTCTTTGGAGTTGTCTTCTTAGTTGGGGGCCTTACTACCTATTGTTTTTGTTTGGTTCTTCTAGGTGAAGGTGTAGATTCTGGTGAAGGTTCTCTTTTCCTCACTACTCTTTTAAATGTAGCTAGCATATCACTCTCTGAAGAAGTTGCTACTGGTGAAAGGTGAGTTTCTGGATGTAGTGTTTCTAACTCATCTTCAGTGATACCGGTTTGTTTAAGTACATCTTCTTTGATAGCCTTTGCTTGCCTAGATCCTCTTCTTACTATTGCTTCTACCTTCTTTACCCTTTTCTTTGATTGAATTTGATTCTCAATAGTCTCAGCACTGCCAAATACCTCTTCTTTAGGTTCCTTGGGTGCTTCTAGAAGGGCTTTTGCATATGTTTCAATTATGTTGTCATCAGTTTCATAACCCATTTCAGTAACCCAAATGGTTCTTAGGACAACTGCCTCCATCCAGATCTCATCCTTCTTAATAACAAAGCATATTTCATCCTTATACTTATCTACAATTGTTTGTGATAATCTGACTCTAGTCTTCATTCGGGCCTTTAATGCTTGAAAACATTCATTTATATTCTTTTCTCTATTTTCACCCATGTTGTGCAGTAAATTAGATAGTTGTTTGCCTACCGGTATGTCAAAACCTAGATTTTTGTTGCCAATACCAGGCACCCATTTTGTTATGTGTAGAATTAAACATACAAGTAGGCTACCAAATCTAAATGTCCCCTTTTTGTCTTTCTTGATCCTTCCAAGATTATCAATCAGTTCATCCTTCAACCATTCACACACATCTATTTTTGCATTATCCTTGATCATATCATAAGCACTCTTTATGTATAAACTAGAAACTAAATTTAACCTATTTGCATGTGTTATTTTGTAGCCTAGAATCATGCTAATGAATCTAACATTGATGTCAGTTACATCATTTACTCTTAAAGATCTCTTATCGGACGTTTCACCTATTAGGCTGATCACTAGGTCATTTGAGACCTTCTTTGTCTTATCAGGTCTGTTACCGGTGGAGGGTAACCCTGTTACAACTTTTACTGCCTCTTTAGTAATTTTGTGGATTGAATCCAACTAGAAAAATTCACCATGAACCCTGCTTAAAACTATCATTATAACATCCTTAGGGAATTCTAGAATACTAAGGATTTCAATGAATCCTAGGGTTTCAACTATTTTGTGTTCAGGTTTCACATTACCAAAATCATCACAAATTATAGTCTTATACATGTTCTTAATTTCCTCATCATCTAATTCTTCTACGTGACAATGAATGTACATTCTAGGGTCTTCTGCAAAAACTACTCCTTTGGGAATTTGAGAAAATGCACCATTATCATCCTTCTTAGCAATTTCAGGAATGAACTGAAATACGGGCCTAGGGCATTTGATTACTTTGACTATAGTAGGGTTTTCTATGAATTCAAGTACAAAAGAAGATGCCATGATTATAAATACCTTTCTCTGCATTAGGAATGATTGATTGTTGAATTGCTTTGCTACTTTTCTTGAAATGTCTTTGCTCAGAATTTTCACGCTCTTCGAATGTTTGAATGCATGGTGAAGTAGAATGGAGCCAAAAACATTGATTTATAATATTAATTTTCCCAACCACCACATTTAATTCTTGCCGGTTAAGTAATTACTTAACTTATCTACCGGTATAGAAGTAATTTCAACTTCTTACCATCAACCAAGGGAATTATAGCATGTTTCACATTTGATTGCCAAAACCTCAAAGAAATTTTCTTCAGTTAGATGAAGACTCTCCTACCGGTGGAATCTTACTCTGTTCTACCAGTGGAGGAGTATTCCTATCAACATTTAGTTCTGATTTCCTAATCCATTGTTTTGAGAATTCTTGCTTTACTTCTTCAACCTTTTCTTTACCTTTCAAACTAGGACCTTTGGTATTTACTGGTGAGGACTTGCTTCTACAAAATTTTGCAATATGTCCAATCTTGTTACAAGCATAACAAGTCACATTATTTTTCTGAATAGCTTTTCCATAACCTATGCTGGTTTGTGTTCTACATTGATTAGATAAGTGTCCAAATCTTCCACAAACATAACATCTCACATTCATTCTGCAATTCTCTGAATTATGACCAACTTTGTTGCATTTTGAACATTGACCGGTGGGTGTATTGGTATTCTGATAATTTCTAGATCTAGATTGATTTTCTCTATGACCATACTTGTTATAGTTAAAGCATTTGCCATTGAATTTATAGGTTGTCTTACCGATTTGCCATGATCCTGTGTGTTTGCAGTATCGGAGCTTTCACCAACTTCAAAGCCAAGACCATTAGTGTCACCATTAGGTTTCTGATTCTTCAACAAGTCACCAAGTTCTTCTGAGCTTTTCTTGAATTTTTCTTTATGCTGATTTGCAACAGCTAGTTCTCCTTCCAAGATACCTTTTTGCCTCATGAGTTTATTTGAGTCATTATGTACATGCATCAGATCTGTCTTCAACATATCATTTTCATAACTAAGTCTTGTATTTTCATGTGCACCTTCATTCAGTATTCTAGTCAAGTCTTCTTCATTCTTCTTTCTATCTTCAATTTCTTTACAAAATCTCATAGTCATATCCTGCATCTCATTCTTTGTTGTCATGTTTTCTTGTTTCATCTTATTCATTAGATCACTAAGAGTTTCCCTTTCATCATTCTCATTTTGCATCTTTTCACAAAGTTCTCTTCTCTTATTTCTTACAATAGTAAGATTTTCTTGAAGTGCTTGAATAATATCTTGTGCAGCCTTTAGATAATCTTCAAGTTTGATATTTTTTAATTTTTCTGCATCATAGTCTGAGAGAGCTACTTCTAATTGCTTCATCAAGTTTTCCATCTCTACCGGTATCAAGATCTTCCTCAAGCTATTAGGCTTTTGAAAATAGAGAACCAGGCTCTGATACCAATTGTTAGGATTCTCATAGATACTGAGGGGGGCGGGTGGGGGGTGAATCAGTATCTAACCAATAATAAGATTTTATTAACTTAAAACATGTATAACATATTAATGCAGTATACCAGAAAATAGAAAGTAATGCAATAAATAGAGGTAAAAGCAACCACATGAAAAACACACCATAACACAATAGTTTAACAAGGAAACCCGATGTGGGAAAAACCTCAGTGGGATTTGTGACCCACAATATTCACTTACTTGATAATAAGAGAATATTACTGCTACAAGAGGGGCCTGCACATGTAGGAAGACCAAGTGCCTAGAGTTCAATGCTCAATTACAAAATGGGAAGTCTCACTGACTTATAAAATGGATTATGTAAATCCAATGTCTTGTACTGCTTCAAAATAGCATCTACTATGCCAGATCTAGTACTGATTTATAGCTCTACTTCTTACATAAATCCTTAACCTATATTTTGCATATTAGGTCTGCCTTATTTCCCCTAATTACATTCCTCCATGCTTACATAATTGTTCTACAATGATCTCTTATATATATGAGTCCTTTTACAATTTTCCAAGTTGACTTACAATGATTTTACAATAATAAACAAAATAAATTACAAACAAAATTCTTGTCGGCTTCTGTGCCGGTATGCTTTCTTTCACTACCAGTGCCAATGCTTTGTGTGTCGGTGTAGAATCTGACTTTGCTAGTGCTGGTGGATTGCCTTGCCGATGTCATAGGATTGTAAGGTTGCCATCAATGAAAAAACCTTCAATCACTTACAATGTTTCATTGGAGTGTGCATTTGCCAACATGATAGACTCAATGGCAAGGCTAGACGGTAGGAAACAGGTCCTATCCTCTCAAGGATCCAATAAACTAAGGCGCCAACTTAGAACCCTTTCCATAATGGATCAGACTCTTCCATGGATGCACTCTCAAGAACACATGGTCACCAATAGAAAACTGATGATCTACCCTATGAGAATCTACATACTTCTTCTGCTTATCTTGTGCAGCTACCAAATGCTCACGGATCTGCTCTGCATGTTGCTCCATCTCCTGAAGAATATCCATTCCTATAAGCACCCTATCCTCTAGCTAATCCCAACTCAAAGGAGTGCGGCAAGGATGACCATACAATGCCTGAAAAGGGGACATACCTATGGAGCTATGCTATCCATTATTATAAGAAAACTCCACTAGATAGATATAGTCCTCCTAGTGTGATTGTTGGTCCATCACATACATGCAAAGCATGTCCTCTAATACCTGATTCACTTGCTTTGTCTGACCCTCTATCTCTGGGTGATAAGCTGAACTAAAATTCAATTGAGTCCCCAAAGCATGCTGAAGTGAGGTCCACAATGCTAAGGTAAAGATAGGATCTCTATCAAATATGATCTGCCTTGGAATCCCATGCAATCTCACTACATCTTCCAAGAAGATTTGTGCCACCACGGCTATCGTATAAGAAGCTTGAATAGGAACAAAATGAGCAACCTTAGTCAATCTATCAGCTATGACCATGATAGCATCATGATGATGTGAAGAGACAAGCAATCCAACAATGAAATCCATGGAAATGATATCCCATTTCCAATCCGGTACCAAATTAGGCTGTAAAAGCCCTGCCGTGTGCTGATGCTCTGCCTTCACTCGCTGACATTCTAAACACTTCAACACAAAATCAGCAATCTTGTTTCATACTAGCCCAATGATAAATTTGTCTAAGATCTATGTGCATTTTCTTGACACTTGGATGTGCTGAATAAGGTGCATGATGGGCTTCAGTCATGATCAAAAAATGAAGACCCTCCAAAGGAGGTACATAGATCCATCCCTAGTGATGAAGAAGTCCATCTACCTCAAGGTTATATCTAGAAAATCTACCCTCTAAAGGCCTTCTGGACTCTATCACAGCTCTAACATCCTAATACCAAGTATCATGAGGGAGAACTCCAAGAATCCTCTCTCTCAAGTCTACTCCAAGGGACAATGCTGAAACTTCATGCCACCTATGACTCAAAGCATCTGCCACTATGTTCTCTTTCCCTTGAATATAACGAACCTCAAAATCATACTCGCAAAAGAATTCCATCCATCTCTGCTGTAGAGCATTCAAGTTCGGCTGTGTGAATATATACTGCAGACTGCAGTGATCACTATGCAGCTCAAACCGACACCTTAATAGGAAATGCCACCATCTAACCAAAGCATGAACTACAACTGCCAACTCTAAATTGTGATCTAGATAGTTCAACTCATGGTTCTTGAGTTTGTGAGACTCATAAGCAACCACACATCGATCCTAATAAGTACTACACCTATACCTTCCAAAGAGGTATTTGTGCATACCATAAAATCTCTAGATGGATCAGGAACTGCCAAAATTGGAGCACTGACAAGGAGTTCCTTCAAGGTCCTCCTAAAAGCTTCTTCACACTATTTTGACCAAACAAACTTCTTCCCTTTTCTCTGAAGAGAAGTAATCAAGTGTCCTATTCAGGAAAAGCCTTCAACAAAGTGACGGTAATACCCGACCAAACCCATAAAAATCCTAACTTCTGAAACATTGGTTGGTGCTGGCCAATCAACAATGTCTTGGATCTTTGAAGGATCCACAAATATACCTTCTCCCGAAACCACATGACCAAGATAGTTCACCTCAGTCTGGAAGAAGTCACACTTCACCAAATTGGCATAAAGCTGATTTTCCCTCAAGCACTGCAATACCTGACGTAAGTGACCCTCATGTTCCTCCATAGATCTAGAATAAATCAGAATGTCATCCAAGAATACAATGATGAAATGATCAAGGTAGGTGAAAAAAACCCCATTCATTAAGCTCATGAAAACTGAAGGTGTGTTTGTCAACCCAAATGGCACCACTATGAACTCATAGTGACCATAACGAGTACGAAACACTGTCTTATGAATGTCTGCATCCTGAATGCACAACTAATGGTATCCAAACTTCAGGTCAATCTTAGAGAACACCTTGGCTCCCTTAACCTGATCAGAAAGGTCATCTATATGAGGCAATGGATATCTATTCCAGATGGTTACCTTATTTAGCTATCGGTAATCAATGCTTAACCGAAGAGAACCATCTTTCTTCTTAACAAAGATAACAGGCGCACCTCAAGGGGAAACACTAGGATGAATGAATCCCTTGGCCAACAATTCTTCTATCTGCAACTTCAACTCACTTAACTCTTGAGTAGTCATCCGATATGGAGCTCTCGAAATAGGTTCTACACTAGGAACCAAATCGACACGAAAGTCTATGTCTCACTTCAGAGGCATACCAGGAATATCCAATGGAAACACATCAGCATACTCTCTAAGAATAGGGTGACTATCAAGAGTGATTTCTTGACTCTTTGACTCATCCAATTCCTTAAGGGTAACTGCAAAAAGCTGACACCCTCTACGCATGCACCACTTAAGTTGCATAGCGGAGATCATATGTAGGGATATCAGCCTCTGTACTCCAACAATCTCCACTTCTCTACCAAGGTCATCTAAACACTCCATTGTCTTCTTGCAACAATCTACACGAGCACTATGAGATGATAGCCAATCGATCCCTATTACAACTCCATAAGAACCCAAAGGAATAACTTGAAGGTCAACTGAGGTAGCTATGGTTCCTAGGTCCAACTTACAACTGGGAATGAAAGAATCTATAGAAACATGGACACCTGTAGCCAACTCTACTTGCCACCTATGTGCCTGCTTAGCAGATATAAGTCTGTACCGCTCCACAATGGATGAAGAAATGAAAGAATCTGAAGCACCAGAATCAAAAAGTATAGAGATAGGGATAACCTGCAACATACCTGCTGCCTCAATGACTATACCCTGATGATCAGCTTGGCGGTCATCTACTATTGCAAACACTCTATGGGATCTCCCTGCATCTCCTACTATAGGTTCAGATGTTGTTGGACTCAAACTACCTGTATTGTGTAAACACTGAGGGCACTGCGCAACTCTATGACCAAACTGTCCACAAGAGAAGCAAGCTCCTCTATTACCTGTCGGCCCACTAGACTACTAGAAACTTCCCTGACTAGGGGCGTGAGATGTATTCTGTGAGGACTGCTTTGTAGGACCCTGTTTGCCCTTCTGCCAGTTCCTATTCTTCTTATATTGAGAGTTGCCACATTGCTTGCCCTAGAACTATTTTGGTATCAATGGTTGTTGTTGTTGTTGTCCACTCTTAGCGGGTGTTTGAGGGGTCCTAAATGGTACAGCTGACTGAGACTGATTTCCCTGAGCTCTATTCCCACTGGAAGGTGCACTTCCTATCTGCAAACTTGTTTGACCGCCAAGTGCATAGCTAAGGTTCAACACAAGCAATCTGGTTTTCACCATGCTTATCTCAATTGAAGATGGCTGAAACACCCTCACTCCACTAATGCGGTCATTCAATCCCCTCAAGAAATGTTGGACAAGCATAGCTTCATCATTACCAACCCCGACATACTGTTTGAGCTTATAGAACCTGTTCTCATACTGGTCTACTATCATCCCATACTGATGCAAGGCATAGAACTCATCTTCTCGAGTCTGCATCCACTGGGGTGAGATAAATCATGTCTTGAATCTCTCTAGAAACTACTGCCATGTAACAGTGTTAATGCATACACCAATCTTCTCCTCATCTAATCTCCACCAAATTGAAGCAAAATTATTGAGACGCATAATAGCACATCTTGCCTTGGTGTTGCTACTGTATGTAAACATAGCGAAACACTGATCCAAATTGATAAGCTAGGTCTCTGCGTCAAGACCAGTACCCATACCATCAAAGTAAGGAGGATTGGACCTCATCAAGTCCTTTATGTGACCCAAGGAAGTTGGATCTCAGGCAGCTGGAATCTCCCTCCTCCTGGGTGATCTTTCCCTCTCTCTCTCCTCTAGAACCTGCTGATGCAGCTCCTCAACCTAAGCATGAATAGGCTACTCAAATTTAGGCCTTTGGCCTAACCTAGCCATAACCTTCTGAAACATCTATCTCATCTCTTCCCTTTCGGGAACCTATTCTCCTACATGCTGAGAATTTTGATAAACAGACTGTTCCGACTCCAGATGAACGGACTGTTCCGGCTCAACACTCACATGAGTGGGTGGTGGTGAAGGACTATGATGGTCAGAACCATGGCCCCATCCTCCACCCCTACCTCCTTTGCGACCACCCATATGACCACCTCCTCTAGCTTTCCTTGCCATGACCTGGTACCATAAAAGAGAGAACGGTTCAAATCTACAACAAGGATAAGACAAGAGAGATACAAACATTATGACCTAAGCAAGATGGTTAACTGAAAGTCGCACTACAAACCCAGAGTACCCAGTTTTAAAACTTGGGCTCTGATACCAAATGTAATGCCTCACTAGGAACCCTAAAGGAAAACAACACAACTAGGCAACTAAAGGGTGAAATAATTTTATTTTTTTAAAGATTAAGTGCATAATTATAACCATTGCACATCTAATAACACATCATAAGACTAACACATGTTTTTCTAAGTGTTACCAATGAAGCTTAATCGCAGATCATATTAACACCATGGTTAATCCAATTGTCCATTTAATTAGATAAAGTAAATGCTTAAGTTCAAAACTACACATACATCTAAATTCCATAATGAAAGAAATCAAGTATTCTAATGCATTCAATTTATCCATAAATTATTTATACATAAGATCCAAACAACTGAATTAACATACATTTCACTGACATAATATTACAATATCCATAAATACATGGCTTCCAATAATACCACGGATTACAAAGTTACAATATAAAGGTTACATAAAAGTTTGATACAATGACCACAAGGTCTCAACTGAACAATGATCACGAACATGAGTTGGTACATGAACCATGAATCAAGAAACACCAGCAAAGCCCTTCCTTGCCTAAAGATACAATCTAGAACATCTGATGGGAAGTGGCACTACCACCCGACCATGTGATCCTAAAATGGAACCACCCCACCATGCTAGGAGATAGTAGAAAACCCTCAATCAAGAAAAGTAAGACAAGTACAAAAGAACTACAAGACTCTGCAAACATCCATGTGACTCAACTCACAAAACACTAGTGACTCTAAGGAGAGAGTGTCATCGCATAGCTTGATGGTTACCATGGTAGGTATCCTAGGTCCCAACTCTCTATACTGGTAAGCTCTCCCGGCTTTCGGCTCCAACTAAGTCTCATGTAGACCCTATTGATCCTTTCGTGAAGACAAGGTGGTAAGTTTGCCATTCCAGGCCTTCTCATAGCATTATGAGCCCTATACAAGCACTACACCTATGCACGAGGTACATTATCTTAATTAATATTTATTCTACCCACCCTGTAATCAATTATTAGGTTATCATTTCTTAACTGACTTTCGACGGGTTATCCTGTCATCCACTTCGGGCATGGCCCCCACTCGAAAGCCATTCTCTCTCATAGGACACTAACAGGAAAGGTTTCTCTATGAGAACTCTATGGTGAAAAAGACAACCATAACTAATCCTGACAAACCATAGGTGAAGGATACACAATCACTAACCCAAGATTGACCATTTGGACAACACACACAATGTCTCACATCAATAAGGTTATACAACAATACCTGACCAAGGAGATATAACAACATATGACATCATGACAACTCAACCAGAATTGCAATGAAATTAAGCTTGACTACAAACACCATCTACACAAGATCCTAATACAGGGAATCTTTTCTTAAAATAGCCAAAAGCATAAGTAACTTGCAAATAAGGAATTTCCAGAAGATAAGAAAACGCAACTATTTTAATACAAAACAATCAACGTTGTCATTTGTCCAATAAGATTTAAATCAATCACACAAACATTAATCTCCTAATTTTTTCAAGCATAAATATAAAATCTCTAAATTTACAAGCTTTTCTGAAAACACCCAAACTATAAATTAATTATATTCATAAAATATAATTATAACTATAAATTAAAATTATATTCAATACCTATAAATAATCCACTTAAAATTATATTACAAATAATATATCTATCAACTCAGAATTTAATTTTCCACAGTATAAAAATAATAATACCAAATAACATAATATTCATAATAATATTAACTTACATATATATATATATATATATATATATATATATATATATATATATATATATATATTTCATATATTAATAGGTTAATTTAAAATCAATCTTTAAATTCTGTACGAACATCGAAAACTTTTTAATTTGGCCCGCACAACGAAAATTTAGGAAAAAGGGCGAATATGACAGTACCTCTACCGTGCCACCCACGGTAACCCCTGCTACCGCCAGTAGCACTCCCACCATAGGTAGTAGATGCTACCTAGGGTTTTTTTTTAAATTTATATTTTTTTTATTTTTTATTTTTTATATATTTTTTTTTAAATAAAAAGAATAACAGTTTAATAAAATAAAAACTATTTCCCAGAATAAATACCATATTAAAATTTTATTCCCCGTAACTTAATTAATACAAATTAAAATCTTAATAATACAAGTTTCCCATAAAAATGAATAAATTTATTTCACAAATACGTTTATTCCTATGGCAATTTTCATAACTTAACAGGGATAAATAAAACTAAATTAAAATCTAGGATAAATACAAAGATAATTAAATCTTTGACTAAACCTCGGTGATAGTACAGGGAATACAATCACATCCAAAATTAACAATACAAATACCAAACAAGAGGGAATGAATTTCTGGTAAATTCCACACCTCCCAAATCTTGTAATTTCCATGCACAATAAAGTCTTGGTAATAATTGCCATAATAATTCTCCCAATTTTCTCAATAACTTAATCCACAACACTTAGGAAATCATTTCCTTTCATAACTAGAAATTAACTTCAGGAATGGATTTTAACCAAAATCAAGAAATAATCAGATAAGATATGACAATCATCTTAACACACACATCATTCAGGAGATAGAAGAAATGCAAATATTTTCTTAAAACAACAATCAAAAGAAGCCACCCAACCTGGTATAGCTTTCCTGGAAGAAATCTATAGAAGAGCCCTAATCTTTTCAACAAGCTTCCAATAAATTTCTTCACTTAAATTCCCTGACCTGTTTCCTGTGTATCCTAAAATAATGACCTATTCCTTTTTTTAAACTAAAATTCTAGGTTGAATATCCTTTTTCCCAAAAACCTAAATTTAGTAATAAAAACAATTTTATTTCCTTTTCAAATTTTCTAACAAATCGATAAGTTAACATGAAATAATTAAAAATCATTATTCATTCTTTTATTTTCTCATGAAAATTAATTAATTTTCTAAATAAAGAAATTAAAGCAATGCTATAATTTTAATGAATTCTTTTATTCATTTATTATTTATTTATTTATTTACTCTATTTATTCTTTTATTTATTTAAAATTCTAGGAAACAATAAATGAAATTAATCTAATTTATTTTTCACTAAAATTTAAATAAAATATATTTCTAATATCATGCAACTTGCAAATTAATTGAATAACTTCTTTTAATTAATTAAATTTATAATCTCAATGCATACATAATTCCACTATGAGATAACTCCATAAGCTTAATTAATTAATCAAATCCACTAAAACACACAAACTGAACAAATATCAAGCAAATACTCATAAAAGATCAAACAACAAAATATGAAGGCCAAACTAACTAACTAGACGACCAACTGACGACACTCACATGAGTGTAACTAAGTAAAATAGGGTCAACTACTATCTCCTCCACTTCAATCAAAAAATATAAGGCACACTCAGACCTGTGAAGCCAGGTGGAGATGATACCTCATACCTACCCGGTACTTATACCTACAATATCCTGCATCACTGAACCACACATGCATATATACAATATAGAAAACACGACATACACACCGTTGAAGGAGAATCGCGATGTTCCCTGTCTCACCGAAATGAGTGAAGGAAAATTATCCCCTTGCATCCAATACACTCTCAAACACACAACATATAATTCCACATTGCATATATAAAGTATAGTGTCAGTACATAGCAATAATCCATATAATGCTATAAATCACAAGTACTGAAATACTGCAAATAAATTATGCATCCCATATCCAGATAAAGCATGAAATAATGTCATAAAAATCTGAATAACACATCATGGTAATGTATCCACTGAAAACAAACAATAATAAAATATGAGTCTAATGAGTTCAAACGAGTAGGGGTACTACATTCAGCATTTATGGATATAGAGGAAAAGTAGCCACACTTTAAAGAAGAACCTCGTAATCTCAGGCTTTCATTGGTAGCGGACGGTGCCAATCCATTTGGAGAGCTGAGATCTATTTACTCAGTGTGGCTTGTTTTTGTTATCAACAATAACATTCCTCCATGGATGTCTTTAAAGAGGGATCACATAATGTTGGCAATGATTGTTCTAGGTATTTTATCATTTAATAGTCATCTACATTTAATTATAAATATTGCAGTAAAATGGTCATAATAATTATGTAATGATTTTGTTCATTCGCTTAGGTAAGTACCAAGTTAAAGATATGAATGTATATATTGAGCCTCTTATCAACGAGTTGATAGAGTTATGGAATGGTGTCACTATGTATAACGTCTCTAGACTAATAGGACAAAGACAATTTCAATTCCATGCGATGTGATGCTTGTATGGACAATACATGATGCCTCAGGGCTAACACATTTTTGTGGTATGTTATAGTGTTCAAGATGCACATGATAATTATAATTAAAAAACTTAACACATTTAATCCAATTATACATTATCTTGTAGGTCTTCAAGCAAAGAGAAAATTTGCATGTCTAGTTTGTGGTCCAAAGATGAAATCTCATCATTCAAAAAGTTTAGAAAAGTAGGTGTTTGATGAGTATAGGCACTTTCTCCACAAAAATCAAGTATTGAAATATTGAAAAATATATTTTCAATGGGAAAGAAGAGAATACATCAAAGCCATGAAGAATGACACCTCACATGTGGAAGTTGGCATATAATAGAATTAATCATCAAGGTAATTCCATTCCATCTAATGGTTTATGTCATAAAATAAATTTTCTATTGTGTTTTGTTTATTGATGATGTGATTAATGATCATGAAGGTCGTCAAGGCATAAATGACCACATTCCTAAGGGACTAAAAAGTTGTCCCTGACAATTTAGTAGGTTGCCCTACTATGAGTAGTTACAAATTGTTCATTTGTTTGATACTATGCATATTGGAAATAATATAACAGATACATTATGAAAAATATTGGATGGAAGGCATGACAAAGAAAAAATTGTCAAAATTTGTAGTGACATTCAGGAATCCAATCATGTAATGAAAAATGTCATTCAATCAAATAGCCATGGAGACCAGATTAATATAAGTGACCTTCCTTGGTTATTAATGGACCAACAAAGCAATGCTATAAAATAAGTCATACGAAAAAATTTGATTTCCCACAGGATTTGTTGCGAACATAAACAATCTCATATCAAAGAAAAGTGAATTTGGGCCAGGGATGAAAATGCATGATTGGCATACCTTCATTAAGGTAATTCATGTTCTTGTATTTTTACTATATATTTGTATATTGCACATGTACTTTTCATTGTATTATGTTAGAAAAAAATGAAAAGATAATTTTATAATTGTTGTAGTATGTTCTACCTCTATCTCTCCCAGACGATTTTGACAATAATTTCAAGCAAGTCATATATGATCTTGGAAAATACATGAGGTAAGTAGTGATATTTGTTCAGTTCATTGTATAGATATTATATTTTCAATTTGTTTTACTTGTTATGTAATATATTTTTTTGCATCTTGAATATCTTGTATAGGTGGTTGTCATGTAATGAAATCCATAAAGAAGATATTAAATATTGGAAGAGAAAAATTCCTCATCTAATGTGTGAAATGCAAAAGTGTCTACCTTCATCTATTTTCAATGCACAAGAACACTACCTCATACACCTAGTTGAGGAGATCAAATTGTGTGGACCTGTACACACTAGGTCAATATGGATGGTTGAGAGGCACTTGAAATTTTTGAAGGCTTTGGTTGGACAAAGAGCACATCCTGAGGGTTCTATGGTGGAGGGATATATGGTATACCAGACTATGGTGTACATTTCTGAATATCTTCCTAAGTTCGCAACAAAGATCCACATGGATCACATTTGGGATCCCAACCCCATTAACAAATTCGAAGGGGAGTACTTGACGGGGAAAGGTAGATTGAGGAAAGTGCGAGGTAATTATAAGATGTTATTGTAGTTAATTAATTCTTATTCTTCAAAATAAATTAGTTGTAAGACGTCTATTTATTTTTTATATAGTTGGTCGAGAGGGATACACAATATTTGTATATTGAAAATAATCTTGATTGGATGATGGTATGGATTGAATATTGTCAATATTCTATTTGCACATTAACATGGGAAGGTGTGGCTTCATTGGTTAAAGAAGCTCATCATAATGGAGGTTCCAATGTTATGCAAAGAGAAATTGATTTAGCATATGGTTTAAGAGAAACAGGTACATATAAATTTATTAATAACCAATATGTTTATCAACTCACGATGCAATAATTTTTGCATGTTTGAAATATCGTAGGTCAAACACCACAATGCTATGTGCTGCAATGGTCATAAATTTTGCATCAAAAAGTTGGATGACATGAAGAAAACTTGTGATTATGGGTTAACTACAGTCTTTGAGGTGACAAATATTTCATTGAGAAACGACATACATCCTCAAGAGTCTCAAAATCGATACTATGGCATTTTGGATGATATACTTGAGTGTGACTTTAATTCCTTCAAATTAGTTTTGTTCGTCATCAAATGGTACATGCTACGATTGAATAAAAATGATTCTGATAGAACTGTTATTGAACATGATAATGGTTTTACAATGGTTAATACAAGGTCATTTGAACCAGTTGGGGATGAGCCCTATGTTCTTCCAAGCCAATGTGAGCAAGTATTTTACTCAGAGGTTCCACATAAACCAAGTTGGTCATTTGTTGTTAGATGTCCAAAAGGAAGGCCAATAAAGCATAATGTGATGGAAGAAGAAGAAGATATCAAAGAAGTAGAAGATGATGTAGATGATGATCACGATCGACAGTTACTCGATGATGATGAAGAAGAAGAAGTTGCTACTGCTGATGATGGTGATGGTGATGGTGATGGTGATGGTGATGGTGATGGTGATGATGATGATGAAGACGATGATGGTGGTGGTGGTGGTGGTGGTGGTGGTGATGATGATGATGATGATGATGATGATGATGATGTTCATGATGATGTTCATGATGATGATGATGATGATGATGATGATGATGATGGTGATGATGATCATGATGTTCATGATGATGAATGAAATGTATGAGGTATGCGATTAGTATATTATCTATTTAATATTGATTTCTTGATAGAAATTTATTTGACTTATTTGGTTACATAATTAATTCATTATATTTTGAAGTCTAATGCCATTACATAATTAATTCATGATGCACCTTTTAATATTTTTAATTCATGTTCCATGACCTCTAGCAGGTCCTTATAGTAGAACTATGCCACCCCGAGGAGATGGAGATAGGGAGAGTGACTATTTTTGTGACATTTTTAAAACTTTGTGTTTATTTATTGAATTTGGATTGTTTATTAGCTATGTGATGATACATGTAACATTTTTGGAACTTTGTGTTTATTTATAGAATGTGGATTGTTTATTACCTATGTGATGGATGGTGATTTATGATACATATGTGATGGACTACATGTTTATGATGACACATATGTGATGCTAATTATGATGCTCAATTACATATATGATGATACATCATGTGATGCTTATGATACATATGTATTTATTGTTTATAAACTTATAAATGTAATGCTTATGATGCTCAATTGATGGTCTTGATTTCATGTATAGTCCCTATGTGATGTTGTCACGCTTGGTGGGAAGAGGTCATTGACTACAAACATCATCAACCCTTTAGTTGAGGATCCTGCATAGTCTACATAAAGTAAAGGTAAGGAATTAAAAACATTACAATGATTATGATAACAACATCTTTTTTTTATTTAATACTCTTTTTGTCTACAAAGTTCATGTTGTTCATGTTGTGTACTATGTAATTTTTAGCTAGCATAAGATAATTAAATTACATGTGCAGGAACCTGAACCCCTTTGACAAGGATCCTGTACAGTCTCATGGATCGGCAGGTATAAGTCAATACACGCTATAGAAATAGTTTATTTTTTAAAAATTACTTGGAAAACAAACTTCCTCAATTTTTCAAACTTTGACATTAGTAGCAAATCTAATACAGTTATCAACACTTGAGGCCCTAGTTGAAGTTAATCAAATTTTAATCTCAACATCAAATTTAGGGCCAACTTATTCATCAACATTACCCTCATTTGCAAAATATCTCTCATTACCAACTAACTCTCTCATTTGATGGAGTGCAGGTACCACCAAATAGGTATTTTTCATATGTGTCTTCCTCAAGTGAGGGAAATGCAGGAATAGAAAATGAAAGTGAGACATGTAGTAGGTCTACAATAGGGAGATCAACTAGAGGTTAAAAGATTAGAAGAAAATTCAATAAATGGATGAAAATTTTCCTTTCTCAAGGGGGGTCATGTTCTTATGATGATGAGACCAAAGGCAACATTGAGGTGCCCTTGAGATACAAACATCTACATAAATAATGGGTACCCAAGGAACTTCCTCCAATAAACACCAATTTTTGTGTTAATGATAAGATATATGGCATAGCACCTTCGTCGTTACATGGTTTGGGCCTATTTTGCATGGATGACATAAAAGTCTATTACAAAAAATTTGTTGAATTGATGGAGTTTGTCGGACCTTGTTACAATAACAATAATTGGATGTAGATTGTTTGATATAAAAAAAGTATGTGTAGGTATGCACTGTCAGCAAATTATATACAATAGAAAGATAATGATCAAAGTAAATGAGTGGCTATATACATTGATAAAAGGTCAAAAGCAATAGGGAATATTGTAGGTTTTATAAATAGTATGCGACCTGGGTCAACTAATACACAACCCAATTGCATATTTGAGATGCGCAAGGGAAATCATGTATTCGTATGCGCGATAAAATCAATAAGTGCAGGGGAAGAGCTTCAAATCAATTACAATTTAAATCATATAGATACAAAAAAAGTTACTATCATGGGGGTTCTATGTACTATATATCATTTAAATTAACCAACCTCCAATTAATGACTCTAATATACCATTTTATTATGAATTTTTTTTGCTAAATCTATTGGTTTAATTTTGCTAATGTTTTTTATAATTTTTCTTTTTCATAGGGAGACATGGATCCATCACATAGCACAAACAGGGATGAAAGTCATGACACTTCTACCAAGCAGGTAAACCTCATTGTAATTGTACAAATTAGATAGAAGCAAACTGTTACATTATTATATTCTTTTTTTGAGTGTTTTAGACTAATTTTGTAATTGTTAATGATATTCTTGTTACAAACGGATGTTCGGGGAAAGGGAAAGGGAGATGCAATACCTAAGAACCTCTCTAGGGATGTGGACTCAACAAGATTAAGCGATGATGACCCTAGAAATTCCACAAACCGTATGGAATTGATAAAAAAGTCTATTAGAAAAATTAGTAGAGAGATTGTTGTTTTGGCATCCATGGAGCCTCAGACTAATGAGATGTGAGAGAGGGTGCAACAATTGATTCAGACAACAAAAAACTTGCAAGTAAGTAGTAATGAAAGATTTAATTATAAAAAAAGTTCAATAATGGTTTATATTTTATACTCTTTTATGTCATTAACTAAAATATGTACGTGTTATTTTTATAGCAATTTATGCATCCTCGTGAAATTGGTGGCCATGATCAGGGTGTTGCAGGTAGTTCAGGTGATGAAAATTTTCTTGGCTTATCACTTTGAGTACCCAAAATACATCATACTTGATACTATCAATGTTCATAATAAAGGTTCATCCTTGTTTACAATTCTTGCAATTTTCATATATTTAATGTATTATTCTTTAGGTGCTGTCAATGTTCCTATGCAAATGTCATTGATGCCTCATCAGAGTTTAGCCCCACCTGTATTGCCGACTAAAATGTCGAAAACATGCAGCATGCAAACATCCTCTACTGCATGTCATATTGGCCCATCCACTGTTGGTAGATCCCTCTTTTGCTCTATCTTCTGTTATGTGTTTATTTCCCTTCAAGCGTTCTTTTGTGGGGGCATTTCATAGTGGATTCATTTTCTACAATAGGAGATGCACATGAGGATGTGCTAGAGGTGAGTACTACTGATAACATACCATCATTTCTTGGATCTTCTCATATTTTTAGTACAGAAATGTTGCAGGCCACATTGGTGGTGAGCGATGAAGAAATGATACCCTTAAAGATATAAAAGGTTCCAGGTACTTTAAAATTATTATTATATATAGTCTAATTGTAATTTACTTTCTGATCACTCATTTTGGACTAATGATCTCATGAATTTTTTGCAGGAAATGATATTTTTAATAAAAATCATAATGACATTGCATTGCAGATATTTGGGCCCACCATATGTAAAAGGTGGAACATCATATATGAACTAACCCTAATCCACTATTTTGATTTCATATCATTGCTAGAATAGTTTTCCTTTGATCCATTTCTTGAACTATAATAAATGTAGCTTTAGTTCATTTTTGAATCTAACAAGTTTGTTTTTTCTTTAAAAGGTGGAATGACCAAGAAAAAAGGTTAAAAGATGAATTGACAAACTGTATGGTTGAGTGGTTTGGAAATGACACCTTTGACAAAACAAAGCTCCTTGAAAAAGATGACACATACCTAAAGTATGTGAGGGACCAATATAGGACCCATTTAGAGAAGAGCGTAAAGTACGAGCATCCCCCCATGATTCTAGAGAGGGAGTGGAAGGACCTGATTTTGGATGCCAAGGAGAGAATTGAAAGGAAAAAAGGAAATAACCACCAAACACCAAAAGAAGGTATGAGATACTATTAAGAATGTAATTATGTACTAATTAATTACTCTTTATATTTATATAATCTAACATATTTCAAACTTTTCATAGACTGAGTGACACATCAAAGGCAACCAAGGCAAGACAAGAAAAGCATGGTCAACACAAACTTAGCTCTGGTAGTTATATGAAACTTGTCACATGAATTGTAAGTATTTGTAGATGAAATATCACATCAAAATATTTATAAATTGCAAACGATTTTTTTTTATCAAATATTGCAAGCAAAATTCATGATACCAAGCAAAAATGTAGGGCTCTGAATTCAATAGAGTGCCCACAAAAGATGACAAGAGAATTGTCTACTAGCAAGGCTATACAACCATGGCTGATCGGCTATGAGAATTGAGTGGGCAAACACAAAATTTTGGTGCATCAATCACAGAGGTAAATAGGCTAAATGAAACTTGTTTCAAATTGAATACTTTACCTGCAATAATCTAATTGATGTTGAGTTCCAACATAAAGTGACTATATTTGTTTTAAATAAGCATGCAATGATAACAATATGCATGACATTGGAATGCAGCCTGCTAATCATGAAACACCACCTGCACATGAAGGTTCGGATGTGCATCCCAACATTGGAGGTATTCATTTGCAATTCAAATTTATTTATGTAATTATTAATACAATTAAACATATTAATTTGTAATTAAAGTAGTAATTAATGTAACCTTTTTTGTTAATATTTTAAAGCATGTAGTCGGTGGTGACCAAGTGGAGCATGATCTAGGTACACAACATCAGGAACATGATGTTCCCCAATTAGGTAAAGAGGACCACTATTATTCCTTTAAACAAATTTAATTGCAATTGGTGTTCAACATTAATGTAACCTTTAGTATTCCAACTCCAGAGGTTCTAGAGGGTGTTCAACATGTTCAGGTTGAGGCTAGACAAAATAATGTGGCCCCATCAGGTAAAGAGCACAACAGTTATGTTCTCTAAATTAAGGAAATACTTGTAACAATAATAAAAAATATTTTAAATTTAACCCATTTATTTGTTATTGCAGAGGACCCTCCTTCACTTTAGTGAGCTCATCCTCAATATAGGACTAGGCATACATCAAGATAACGAGCAGAGGGCAAAACAACTGAAAAGGGGGCAAATGATGAAGAAAACGATGTTCCACTTAGTCTTTTCATAGCTTCAAAGAAAAAACAAAAAAAGAAATTATTCTAATCTACCTTATTTTAATTAATATTGATGAATGTTGTGTGTTAATTAATGTTAATCAATGTTATGTGTTAATGAATGTTATGTGATATTAATGAATGAATGTTATATTTTATTAATGGTAGAAAGAATGAATGAATGAATGTTAGATGTTAACGGGGAATTTAGAGTGATGTTAGGGGGGGGAGGGGCCAAATGAGCTTCCACCTTCACGTGGTTAGCCATGTTAAGTAGAGAATATTAAACTATTCTCAAAACCAAGCAAAGCTCAATAAGATAACACACTTTTAAATATTTCATTATGTTGTACAGTTAATCTTACTGAATAATGTATATTGAATCTTAATTGTAGGGTTCAATAGAGCCAACACGAACAACAACACCACAAGTTGCTGGGTATAATGAACTCCCATATTGTCTTGTATGTACACTAATAGTATGAGTTGCTTCTAGTGCTGATATCCATGGTGGGACTACAAAAGTTATGAATATGCCTCATCCTTGTAAGTTTTTTTATTACTTGACATTTTCTTTAGCATTTTTAAATTTTCCTTATCATTTTAAGTCTAACCACTTTTATATGGAAATTATTGTTCTAGTTTTTATTACTTGACTCCATGGTTGCTCTGTGTGAGGATTATTAGGACTATATGCTTCTATTACTTGGTGATTCATATGGACTATTATTTAGGCATTCTCCTTATCACTATTGTATGATCTGCATGGTTGCTATCTTATATTTGTCAACCAATCTTAGATTTTCCCTCGATGATCATGTATTTTCTTGGTATTTGTATTCCCCATATTTTGAGTCTTTCTCATACTATTTTTTATATGCTTTCTCATCGCCTAGACTAATGCATAAAGTTTATCATAAGTTAGATAGTCCCTCATTGTTGAAAAGAAAACCTTTGAATAGTAGCATACTATTTTACCATCTTATAACAAGATGGCTCCCATGACATCCTCAGTAGCATTTGTGTAAGCTTCAATGAGCAACAAAGAATTAGGTAAGTTCAATATTAGAGCATTGTGATGCAGATCATGAAAATTATATTGTCAAACGTAATTGACAATATTCAGAGCATGATTCTGCTAGCCTGTTGGATTAACCTACTTTAGCAACTACTCAGTTAGAACTAATGATTCAACCCTCTTCTTAAATAAATCAAAAATTGAATTGATCTAGCCAGCATTGCATTCTTATGAGTATGCCTTTAATTGCTAAGTGTCTAATATGTTTTGAGAATGCCTACGCCATGGGTGTTTTATATTTAAACTTCCCTCATGTATACCTTGTGCTTGCACCATGTCTGTCATGTGTCTAGCATATGAGTTTTATATCGTATGTGTATTTGTGTTACTTCATGAATGAGATGTTTCCAGATGTCTATTTCATGAATACCTCTCTCTTGTATTCTCCATGATCAATGTGTCTTCAACATGTCCACTGCATGAGAACCTTTCTCATATATGCTTGTACCTTATATGTATTTATGTATTACTTCATGGTTTATATGTATAATTCATGCCTTGCATGTATTCATATGTATGGTTTGTGCTTTACATAGATCCTTCATGCCTTGCATATATTCATGTATGTTGATTCTTTGCTTACATGTATCCATTATCTTATGCCTTATGTGTACACTTCACATCTTATGGTATTTATGTATACTTTATGATACGTGTATGCACATCTTATGGTATTTATGTATAATTTATGCTACGTGTATCTTTCATGCCTTAAGTAAATTCATGTGTACACTTCATGCTTTACATGTATTTGTGCCTTATGTGTACACTCTATGTTTTGCGTGAATGCTTCTTGCCCCAAGTATATTCATGTGTATGTTCCATATGTATTCTTTATGTTTTATGTGCATACTTCATGCTTTAAGTGCATCCATGTGAATATATGTATCTTATAAAGCATGGGATGTTCATTGTAACACTTGTATGTATTCATATGTATGGTTTGTGATTTACATAGCTCCTTCATGCCTTGCATATATTCATGTATGTTGATTCTTTGCTTACATGTATCCATTATCTTATGCCTTATGTGCACACTTCACATCTTATGGTATTTATGTATACTTTATGCTACGTGTATGCACATCTTCTGGTATTTATGTATACTTTATGCTACATGTATGTTGCATGCCTTAAGTGAATTCATGCTTACACTTCATGCTTTACATGTATTTGTGCCTTATGTGTACACTCTATGTTTTGCATGAATTCTTCTAGCCCCAAGTATATCCATGTGTATGCTCTATATGTATTCTTTATGTTTTATGTGCATACTTCATGCTTTAAGTACATCCATGTGCCTCATGTATATTTCTCCTAAATGCATGTTTTATGTATATATACCTGATAAATTATGGATAATAATGTGTTTGTTGTGTCTTCAACATGATTTCCTCATTGTATTATTTATACGTGTACTTTTTCATATATGCATTATACCTTAGGGGGTATTTTTGTGTATTACTTCATGTCTTGTGTGGATGCTTCATGCTCCTGCCTTGCATGTAACAATATGTATGTTTCATGACTTAAGAGAATTCATGCTCTACATATATTCAAGTGTATGCTTTATGACTTCAATGGATTCATCTGGATGCCTCATGCTTTATGTATGCTTCCTTCTTTATGCTTTAAGTATATTCACGAGTATGCTTCATGATTTAAGTATTCATTGTATGCTTCATAATTCAACTGTATTTGTTTGTATGCTTCATGCTTCAAGGTATTCATTTAGTGTATGTATTATGACTCATGTGTATTCCTCCGGTTTTGAGTGTATTCTTCATGCTCCATGCACAACATGTGTGCTTAAGTGAATTCATGGACACTCTACGTGTTCCAATGAACATCCCATGCTTTATAAGATACATATATTCACATGTATGATCCTTATTCAAATCATGCCTTAAATATATTCATGTATTAATGGAACCATCAATTCCTAAATTTGGTGGTATAGTTTGTAGATTTCTGGAACCATCAATGAGGAAGAATTCATAAATTTGGTGCGTCCATGGAAGTTGCCACATCTGATTTACTTAGATTTTCTTGTACCATTACAAATGTGCATGCAACATGTGGTGAAAGATACATTTGATGATCTTGAAGATAATGTAGACTTTTGGAGGGTGTTCAACAATACAGTAGATGATAAACCATGGGCCAACATTACTATAGGTCATAAGAATGGGTATTGAAGTATTGCTGGAGTTGTATTTGAGAATTTGTGTAAATAAAAGACACGGGTCTTCAAATGATCCAAGGTCAAAGGGGTCTGGGCTTTGTATTTTGTATGACATATATTTGCTATCTTTTTTACTATGCAAAAATGAGTTTCTGTGATCTTAGTTTATAACTTTATACCTATCATATAATATGTTTTTCTTTATCCAAAAAAGGAACTTGTGAATTCTTAAGCAAATCTGTTATGCTTGTCTTTCTAGAATTCAATTAACATGCTATTTTGAAACTCATCATTCAATCATCTTCATTTGACATGGATGAAGATGCAATCAAGATTGGAAGCAGGGGAGCTACACTTGGTGGAGCTGCAAAGAGAACTAGAGCAAGTGTTAAGAAAGTTGTTGCTGCGTCTGCTAAGGAAATCCCTAATCTTAGGGATAATATCAAAGACTTGTATGGGATTAGCAGTAATTAGCTAATGCCCTAAAAAACATAAATTAGTTCCTTTTGTCTGGTCTGGCTGGTTTATACTGGTTTTTTTGGGACTTTTGCTAGTTTTTAATAGTAATTTTGCTGGTTTTCCTAATGTATGTTCCTCTTGGTTTCTTAATGCTTTTATCTTGTAAGGTCATTTTGTAAAGGGTTTCGGGGCCCCTTCAAAACCTGCTTTTACTTTAATCAAAAACTTTTTTGTTCAGTTATAAATTAATTTTCACTCATACCATGTTTGAACATTGACATAGTTTGACTATGTAGTCAACCTTGTAGAAGAATGGTCTGTTGGTTTAGAATTGTCTTCAATGTAGTACCATTGCATCTCAATTTTACTATTATTTCTTTTTAGTTTCTTTTTCCCTAAGATTTAAAATCTACACATTACATCTAAAGGGTACTCCTTTTCATATTTATGGGTGTGCTAGTTTATGTTTGCTTGCTTCACAATTAATAAGATTTCTGAAAGGACTTCAAATAATTTAATATCACTCTTTGAAGAATGAACTGCTCTTTGTATCCAAGTTATTGGAGTACAAGTGAGGTGGAGAGTTCTTTATTAAGGAGTAAAAACTTGGCATGTTCTAAAAAGTAGTGTCTAGATTTAGGAATGTGGTCAATTTGACTACTATGATGGAATGTGACTTATAAGAGAGCATCCAATGTGCTTGACCATGAGTATTGGGATGTTGGAACTTTGATATGGCTCATGGTTTTGACTTAGTTTTGGATACCACTTGTTTTTTAGTTTCATTTTTTATACATTGGAGGCATGGGATAAAGGTTTGTAATCTCCTTTCATAGATGCTCTTATATTGTTGGATTATTGTCAAGCAAATAATTGATTGTATTGGCATACACATCTTATTGTGATTAATACAAGCTTGGGTCTCTTTGTTGGTGGATTTTTTTTTCTATAAAAGTATCTCCATGTATATATGGCATTTGTATGGTTGCAATTTTAATGTTTTGTTTCTTCATTAATACATGGATCTTATTAGTTTAATTAGGTTAAATCATTAGTTTGTTAATATTTACATTGTGTCGTTTACTTTGTTAATGCACCTCTGCCACTTTAATGTTAAAATTTGAATTCTTTTGTCTTCAATCTCATTTAGTCATTAGCCCTTCGTCAATGAAATCGTGGCTCCAGTATCATTAAGAATTATCACCCTTTGTCCTCAAAAAATTCCTCTAACATGGAAAGCATGATATCTAGGTGCCCCTGATAGTACTGCGAGTGTGCCTCTTGGATGCTCTCCTCCTTGCTCATCATTCTCAGCCTTCACCAGAACTATCTTAGGCTTAAGATCATCATCCTCTATATCTTGATTGGAGACCACCTCTATGTAGTGCATTTTTCCCTTTCCCAAATACCTATTTCTAGGTTGTCATAGCTCTCTTCATGTGAAACATAGCTTTTTTCTTCGAATTTCAGTCTTAGCTACCTCAATTTGGTTTGGCTTAGGGGTTTATGCATTAGGTGGAGGCATACTTTTCTGATGAAACATTTTTGGCACAATAGTAGGTGCCTTCTTGGAATAGAATTTATCCTTAGCCACTGAATCCTGCAAGTTTAGAGCTCTCTTTATGGCTTCTTGCAATGTACTTGGATCAAATGCCCTTACCAATCCTTTGAGGGGTTTAGATAGGCCCTCTACAAAAATTAATATGAGCCTCCTCTTATCATGTCTGGAACCATCATCAAAAGCCTCTAGAATTCTGCTACATAGTTTTCCACTATGCCCTCTTGATTCAATTGTGCTAGCTTTCTGAAATAAATTTATGTATCCTTTCTATCGAATCGATTTATCAATGTCTCATTGAAATATTCTAAGGTAGTGATTGAATCTTTCCCTTGGGCCATCATACCTGATACTGCTATTTGTGAGTCATCCCCTCAAGATGCAAGTTGGCAAACTTGATGGCCTCTTCTTCAAATTTAGGATTCAAAAGAAAATATGTGTCCAATTTTTGCAACCAAGCTCTTGTTGAAGAGCTATCAGATACAATAAAGGTGGGAATGGTGATCTTTCCAAAGCAATGTTGAATATCCTTTTGGGGCTGCTCATCACATCTTCTCCTCCTATGCCCTTTCCTTGTCTTCATCTCATAGTATTTTGTAAAGGAAGTGTCTCCTCATATGGCAACACTTAGGGCATTGTATTTACCATGAATTGTTGTCATTTCATCTCCCTGATTGGGTTTCTCTTCTTCCATTGGTGTTGTCCCTTCCTTTTCCAGAAAATTGGCTTTAAAGGCTCTTGTATTTGGGTTAGTTAATTCCCTATCAACACCAGAGTTGCTCCCTTTGATCCCATTTTTAATAGGTTTACCAGTACTTAGTGATTGATATAGTCCTCTTAGGAGTTGGACCATCTCAACCATGGTGCCCCTCATATTAGCTTGAAACCATGGATCTAAAGGTTCTTGTATTTGGGTTAGCTAATACCCTATCACTATTAGAACCTACTCCCTTTGATCCCATTTTTAATAGGTCTACCAGTACTCATCGGTTGATTCAGTCCTCTTAAGAGCTGGACCATCTCAACCATGGTGCCCCTCATATTAGCCTGAAACACCTATCTCTCCTTGATGATCTCCCAAAAATAATCTTTAACTTTCTCACCCATGGCAGCCTCTTCCCTCTTTTACCTCTGTTGATACCTCAATCCTTTTTCACTAACGCTCATGAATTTGCATAGATACATAGGTTGGCAGGATGTGTAATGTCCCCAACTAGTGATTACTTGAATTTTGTCCTAAATTAGTAATTCCACAATATAGTTTATCATCTT
Organism: Cryptomeria japonica; assembly: GCF_030272615.1. Classification (NCBI taxonomy): domain Eukaryota; kingdom Viridiplantae; phylum Streptophyta; class Pinopsida; order Cupressales; family Cupressaceae; genus Cryptomeria; species Cryptomeria japonica. Next base: position 480,163,303 of record NC_081409.1, read on the forward strand.
TTCAATATATAAGAGTAACTTCATCTAGTCATTCAATAAACTTAGTAATGGACAAATAAATCTGGATTAATAACAAATATATTACATAGGATAAATGTTGGAAATAGTAGCTAGCTCAGATACCTGATAATTGAATTTTAATGTTGTCAATGACAATTAAAATTCATATGTATTATCTCTCATGCAATTCAAACTGTTTTGGGTTGGGCCCAAACACATGTAATGTAAAGGCAAAAGGAAATGATGTAATTTATAAAATGGCAATGTAAGATAAAAATAAATAAATATCATATGCAAGCTGAATTGGGTGATTGGCTCCAAAGGATGGATATAAAACAAACATCAAATTAAGTCATTAATAATCACCTTCCATACAAATTCAATTTGCTCAACGAACTCCTCTATGCTGTGCAAATTTTGTCAAGTTCATTGTGCGAATTTGATGAAGACTCTTTTTGTGCGAATATGGTCAAGGTTTTCCTTGAGTGAATTATAAGGATATCCATGTGAATCTGAAAGGACTCTCATGCAAAGGCTGGAACATGCAAAATGATCTACATTGTATGAGAATTCATTGTTGATCTTATTTTAGCTATTTGTTGTTGATAAGGGCTGCAATCTTCATTATTGTGTAAAGAAAGATTATGATTTGCTACCTTGCTGATTGGACAACAATCTAAGATAAGTTCATTGCCTTGTAATTGCCTACATTTGAGATAATACATATTGAATTTTGAGGCTGGGTTTTTCCACCTCCAAGAGGAAGGTTTTCCTAGGGTATTGGTGTGTTTTGTCTTGTGTTTTCATTGCAGTTACTATTTATCTAAAGTCCGTTATAACCTGATTGCTTAAAATTGATCAGAACCAACAAACTATTCCTATTGTGCATAGTTTGTTGGTTCTGATTGCTTCAAGTGTGAAGCCATATTTTTTTCTACAGTGTGATCCTAAAATTAACATGTCAGTTATTTAGAGATGCATACACACTAGATAGATCTAATGCTTATCAACTTGTACCAAGAACAATAGAAGGTGAGTTGTTTAAGAATGGGTAGGTTAAAGACCCCATCTAATAGGCTTAATAGCCTCCAATACCCGAGGTCTCAAAATTGAAGTCAAGGTCTGAATCATAACCCACATGCTAAAAGGGAACCAACAAGAACCATTGTAATTGGCATGTGTATTTTTTTTTTTTTTAAATAAGTATCCGTCAGAATTCCAACGACAACAACACAACTTTACCATGACGGCAAAACTGTCAGAACAACAACATCCTCGTTGGTGCAAAGTTTCTGTCAACCATCAGAATTGTGATGCCAATTGAAGAAACATCTGATGAGGATGTTGTATGTCCAACGACACTTTATTGTTGGACAGTCATCGATGTATATTCGTGGTGAGTGTCAGAATTCTGACGTTCATTCGATGACTTTTTTGGCTAGAGGAGCGATCATGGCCACCGTCAAAAGAGTTCAGGATATCGTCAGAATTCCAATGTTAGATGGCATCATTGGAATGTTTGACGAAGAGTTTTTGATGACTTCATTTGTTGGCAGTCCGACCAAAGCAGTCAAAATTCCAACGATAGGCCGTCAGAAATCAGCCCCGAATGTACTAGTGGTGGCACTTTAGCAAAACAGGATAAGCTAGCAGATTCCTTGGCCACGTTGGAGTCTTGATCATGCTACTAATGAATTTTCACCCTATTCATGGCTCTTGGTTGATTACCTTTTTTAGTTATGTTAGTTATAAGCAAGACAATTTCTTTAACTCTCGAATAGAATTAAAATTTGAGTTCGGTTATTTTCAAAAACGATGAGCCTAGAGGCTATTTATGTAATTAGGCAAGCCTTTCCAAAGGTCTGAAACTTTAAAAAAAAATTACAGACTTTATTTTTTATGTGCTATGGATATTTAATGAAGAAATTTTTATTTGTGAATGAAATGATACTTTTTCTGCTGTCTTCAAATCTGTGTGTTTGAATCTAAAAAGTGGATCTCTGTTGGGGTTTATTTTCATGTGCAGAATTTGTTATCTTCTTGATTATCCATTTACTTGTGTGAGTGAATAAGTCTATGAATGAATCTATCTCATAAAATGGAATTGATTTGAGTGCAAGGTCTGTGAGATTTATGTATATAAGTATTCATCTTTTAACTGCATTCATATTGTGTTGATGAATGGACGAAGGATTCCTTTCTTTCTTTCTAGTTAAAAGTGAAATCATTATTTTGTTTTGTTTTAAAAAATTCATTGAACATCATGCTGGCCATTTGGTGGAATTTATTATGTGTTGCATTGATGTTTTTTCATTGATGCCAACACTAGCTATTTGGATGCCTTACTGATACCCTTCTGGTCCCAGTAGGTTGAGTGGTTTCTGATTGATTTGGATCCGGCATGATCTGGTAGACTCCAATATAGTTTGGTTATGGAATTGGCTTAATAATGATACTCATGTTCATATTCAGTAAGTTGGTTTTGGTTTGGTGATTAGATGCTATCCTATTTGCTTAAAAGCTTGGTTTCTGGTTTCGGCGAGGGTTTCATCGACAAAGCTTTTGACGAAGATCTTTGATGAATTGCATAAGTGGTGTTGATGTAATTTTTGGTGGAGTTTCAGGATGTTGATGGTGATCATGTTCAAGACTTGGATGATGGAGATCATTGCTATAGCGTGTGGACCTATACTGGGTCCCAGTTGATCTAGGTTATGGACCAACTTTAATGTAACATGTGGATTAGACCTCTCAATGTGTTTCTAGGATGTCTTATGTGTTGGATATTATTTGTTTGGTCTAAGACCAACATGGTTCGTAATTATGTAATTGGTTTATTATCTAGTGGCTGACCTGATTGTTTATCGATAAGGGTTTGTATATAGATGTAAGATCTCATTGTAGATTATATGGTAGAGATATATGGTTATGGGAAAGGAATGTAATGTGCGAATAATGTAATATTATTTAGGCAGAGGATTTGGTTGATCACTAGAGATCGAAATGGGTTTATGTAAGATGATTTAGTCCTCCAGTATTGAGCTTAACCGGAATTGTACTCAGGCATAGGAGATGCTATCTTTTACAGTTCACCACTTCTCTGGATTGTAGTCTAGATTTTTATACAGTCAGTGAGACTCCTTATGTGATGAACAATGTGCTCTAGGTTGTTGGCCTTCCTGCAAGTGTAGGCCCCTCAATTGTAATTCACATACTTACTACAGAAGTATTATCTGACTATGGGTAGGCTTCCCACCATGGTTTTTCCCTTTACTAGGTTTTCCACGTATAAATATTGGTGTCATGTGGATGATATTTATTCTATGATTATTGTTTATGCTTAATTGGTTTAACAAATATTTTTATATTATTGTTTTGGGTTTCGGTATTAAAGTTTTAATTGCTAATGGTTTCGGTAATATGTGACAACTGATTCACCCCCCCTCTCAGTTATCTTCCGATTATTTGAATTGTCTAACAATTGGTATCAGAGCTTTGGTCCTCTCTGTAGAAAGCTTAACTACTTGAGGAAGATCCTATGGCAACTAACAGTTCAAGTTCATCCAGTTCATCTAGAGCTATCTTTCAGAGGGATATTTTGAGGCTTGATGGAACAAATTACACAATATGGAAGATTCGGATGGAGACTCATCTGAGATATCTTGGCAAGGAGATTTGGGAGATCAAACAAAATGGTGTCACACCTTATTATCCAATATCTAGCAATCTTCCTCTAGAAAACCTAGATAAGGAGCTTGAGAATGATTGTAGAGAAACATAATCCCTCTTTGTGTGCACTTTCTGATCAGCAAATAATGGGATTAACCGACAAATCATTTGGAAAGGCTATATGGGATAAGTTGGAGACTCTTAATGAAGGTGACCCTACAGTGAAAATTGCTAAACTTGATGGTTATCGGGTGAGATATGAGAACCTGAAGATGGAAGAAGATGAAAGGATTACTACATTCATAAAAAGGGTAAATGAGATTGTTATGGGAATTCAATGTTGTGGTGGAATTCTGAGCGAAGATGAAATTCTTTCTAAAGTTCTGAGAGCCCTACCACCAGCTTACAAGATGAAGGCTACTGTTATTAATAAGTTGAGAACAATGGATAATACATCTATCAACAGAGATACTTTGGTTGGGAAACTATCGACTTTTGAGCTTGAAGAATTTGGACCTTCTGGAGCTGGGATGATCAAACATACTTTTCATGCATCTACATCTACAACTGGTAAGCAAGATTGGAAAGATTTGTATGCAAAGGAAATGAAAGATATGAAGAGAGAAGATGAGTTTGAGAAACTTGAAGCACTATTTTCTAGAAGAGTACCTAAAGGACCAATAGTAAGTAAGTATGAAGGAAAAACACCTTTTAAATATTTTTCATGTAATAGGATTTTTTTCATTTTGCATGTAGATGTCCGAAAAGGAATTCAAGATTTGAAGAAAGAGTTAGAAGATCATTTAATCCTAACCCTAGATATTAGAACAAGTATAAGTATAGGAAAAACAGAGACAAATCATGCTACATAGAGGATGAGGAAGGCATTACTGATTCTGATGATGAACCGACAGAAGACTCTGCTAGTGGTTCCGGCAATGGGAAGGAATGGGTGTTCTCAGCTATCAAGGAAGATGATCCGACACTGGAAGAGAATGTACCTAAAGAGAAGGCACTTGCTGTTAAAATTGAAGACAAGGATGAATGGGTAATTGACAATGGTTTTTCACATCATATGACTGGAGATAAAGGGAAGTTTCTATCTTTGCAAGAATTTGATGGCGGTCTAGTTATATTTGGAGATGAAAAAGCATGTATGATCAAAGGAAAATGAACTATATCATTGGATGGTAAGAACAATATCGACAATGTTTATTATGTTGAAGGTTTAAGGTATAATCTTTTGAGTGTAGGATAATTAGTGGATAAAGGGATTTCAATTACAGTTCAAGGTTGGAAAATGCAAAATCATTAACAGATCTGCTTTGGAGATTGCAACTGGTACATAGACTAAAGGTATGTCATTTGAATTCTAGTGAGAAGACATGTTTGATTACATAGATTGATGAGAGTTGGCTATGGCATAAAAGCTTGAGTCATGTGAATTTTGATTGTATAGTAAAGATCACTTCAACTAAGGCAGTTAGGGATATACCTAAGATTATGAAGCCCTATAATCCGGTATGTAAAGAATGTCAAATGGGTAAACATGTCAGAACCTCTTTTAGGAGTATATAAGGTAAATCAAATGATATTATTGATTTTATTCATACTGATTTGTGTGGTCCTACTAGAGTTAAAAGTTTTCAGGGTGATAGACATGTTATACTAATCATTGATGATTATTCTAGAATGATGTGGGTTACTTTTCTAAAATAAAAATCTGAGGCATTTGAAAATTTTAAAATCTTTAAGGCTAAAGTGGAAACTAAGACAAGATTGAAGATTAAATGTTTGAGGTCAGATCATGGTGGAGAATTCACATCCGGTGAGTTTAATAACTTTTGTGAGAAGAATGGTATAAGAATACAATGTTCTGCTCCCTAGAAACCTCAGTAGAATGGAGTTGTGGAAAGGAAGAACAAAACTATCTTGGATGTTGCTAGAACAATGATGATGGAAACTAGTCTACCTCATATCTACTAGAGAGAAGCAATGAGCACAATGATTTATACATTCAATAGAGTACATACCAAAGGAGAAACCAATAAGACACCTTATGAATTCTTGTTTGGCAATACACCTATAGTTAAGTATTTCATAATATTTTGTAGTAAATGTTATATCAAGAGAGATGATATCATTGGCAAATTTGATCCTAGATGTGATGAAGGAATATTTCTTGTTTATTCTAATGAAAGAAAAGCATATAGATGTTATAATAAGAGATTACAAATAATTGTGGAGAGTGCTAATGTCAAAGTTTATGAGCTAAACAAAAGTCAAATTAGAGTTTATGAGAAGGAACCGACAATGGAAATGATTATATTTGAACTGGTAGCACCTTTATTGGAACAAAGTGTTGAACTAGTTACTCCCACAGTATCAGAAAATTCTATAGTGACTGAAGATCAGGGAAAAAGAACAGAGAGTTAGAGGACTCCTAGGTATGTGAGATTGAATCATTCAGATGATCAAATCATTGGGGACAAGAGAAATGGAGTAATGACAAGAAGAATACTAGCAACTAATGAGGTATGTTTAATTTCATAAGTTGGATCGGTATCAGTAATTGAGGCACGTAAAGATGAATATTGGTTGAAAGCTATGGAAGAAGAATTAGATCAGATTGATAAAAATAATACATGGACTTTGATTCCCCAACCTAAAATAAAAAATGTTATTGGAACTAAATGGGCTTTTAGGAATAAATTGAATGAGGATGGTTAAGTTATAAGAAATAAGGCTAGATTGGTTTGTAAAGGATATTCTCAGAAGGAAGGAATTGATTATGGAGAGAATTTTGCACCTGTAGCTAGGATTGAAGCTGTAAGATTATTTCTTGCCTATGCTGCTTATAAAAACTACAAGGTTTATCAGATGGATGTTAAATGTGCATTTTTGAATGGGGATCTTGATGAGGAAGTTTATATTGAGAAACCTGATGGTTTTTCACTATCAGATGATACAAACATGGTTTGTAGGTTAAGGAAAGCTTTATATGGATTGAAACAAGCACCTAGAGCTTGGTATACAAGGTTGGATAAATATCTTTTGAAGCTTGGTTTTACTAAGGGTAATGCTGACAGTAATTTATATTATAAAATCACTAATGATGATATACAAATTATTGAAGTATTTGTTGATGACATTATTTTTGGAGGTGAAGATAAGTTGTGCATAGAATTTTCTAAGAATATGGAGAATGAATTTGAGATGTCTATGATTGGTGAGATGAAATTTTTCTTAGGTATCCAGATTACTCAGACTGACAAAGGTATTTTTATCTATCAAACTAAGTATGCGAAGGAATTTTTGAAGAAATTTGGTATGGGAGATTCTAAACCAGTAAGTACTCCTATGGTTACAAGTGAGAAATTGACAAGAAAATATGTTTCTACACTGATAAATCCTACAAGATACAAACCTATGACTGGAGGTCTACTTTATTTGACTAAGACTAGGCTCGACATTATGAATGATGTTTGCATTGTTTTGAGATTTCAGAGTGATCCTAGAGAAAATCATGAGAGTGCGGTGAAAAGGATTTTTAGATACTTGCAAGGTACATCAGAATATGGTTTGTGGTACCCTAAGGATGATGAATTTACTTTATGTGCATATACAGATGTTGATTAGGATAGAGATGTTGATGATCAGAAAAGTACTTCTGGTGGAACTTTCTTTCTCGGAAAGAAGTTCATTTCATGGATCAACACGAAATAGTTATGTACTTCTTTATCTACTGCTGAAGCTGAGTATGTTGTTGTTGCTACTAACTGTATACTAGTTTTATGGATGAAGAAAATGTTGAAGGATATAAAGGTGGATTGTGATGCACCAGCAATTATTCATTGTGATAACTATTCTACTATTGATATATCAAAGAATCCGATATTTCATTTTAAGACAAAACACATATCTATAAAATACAAATTTTTGAAGGAAAAGGTGGAAGAAAATCAAATTAGTATGGTTCATGTGAACACTAAAGAGAATATTGCAAATATTTTCACTAAACCTTTGCCTAAGGAATCATTTGAGTACTTGAGAGATAAATTGGGAGTTTCTACCCCTCCGATAGAGACTTGATTGATGCGGTTTGGCATCACTCTGGTATGCATTATCAGAGATCCTATTCATTCCTATACTGATGTGGGGATGCTACTACTCAAGGGGAGTAGTCAGCTTTTGATTCAGTGGTTTATGTCTTTGCTTTGATATTTTTGTCAGATTTCTGGCATTGATGTCAAAGGGGGAGAGATATTGATGTGAAAAAGGAAGTGAAAAAGAAAAAGAAAGGGGGAGAGATATTAATAAGAAAAAGTAAAAGAGAGAGATATTGATAGGGAGAAATTTAGATCTTTACAGAGGTATTATTCATAGGGAGAGTTTGGTCTTTATTTTAGAGCTATATGCAGGATATTGTTGGCCGTGTTCTATTGGGGGAGACTTGTTTGGCATTTCTTAGATGTTTTTCACATCTGTTGGTGTAAATAATTATTCATGTTGGATATTATTACACCTTACTTAAGTTTACTTAGGAACTGCATTTCATAGTAGTTTGGGTATGAGACACTTGGGTGTTTGTGCCACATTGGGATAGTGTGTGTAGGAGAATTTCCACCTTTTATGGTGTGATCTTGTTACTACTTTATTATATCCACTTATTCAGGAGTGATAATTCCACCTTCATTGGGTGATCCACCTCATGTGAAATATTTCTTTGTTTCTCCTACCTACCACACATATTTCCTACCTACCCTTGTTTCTTATTAAGCCACATGTCATGTTTGTGTGCTCACATATCCATATAGCCTTTCCTATATAAGAAGGCTCATCTACATTGTATGAAATGACTATTGATCTATTGACCATTCATCTATTGATGAGAATACAGTTTATTCTTTTCTTATATTTTATCTCTCTATTTTATACATTTCATTGAGCTCTTGATCTTCACAAAATATCACATGGTATCAGAGCCATTAGAGCGTCATTGATTCATCCTTGAGGGGCATTATTGCGATGTCAAGAGGCAGATTTGAGGAGCAACATCTTTTGGAGGCATCCTAGATGAGATTTGACTTTGCCATTGAGTCCAAGTGGTCATTTCCATGAATCTTGACTATAAATTTGCCTATATTGGGTAAAAGTCAAATTTGGGGCTTGGAGAAATTTTTTGCCCAATTTGGATGGTACGGTACAGATTTTTGAAAAAAATAAATTATTTTCTACAAAAAAAAAAATTCAAATCAGCAGAATTTTTTTTTTATTGAAAACTATTTTTTTTAAAATCAAAAAAAGGAAAAACATAAAAAAAAAAAATAGATTGTGGGGGGCAGTCCGCAAACCACCCCGCACACCGTACTCTATAGTTCTTTTTGTAGAGTCGTCCATGTGCTTCGGTCGGTGCACTCGTACTGCTGGTCATGCGCTTGTCTACACCGGCTCCCGACAACTACATGTACGCCTCGGGCCCCTACGTTGCCATCCTCCGTCCGCTGCTCACAATCCAACCGCCGTTGTCATTGCCGCTTGTCTGCTGCAGCTCCGACAACTCCCGACCTCCCAATTTCTAGCAAGGTTGCTGCCCGTGATGTGGCCTCCGCGGCTATCAACCACTGCTAATCTGCACCGCCACCGACAACCTTCCCACCTGGGCCGCATCCTCATCAGCCGCCTCCATTTCACAGCCCCTGCCAGGCGACCTCGCGGGTGTCTATCTCATTCACCGACTACACCTTGTCAGCTACCCACGTGATGATTATCAGCCCAGTCAGCTTCCAGTTGACAGTATGACCATCCTCATCACCCGACAGCTCTACGCAGACCCCTCCATGTGCCACGAAGACTGTCCACTCAACAGCTGAGTTACCTCCCAGTTAGCACCACATCACCTATACGAAAAGACACGTCATCTGCCATGCAACTACCACATCATTTTTGGAACTTGCCATGTCATCTAACACATCAACAAATTTGGCAATTCAGATCTTGCCACGTGTTAGTCCGTACAGTATAGACGCCTAGTCAACAGGGAGGCAAAGTTTTGGCATCGGCCATACAACCGTCAAATTTAACCTCATGTTTTGCTAACATCATCATTTTTTGAAAATTTGGTAGGCCCCCTCCGTTGAGCTTTTCAATTTTGCAGTCCAACTTTGGAAGGCCATATCTTGCTCATTTTTGGTCCTTTTTTGGTGCAATATTTTTTGAAATGTCCTAATTTTTCATGTAATTTATCGTGGTGGCATTATTTTTTGATTTTGATGGACAATTTTTTTAGAAATCTTAGTTTTTGGTGTCTGTACTTGTCTAATCCCCATTTCTACAACTTCCGGGACTTCGTTTGGGCTCATACAAACTCCTTTTTAGGTGTCATTTTTTTGAAAGTACATACTTTTTTGTCTACTCTCATAATATGCTATCAATTTGCAGCGATTTTGGGTAAAAATTATCATCGCCCGTTCCCATGGGCCCAGGATGAAGAAATCAAACAAGAAGAGATAAAAGAAAATGGTGGGGCCCGCTAGAAAGTAAACTAAAAGTTAATGCAAGCGGCCATGGTTCATGCAGGCAATCTAGTGGCTGGCAATATAAAAATTGCACGGTGGACTCAGAACTGGTTGTTCGAATAGTGAAAAGCCTGCCAAGCAAGGGGATGGTTTCTAAATGAAAGATTAATGCACTTAATTATCTGAATATGCAAGTGTTACATACCATTGGAAAGCTCACAAAATAGGGAGATCATTTCCACAACCATTTTTAACAAAAGTTTTCAACACGGAGAGCAGTTGCCAAGGGATGCATAAGATACTCTCAGTGGGATTTTAAAAAAAATATAGTCACAATTCACTTCATCATTCAGCTTTCACATGGGGATAACTATTTTTCGCATTTAGATATGCAGATTTTCTTACAGGAGGATCAATGGCAGTCCTTTTGAGCAGTAAAGATTATTATTTTACAGATTATGCATGAGTTTTTATGTCATTTTTTGGGCAGATTTGCCCAAGGCTTTTCTCATGTAGTGATTTTAGGGTTTTTGAAGGGGATTCATCATGATTTGTATATATTCCTTCTCTCCTTCTTTCTCTCTGGTTCTTTCTTTTTTGCATACACATTTTTGCAAAAAAGCATTGTATCTCAGCACTTTTTTAGTTTTTAGCATTGTAATAGAGATTATTTTTAGTTTGCATTAAAGAGTTTTAGTTTCCTTGTCAATTATTTCTTATTTTTTCATTGTCAGATAAATGATTTGACAAAGTTATTGTGATTTAATTCTAAATCCTTTTCTTTGTCTCATTTATGCTTTGTAGAAATAGGAAGATTTCATAGTAAATTCAGGTTGTGGGTTGTGTCCATTTGGTTTCTAGTTCTTTGCATGTTGTGAAAAATCACTTTTCTTACATGTGAAAGTTGGATAAATTTGAGCCTTCACATGAAATGTTTATGAATTTCATGATCTTATTTGATTCGTGAGATAATTTTTGGGTCTTGTTGCAGCTGGTTATAGTTTTAGGACAACAAGTAGAACTGCATCATTTTGGTGTATCACCTCCATTAGGATAGGTTTTTCATTACATGTAAGAATTTTTACCCTTTTCCCACAAGAAGTTAGTCTAGAAGATTTATCAGAATAGGAAGTCGGCCTGATCTCCAGAGATTCACCTTCACTTTGAGCAACCCACAGGCTCGAAGGTGTTTCCATGTTTCACAGGATTGCTTGTTTTCGAACTTAGCATCACGGGTGCAATCCTCAGTGACAACAATTTTTGGCACGCTTGGTGGGACCTCTTTGGATTATTTTAATCCAAAGTTTTTCCACACACTTTTGATTTTTGGTGTGAAAATTAGAAAATTCAACCTTTGGAGGCAAGATCTACCCACACCTGGCGACTCCGAGTTATAAGTCTACTGGTTTCAATAGTCTAAGTGTTGGTATGATTCAAAACAATTCTAAATTTTTAGTTTCCAACTCTTTATATGAATAAAGATGTTTAATTTAAAAGGACAATATAATTACCCACCTCCGTATTATGAGAATTATGTCCAAAATTCTTCTTATCAGCAATACCCAAATAGCCATACTGATGGTTTTAACCCAAATAGCCATATTGCAGCTAATAACCAGCTTATCCTTCTTACCACCCACCCACAACAACTCAGTTTGCATGGCAACCTAACCCAGCCTATAATCAGCCTCAGGGAGGTTTTATTGATGCAAATTAGTATGCTTCAGAGCTTAGACAGATCAAGGATATAGAGAAAAAACATTTTAAAGACCTACAATCCATCAATAGTATATTGCAAGGCTATGTTGTGCATATCGATGAGACTAACAGGAATTTAGATAAGCAACAAGATGAGTGGGCTCATCAAGCCTATCTTCATGAGCAAGAAGAGTTAGATTTTCAAGCTCAATTTTATGAGCAAAAATTGAAGGAACAAGGTAAGAAGTTTGCAAATTAGTTGGCAGTCCAAAAAAGGCAATATGATGAGAAGCTCACCAAGTTAGAGGTACAATCAATACCTCCTCTTTCATTGCAAGATTTTATGCTTAAACAAGAAGAAGGCCCAGCTGGTATTTTTCCAAACCCTTTCTTTGGTAAGGAAATCCATTCATTTAACACCATGTGTTTCATGCTTAATGAGACCACATATGAGAAAATTCAGCCTACAATTGCTCAAGAGAAGCCTTGTGAAGAAATTTCACAAGTTTATTTGATTGATCATGTTGAATCTCAAGAGTGTTGTTATGATAGGAAAGACACATTAAAGAAGCAAGATGATAATATCAAAGAGGATGAACTAGTTTATCAAATTATCTTTGTGAGCAAGAGATGGAGGACCAAAAAAGGCAGCATGAAGAGTAGCTTGCAAAGGTGATGGCAGAAAAAAATGAGCAAAGGAAGGCTTTATCATTTCAATTTTAGAAAGATCAAATTCTTCCAATGCCTGGTTTCGGCCAAGAACCTCCAGTAATAGTACCTTCTCCTACCAAAGAAAAGGTAACACATGCAAATAATGTTCAATATGAAATACAAAAAAGATGGTTTGAAGAAGAGCTTCAACAACAAATCGCTACAAAGGAGATGCGGATGAGGTTATTATCTTCCAATCAAGAGACTTCCAAGATCAAAATACCAAGTTTCAAACATAGCGAGTCTTCTAAATCTCCTAATTTTCAAATTCCTAATTTCAGGAGTCCTCAACCATTTCAAGAACCTATTATTGAACAAGTGCATCCCTATAAAAAGATCATTCAAGAAGATCCCATCATGAATCAACCTATTAAAGAAGAGCCTTGCAGATTTGCATTCCCAAATTTTAGACAACCTCATTTAGTTCAAGAGCCTCAACAATTCATTCCTGAAGAACCCATTGATATCTTGGTTCCTCAAGATTTTCAAGTTGAAGATCAAGAAAAAGAGGTACTTGGTGAAAATAAATTATATCTCTCACCTATTAAGATCCATGCTTATGATATTCAAGATGATAGGTTAGATCTATTACAAAAAAATAAGAGGTTATAAATGAAGAACTATAGGTTCAAAATCTAGAAAAGGTTGATAATTGTCAAGTTCTAACTAATTTGTTTGATGAGCTGCCACTTTTTGTGGAAGATGAGGAAAATGAACTTCATATTGCAGCCATACCAACTTCACCACAACAAGAAGAGGTTCAAAACATTGTTGTTTTGATCACACGAGAGAGCTACACCAAGGTAGTAGACAATCCTTTTCCACAGCAGATTGAAAACAATAATGAAGAGGACTCTTTCTAGTATGATTTAGAGGAAACAAAAAGCAGCGTTGTTGAGCAATTTCAGGAGGTTGATCTAGATGCAAATTTGGTTCAGGTAGAGAAAGAAAATCAGCAAGACATGGATTTCCAAAATATTAGTGTTGAAAACAAACAACAAATTACAACAAAAAAACTCAGCATAGTAAAATTGACCAAGAAGTGAGTATTTTCTCAAACATCATTGAAGATTTTTGTTCTAATCTTGCTGATAACTTGATACCTTTGGAAAGAAATTTTTTTGATCAGCATACTCAGGTGAAGGAAATAGTTATGGCTCAAGACATAGTTAACCAAGAAGAAACCAGCAAGGGGAGCCTAATCTTTGTTCATACAAGGGGTTGTCCTATAAGATATATTTCCAGATTGGAGGCCAAAAAGACAATACAAGATGAGCTTATGCCTAAAAATGAAGCTTCAGTAAAAGGTTATCATCTTACCTATAACCTCATAGATAGCAGTATATATGATCAAACAAAAGAGGTAGGCCACCTTATTTTCATACTTACAATAGTCTTACAACATTATGTGAGGAACCTCTTCATTCATCGTTTATTGTCAGTTGTTCATAAGAGTTTGAAACATCCTAAGCTGGGAAGAAAAGGATGTTATTTCTCAAAACCAGTGAATGGCTTTGTATAACTAGGTTTCACACTTGGTTAGGGTAGGATAGAGTAGTTTTTTCAATTTGAGTTCAATTTTTAGTTTTGGTTTTTCAAGAAGTGCAGATTGCACAGTGTGCAGGCTCAGCTGTATGCAGAGACTTTGTAGTTTCACTTTTAGAGTGCTAAGTTCCAATTCCAAATTTTGTAGCGGGAAAATTTGACTCAATGCCCAATGAATATGCTAGGCTAATGGATTCTACTGTTTAGCAGACAAACACCCCTGAGAGGTCACCAAAAATGTTACCAAAATTTTGCACATGCCAAATTTGGTTCCCTAATGAAGGCTTGCATTCATTTGAGAAGGTCAACTCATGAACCATGAAGAAATGCACTATTTTTTCTAACTTGTTTGTGTCATGTGTAGATACAAGAAAGTAAGATAGCATGTGGGTTAAAATAGGCTCCCAAAGAGGTTGAGCTCAGCATGTTGTAGATCACAGAAAAATCTATGTTGTAGATCATAGAAACATCTATGCTCCTTTGCAGATGAAATTGCATGGCCATTAAAACCTTAAGGCCATAAGAAACTCAGAGAAAAATGCAGTCAACCTGTGTAAAGTTTTACTTGGGCGATGAGTCCCAAAAAAGTTTCACTGAAGGCTTAGTTTCATCGACATAATAATATCGATGAAACTGTAGGTTCAATGAGACTAGTAAATGGCTTGCCGATGGAATACTTTGGCCAAAAGAAGGATATCCAATAGAGAAAGATGTGTGGTAGGCCCAACAGATAGGTGGTTCCTAGGCGGATCTCATGAGACAATCAGAGGGTGACACACATTGACATGTGACACAAGAGAGAAGATCAATCGGGGCTAAAGAGGGAGAAAGTTCAGGAAAGATCAATGGTAATCTGAAGGATCTAAGGGCCATCTCTATACTGCTATAGAAAGAAGCTCACCAGTTATCATAGAGACTTGGTGACTAAGAACATGTGGAAAAAGAAAAGGGGAGATGAGTGGCTAAGAGGTTAAAGATCAAGCAGTTTGAGGGTAGATCAACGGTCGTCGCTATACCACAAGATAAAAATGCTCATGGGTTATCTCATGTGACTTGGCGACTAATGACATGGCCATCCAAGTGGTTGTCCAAGTGGACTCAGAATGAATAAGGATGCACCACATGGTAGAGAGAAGACAAAGAACCATGGGAAGACCAAGAGTAAAGATCGAGCAGATTGATCACATCCAACAGTTAGGAAAAAGATCAGACAGTGGTCGCTAAGGCGCTAATGAAAGTTGCACACCAGGTTATTGCCATCACTTGGTGACAAGGTGGGTCTAGGTCTAGATGGAAGACAAAGTGGGCCCACGAGAAAATCAAAGGCTGACACGTGGTAAAAGTCTTTAGATGAGAGGATGTCTAAGTCAACCTTGAACTTGAACTTCAAAGTGGTTCATCATTTCAAAATGGTTCAATGGTTCAAAGTTCATTAGTTTAGTGATTTAAAATGGTTCAATGGTTCAAAGTATATTATCGTCACTCATTCCCATGGGCCCAGGATGAAGAAAGAAAACAAGCAAAGATAAAAGAAAACGGTGGGGCCCACTAGAAAGTAAGCAAAAAGTTAATGCAAGTGGCCATGGTTCATGTAGGCGATCTAGTGGCTGGCAATATAAAAATTGCATGGTGGACTCAGAACTGGTTGTTCGAATAGTGAAAAGCCCGCCAAGCAAGGGGATGATTTCTACATGAAAGATTAATGCAATTAAGTATTTGAATATGCAAGAGTTACATACCATTGGAAAGCTCGCGAAACAGGGAGATCATTTCCACCACTATTTTTAACAAAATTTTTCAACACAGAGAGCAGTTGCCAAGGGATACATAAGATTTTCTCAGTGGGATTATTTTTAAATATAGTCACAATTTAGTTCATCATGCAGCTTTCACATGAGGATAACTATTTTTTGCATTTAGATATGCAGATTTTCTTACAAGAGGATCAATGGAAGTCCTTTTGAGTAGTAAAGATTATTATTTTATAGATTATGGATGAGTTTTCTCATGCAGTGATTTTAGGGTTTTTGAAGGGGATTCATCATGATTTCTATATATTCCTTCTCTCCTTTTTTCTCTATGGTTCTTTTTTTTTTTGAAAAAAAGCATTGTATCTCAGCACTTTTTTAGTTTTTCAGCATTGTAATAGAGATTATTTTCAGTTTGCATTAAAGAGTTTCAGTTTCCTTGTCAATTATTTCTTATTTTTCATTGTTAGATAAATTATTTGACAAAGTTATTATGATTTAGTTCTGAATCCTTTTCTTTGTCTCATTTATGCTTTGCAGAAATAGGAAGATTTCATAGTAAATTTAGGTTGTGGGTTGTGTTCATTTGGTTTCTAGTTCTTTGCATGTTGTGAAAAATCACTTTTCCTACATGCAAAAGTTGGATAACTTTGATCCTTCACATGCAATATTTATGAATTTCATGATCTTATTTGATTCATGAGATAATTTTTGGGTCTTGTTGCAGCTGGTTATAGTTTTAGGACAACAAGTAGAACTACATCATTTTGGTGCATCACCTCCATTAGGATAGGTTTTTCATTACATGCAAGACTTTTTCCCCTTTTCCCACAAGAAGTTAGTGTAGGAGATCCATCAGAATAGGATGTTGGCCTGATCTTTAGAGATTCACCTTCACTTTGAGCAACCCACAGGCTCGAAGGTGTTTCCATGTTTCACAGGATTGCTTGTTTTTGAACTTACCATCACAGGTGCAATCCTCGGTGACAACATGTACACGCACTACATATAAAGTGTGAAAGTAATCATTTTGAGGGGGGGTAATTTGATTGATTAAATTTGGGGGGGTGTTTTTTGTGCTTTTGTGCTCTTGTGTTCCTTCATTTTTGCTACTATGGGTTCTCCTAAGTTTCCTCTCTTAACTCCTCATAATTCTGCTACTTGGAAAATTGATGCATGGAGTAAACTTATGGAAAAATGACTAAATCATTACATTAATGGAACTAATGTTGCTCCCATTGAACCTAAGGCTGATGCTATTGGTCACTTGGATTGGCTCACTAAAAATATCATGACAATTAGTACCTTAAGAAAGTATGTATCAAAGGATCTCATTTTTCATATTGAGAAATGTACTCTAATCAAGGATGCTTAGCAAAAGTTTCAAGACTTGTATGGTCAAGTTGATGAGATTAGGGGATATCAAATTGATAGTGATCTCACCATGTTAGATCCCAAGAACTTTGATACTATACAAGATTATGTCACTAAGGCAAAAGAGTTGAGGGCACAACTCAAATATTGTGGCATTGATAAGAAGGATACTCAATTGATCTTCAATTTGATGGGCAATCTTCCACAAGAATATGAAACATTGGTTTCTAGTTTCCAAACCCATAGGATGACAATGGGTTCAAGGTACACAATGCCTACATTTGATGCTTTTTCCAAGATGTTGATGATGGAACAAACTAAGTTGATAAGAATTGGCATTCTTAAGGCTTCTAAGTCTCAAGAATTAGTGGCAAATCAAGGGAACAAAGGACATCAAGGAAAGGACAACTCAAACAAGAAGACATGGCAATCAAAGCCTAAGGACAAAGCACCATCTTGTCCATAAAAAGGAGATTCATCCTCTTCCAAGGAGGACAATTCACCAAAGAGGGAGAGACCTACTTGTGCCTATTGTAAAAAGGTTGGTCATGAGGAGCATCATTGCCATTCTAAGAAGATTGATGAGCTCACACATATCTTCAAAAAGCACAACATTGATTTACCTAATGTCTACAAGAAGAAGGATTCATCACCTTCCTCTTCCTCACAATCAAAGGGGAAAGGGCAATAATTCATGGCTTCTATAAGTGGGAAGAATCACTCTTTCTGGAAAAGAAAAGGAAAAGCTCTTTGTGCTACTACAAGTCATGATTTAGGGAGATGGCTTCTAGATCCAAGGGCTTCTCATCATATGGCATCTTCACAATCTATGTTTTCTACATTTGAGCCTTGCACCATGCCGTAGATTTTGATGGGAAATCATACATACATGGATGTGATTGGGAAATGATCTATTGCCATTGGGGATAAATCCTTCAATGATGTGTTGTGTTTACCACATTTGACAAACAATCTCCTTTCCATCTATCAAATCACACATGGTGCAACAATGGGAATTGTGGAGTTCACACCTAAGTCAATTTTCATTAGAGACTTGGAGACTAGACCTATCATTATGACTGGGGTGGTTGATCATGCATCTTGGTTATACTCCTTTTCAGATTTTGTTGTTGATGATGATGATTTCACATATGATGATTCTACACATAATGATCATACGTCATGTGATGGTTCAGATTTTGAGGAGAACTTTGGGTACTTGAACTTGGGGATTCTCACATGTGACCCCACTCTTGAGCCTTGTCTTTCATCTCCTCCTATTGATATTACATCACCTATTGCACCTGATGATGTGGATAGTGCGACAATTTTGCCTTCTTGTGATATAATACAACAGGATATTTCATGTCTTCCAGCTTTAGTTTCATGGGATGATTACTTGATAGGCATTGCAAGTTTGTTTGTGGAGTCCTACATTGTGGATTTGGGAGACATCATTGATGATATTCATCTTCTCTTTGATGAATATGATCCTTCTTCGATTATTGTGAGGGAACACTCTGACCCTCTTATTCATTCCCTACATGATCATTCTTTCAAGGTTGACATGATTGTGGATACGTATGTACAACAATTGGAGGAAGTCTCTTTATCCTTAGAGGAGACATATGAGTCTTTGGGACATGTTCTACATTCATCTCCACTAGATCTTGGAGTGCCTTTTTCAATAGTGTGGAGTAGTTCACCACCTTTGGAGGGGGTATCTTCTAGTATCGACATGGGGACACTTGAGAAGTTTTCAAAGACTTCATTCATCATGAGTTTTTTCCTACATCTTCCCTTGATGATTGGGGAGACTTCATGGATACACCTTTGGTTTTGTTTCTTCCTAAGGGGAGGAATGATGTTTGACATTCATGGAGAAATTTCTTCATACATCATCTAGCTTCTATCATTGGTGCAAATTTTACATTGAGGGGGGGCTTCCTAGCTTCTCTTCTTCTCTCATATGGGGGGGACTTTTTCCTCACATGGGGGTTTGTTCCTCACATACTTCTATGATTGTTCACTTGTATAGTTTTCTCTCTTTCCCCGCTTTGTGAGAGATTTCATTGCATTAGTTTTCTTTGCATTTGCAATTATACATGGGTACCTAACATGGCCTCATAGCCTGGACCCATCTTGCATTGCTTAGTTGCATTGTAGACTTAAGTTCATTCCCCTAAGTTGCAATTAAGGGGGGGTGTTTGTGTAGATAATGATTCATGTTAGATATTATTACACCTTACTTAAGTTTACATAGGAAATTCATTTCATAGTAGTTTGGGTATGAGACACTTGGGTGTTTCGAGCTCTTGATCTTAGAAAAATCTCACAACATCTAGTGTTGCCATCAATGCCAAAGGGGGGTATTGTTGGTAATTTGGTGGAATTGATTATGTGTTGCATTGATGTTTTGTCATTGATGCCAACACTAGCTATTTGGATGCATTACCAACACCCTTTTCATCCTGGTAGGTTGAGTGGTTTCTGATTCATTTGGATCGGGCATGATCCGGTAGGCTCTAATATAGTTTGGTAGAATTGGCTTAATCATGATACTCATGTTCATATTCAGTAAGTTGGTTTTGGTCTGGTGATTGGATGCTATCCTGTTTGTTAGAAGCTTGGTTTGTGATTCCGATGAGGGTTTCACCAACAGAGTTTTTGATGAAGATTTTTGATGAATTGCATAAGTGGTGTTGATGCAGTTTCTAGTGGAGTTTCAGGATGTTGATGGTGATCATGTTTGAGACTTGGTGGATGGAGATCATTGTTGTAGCATGTGGACCTATATTGGGTCTCGGTTGATCTAGGTTATGGACCAGATTTAATGTAGCATGTGGATTGGACCTATCGATGTGTTTCCAGGATGTCTTATGTGTTGGATATTATTTGTTTGGTCTAAGGACAACATGGTTTGTAATTATGTAATTGGTTTATTATCTGGTAGCCAACCTAATTTTTTATGGTTGAGGGTTTGTATGTAGAGATGTAAGATCTCATTGTATATTATATATGGTTATGGGAAAGGAATGTAATGTGCGAATAATGTAATATCATTCAGGGAGAGAATTTGGTCGATCATTGGAGATTGAATTGGGTTTATGTAAGAGGATTTAGTCCTTCGGTATTGAGCTTAACCAGAACTGTACTCAAGCATAGGAGATGCTATCTTTTATAGTTTACCACTTCTCTGGATTGTAGTCTAGATTTCTATGTTGTTAGTGAGGCTCCTTTTGTGATGAGTAGTGCACTCTAGGCTATTGGCCTTCTTGTAGGTGCAAGCCCCTCAATTGTAATTCACATATTTACTGTAGAAGTATTATCTAGCTGTGGGTAGGCTTTCCATCGTGGTTTTTCCCTTTACCAGGTTTTCCATGTATAAATCTTGGTGTCATGTGGATGGTATTTATTATGTGATTATTGTTTATGCTTAATTGGTTTAACTGCTATTCCGGTATTAATTTTTTGGGCTCCAATATTAAATTTTTAATTGCTAATGGTTTCGGTAATCTATGACAACTGATTCATCCCCTCCCCTCTCAGTTGTCTTTTGGTTAGTTGAATTGTCTAACACATCATATGGGGAGATATACCCTTATGCAGAGGTTTAACCAATAATCAGTTCACCCAACTGTTGGTTTCTTTTTCCTTTCAATGAGGGCATACATGAGTCATTTATTACAAAATTAGAGAAGGGCAGAATTTGTTAACCAACTAATTTTTGGCGACTCTGCTGGGGAGTCGAATATCAAGATTGGTCACCTAAGCAAATGATATATAGGGTTGTCTTGTGAATTATTATGTTTTTTTCTTCTTTATAGAAATTTTGAATTGTGAATAGACTGGAGCCAAGAAGATACACTAGGTCCCAAAGGCGTAAAGGAGTAGTTGATCCCGTCTTCCAAGAGTTGCAAAATTTGAACTTTCAATTTTCCTTTACACCTAGAAGATGAGCCATAAGTAGACCTCCTCCCCGCTCCTCTTCATCACATGTATCTTCCATTTGTCAATCCCTAATACTAGATGGTGTTTCTTTACCCAGTTTAATCAATCTAACAACTCTCAATATCATTCTTTTGATGACTGCTAATAATCCTTGGGGACCTGCAGTGGGATCACTAAATCTTGGTCCTAATTTGAATACTTTACCTAAAGGAGTGAGGGAACATTTGCCCAAGTTTAGTGGTGATAAGAAGGTCTCAAATGATGAGAATTTAAATGCATTTATGTTGCATGTGGTGTATTAGCCATCAAACATGAAGATGTGGCAGTGAGACTATTTATGCAGACATTAACTAAGGCAATGACGGAATGGTTCTACCATCTACCAATTGGTGTAATTACAAATTGGAAATATTTAAAAACTAGGTTTGAGGCTAGATTTATGTTGTCTGAAGAAGAACATTCCCTTTTAGCCCAATTGGCCCAATTAAAGAAATAAATCTCTGAATCTATGAGAGATTTTGTGGCTAAGTTTGATAAAATTATCCATAAAATTCTTGCAAATCAAAAGCCTTCATATGATAACTTGAAATGTTTCTTCATTAATTCCATGCCTTAAAAAATAAGCTTCTTAATTTGTAGACAAAGGGTAGAAACTCTAGCGGATGTCAAAATGTTGGCTGTTGAGCTAGAAGATGACCTAATTACTATTGGGAAATGGAAAAGAGAGGTTCAGGTATCTAGTGCATAATCCTCGACCTCTTCAGACCCTGTAGTACAAAGATTAATGAATGATGTTAGAGCTCTCAAAAGACAATTACCAAAGGCCAGTACTTCCTACCCGCATCCTTATCAAGATGTTCCAAGAATAATTACTAATCAGTCTATGGGAACTGGGAAAAAAACCTTACAATTGCCTCCAGCTCAATGGAGATTAGCAATTGAAGCTCCACCACCTAAAGGTAACATGTGAATTTTATACCTAATTGATGATCATGATGGTAGTTCCTATCTAGAAATGGTGCGACATGCACAAATGATAAATACAAGAGAAGTAATAAGTGATATTGGTTAGGAAGAAGGTATCTCCGAGAAACCTAATGACTCTAGAATACCCTTCCTGAAGTATGAGTTAAATTCAGAAAGAGGAGGTGATATATTGGTGACTCTTGAAGATCCTTCTTGTGCAATCATCACTAGGAATCTGTGTCAACCTAAAAATAGAGGTACCTTAATGTTAGATACAATGACAGTCCCAAAGACAGTAAGAGGGGGGCTGAATCATTGCTAACCGGTTAATGGAATATTTGAACGTATTTACAACTTTGTAGCTTAAATTAATGTACCGATAAACAAGAAATAATGCAGTAAAGAGAAATAACAGAGACAACATAAATGCACACCATAACACAAAATATTTTTGTGAGGAAACCCGAAGTGGGAAAAACTCTGGTAGGATTTGTGACCCACAATATTTACTCACTGGCCAATATGAATAAATATTACTTACAACATGGGCCTGCAAATGCAAGAAGGCCAACAACCTAGAGATCACTGCTCAATAGAAGAGTCTCACTGACTATAAAATGGATAATTAAATCCAATACAATGTACTGCTCAAAATAGTATCTCTAATGCTTGGTTCAGTACCAGTTTAAGATCAGTTAGATACCTTAACCAAAAACCTTTCGTTGTCTTTACATATACCAATAATAATAACCTCCTATCCTTCTCTCTACAAAATGATCTATAAGATCTCATACATATATGAGTCTTTAAAATACATCATGTCGGCTTACAAATAAATAATTACATTTACAATACAATTCATGTAAACAAAAATTTGTCTCATGTCAGCCTGAGAGTCGGTATATTTCATTGCCAGTGTAATATGAATGTTGGTGAATGTGCCTGTTGGTGCCGGTGCCTGCCGGTGTATGATGTCTGCGATGCCGATGCCTATGTAGAAACCTGTTACTAGTTGGTTTCCATTAATAACAACATCAACCATATTCTCATAGAGTATAGAATGCTAACAATCTCCCCCTTTGGCATTCATGGCAACACTCATGAGAAAATCCCAAAACTGTTATCCAAAAATGAAGTCCAAAATCTGATCCCAAAAAGAGTGTGCTCCCCCTGAGCAAGTGATCTCATCCATGCATATATTTTTTTGCATACTACTCCCCCTTTGACATCAATCACAAAGGATGTAAAAAAGAATCAAAGAATACAAAAATGCTACCTCATAGCCTGTAACTAGTTCTATACAAGTTGAAAAATGTCTGCTAAAATTAGATTCAGGCTGTTCATGAATTTGTTATTATCAAAAAGAATGGTTTATGTTTGCTAGATCATGTCAGTCAAATAGTGCATCTGTTGCTTCGGTGACCGTTCTCCTTGAATTGTTGCCTATGATAGCTCAACCCACTGAGTAATAAGACTGTCCAATCTTGGTCCATGTTTTCTTTTTAGTTCTCGAGCCTTTAACCTTCTTCTTGCTTTCTCTTTCTCAAGTTTTTCTAACTTCTCCTAAAAAACTGCCATTTCCTATTCAAAAACTGAGATAAGTCCCAAAGAACCTATCATATTATCCGCAATGTCATCTATTTCCTTCTATGTCTTCTTAATTTCCTCATCAATATCTTCAGTTAGGTGGTGAGGCTTGCAATCTTCTCTATATAGCTCCTTATATTCCAAAATTGTTGAGTTAAGTACCGGTAATAGTAAATATATGTGCTCAGTATAGTCTTTGATGGTTTTCTCAAAGAATTCACCTTTCTCTTTATCTACTCTTTCTTTTATGGTATCCTCATTCACTTTATCTATAGTTAGAACATTTTCAACAATAAATTTGGACATTGTGTCCAATTTACCTAATGAATTCTCAATGTAATCTATCTTACAGGTTGGTGCAATCATCTTCAAAATAGGTAATGTGTCATCAACAGCCTTAAATGCTAAGGCATTGCAATCTATTATCCTCTTAATAGAATCCAATAGAACATATGTTACATTAGTGGGTCTGAATTCTCTAGTAGACGTGCTTGGTTTTGCAATAGATTTCTTTTTGACAGATACTTGCCTAATTACCTTCACTATTTCTTCCTTATTTCCATCAATTGTTTCCTCTTTAGTTACATTTTCAACTGGTTTCTTTGTCTGTGTAATTACCTCTGCTTCTTTTGTTTTTCTAGTCTATATAAGCACCTCTACAACTGTCGATTTCTTTGTCTTTGGTTTCTCAGTGTTAGTTACCTTATCCTTTGTCGGTTTCTCAGTCTCCAGTTGCTTAGCTTGTGTTGGTATCTTAGTGTTTTGAGAGTCAACAGTGTGTGTCGGTGACTCAGAGATCTCACTGATCTTAGCATCATTTGCCTTAACCTCTGTAGTCTCTTTATCCACAACAATGTTAATATCTTGTGTATCTACATTCATGGTGAAAAGAATTTCAGAATCAGGGTTAGTGTCATCATGTGTAACTTTTTCAGTTGCCTTATCCGGTTGATTGTCTGTATGTACCGATGTATCTGAAGTTATTGGTGGAGTATCTTGTGTTGGTGGAGGAATGTTATCTGTGACCTTTATAACATGTATACTACCAATTTTTCTTTTACCTTTGTCCTTATGGTATACCTTAGCAAAAGATTTGTCCATTTTCTATCTCTCCCTTTCCTCTTTCTTTTCTTTTTCCAAAAAGAATATGTCCCATTCGTCCGCAGTTTCATCAGCAATGTCTTTCACTCTCCTAGCCATCAGGCTAACCTGCCGGTGTCCACTTACAAAAATTGACCGGTTTGCTTCAGAAATTAGTTCATCAATTCCTCTTTAGAATTTACAAGGTGTACTGCCAATAATGCTTCAACTTTTAACTTTTTATCTAGTTCCATCACTGAAATTCTCTTAGCTTCTAATCTTAAATACAATTCATTTGGTAGATCATATACAACTTCAATCAAAACCTTCTTAGATATGTCTAAATGCAAAATTGTACTACCCTCTATTGTGTCCTTGTCAGAATCTTTGAATGAATGATACAATTTATTTACATTGCAAAGATTACCATCTTGTGTTATCTCATTTACCATTTCCTTTGGTGTAAGGGTATCAGGTGTCTTAGTTTGTTGTTTCTTCTTTGGTGTTAGCTTCTTCTTAGGCTCCCTTACAGCCTACTTCTTTTTCCTTAATGTTATAGCCTGTTTAGGTGAAGGAGAAGGTACCGGTGAGGGTTTTATCTTCTTCCTCTCTACTCTTTTGAACTCAGCTGCTTTTCCATTGTTTGTATCCAAAGAAGTGACAACCGGTGAAACATGAGCTTCCGGTTTCAGTCCTTCTAGTTCACTAGCAGATATACCACTCAAGTTCATTACATTTTCCTTAACCTCCTTAGACATCTTGGATACATCTCTGATAAACTTATCTCTTCTTTTTCTCTGCTTCTGCATCAAAACAACACTCTCAATGGTCTCAACATTATCAAAAATTTCTTCAGTTGGTTCTTTAGGTGCATCAAGAAGTGTTTTAGCATATGCTTCAAGAATATTCAGATCAACTTCATAACCCATTTTTTTAATTCAAATAGTTCTAGGAGTAACAACTTCCATCCATGTTTCATCTCGTTTGATTACAAAGAAGATTTTCTTATCATACTTATCTACTATGCTCTGTGGTAACCTTTCTCTAGATTTCATCTTAGTTTGGAAGTTTTTGAAGTAGTCTGCTATAATGTTGTCACTATTAGAGTCCATACCGGTGGTAGCTTCCAATGTTTTCCTACCGGGATGTCATAACCAAAGTCCTTATGACCAATGTTGGGTATCTCTTTAGTGAAGTAAAGCATCAAACACACAAATAGGTTGCCAAAATGAAATGTCCCCTTCTTGTCACCCTTAATCTTCTTCAGGTTATCAACCATTTCATCCTTAAGCCATTCACAGATATCAATCCTAGCATTGTTCTTGACCATCTCATATGCACTATGAATACATAAGTTGGAAACAGAGTTTAATCTATTTATATGAGT
This sequence comes from Cryptomeria japonica, assembly GCF_030272615.1. Classification (NCBI taxonomy): domain Eukaryota; kingdom Viridiplantae; phylum Streptophyta; class Pinopsida; order Cupressales; family Cupressaceae; genus Cryptomeria; species Cryptomeria japonica. Next base: position 480,189,537 of record NC_081409.1, read on the forward strand.
TACTCCATAGACAAGTACCATGCTCATATATCTCACATTTGCGTCAGTAATGTCATTAACCCTAAGAGATTTGTTGTTGGATGTAGCTCCCATTAAATCCATAACACCCTTGTTATGTATCTTCTTAGTTTTGTCAGGCCTACTATCGCTTGAGGGTAAACCAACAACTACCTTTGATTGCTTCCTTTGAGATTTAAAAAACAAAGTCAAGCCACATAAACTCTCCATGAACTTTGCTCAGTACAAGACAAACTACCTCCTTCAAAAATTCAGGTATGTTCAGTATTTCAACAAATCCTAAGTCTCCTATAATCTTGTGCTCCAGTTTAACCAAACCTTGTTCATCAGTAATAACATCATTGTACATGTTTTTCAAATTATTAGTCCCTAAATTTTCTATGTTGCAGTGAATGTAAATTCTAGGGTCTTAAGCAAAAGCGACTCTCTTTGGAATTTTCAAAAAAGCTCTGATAGAATTATCTTTCTTGGCAATTTCATGGATGATCTTAAACATGGGCCTAGGGCGCTTAATGTTTTCTACCACAGTAGGGTTTGCAATAAACTCAATTTCAGAAGATGAAGATGCCATTTTGAAAGATAAATACCTCTTGCTTGAAATATTGAATTCCTGAAAAACACTTTTGCTACTTTGCCTTTGGATGCCTTTGCTCAATTTCATGCTCTTTGAATGCTTGGATGCTTGGTGGATTGAAATGAGGGTTTTATGGTGCTTTATAATCAAAAAGTTCTTCAAAAACCACATTAAATATCGATATTAAGTGAAAATCTTAACACATTTGTCGGTAAAGAAAAAAATGTGTCTTCTTACCATCAACCGAGGGTAGAATGCATGTTATTCAACTTGCTGCCATACCCCCTAAGGATTATTCCTTAGATGAAGAATCTCCTACTAGTGGAGGGTTACTCTATTCTACTAGTGTAGAGACAGATTCATCAACTCTCTGGTCTCTTTTCTTAATCCATTGTTTTGAAAATTCTTTCTTTATTTCATTTACCTTTTTTTCCCTTGTCATTAGATCCTTTATTGTTTGTTGGTATAGTCTTTCTTCTACAAAATTTTGCAATATGCCCAATCTTGTTACATGCATAACAAGTTACATTATTCCTCTGAGTATCTTTTCCATATCCTTGACTGATTTGTGTTCTGCATTGACTAGATAAATGTCCAAATCTACCACAAACATAGCATTTCACATTCATTCTGCAATTTTCTGAATTGTGACCAACTTTATTGCATTTGGAACATTGACCGGTGGGTGAGGAGTTTGTATTCTGATTATTTCTAAATCTGCACTGATTTTCTCTATGACCAAATTTGTTACAATTGAAACATTTTCCATTAAATTTATAAGCATTAGGTTGTCTTACCGGTTTACTATGATCTTGATTATTTGCAATCCTGGAACTTTCTCCATGTTCAAATTCAAGTCTAGTATCTCCACTAGGTTTTTGTCTTTTCAGCATGTCATCAAGTCTTTCTGAACTTTTCTTGAATTTGTCTTTGTATTCATTTGCAGATCAGCTCATTTTCGAGAATGCCAATTTGTCTCCTAAGCTCCTCTTTATCATGTTGCATGTGAATCAGATCTATCTTTAGCATATCATTCTCATGACAAAGTCTCAAAATTTCATTTGCTCTATCATTAAGTCTCCTAGTCAAGTCTTTTTCATTCTTCTTTATGTCTTCAATATCCTTACATAGCCTCATGGTTAAATCTTTCATTTCATTCCTCATGTTAGTGTTCTCTTGCCTCAACTTATCTACAATATCACTAAGAGTTTCCTTTTCATCATCATGTTTCTGCATTTGCTCATGAAGTTTCTTCCTCTTGTTTTGTGCTATAACCAAGTTCTCTTGAAGTCCTTTAATGAATTCCTTAGCAGTCCTCAAATCATCTTCAAGTTTGATATTCTTCAATTTTTCTGCATCAAAATCATCAAGCACTCCTTCCAACTATTTTCTCAAGCTCTCCATCAGTACTGGTTTCAGAATCTTCCTCTAGCTTGTAGGCTTTTGCAAATAGAGGACCAGGCTTTGATACCAATTATTAGATACAATGATAGTCTCAAAGACACTGAGAAGGGGGGGTGAATCAGTGTCTAACTAATTAATGAAATATTTGAACTTATTTACAACTTTGGAACTTAAATTAATGTACCGGTAAACAAGAAATAATGCAGTAAAGAGAAGTAGCAGAGACAACATAAATGCACACCATAACACAAAATATTTTGGTGAGGAAACCCAGTGTGGGAAAAACCTTAGTGGGATTTGTGACCCACAATATTTACTCACTGGCCAATATGAATAAATATTACTTACAACATGGGCCTGCACATGCAGAAAGGCCAACAGCCTAGAGCTCACTGCTTAACAGAAGAGTCTCACTGACTACAAAATGGATAATTAAATCCAATACAATTATCTACTCAAAATAGCATCTCTAATGCTTGGTTCAGTACCGGTTCAAGCTCATTCAGATACCTTAACCAGAAACCTTTCGTTGTCTTTACATATACCTATAATAATAACCTCCTATCTTTCTCTCTACAAAATGATCTATAAGATCTCATACATATATGAGTCATTACAATACATCATGTTGGCTTACAAATAAATAATTACATTTACAATACAATTCATGTAAACAAAACTTTGTCTCATGTCGGCCTGAGAGCCGGTGTAATCTGGATGTCGGTGAATGTGCCTGTTGGTGCTGGTGCCTGCCGGTGTATGATGTCTACGATGCTAGTGCCTATGTAGAAACCTGTTACCGGTTGGATGACATCATTACAACATAAACCATATTCTCATAGAGTGTAGAATTCCAACACTTAACACTTCTTGAAACCTTGGCCAAAGGTAAAGAACTCATGAACCGAAACTTAGAAAATGAGTTAAGGGTTCAAGAGGTTTAGATATTGAAGTGCCTTGATCCTGATACTTCTTTTGATATTGTTGAATTTTGCAAGGATTCTAAAATTCAAATATGTCTTGCTGAATACCTTAGGTGGAACCCTAGAGAGCTAGATAAATTAGTTAAATATGTATAGGGAGAAACTTCTCAGTTGCAACCTAATAAGTCATCGTTGGTCAATCTTGAGTCCTCATATGTCAAAAAGGTTACTATATCTGTAGAATCATCTGAAACTACTCTAGAGGTATTAGATAATGAATCAGATGAACCAATTTTAGCACTAGATCAAAAGCCTGAACCTTTCTATATATCTTTGTTTATTAATGGTTATAAACTCCATAATTGTATCATTGATTTAGGAGGATCAGATAACATCATGCCTTCTTCAGTTGCTAAAGCATTGGGCCTTTCCCTCACCAACACCTTTGGTAAGTGTTATTCAATGGACTCAAAGAAGATCCCTTTGCTTGGTCAAATCAAAGATTCTGAAGTTGCTTTGGCGATACATACTAGCAAAAGAGTGAAATTGGCTATTCTGGTAGCTGATATTCCTGCAAGTTATAGTATGCTGCTAAGTAGAACTTTCTGTAAAGATTTGGGAAGAGAAATTAAGATGGATTGGTCTCAACCAATAATTCCTATTGGTAAGAAAAAAGTTGCCCTTCAACTAGAGCCAAAATCCAAATATACAATTTTCCCTTCTGATGACCCAAAATCTCAAGTATTATATCAATAATGTGATTTTGGCAATTATTTGCTTTTCTTTGATGACATGAGGAAAATACTAGAGGATGGAATTTGATGGAAGCTTCTCATAAGCTGGATTTGGTGCTAGAGTGGTGCTAATTTCTCCAAAAGGTGAAAATATTCCTTTTTCATTTAAGTTAGAATTCAAAAACACTAATAATACTATAGAATATGAGGCCTTGCTATTAGGGCTCAAACAGACTAAGAAAAAAGGAATCAAGTTGTTAAGTGTCAAAGGTGATGCATAATTAATTGTAAATTAGGTGCAAAATCTATTCTCAGTAAAGATATGAAAGGCTTAGACATTACTAGAATAGAGTCTGGGATGAGATGAAATATTTTGATACTTTCTCAATTGAGGCAATTCCTAGAAACCAAAATTCTCATGCAAACTCCTTGGCAGTTTCAGCTTCTCTATTACTCCCACATCCAGACTTTGGTGTAGATGTTTATAGGATTGAAGTGGTATGTCATGCTAATGTTTTGAATAATTTTGATTTATGGTAGGTGCTTGAAAATGACAAACAAATAAATAATTTCCTTCAAAATGTTGAGTTGTTTGTCTCCTCTTTCTTTCAAGGGTATGAGATTGAATGTAATGAATTTTTCCCAAATTCAGGAGAGGATTATAATAAGGAAGTTATTCAGTTGAAGGGAAATATAATGCCAAAAGGCTTGGTATCCTTAGAATGCCTCTTTGATCATAATGATAGGTATGCTAGAAGGAGTAGTTCTCAGAGTACTAGTAACTTGGGAGATTATGAAAAAGTTAATATAGGCGATGAAATTAACTCAAAGTTGGCTAATTTGGGTAAGTGTTGTACTCCAAAGGAAAGGAACTTGTTCATTAAGCTGTTACGCAAATTCCTAGATTTTTTTGCTTGGTCTTATGAGGATTTGAAGGATTTTAGAAATGGTCAGTTTCAACATCATATTCCCCTCAAACCTGGAGTGACTCCTTTTAGATAGAAATTGAGAGACTATAATCCCAAGGTTGTAGATGCAATTTTCAAAGAAATAGATAAGATACTTCAAGAAAGGATTATCTATCCCATCCACCATTCAACCTGGGTAGCGAACATTGTTCTGGTTTGCAAGAAAAATGGAGAGATAAGGATCTGTGTGGATTTATGAAACTTGAACCAAGCCAGTTTAAAAGACAACTACCCATTGCCAACAATGGATCATATTCTCTAAACTATTGCCAGATCATAAATGATGTCAATGCTCGATGGATTTTTTTGGCTACAACCAGATAAGGATGGCAAAAGCGGACCAACACAAAACAACCTTTACCACACCTTCGGTCTTTTTTGCCTACAACTGCATGCCATTTGACCTAATAAACGTGGGAGCAACCTTCCAAAGGGTGATAAAACTCTCATTTGGTCAACTCATTGGTAAGATTATAGTTATCTATTTAGATGATTTGACAGTTTTCTCTAAGAGGAGTAGAAATCACCTAAAGAGATTTGGAGACTGTTCTACAAAGGTGTAGAGATCATGGTATCTCCATGAACCCAAAGAAGTTAGTTTTTGGTGTCACAAAGGGGAAGCTTGTAGGGCATATAGTTTCACAAGATGGTATTAAAATTGACCCTGATCAGGTAAAAGCTATCCAATAGTTGAGTTTTTCATCAAACAAAAGTGGTGTCAAATCATTCTTTGGGCAAGTGAGTTTTCTTAGAAGATTTGTACCAAATTTTTTCTGAAATTACCAAACACATATAGGGATGATGAGTAAAAATCAAATATTCAAATGGGAGGAAGAAGCAAAAAGGGCCTTTGAAGAGGTTAAAGAGGCAATTGCTCGTGCTCCAACTTTGATTAATCTTGATTTCAGAATAGATTTCATAATATATTGTTATGCCTCAGAACACATAATGTTTGACATTCTTTTGCGAAAGAATGAATCAAATGATGAAGTCGCTATTGCAATCATGAGAATCCTACCCAAAAAGAATGAATTGAATTATTCATTTGTTGAAAAGTAGGCCTTTGTGGTCATTAAAGCTATGAAGCACTTCAGGTATTATATACTACATTCCCATTCAATTATTTGAGTGTCAAATCCCACAGTGAAAAGTATTTTGACCCAACAAGAGGTGGGGATGAACAATAGAGCAACCTGGGTTTGAAAGGTTCAATAATTTGAACTAGATATCAAGCCAACTAAATTAGTCTAGGGATAAGGATTGTGTTGTTTAATAGCTGAAAACAAAGATGAAAAGGAAGAACTGCCACTAGCCTTATTTGTCAGCTTGCAAGATGAATGGCTCACAAATGTGGCTCATTACTTGACATATGGAAAATTCCCTAAGCATTTAAGTCCTAAATAAGAGAAATATTAGACTAAAGGAAGCCAAATATGTGATTGTCGATGATATATTATATAAGAAAGGTTTGGATGGGGCATTCCTAAGGTGTGTTGACAAGGAGCAGTAGGGAAAGCTTCTGAAAGATTTTCATAATGAGGCATGCGAAGGACACTATTCATCAACTATAAAAGATTTTGATATCCTTATAGGAGTTTTTAGTACTGGCCAGGCATGTTTAAAGATGCATGCAAATGGGTCGCAGGCTGCAAAAAATACAAGCTTATCTCAGGGAGACCCCAATTAGCTGCACTACCGTTAAGGTTGGTAGTCATAAATGAACCCTTTAAGCAATGGGGTTTATATTTCATTGGCCCATTGAACCCCTCTCAAGTGCAGGTCACACCCACACTCTTACAGCCATAGATTATTTTACAAAAATGGGTGGAGGTAGTTCTCATTAAGAAGAATACTTCAAAATTTGTTTGTAATTTCCTTAAAGAAAACATCCTGACTAGGTTTGGTGTTCCTCGAAAGATTGTAATTGATAATGCCTTAAATTTTTCCTCTAAAGAACTAAGCATATTTTGTTATTATCATGGTATTCTTTTATCCCATTCTTCAACTTACTATCTATATGGAAATGACCAGGCTGAATCTAACAATAAGAATATGATCTCTATTATGCAAAAATTGGTGACTGAGAATGCAAAAGATTGGCATAAAAGGCTATATGAATCATTATGGGTAGATAGGACCTTTCCTAAAAGGGCCATAGGTATGACACCATTTGAACTTGTATATGGAGTTGAAGCTCAGTTGTCTTTGTCTCTAGAATTGTTAGTGGCTAGGTTACAAAAGGTGATTGAAGATGAATTCTTTCAAAGTGCTCTAGAGAAGAGAATTATGTACCTTTCAAAAATTGAAAAAGAAAGGAAGGAGTTGGTTGATCATATCACTACACATCAGGCTAGAGTAAAGAAATTTTTTTATTGTAGAACTAGACCATGAAAGTTCATGGTGGGAGATTAGGTCCTACTCTATGATAGACATAGAGAACCAAAGGGAGCTCACGGGAAGTTTGATTCTCTTTGGAAGGGACCATTTGTGATTAATCAGGTGTTGGGCCATAACTCATTTAAACTTCAATATCCTGATGGAACTGCACTACCCCTATCCTTCAATGAGCACAATTTAAAGCTTTATCAGTTATAAGCAGGCATCCTCCTACTTTGTACATAGGTTTTTGGTGTGTTGTCTCTTTTGTTGTGGAGGATTTTTTTGTGGTTAGGCTTTTGTCTTTGTTGTCTTGTGTGTATAACTAAAGATTCTAGATTCATTCCCTCATCCTTCTCGGTCTCGATCCCCAGTCAGGCCGATGTTACCCCTTAATTTTGTTGATAGTCAAATTCCCCATCTTTGGCAAAATAAAGCATAATTAATGATTGTCTTCCCAGATTCAGCTCAATCAGTCCTTGATTATGTAGCTTTCTCCTTCCAGTCTTACTTGTTTTGTCTCAGTGAACCCGTATGTTGAACCTACATTTTGGTTCAGAGTTCAAAGTTCACATAGTGCCCTTCTATGTCCCACGGATTTGTTTTATTTTTAAGAGGTGAGCGTAAGTATGTTAAGTTGGTTTTGAACTTGAACCTTTGAACCATTTTCATTTGGTTCAAGGTTCAAGGTTCATCTAAAGTCTTTGCTCGTTCCCAGTTTAGTTGTGTCTTGATCTGCAAGGTGGTGTTTAATACATAAAGTCCTCTTCATTATTATTCTGTCATGTTGAACTTGAACCATTTAACTTCTTGCAAAATGGTTCATGGTTCAAGGTTCATTTTAAGTTGGCTCCAGAGATATAACAAGGTGAAGAAAGATAATGAAAGGTGAAGGTGGTGTGGTAAAAAGAATATTCTGAGCATATCAAGTTTGAAAATTCTAATTATGGAAAGTAATCATGATTGCTCAAGCAACTTGTGTGGAAGTGATTTATAATGAATGCAGTCGTCGAAATCCCATCAATCAAGAGTTACTTCACATGATTGTATGAGCTATTAAGAGGCATGTGTAAGTCTTGTTTAGTTTTCTTGCCTTTAATATGCAAACCCTTAAGTTGTTAATTCAGTAACTTCTTATTATTGAAGAAGTGAAGGGCACTGAAGGTAATTATAGCTCCATACTTTCAAGGGTTATATAGATTTGATGATAGCAACAGGTGAGTTTTGATCATCCCTCCCCACAGTGTTACCTGCTTAGAAAGCCACTGCTATGAAATCCTTTGTTTTGGGTAGAATTTTGTACCTTTTTTGAAATTATTTGATGAATGAAAGAGTGGTTGTCATGAGGTCAACCCTTTCAAAACTTGGCCACACATCATGTTTAGTGAGTACACTTCTAGAGATGGGTGACACTTCTTTCATTCAAGCTAACAAATGGTAATTCAATGATGGGAAAGATTGTTAAGAGTGGGTTGATTGAAGATGCCACATTTCCTACTTCTTCCCCTTGACGTGAACTAGTTATAGAGTGCATGAATAAGTATGATACCAATAATAGGTGTATTAGAACCATCAGCGGTGAAGTGTTGGTGAAGATTGATAGGGAAATAGTGATGGCTACCATGGGCATTCCCCATAAGGAGCCGTATGAGGATTGGTTCATTGGTACTTCATATTCATTTTTTTCTAAGAAGAAGAGTACCTACAAGAGTGTCATTGCTAGGAATTGACTCCTTAAACTGCAAAAAGGAGGTTCCAGGTTACCCAGACCTCTGATAAGAGAGCATTTCATAACAGAGGTGTGAGACATTGTAATTTTGTTGAATAGATTCAAAGGGAATGCACATGCCTTCTATTGGGAAGACTAGATTTATTTTTACATTCAATTTTTTTTGGTTGGTGAAAAATATCTAGACTAGGCACAAGTTAATACTCGACAGACTCCATGAGGGTCTGCATAATTTTATCGGTATGTCCAATTTCTACATGTTTTCCTATCTATTTTATATTCTTGCTTGTACCAGAGAATGGCAAGTGTTGCATCATGAGCCCTGGGTTGATGGTATAAAGGTCTATGAGTATTATCCATACTTGCAACAACAAAAGTATGATGAAAATTTTATAAGATGGAATGATGTCTTTGCAGGCAGGCTTGTCTTTGAATTGCAAGGAAATATAAACAAGAGGATGTCAGTTGAATCCATGGAGTTAGTAAGCATATATGGAAGCTACTACATCCAATTTTCTAGATTTACCTACGTCAGGGTAGGGGGATTCGAAGATGAACCATTTAAATTACCTAGGTATGCCCTAGACAGCCATGTGCTTATTGAAGTATGTAGGAAGCTTGCCCACATAGATAAAATATTAAGGTAAAAAGGTAAATCTGGAGTAGTCTTTCCAGTTGATCTTGGATATTAGAGTTGCAAATCTATTTCTAATGCTTTGAACCTAGAATTGGAATTCAATAAATTGAACTTATAGCCCTACGTTGCTAGGCGTAAGTTTGATAATAGAGGATATGCTATGGAACATTTGAATGTTGATGCAAATTTCTGCCATGAACCCCAATTAGAAGATTATTGAGAAAACTATTATGATGAATTGGAGGTCAGAAGAAGACTATGGTCAAGGTTCACCTTGCAACAAATTGTTACAATAGGATTGTCAATAAATGTTTCTGAAGTACAAGAAGAAGAGAGGGAAGATGTGTTAGATCTTGTGTTCAATGAAAGAATTCAAGGGAAATCCATTCCTGAAATCAATTGGGATAGAAAAGAGGAAGAAAGTATCCTGGCCAAGTCCTTTAATGTCATAAGGAGAACAAAGAAGTGGTTGAGAGACTGCAAATTTTCTCTTAAAGTTGAAATAATTGGTCAACTTCATGCTACTATACAGATTACCATTTATTCCTCTAATGTGATTGTTAATATTGTAGGTTCCACAAGATGGACGTGTTGGTATTTTGGTTTGGTTTTGTCATTGATGTCAACACCTACTGAAAACAAACACTTTGGAGATCCAGCAACATTCACCGACAAGCAAGTAACTATTGCACATTTACTAGTATATGGTTCACCGACAAGATATAATGTTCACCAGTACTTGGAATAATATGGAAGACACTTGATAATGTAGAAGACATTGTGTGGACACTTTGTTTTGAAGAATTGATCATTGGTATATTCATATTTGCATATTTGCTTTTACCGGCAAATAGGTCCAGGGTTATCTAGGGTTACACCGGCAGGTTTATCTTTTCCAGATCAGCATGGTACACTATGGAGATGATTTATTATTGATGTAAATGCATTAAGCTAACATGTTTAATCGATTATTGCATCAGATATTATATTGTATGTAAAATTTTAATTGTAATATCTTGTAGAGCCGACCTACTAAAATTGGTCTTAGGTTATGGTATAAATGTAAGATCTTATCTGTAAGATCAAGTGTGAAATGTGGAAAAGAACTAAGTGAAGGTATATGCGAGATTAAGCAGAGATATACGTGAAGACATCATTTGAAGGAGAAGCTAGGTTTTTGTGGAAGCATATCAGCATTACACCGGTACAGAATCCAGCATATGAAGATACTATTTTGTGCAGTACATTCTTATTGGATTTAACCATCCAACTGTAGTCAGTGTGACTCTCATTTTGTGATTGAGCAATGAGCTCTAGGTTGTTGGCCTTTCTGGATGTGCAGACCCCATTTATGTACACTTACTATCTACAATAGTATCATCTGATTGTGGGTAAGGTTTCCCACCATGGTTTTTCCCCTTATAGGGTTTCCACGTACAAATATTGGTGTTATGTGTTGTGGATGACTTTATGTTTATGTTTCATGCATTAATCTTTATCGATATAGCAATTTACTATTAACACTGTCTACCGGCATATTTAACTGGTTTACTGGTATTAAGCATCAAGTTGGTTAATTAGTTTTTGGTTTGAATTTATTTGACAACTGATTCACCCCCCCTCTCAGTTGTCTCTGGGACCTAACATGAAGGCCAAAAAGGTTGGAATTAAAAGGTCAAAGAGCTCTCCATTGAATCCCTCACTAGTTTGAGTTACACACTCTAAGAGAAAAAAGGAAAATAGGAAGCCTATAGTGGAGAAGATTGTTGTAGAGCTAGACTAAGGAGAGGAAACCCAAGTCACCATGGATGAACAAGTGCCAAATAATCCTCCAGTTCAGGATGTGGATAAGGAAAAAGAATCTAAAGAGAACCAGGATCCAATGAGCAGCATTACAATTGTTGATTCAACTAGTTACCAGATGCCTCCGCCCAAAGGTTCCTCCAGTGCATCCAGATGGTTAGGGGCTTCCATTAGCAAAAAATGTAGTGTGGTTCCCATGACCATCCCCATTCAAGACATGGTCAATAAATGTCTTGGGAAAACATCTAAGTCCAAGAAGCTTAAAACCAAGGCTATGATAGATATTGATGATGACACAAGGCACTGGGTAGTAGAAGTGGCTAGGCCTGTCTTGGATAAGGATGTAGAGACTGCCACTGTAAAGGACTTTATTGTTGAAAAGGTTGATCTAGGAGTTGCTTCCAGAACTGCAGATGCCAAGAATTTGAAGTACTCCACCAAAAGGATGAAAAGGACAAACAAGAGTTGAAACAAACCATCATACAGATGGCAGAATATATCAATGCCATACATAACCTGAATCCCCAACCTCTATCACAATGCCACTATCTTTTGATCCTAAATCACTAGTGAACCAGAACCTATTGGATCAAGTTCAAAGGAGCCACATGATAGATGAGATTTTTTATAAATGGCTTGAGTCCATAACACAACAAGGCACATATTACATTGACAATCTGATAAAAGTGTTTGGGGATGTTGTGGCTGTAAGTAAGGAACTAGAATTGGAAGCTATATCATGGGAGAAAGAAAAGAGTAAATGGGTAGTAGTATTGATGCAAATGAATGATGTGCAAAAGTTTGGGGTTATGAAATTCCTTTCTGAGAAGGCTGTAGATGATTTACATGATAATGTGTTGTATGTATCAAAGAAAAATATCCAATGGAGGAACTCACTTATCAAATAAGGTCATGAAGAGTCCATCAAATTGCTAAAGGAGTTAAAGGAGCTCAATAACACAATGAAAAATGATTTGAAATGCATCATTATAAAACTCTTAAAGGATGATGGACACATAATCAAGGATGTAGCAGACATGGTCAGAGCTTTCAAGGAGAGAGTGCAGCTCATCAAAGAGATGAAATCCCTAACTACTAACAACTTCTCTAAAGTGGCAAGGATTGAATCTGTGTTAACAATTTGTTTTGATCATCTAGAAGCATATAAGATAAAAGTATTGTAGGTAAGCATGGACAAAGAGGTCTAGAAATAGCACATTGTACATAGTGGGCTTCTTCATTATCATGTCATCCTCAACTTCTTGACAACACATCTAGAGTGGCAGAACATGCGTGGCGCTTCAGCAAAACATGATAAGCTAGAAGACTACTTGGCCACATCAGAGTCTCGATCATGCTACCAATGAATTTTCACCCTATTCACGACTCTTGGCCGATTACCTTTTTTAGTTATGTTAGTTATAAGCAAGACAATTTCTTTAACTCTCAAATACAGTTAAAATTTGACTCTCGTTATTTTTAAAAATGATGAGCCTGGAGGATATTTATGTAATTAAGAAAGCCTTTACAAAGGTCCAAAAGATTTAGATAGATTATCAGACTTTGTTTTTGATGTATTATAGATATTCAGTGAAGAAAGTTTTACCTGTGAATGAAATGATACCTTTTTTGCTATCTTCAAATCTATGTGTCTGAATCTGAAAAGTGGATCTCTGTTGGGGTTTATTTTCATGTGCAAAATTTATTATCTTCTTGATTATCTATTTAATTTTGTGAGTGAATAAGTCTATAAATGAATCTATCTCATGAAATGGAATTGATTTGAGTGCAAGGTCTGTGAGATTTGCATATACAAGTATTCATCTTTTAACTGCATTCATATTGTGTTGATGAATGGATATGGGATTCCTTTCTTTCTTTCTAGTTAAAAGTGAAATCATTATTTTGTTTTGTGTTTAAAAATTCATTGAACATCATATGGGGAATTGTACCCTTATGAAAAGGGTTAACCAATAATCAGTTCACCCAACTGTTTGTTTCTTTTGCCTTTCAATGAGGGTATACATGAATCATTTATTACAAAATTAGAGAAGGGCATATTCTATTAACCAACAACTGGAATATACAACTTAATCATAGAACACAGATGTAATAAATTGCATTAACAACAAAGATAAGAAAATTTAAAACACAACACACAACACAAGGATTCTGACGTGGAAAACCCAATTAAGGGAAAAAGCATAGTGATGACCTACCCACAGTAAGATGATACTTTGCAGTAGTATGTGAAAATATTACAATGGGGAATGCGCATGCATTCAGGCACACTGCCTAGAGCTCACTCTGAAATATAATGGGCCAAAAGGCTACAACCCTCAAGGAAGTCTCACTGACTTACAACAAGATTCAAACAACAATCCAAAAGAAATGAACTTAAAGAATAGCATCTCCAAATGCCTGATTATAGTTCCAGTTAAGCACATATGTCTTCTCTACAACACCAATCTCTCCTCAATCATAACATCAAAGGGTGAATCACTTGATCGTACATAAACCTCTCTGTGATAATGTAGACATAACCACGACACCTAAATTACATGAATATATCACCTATATACAATTCATCAACCTTGATAACAAGGTTAGCTAAACCCTCAACCCTCAATTACAAAATTACAATACATGATGCAAAGATCGACCACCAGACCAATATAATAATTTACATAGCATAACATGGTCCTAAAACACTCCCAAATGCTGAACTCCACCAGAAATTGCACCAAGATCAACCACAACACGCTACACCACCAGGAAAACCACATAAAATGAAAATCATCACCGGTTAATAGAAACAATCAAAAAACAAATAGGACATAACTAGGAAACACCAACAAGCATGTTAGAATCATCAGGATTAGCTTCACCAACACCACTTATCAAATCTTCATCAGTCAACGTCTAAAAGATGAAGAACACAACCAATCAACAACTATCACAAAGAAAGATAACTTGCAGAGCAGAAAATCACAATCCATCTGAAATGAAGATACACAAGACCATCCCAAGAAATATCCCAAAAACTCAGCACAAGATCTAATCACACTAGAATATACCAGAGGAAATACCAAACTCTGTAAAACAATGATCAACAAAATAACACAACAAGTCAGATTATAAGATCTTCCCAATCACTAGAGGAATACATAGGAATATGTTGTCATAAATGACAACAACATATCCTAGCATCAGCAATGACCAACATTATCCAATAGAGAAATGTGTTGATACTTCATCTCCTAAATCTACTATTGTTTTCGATGATATTGGTATTGCTACATCCATGGCTCCTATTGATTCAGATTAGCTAGGCATTCATTGTCTTCGAGATACAACTACTTGGGATGATTACTTGATAGACATTGCAAGTTTGTTTCATGAGTACTATCTTATAGACTTGGAGGATAATATTGAGTATGTACATCTCTTTGATGAAGCTACTTTGTATTCTTCAAGTGTTGAGGTGGAACCTTTTGACCCTCTTGTTCATTACCCACACAACCATTCCTCACATTTTGACATGACTGTGGCCACTATTGAGCAACATTTGGAAGATACAACTTTGTATTTGGAGGAGATACCTTTGTCTCTAGAGTTTGTTCTACATCCATCTGCACTAGGTTATAAATTGTCATCTTCTACAGTGTGGCCTAGAACACCCGATTTGATGGTGACAACTTTCAACATCAACATTGGGACACTTGAGCAGAGTTTAAAGATAACATACATCTTCATCATTCTTCCTACATATTCCTTTCAATAATGGGAAGATATCCTCCATTCATCATTGGTTTTATTTATTCCTAAGGGGAGGAATATTATTCGGCGATCTTGGACCATCTACAACTTCTTGTGTCGAGCATTCGCCAACAATGCAGAAGATTCTACATTGATGGACTGCATGGTCTTTCTTCTTTAGTCTTGGGGGAGAGTTTTGTCTTACAAGTTTTCTCTTTCTCATCTTTTGAGAGGTTTCATCATTGTACATGGGTACCTAACATGGCCTTGTAGCTAGGACCCATCTTTGCATTGTTGCATCTTTTCACGCACCTAAGCTATGCCTAAGGGAGGGTGTTAGTGTAGGTTTTTTATATTTATTTTTCCTACACATTATTAAGCATACTTAGGCTATATTAGGATGGTTTATATGAGGATGTGTGACATATTCCTACATTTACATGTGGCATTCACACCCACATTTGGGTGGTTGAATGTCACACCCTCTTTTGTATTGGCAAGTGTTGTCATTGATGTCAACAAGTATGGGTGAAGTATGTGTAGGCCACTGATATGCTATGTGGATGTAAATCAGAATGACTCCCACCAGATAAAGATGTAGTCACCAAATGAAGAAGATATCATAGGGTGAAGAGATGTCTAATTGAAGATATATCTGATCAAAATCAGCTAAGGCATGTTAGTGCAATGCTGGAAGCAAAATGAGATGACAAGGATCCTCTCCCACCGATAAGTGGTAATACTGAGCTTATCTCCCAATATTCATGGAATGCATCATAGTCCTCTGAGATAAGACAAAATAGTTAAAGGCAGATTTTTGAAGGCACACACCAGATCAACTGGTGAAACAGTATGTTACCCTAGGTGCATGAGATCTAGATATGCACCAGATCATCCAGGTAGACATGATGAGTTGCCGGTATAGAGAAGGAAGGATATGTTTGTCACTTTGACAAACATGTTAATAGCATAATCGGCCCACTGGTGAAGAAAGGTGTTTCCATAGATGCAGAAACATGGAGTTTGTTGGAGGTTGATGACATAGTGTCATCAAGGTGGTTACTGGTAAGTATGTCCACCGGTAAAGGTAAAAAAGTACAGATATAGAAGGCTCCCATTTGTTGATGATATGCATGAGGTAACTTGGCAAGTGTGTCGACTAGGTTGAGTGTTCCACTAGAAGAGAAGTAAAGTGCAAGGTTGAAGGCAGCCTAGTTAAGGTATAACCGATAAGGTTTGCGAACCTGTAGATGAACCTGGTTGTGTGGTTGGATGGTGATCTGATCTGGACTGACATAAAAGACTTGGAGAAGGTGGATGCTAACAAAGGGGCCAGATGAAATTAAAGTGGCATGCATGCATAGGTCGGTGTGGTGTGTCTATGAAGTTGTTGGTGATTGGTCCAACATTTATGGCGATTGCGAAGGTTGAGGAATGAAGACAAAGGATTGTGGCTTGAGATCAAGGAAACAATAGAGATCTAGTACAAACTGATCTTGCAGATCAAAGAGGGTGAAGGAAACTACATCACATACATGATTGATTAGACAAAAAGCCAAAAAATAATGCTACAGATGGCTAAAGATAGAAGATGTGATTCACAAGGTAAATAGAATGGTGATTCTCATTAATGGAGTGTTGATCATCAATCAAGGACATGATATCTGATTGGATATGATATGTCACGATGGTCAAAGATTAGATCAGATGCAGATTTAGTGCATGACGGAAACCCTAGCATGCCAATGTTCAAACCAACATTTAGGTAGGAAAACATGGCTATAAGAGTGTGAGCCAAAGATGTAGTTGGTACTGCTACATGAGAGAAAAATAGATAGACAACTAGTCAAGTTCTCAACAAAAATTAGAGAAGAGATTGAATGTGTGAGAGAGAATTGGGTTGAAGAGTTCAACCGACAATAGTGAGGCAACCGGTATCTTGCCAATAAGCCTGAGAGAGGAGTATACTAGTGGTGACTGAACTAGTAGAGAAGAGTCATAGAAGATTGCAGTAAATATCTGGTAAGTTGAGAACTGACAGTAACCAGATAGTAGACATCTGACTAAGTGAAGAAAACCAATGGTGACTAGCAGCATTGTGATAGAGAGGAAGGAGATTTGGCAGAGAGAAAAACTGATAGAGAAGAAGAAGACGCTAGACCGGTAAGGTTGCAATAGAGAATGAGTTGCAATAGGAGATAAGGTTGCAGCAGAGAGGTGAGGAGAGAACTAGTAGTGAATTGGATAGAGGAGAACTGGTGGAGAGACTTGCATGAGAGTTACAAAGTACTTTTGTAACAAAGCTATTACTTTGGTAATTGATTATGTTCATGATAGATCACTTTGTTGGAGCTTGGTGCAGGGGTTGGTGCCCTAAAACTAGGGGTTGGTGCTCCTTGGGTTGGTGCCATAAAGTAGGAGTGGTAATCCTTGGCTTAGTGCCCTAAATGTTGTAATCAAGGTTTTCATTGTGAGCCTAGATTGGAGTAGTAGACTCCAACAATACTTCTCATCGAGGTTTTTCCCATCTTAGGTTTTCCTCGTACATCTAGTGTTATGTGGTCCCTTTTATGTGTGGTTACATTTGTGTTATCGTCCTATATAACCAGTATGTCTTCTTTAATGTTAAGTCACTTAATTGGTATACACACATAGCATAAAAAAGGGTAAAATTTGGAAATCACTAATTCACCCCCCTCTAAGTGGAATCTTGTGTTCAACAATTGGTATCAGAGCCTAGGTTCTTGGTTGATAAGCATTCTCTAGCTTGGGTAAATTCTAGTATTTGAACACAATGGTTTGTTTAGTTTCAATCCCTACTCCTATTTTTGATGGTTCAAATTATTTTATTTGGAGTTGTAGGATGGAAGTCTACATGTCCTCTTTAGGGTTTGATGTGTGGATGTTGGTTGTTAATGGCTGCCCTACTAAAGTTAGTTCTCCCACCGATTGAGATGAAGAATGACTCAGGGGGAGTTCATAGCCATGTTTCAAGTGTGTTTCAAACTTGCTAGACAGAGGACGAGTGAAAATGTCTATGGCTATGTTGGTATGATTGTGTTTTTGGAAGTGTTCAAGGTTGTGAGATTTTCAATGTATATCCATTTGAAATCACAACTGGACCACAGGGAGATTTACCTGCACAGGAGAACATATAGCTGGTATCGGAGAAGATAAAATTGATATCAGTGTCAACTTCAACACTTGATATCAGCAAATTGGGGTTAGAATAATTTTTGCATATCAAAGGATAGATGACACAATCTAACTAACAGGTAAGCTTTATTCACTAACACATGTTCCTTCAATTGGATTTAGACTTGTATATGCAATTGGCATCCATTTTGTATATACACTTGGTTGCTAAGTAATTGGTATCAGTTGGTGGTTGAGCTATCCATCTCAAGTTTTGTGATTTGAGAGGATGCAAAGCATGAAGGTAAAAGGAGGAGAAGCATCCAGTAAAAAAAAAGGGAGAGAGAAAAATTTGTCAGTGAATGGTAGACACAAGGAAGAGAGAAACCCTATCAGTACCCTTTTCCATTGTTGTCAAAGGGGGAGAGAAAATCTGTAATATGCCACATACTACATGTGTGATAATCCATGGAACACACAAAGGGGGAGAGAGATTTTGTAGTATGCCAGATACTACATGTGTTGACATCAATGCCAAAGGGGAGATTATTGGCACTATGTTGTCACTGATGTCAACCGGTATGGGTGAAGTATGTGTAGGCCACTGATATGCTGTGTGGATGTAAATCAGAAGGACTCCCATCTGATAAAGATGCATTTGCCAAATGAAGAAGATATCACAAGGTGAAGAGATGTCAGATTGAATATATATCTGATCAAAGTCAGCTAAGGCATGTCACTACAATGCCAGAAGAAGAACGAGATGAAAAGGATCGTCTCCCACTGGTAAGTGGTAATACTAAGCTTATCTCCCAATATGCATGGAATGCATCATAGTCCTCTGATATAAGACAAAAGAGTTAAAGGTAGATGTTTGAAGGCACACACCAGATCAACTAGTGAAACACTATGTTACCCTATGTATGTGAGATTAGAGATATGCACCAAATCATCTGGGTAGACATGATGTGCTACCGGTACAAAGAGAAGGATATGTTTTTCACTTTGATAAACATGTTAATAGAAGAAATGGACCAATGGTGAAGAAAGGTGTTGCCATAGATGCAGACATATGGAGTTTGTTGAAGGTTCATGACAGTGTCATCAAGGTGGTTACTGGTAAGTATGTCCACCTGTAAAGCTGAAAATGTGTAGATGCACAAGGCTCCCATCTATTGATGATGTGCATGAGGTAAGTTGGCAAGTGTGTCAATAGTTGAGTGTTCCACCCCAGAAGAGAAGAAAAGTGCAAGGTTGAAGGTAGGCCAGTTAGGGTATAACCAACAGGGTTTGTGAACTAGTAGATGAACCCAAGTGTGTGGTTGGATATTGATCTAATTTGGACCGACACATAAGACCTAGCAAAGGTGGGGATTATTGGCCTTATGTTGTCATTGATGTCAACCAGTATGGGTGAAGTATGTGTAGGCCACCAATATGTTGTGTGGATGCAAATTAGAAGGACTCTCACTAGATAAATATGTAGTCGCCAAATGAACAAGATATCACAAGGTGAAGAGATGTCGGATTGAAGATATATCTGATCAAAGTCAGCTAAGGCATGTCAGTGCAATGCCAGAAGTAGAATGAGATGACAAGGATTGTCTCTGACTGGTAAGTGGTAATACTTAGCTTATCTCCCTATATGAATGGAATACATCATAATCCTCTGATATAAGACAAAAGAGTTAAAGAAGATGTTTGAAGGCACACACCAGATCAACTAGTGAAACACTATGTTACCCTATGTGCATGAGATTAGAGATATGCACCAGATCATCTAGGTAGACATGATGAGTTGCAAGTACAAAGAAGGAAGGATATTTTTTTCACTTTGATAAACATGTTAATAGAAGAACTGGCCCAATGGTGAAGAAAGGTGTTGCCATAGATGTGGACATATGGAGTTTGTTGAAGGTTCATGACATAGTGTCATCAAGGTGGTTACTGGTAAGTATGTCCATAGGTAAAGCTGAAAATGTGCAGATGCAAAAGGCTCCCACCTATTGATGATGTGCATGAGGTAAGTTGGCAAGTGTGTCAATGGTTGAGTGTTCCACCAGAAGAGAAGAAAAGTGTAAGGCTGAAGGCAGACCGGTTAGGGTATAACCAGTAGGGTTTATGAACTGATAGATGAACCCGGTTGTGTATTGATCTGATTTGGACTAAAAAAGAAGACTTAGAAAAGGTGGATGTCGATAAAGGGGCCATGTGGAGTTGAAGTGGCATGCATGCATAGGTCAGTGTCGTGTGTCGGTGAAATTGTTGGCGACTGGTTCAACATATTATGGAGACTGTGAAGCTTGCGGAATGAAGACAGAGGATTGCAGCTTGAGATAAAAGAAACAAAAGAGATCCAGTACAGACTGATCTTGCAGATCAAAGAGGGTGAAGGAAACTACATCACGCATGTGATTGATCAAACAAAAGGCCAAAAATCATGCTACAGATGGCTAAAGATACAAGACATGATTCACAAGGTAAATAGAATGGTGATGCTCATTAATGGAGTGTTGATCATCAATAAAGGACATGATATATGATTGGATATGATATGTCAGGATGATTAGAGATCAGATTAGATGCAAATTTGATGCATGACAAAAACCCTAATGTGCCAATGTTCAAACAACATTTAGGTGAGAAAATCTGGCTATAAGAGTGTGAGCCAGAGATGTAGTTGGTGTTGTTGTATGAGTTAGAAAAACTAGATAGCCAACCAGTCAAGTACTCAATGAAAATCAGAGAAGAGACTAAATGTGTGAGAGAGAATCAGGTTGAAGAGTTCAACTGGCAACAGTGAGGCAATCGATAGCTTGCCAATAAGTTTGAGAGAGGAGTATATTGGTGGTGACTAAATCGGTAGAGAAGAGTCATAGAATATTGTAGTAAAGATCTGGTAAGCTAAGGATTTCCAGTAATCAGATAGTAGACATCTGACTGAGTGAAGAAAACCGATGGTGACTAGCAGAATTGTGATAGAGAGGAAGGAGATCCAACAAAAAGTAGAACTGATAGAGAAGAAGACGTTGAACCAGTAAGGTTGCAACAGAAAATGAGTTGCAGCAAGATATAAGGTTGCAATAGAGAGGTGAGTAGAGAACTGACAGTGAATTGGATAGAGGAGAACCAGTGGAGAGACTTGCATGAGAGTTACAAAGTTCTTTTTTAACAAGGCTATTACTTTTGTGATTGATTATGTTCATGATAGATCACTTTGTTGGAGCTCAATGCAGGGGTTGGTGCCCTAAAATTAGGGGTTGGTGCTCCTTAGGTTGGTGCCCTAAAGTAGGAGTGACACTCCTTGGCTTGGTGCCCTAAATGTTGTAATCGAGGTTTTCATTATGAGACTGGATTAGAGTAGTAGACTCCAACAACAATTCTCATCAAGGTTTTTCCCATCTTGGGTTTTCCTCATACATCTGGTGTTATGTGATATCCCTTTTATGTGTGGTTGCATTTGTGCTATCCTCGTATCTAACTGGAATGTCTTCTTTAATGTTAGGTCACTTAACCGGTATACACACATAGCATAGAAAAGGGTTAAGTTTGGAAATCACTGATTCAGCCCCCCCCTCTCAGTGGCGTCTTGTGTTCAACATTTTGGACTCATTTTCCACCTCCCCATTACCATTTGTTTGTCTCTACTTGAGTAGGTTTGCCACATATTTGACATTTTCCAAGTAGGCACAACTCCCACCTAATTTGGTTATTTGGGATTTATTATTCCTCTTAGAATTATGTGCTAACATTTTTCTATATAATCAACACTCACCTCTCCTTTATGAGCTAATCCAGTTGAGCACATATTAGCTCAGTCAGTACAAGGGAGTGTTGATCATTATTGTATCATTTTGAGTGTGATAATATCATTATTCAATTATTGTACCATATTCCAAAATGTCATCCTCTCTATTGCTCTCATGTAGAAGGTTGATCTTGGTTTTACAGGTGATCCTGGGAGATTGAGTCCATTAATGATTCTGACATAGTATTAGAGTTTCCAGATCTGTAAGTCCCTTCTCGAATTTAGGAGAAATTCAGCATTTAGTTTTTGCTAGGTGCATTTTCAGCTGAAAAGGACATCACAATCAAGTTTTAGAGGGTTGAATAGGCAAATTATGATATAAAATACTCTATTTTGTTGAAAGTCAGATTTGAGCCTATACCCACCTGCCCAAATATGGTACAAATATGAATTTTGTTGAAAAAAATTATTATATTTTTCCCACATTAAAAATTATATATACTATTATTAAAAATAAAAAATTATGTAGATTTTTTTATTTGAAAAAGAAAATATCAAAATTCTTTATTATAAAAACATTTTTTAATATTTTTGAAATGAAAAAAAAAAATATTGTAAATTAATTTTGGAAAAAAATTATATTTTCTGAAACAAATAAAAATAAAAAATAAAAAAGGTCAAATCTAAGGGTACGGACAGGGTAGCCCCTTACTGCAAAGTAGGAGCTCGCAAGGCTTTGGCCTTGGGCCCCATAATAGTCGGTATGCGTGGTCCCATGTTTGTTGGGTGTGAGGGGTGCATCGAACTCCACACATGCTACATGCCATGCTTTGAGACTTGTGCCTCCATTAAGGGTGTGAGCACCTGTGCTTTAGGAGCAGGGTGGGGTATGGCTCATGCCCCCCACATGACCTCAAAATTTTTGATAAAAAAAACAAAAACAATTCAAAATAAGCCTTTGTACTTGCTGAACGTAGTAGAGGGTCAGTATGCCTCAACCTTAATGCCAGACTTTTGGGGGGTCTGCTATTTATGGAAAAACCACTAATTTTGGCAAAGGTCTACATTTAGCGATGGAATTGGTAGGTTTTCCAAATTTGGTGGTGATTTATTTTAGCCGGCAGATTTAAAATTTAGACTTTTGTGAAAAGAACCTCTTAATTTTTAAAATTAATTTGAAATTCGATCTAAGATTGCAATTTTGAATTAGATCTCAAATTATTAATCCAAAATTTAGACAACCCACAAGCTCAATTTTAAATTTAAAAATTAGGGTTTTTGAAATTAAACTCTAAATTTTTAAAATTTGATTAGAAATTAAACTTTTAAGTGAAGATTTGAATTAAAATGGGAAAACATTGAGATATGAAATAATTAAACCAAATTAAGAAATTCACAAGCTCAATTTTAAATTTAAAAATTAGGATTTTGTTGAATTCAACATCTAAATTTTTAAAATTCACTTGGGAATCAAACTTGTAAATGAAAATTAGAATTTTAAATTGCATAAACACTCAAATTTGAGAACATAACTCAGAATTAAAGGTGTAAGGAGTTGGGTTCACCAAAATGTAAGGGTAAAAAATTGGGGTTTCGTCCATTAGATGTATGAAAACCACTAATTTACCATTACATTTAAAAGAGGGGTGAATCCAATAGACTCAATCACAAATCAACAAAGATAAGGACTAAATACTAATTGGATTAAAGGCGTGTGAATTTATTTACCCTCTTTTATGAGTTGAATTACTGAAATTAGGGAAAAGTGCTAAAAATGAAGGTAAAAACACAAAAAATAGTGAGCTATAGATGCGGGGCTGAGACACACACCTAGATCTAAGAAGTATAAGTAGATTCGGATCTGATCTCTGAAAATGCTCCAAAAATATTGGGACTGGAATGCCCATTGCTCTAGTCCTCTGAACTTTTCATACACAAAAAGGGGTTGATTCGTCTCTACAAATAATCTTGATTATGAAGATTGCAGCTTCATACTTATTTCCTACACATAGAAAGAAAGGGAAATAGGTTGGGAATAGGGGCTTGCCTAAATCAAGCCCCAGTTTTGGAATTAACCATGAAATAGAGATAAAAGATAATTGAATTGTTGTAATTGAGATTCTCCTCTTGAGGGAGATGTTGAATAATGACTAAAAAATAAATGATATACCTCTTTGTGAAAGTTTGTCTCCACACAAGATTAGGGTTTCATGAAGTCTTTGATAAAATAGGATGTAAATGTCCACTTCAATGCTTGAATTTTGACTTCTATTACTACTCCAAGGCTTGAAGGAAGACTGATTACTTGCTCAATTACTTGAATGCTTGAATACTTGATGTCATGTGTGTGTAATGTGTTCTTGTATCCCAAAATGAGAGCATAAATTCTCATTTTATACTTGCTTGTTAGAAAACTTGCTAATTATCTGACATGAGCTGACACAGAGTTAGGATTCCCGCTCAATTTTGAAATGGTGAAAAGGGTTTTAGAAGGGGCCCAATTAGGGGGGACCAAAGCATGGCACTTTGGTCCTACACCAATTTAGGGCTAGGATAAGATGCTAAGTTGATGCAAAAGTAAACAATGTAGTCATACTTGAGTGATATGAGCAAAATCAGGTCCCAATCAGGCCTAGGGGTGCAAACACTAAGGTAGGGACCTAATGCGATCAAAATTATATAGGGGTACAATTTTAAGACACTACAGTTCCCTCTCTTGGAGTTCACTAGTGACCCTTCTTCTCCTTAGAATCCTTTAATTGAGTTATCACACTCTTCTAAGTGTATGAACTTGTCACTTGCCTCTATGGAGGGTATTCCAAACCTATCAACCATATCGTTGACACTTGCCTCATAGGAACTAGTGGATGAACTTGTCAAGGAAAATTTATCCTTGGCTGTTGCTATAGGACATATTCCTAATACCACCTTATGTATTGTCCTTATACAAGATCGACCTCCTCCCTCCTATGATCCAAATTGGGAGGAGGAAATATTGTTATGTATGACTTACTAGAAGTGGTACTCTTCATGTCTTTAGATTGGAGTTTGTATAATTGTTTATGTTCCCTAGTTTTTGCCTATCTTTGTTTATACTCTCCCTTGGAGGACCCAAGATATCTTCATAGGTACTTGGATTTAGTTGAGAAAATCTATTGTCAATTCCTATATTTTTCTCATCATTATTCTCTTTTTTGTATATTGAATTGTTTTTAACTTTGGGGATGATGGAAAGCATTGGGGCATTTAGGCCTCTTCCATGTTCTCCTTCTTCCTTTTTGCTTATAGTCCCAACATATTGGGGATATGATGGAAATTTGTACATAGTTTATACACAAATACTTACATGATATGAATCATACTAACCTCAAATAATTAGATCCCCCAATGTTCTTATATGTATTTTTGCTGATGTTGTGGATTTTATGTATTATCTTTTGCAACATAACATTCCATGAATACATTTTTCTATGTGTTTCATGATGCAACATTTCTTCTTCTTAGAATACTTGTGCTCCATAGCATAACATAAATCATCCTAAGAGGGGCTATCATTATCATTTTATTATACTTTCAATGTTATATTCCAGATATATGTCTAGAATAAGTTGTCTTATTGAAAATGTGCAGTCTACCATGGGGGAACCCTACTAGGCCCTGTCAATACATATAAATATTTGTCACTTTTTTATGATTGTCCTATAACCAAGTTTGTAGTAGTCATATATTGATTAGATTATCATATGGTTTGTAGCATAACAGTTCTAGCATACTTATCGACATCTTTATATGTCTAAGAAATTTTGATGTGTTTGTCTAAAGTAAACATGTTTATTGTAAATCTATAGCTTAGTGTCAAAGTTTCATTAATTATTGATAAGAATAGTTTCCCCTGGGGAAAGTTTGCATATATATAATATTCTACATCCCATCCACATCTTAGGTAAAATTATCTCAACCATTCTTTCTACTTTAGCTCACACATTTATTAGAACACATATGATCGCTCAAGTGGGGAAAAATAATAATGTTCTAAATTGCATAACCTATGATTTTAAGTCACATAAGCATCCCTTTATATTAATAAAAGGAAATTATGAAATGCAATCTTTAATTCAATTAAAATGATCATATTTTATTAATGTCTTATTCACTAACCCCTTGGCCCATATTTTCTTGGATGAACATGCCATGTGCATACATTTATTTTGTTTAACCCAAGAGTGGGATTGAGAGGGAGGGGTGAATTATTCCAAATAAATAATTAATGCAACATATAAAAACTTGACCAAAAACACATATCAACACATGAACAGTAAGGTTTATACATAGAAAACCCAAATATAGAAAAACCACGGTGAAACACCTACCCACAAGAATATATCCACTATGAATATAATTCATTACCAATGGGAGCTCATTTCTCTAGACTTACACACCAATTATAATTGATCATGGGGAAAGATACAAAGAAGACTTGCAAAACCTGAAGCTAACTGTAATCAGGGCAAGATATAGAAAAATGATTTGAAAATAAAGATCTCTTCATCATGAAGTTATCCTTGAGCTCTGCATCAAGTGACCAACATCAACACACACAAATCTGATCTCAACTACCAACACTCTATCTCAACTCTTTGTCATAGTCTCAACATAGCTTGCATATCATTCAAACACAAATCTTCTTCTTCTCTTCATTGAACCTCTTTGACTATCTTTGCATCATATATCTACACCTCATCACTCTTACTCACCATAACAAAATCAAATACATCAACATCTTTATATACAAGATTGATCATCAAAGCTTAAACCAAGTTGACTTGAATCAAAATATACTTTCCAAACTAGAAATAAACACACTGATCCACTCTAGAAGAAAGAGAAGACAAAAAAACATCTCCTAAAGATCAATTCACCGATTCATAATCATTGTAACATAACCAATAACATATCCACATGTTATAAAACCATATAAGCAATTACCAATCAAAACATACTCTCTAATGCAAACCCAGATCTCCACACACTATGGTGAGACCCATAACATATCAACTACACTTCCACAAATCATATTCAAACCTAGGGATAGGTCTAACATATAATCTCATAACAAAAACAATGATCAATGCAACAACACCTAAAGAACACAGAGATATTTTTGGAGCATAGAGCCATCATACCCATGAAACCAAAACTATATCCAATAAAAATAACCATAACACTCAACATCAAAAAAATATTATAGACCCAAACACTTCCAAGACAACCAACATAACAACTGTACCAACAACACAACAAGATAACTCTACACCATAAAAATTCTGAACCAATCTTGAACAACAAGTTTGACATCATTGAAAACCACAATAACACATCAACATGTACTTCCTATTGGTGCCTGAAAAAGGGTTTACACTGTGGGAGGCAGAAACCAAGTTGATTCCTCAAAATACCTATGGAAAGCCACTTCCAACTATCAATATCCTTCAGACTTGGACCAACTGTGATAAGGATCTGCAAATCCTTCTGCACTTTGGGCTCTACAAGACCCGAGAGGGTGATCCCTTAGCCAATTTGTGATCTTTGTGCCATATTCACAAATTATGCATTAAGCAAAGTAGATAATCTCATGTAAAGGCTCAATAGAAAGGGAGAATGCTCAGGAATGGCAAATTCCTCAGTGATCCTCAACCAATTGGAGCATGAGATGATTATGTGCACCTAGAAACATACATGAAAATAAAATATATTATGATATTAAACAAAATTATAGAAAGTTGCTAGTGATTTTGAATTGAAAATTGACACTAAAGACAGTTACAAGCTACAATCAGTGCCTTACTCCATTGGGTACATGAATTTTGACATAATTTATCTAACAATATATATATATATATATATATATATATATATATATATATATATATATATCTAAGATAGTATTGCCTTGAAATGTATCACATCTCCAAACCTAACCCAAACTACTTATCAAAATCCCTGCAATATACCTACCACTCTACAATTCTACTCAAGCAATTAATTGACCCCTTAGACCAAAGTGTGAACAAAAATACATACACCACAACAGTGCAATGAATGAGAAAATCCTTGATGTTATTCATTCAAATATGGTAGAATAATACACTAGAGAGATATGGATTTGAATTATATTTCTATTGAATAAATCAGCTATCTCTGTCAAAACACAATTTACATTTAACTCTTTCAAGAACCTGCAAAAAACCAGACACAAGAATCTTTCTATTTTCTCTACAAATGACCTTACAATTTGCTCATTTCACCTAGACTTTTCTATTGGAACCAGAAATTCAGAACACTAAAGGGACCAAAATTAGAACCCCATCTCATAGCCCTGAATTCCCTTTTATAGAAAATAATGGAGCTAACAAGCTTAAGGCTAGAGGAGACACCTGTCATCTTAAAATGATCACATATAACTGCATTTTGTTACAAAAATATTTCATCCTTAATAAAGCTATAACCAATATCAAAATCTACAGCCGCTTGTCTAAAATTCATGATGTATTTTACCACCACAATTGTTATTTTGGTTCAAAAAGATA
Source organism: Cryptomeria japonica (assembly GCF_030272615.1). NCBI lineage: Eukaryota > Viridiplantae > Streptophyta > Pinopsida > Cupressales > Cupressaceae > Cryptomeria > Cryptomeria japonica. The sequence goes on from NC_081409.1 coordinate 480,217,932, forward strand.
TCTACCACTAGAAGACAAAAACAATTATATCAAATTGTTTACAACCATTATTCATCATTTAGATACATCCTACTCCATCCACTGTACTCTTCATCAGATGGCCTTACAAAATCATGCAGCTCCTTGGGGATCCTTGGTGGGTTCACTATCAATCTTTGTCTCAACCTAGAGACAAAGTTGTTATCAAATCTCACAAAACTAGCCTCGTATCTATCCCAAGACATATCCATGCTCCAAAGTTGCACTAGAATTTCCCTATTGTCAATTGTCCTCTTGAGGTTCATAGTACCTTCAAAATAAACTACATTCTGATATAAAAACATGTTCATGAGAAAGGAATACCAGTAGAATTTAGTACCAGCCACTTTATTTTTAATATCCTATAACCCCTCATGAATCTTATCTTCAAGGTATGTGGCGAAGTCAAAAACTACTGTATAATCTTGATGTTGAATTTGCATGGCCATATACATAAAATTAGGTGGCATAACTGTAATTAGATTGAAACCCAAGATCTGACATAGAGAGAAAAAGGTAGCCTATAAATAAGGAGCAAAAACACCAATAGGGAATGGCTCCTCTGAAATAGGGCCAATGTAGTATGTTGTCTCTCCTGCTCTAACAAAAGGCATCAGAAGAAAATTAGTTCCGATGAAATCTTTCATTTTATAATACTTTTCCTTTAACTCATTTAAATTTACTTCTCCCAAGTTAGCAGATGCTTCATATAAGTCAAAAATCTCCCGAAATTCCTCTCTTCTGATTGTCAGAAGATTTTCTCCTTCACTTCCCCTTATAACCCTTGAGATAGGGTCATATCTATTTGCAACAACCTTAAGAAGGTTGACATCCATGAACACACTCGATGCCTCTAATTTACTCGAATCATATTGCTAGGGACTTGACAATGGGGAATATAAATTTCTCTGTCCATACCATAACTTTAACATGTCTAACCTGGTCATTGGTACCCTATCATCTACCAAGCAGTATGCTTTATTAGTCAACCCTTCTCCTAGGGTTTTTCCATGAACAATTTTTTTCCCTTGGTACCTATCATTTGTCAAGGGCTTTAATTGATCGAGAAAATCATCAAAAAGATTTCTCTTCAAATTTTTAGTCTACCCTGAATGTTTTCATGAGGGAGCCATTCTACTAGACTAGGGTTTTCTATTATAGCTTCGAATTGGGAAGGAAATGACTAGGGCTAACACAAGATTTAAATTGCAATAGTAATTTAAGCAAATTTCACCTTTCTCTATCTAGCGTCTAACCCTAGAACAATTTAAGCTCTTTACCTACAATTTTTTGCACAATTCACAACATTAATTGCTTCAAAATAGATAAAAAAGCTCAGGTGAACTTACTGCTTTGATTACACTAGAAAACCCTAATTTTGTACTGTGAGAAGTTGTCAAAATCTTCCTCGGCTCTAAAAATACTCTTCAATATTTTCTAGAATACTTTGGTTATTCAAAATAGCTGAGAGAACATTTAATTGCCTTTTGGAATGAAAAATCATTGTCATATATGCCATAATTATTCACGCAAGTAGAGAAATGGCTCTAACTTGTATTTGAAAAAAGTTTAAAACTCGACTGTCGATCATCTTTCACGCTAGAAAATCTCACAAACCAAACCAGTAAATTTGACATTGACCCTCTAATGTGGAAAGTGGGCCCTCCATAGGCATGACATAGCACCTCCAACTCACCACTTACTTCTCCACTTTCAATGACCCCACCGTTGGTTTTTCTTGGCTCACCTTTGACACATGGCATAATCTCATGATGTCATGGTCCATAATCTTCTCGCATCTCTTGATCGCGTGGTTACGAGAATTGTTGGATCTGTTCTCTATTTACTTTCCAATGGCAATGATCACTTAACAATGGCTGCTAACTTCTGAGCACATCTTGGACCAAGATTAAAACATCACCGTTCAATACAAGCACATGCAGATTGATGAACCATTAGTAACTCGGGTTTTACCTATTGGGAACCGATAACATCAAAGGTTTGAAAGGTCAAATTCATTGGATCACCCTTATCCATCGAGCACACGTGGCATCATCTAGTGATGTCGTGGTCTTTATCTTCCTTACACCTTCGACCATGAGGAAGTGCGGGTCGTCAGATCCATTCTACTTTTATCCACAGGCTGAAGAATTAAAATATTAGACTTAGGAAAAATTTATAAGTGGTGGGATGAATATTAAAAGGGACCGACCATAGGGAAATCTTTCGTGCAACTTAGGAAAAACCATAAAGGGACCGGTCAAACAAAACTTAATGCTTAGGAAATAAAATGGCCCCACCAACGGTAACTGACCCTTGGCTTAAGTGGAAAAAGGTAACGACAAAATATAACAAGCTTTGGGTTTTTCTTTTACAAGACTTAATAAAAAATTCACAAACCCTAAACCCTAGACCTATAACTTTGACAGAGGGAAAAATAAATCCAAAATGACTAAAAATTATCCAGTGACAAAATTTTTGTAAAACATAATTTTAGGTCCTATCAGTGGCTCTAGTTGGGGATGTTCATTTCATAGGAATGAAGCGAGAATTCAAAATCTTTGGTGAAGTAGACAATTGCAGAGTAGATAAAAAAGAAGTTACCTGGACAGGGCAACTTTAACAAAAAGGAAACTACACTAATGTATACAAAAATAACTACTTTAATAAAAGTAGAGCTTCAAGAATTGTTCATGAACATGAAATTCAAGAGTATCACCATCTATATCTTGGAGAAAATATGAATCTTCTCCCCACTTTCTTTGGATCAGATATGGGCCTAGCCAAATGGCATCAAACTTTCCATGTTTTCCCTTGTCTTCTAATTTGGCATTCCACATCAGAACCAAATCATTAATTTGAAAACTTTACATGTTTTCCCTTGTTTTCTGAGCCTGGTCCTAGCCAACACACTTTAGCATGACACCATCACTGTTCCTCCACTAAAGTTTCCCATTAGTTAACTATAGCATATTTGACAGTATGTAATTTCAATGTGCTCCTTTTATTATCACTCATGTCTTCAGGAGATTTCATCCTTTGCAAATTGTATATGATATCATCATACCATTCACAACCATCCATGTCACAGATATAAGATTTGTGTTCTTCTTCTACAATATTTATTTGATTGGCATCTAAATTAATCTGAGCAATTAATTTAGCCAATCCTTGTCCTCTCACTAACTTATTGATTTGGATATCAATATTAAATTCTTGGATCTTGTTGATCCATCTACATCTTCTTCCAGACACTTCTTGTTGTGTGAAAATGTCTTCGATTGCAGCACTAGGCACATATGCAACCATTGTTGCTTCCATCAGATAACTCCTAAAAGCTTTAACTACCTTTACTAGTGCATATGCCTTCTTCTCATTCAAATCATACTTAAGCTCTACAACTTGCAAGGACTTACTAAAAAATGCTATAGGTTGTTCAAAACCCTCTAAGTTCTTTTGCAGCAAGACAATATCAATAGTATGAAAAGATGCGAACGAGAAAGTTTACATAGGTTTGCTATAATTAGGTTTCTTTAGAACAAGTGCATTCTTAATAGCCTGCTTGGTCTCCTGGAATGCCTTGGCTGGCTCTCCCTCCCATTCTATCTTTGTGCCTTTCTTCAACATCTTGGATATAGGCCTACTGATTTCAGCAAAAATTGTGACAAATCTTACGAGAAAATTAATCTACCCCAAGAATAATTAGATACCTTTCACTGTTTTGAGTTGAGGGACCTTGTCAATTGCTACTACCCTCTTCGAGTCAATCCTTACACCATATTTTGAAATAATGTGACCCAACAACTTACCCCCAGTAACCCCAAAAGCACATTTCTTTGGGTTTAAATATATTCCATATTCAACAGCCCTATCAAAGATTTTTTTAAGGTGACCACAGTGATCACTTTCCTTCTTGGAATAAGCTGTTAAATCATCTTGATATAAAACTAAGAACACATTTATAATGTCAGAAAATGCAACATCCATTGCTCTTTGAAATGTTGCTCCTACATTTTTTAAACCAAAAGGCATTCTTACATAAACATAGGTTCCCCAAGTCGTAGTGAATGTTGTTTTGTACTGCTATGATTCTTTGACCGTTACTTGGTTATACCCTAAAAATCCATCCATCATAGACAAAAGCTCACATCCTGTCACCTTTTGTAGCATTACTTCCATATTGGGCAATGGATAGTTGTCTTTTAATGAAGATATATTCAAATTCCTAAAATCAGCACATAATCTGATATCTCCATTCTTTTTCCTCATAGGTACCAAGTTAGACACCCATGATGAATGTCTGATAGGTTTTATAGTCCTATCATCCCTTAACTTGACAAGCTCTTATTTCATTTTAGGTGCTAAGGTTGGATTAATAGGTCTCTTCTTATGTCTGAAAGGCTTAGCATTTTCCTTCAAAGGAATTTCATATTGAAATAAATACTCCCTATAAGCCTTCAGGTCATCATATGACCAAGAAAAAACATGCTTATATTTCCTCAATAAATCAGTCAACATTTTCCTTACCTTAGGTGACATCTTCTTTCCAATATACACCTTCCTTGGGGCTCCTTTTGTCCCAAGGTTAACTTCCTCTAAATCCTTAGGGTGCGGGGCAGTGGTAGCAACCTTGGCCTTATCCTGACTATCAAACACCCTTTGTAGGACAACCAAACCTTTGGGAATTTTGTTTGTCTTCAATTCCCATCATTGAAAGCCTACTAGCTTTCAATGTTATCAGGGACTAAAGGCCTCGTTTGAACCTCAACTTTTGAGATTCCAACAAAAGTGATATCCTTTGGCCTTAAAGCTATATTTGTTAGCAGATCTGCCATTTTGTTATGGCTTCTTTCCTTCTAGTCAATACCAAATGCATCAAAATTCTCAATCTGATCTCATACAACATTTCTATACTATTTCAACCTTTTATATTTTGATGCATACTTAGATATAATTTGGGATATGACTAATTTAGAATCTTTGATGACTTTGAGATTCTTTATCCCATGTTTTTCAGCTAATCTCAACCTTATCAGCAATGCTTCATACTCTGCCACATTATTTGTGCATGGAAAGGATAGAGTAAAAGAAAACTTAAAATTTTCTCCATGGGGTGATATGAATAATACTCCTGCACCCGAACCTTCCTTAGAACTGGCTCCATCAAAATACATTATCCATAAATTGTCATCGCTTGATGATTTCTCTACTTCCTCATCCAATATTGTAGGTTGTTCTTTTTCCTTTTGTGGAGAATCCTCAACTCTGAATGCATTGATTTATGTGTCCACAAAACAAGTCATGTTCTCATCAGAGTCTACTATATGTACCATCATATATGGTACCCTAGATTGTCTTTCAATCTTTATATTTCTACCATCAATATAAAAAGTAGCATAAGATAAGTTGCACTGCAAACTTCTACCCATAGAGGCACTACACTTTCTTAACAATAACATCCCATTATGTGGTGGGATGTCCACAACTAGGACACTCATGGTTAACTCCTTCTTAGGGAAGGCAACAAGTTTATAAGGTAGCACCTTTATAGTAACTATCACATGCACTTCTCTTGAATTCATAGCACAACATCTTCCCTGAGGAGTATCTACTTTTAAACCCATGGATTGCATTATTCTCACTGGCATGGCATTGTTTGAAGCCCTATAATCAATCATATAATTTTTTAGGACTCCTCCATTTATGATAATGTTGGTATTATGGATTACTTCATCATGTGTTGCATTGGTTTTGTCATTGATGTCAACACTTGTCTTCTTGGGGGTTTACATTATATTCACCAGTGTGGTTAATGGCTTATGCACAGTCACCGCTATGTGTTCACCAACAAGTTATATTGTTCACCAGTAGCAATGATAACTTGGAGATCATTTGTCTATGTTGAAGACATGGATTGGTAGTTTGGTTTTGGTGTTTTGCGTATTGGTCTAATCGGGTTGATAGATTTGCCTTTACCGGTAGATAGGTATAGGTTATGGACCGGTATTCCAGATCAACATGACATGTCATGGAGATTGTATATTGATTTGATATTGTGGTAAATGTATTGAGCTAACATGTTGTAATAACATCAAGACTTATTTGTAATTGATTTAAATGTAATGTCTTTAGTGAGTCGACCTATTCATTTGGTCTTAGGTTTTGTATAAATGATTGTAAGATCTTATTGAAGATCAGGGGATATAGGATATGGTATGAGTGTATTTGAATATTGAAGAGAAAAAATAAGTAGATCCTTGTACGAATCACGCTGACATTATTTGAAGGTTGAAGGAAGATTATGAAGGTGTTTTGACACTCATGTTTAGAGCTTAACCGATACTGAATCCAGCATTGGAGATGCTATTTTGACCAGTACATTATCATTGGATTTAACCATCCAATTGTGTAGTCAGTGTGACTCTTATTTTGTGACTAAGCAGTGAGCTCTAGGTAGTTGGCCTTTTTGCATGTTCAGACCCCATTTATATACACATACTATCTGTAGTAGTATCATCTGATTGTGGGTAAGGTTTCCCACTGTGGTTTTTCCCTTACTAGGTTTCCACATCAAAATATTTGTGTTATGTGTTATGGATTTTGTCTCTCTTACTGTTTCATGCATTAAGTTAAATTGGTACTGCTATATTTGTTAATCTGTTTTACTGACACTTAAGTTTGGTTTACTGGCATTAAGTTTAAATTGGAATAACTTGCATTTGGATTACAATTTATTGACAATTGGTTGACAACTGATTCACCCCCCCTCTTAGTTGTCCTTCCTGGGACCTAACAGTTGGTATCAGAGCTAAGTCCTCTTTTTGTAGAAGCCTAAAAGCTTGAGGAGATCCTATGGCAACAAATATTTTTCAGGAAGGACAGTCTGAAGCTTGATGCAAGTAACTATGGCATATGGAAGATCAGAATGGAAACTCATCTGAACTACATTGGAAGAGATATATGGGATGTTACAAAGAATGGCTATGTTTCTCCTATTCCGAATCAACCTCATCCACCAACATTGGCTAAGGACATGGACAATGATTGGAAAGAAAGAGAAGCACTTTTGAGCACATTATCAGATCAACAAATCATGGGATTATCATACCAATCTACTGCTAAAGTTATTTGGGATAAACTGGAGACACTGAATGAAGGAGATACCACAATCAAGATTGCAAAATTAGAATGTTACCAGGTCAGGTATGAAAATTTGAAAATGGAAGAAGATGAAAGAATTTATGCATTTATGAAAAGAGTTAATGAAATTGTTTTAGGAATACAATGTTGTGGAGGATCCTTAAGTGAAGATGAAATTGTGTCTACATTTTTAAGAGCATTGCCACAGACTTACAAAATGAAAGTGACTACTATTAATGAAATGAGAACAATGCCTAATACTTTAGTTTCTAGAGATACTTTGGTTGGAAAACTTTCAGCATTTGAGCTTGAAGAGTTTGGTCCTATTGCTATTATAAATACTGATTTAGCTTTCAAAGCATCATCATCATCTGACAAAACTAATTGGAAACCACTTTATGCAAAATAACTTGAAGATATGAGGAGAGAGGATGAAGAACTTGAAGAACTTGAAGCACTATTTACAAGGAAGATGCCTAAAGGTCTAGTAGGGAGTAAGTATGAAGGTAAAGCACCTTTCAAATGTTTTAATTGCAATAAAGTTGGTCATATGGCATCTAGATGTCCAAATAGACATGCAAGACTAAGGGAGGAAGAAAAAAGATCATATAAACCTAACCCTGAATATCAGAGATATAGATTCAAGAAAAATAGAGATAAGTCATGTTACTACATAGATTAAGGTGTTACAGATGACTCAGATGAAGATCTAATAGATAATGGATGGGCTTTTGTTGCAATAAAGGAAGATCAACCGACACCTATTGTCAAACTGGTAGAGCAGGCACTGGCACCAAAAATTGAAGAAAAAGATGAATGGATTATAGATAGTGGATGCTCGCATCACATGACTGGTGATAAAAGCAAATTATTATCTTTTAAATAAATTCATGGAGGTCTAGTAAGGTTTGGAGATGATAAAGCTTCTTTAATCAAAGGAAAAGGCACTATATCTTTGGATGATAAGCATAATACTGACAATGTTTATTATGTAGAAGGTTTGAAGCATAATCGTTTGAGTGTTGGTCAACTAGTGGAAAAATGATTTTAGTTACAGTTCAAGAATGGGAAATGCAAAATCATAAACATAACTAGATTGGAGATTGTAACTAGTAATTAGACTAAAGGTAATATCTTTCACTTGAATACCAATGATAAATCATGTTTGATTGCACACATTGATGAAAGTTAGTTATGGCAATAAAGACTCTATCATATAAATTTTGATTTCATTGTAAAGATCAATTCAACTAATGCAGTAAGGGATTTACCTAAGATTGTGAAACTTCATAATCTGGTATGTAAGGAATGTCAAATGGGAAAGCAAGTTAGAACAACATTTACGAGCATTACTGAGAAGTCCAATAATATTCTTGATTTAATTCATACTAATTTGTGTGGTCCAGCAAGAACAAGAAGTCTACAAGGAGATAGATACTTTATGTTAATAATTAATAATTATTCTAGAATGTGTTGGGTTACTTTTCTCAAGGAGAAATCATAAGATTTTGGAAGATTCAAGATATTCAAGGCAATGGTAGAGAATGAAACTAGCAAGAAAATCAAATGTTTAAGATCAGATCAAGGAAGAGAATTTACATCTAGAGAATTTAATGCATTATGTGAAGTGAATGGAATCATAAGACAACTATCAGCACCCCAGACACCCCAACAGAATGGAGTTGTGGAAAGAAAGAACAAAACTATTCTGGATGCAGCAAGAACAATGTTAATGAAAGGAAATCTGTGAGGCCCTACCCCGACTCGTCCTAGCATTTCAATGATTTTCATGTTGAGACTATTATGGATGCTTTATTTTTATGCATTATGGATTTATAACTTATATGATTTCATGATTTGGATAACATTGATATATATGGATGCTTCATTTCTATGCATTATAGATATAAAACTCTATATGATTCTAGAATAGGATAAATTTGAGATGATGTATGTCATTTTTGGATTTGCAGGACTTTACTATGATGATGGAAATAGGATGCATGTTTATGTATGGATCAAAATTATGAGGATTATGATAATTGCTTATGTGGATTTATTTTGATACAAGATTTATTGATTTTGTTTAATGTCAATTGTATGCAAAGTGTTTGACGTGTATTCTTATTTCATGTGTTTAAATATTATATGAGGTTAATTGGGAAGTACTAATGTGTAATTGAGATGCGCAGGAAAATTATCCATGTGACCATGGAAATATTATGGAGAACCAAACCTAGACCTATGTGTGTTCGTAAAGCCAGGGGTTGTCTATTTGGAGAGACAACACCCCATATGTATCATATTTTATTTGTAATAGTAAATGATGCATGTGTGTTAAATTTTATTTATTGATTTATTTAAATCCAACAAGAGACAATTTCCATGTGTAATTTCATAATGTATTTTATTGTGTCACTTGACACATGGGTTGATTTATGTCTTGAATTTTGACTTGTCTCTTGAAGGGAGTTGTTCAACTATAGCTTTTTCAAACATTTGAATGTGGTTCTAAATTTTCCTTGGGTAGAGAGTCTTTGGAGTGGTCAACACAGGTTTGACCCGAAAATTAACTTTAGATGGGTTTATAAGGGGTCAAATGGACTCCTAGGGGTAGTTTAAAGGTGTTTCCTAAAGCCCATAAGGTATACCTATGGGTTAGGAGTATTTTTAGGCATGTGTCTACTCCATGTGACTATTTAGTCACCTCAAACAGTGAGTTTCCTAAGGTGAGCGAAAATTGAAATTAGAAGGTGCCATCTAGGTTAGATAACCTTCCCTTTTGATGAGAGATATTTTTTGATCTTTTTCTTACTTTTTCCCTTTTCAGTTTTAGAAACCTGTGAGAACTCTCACTGAGGTCTTCTTAGGAAAGAATGAGAGATTTTATGGGTAATCACCCACTCTCCATTTTTGGAGACTATGCATTTTGAAAAGTTAGTTTTTGGATTCAAAATTTGGTATGTAGAAGGGAGGATTGTGGATTTGGGTTGCTCATCCTCAAACTAGTTCTAGCATACCTTTGGGCATATTGAAGGTTGGTTCATCTCTTTTATTTTTTTTGTTACATGTCTATGTTGGAAAGTTTGGTTGTATGTGAAAGTGATTCTCTTGTATTTTCTTTTGTTAAAATTATTATTATGCGATCTGCCTTTTATTTTCTTGTATGCATTTTTTGTGTTTTGGGAGTAACCAAGGCCTTCTACTCTTGGGAGAGTAGGATGGTCTTGCGGGTGGTAGAAGTTTGACAGCCCTCGAGTGAGAGACTCTCATTATGAGAGCGAACTCAAGGGGTGTATATGTGACCCTTGTTGCATGGCCTGGTTTATGCATTTGGGGGTCATAAGGGGAGAAAGTATGGCATGATTGCCTTGGGGGGGCATAAGGAATGTGGGGTTAATGAACTTATGAAATATCTTTATTTGCCATGAGGTGGCATTGTGAACTACCATTCTTGTAGTCTCCTTAGGGTATTTGGTCCACTACCACCCATGTAAAATCAACACATTTTGTGATGAAGTGTAGCCTTGGTTGGGAAAGTGTTGTTGAGTGTTTTTTTCCCTTGCTTGTTGTGTTTGCATGTCTATAACCTGTCTAGGGCTTGGTTCTCCAAGATCGGGGGTGGCTTCTAGTAAGCCTAGGTTGGGAGGTGAGCACTCCATGGTCAAGCCTTACGATTTATTTTTAGGTTACTTGGAATGGAAAAAAAAAGAGTCAAGCTAGGGTTGTTGGTTTATCTACATGATTTGTAGAAAAAGAATCAAAAAAAGGGATGCTATATTTTAGTGGCAGAAATGTAAATGAAAAGCTACATATTGTATTTACTTTTGGAAAAAGAAGAGCATCCAATGTAAAAGTTGATTTTGTATTTGAATATACTATGAGAAAAGTGCATTTTATTAAATTCTGAATTCTATAATACTATTGTAAATATATTTAATTTTGCTTCATAATGGGTCCTGTATTCTGTTTATTCCTGCAAATTTAAGAAGGGAAAAGAAATGCAATATGTCTTAATAAGTATTTTCTTGCCAAGTTTAAATGTTGTTAAATTCTATCATTTATTCATTCTCTATTTTTTTTTTAATGAAAAGGAAAGAAATGCAATATGTCTTAATAAGTATTTTCTTGCAAAGTTTAAATGCTGTTAAATTCTATCATTTATTCATTTTCTGATTTTTGGAAATAAAAAGGAAAGAAATGCAATATGTTTTATTAAGTATTTTCTTGTAAAGTTTAAATACTGTTAAAATCTGTCATTTAATCATTTTCTAATTTTTTTTACATAATAAAAACTAACCCATCCACAAAAGAATATGATGTAGAAAACCTGTTTTGTTTCACTGTTAAAACAAACAAAATATTTTGGATCTATATATTGTTGTAAAAAAAAAGAGAGACTGCATGCTTATGTATAAATGTATTCCAAAAAAATATATATTACAGAGTTTTCTTACCCTAATAACATGATATACATATACATATACATATACATATACATACATACATATATATATATATATATATATATATATATTTGCGTGTGTATATATATATATACATATATATATATACACACACATATATATATATATAATTTTTTTTTTAATTAAATTTATTATTAAAGTAAATAAACTATATGGGGTGGTGGGGGGAAGGGGTGGGGTGAAGGGTCGAACCACTATGTGGACACACAGTGGCACCCACGACCCCCCATTGTGTGAACACACAGTGGACGGCCCGCGGCAGCCTGCCACTGTGTGGACACACAATGGATGACCCGCAACCGCCATTGTGTGGACACATAGTGGGCGGTACCCGACACCACTATCGTTGTGTGTACACATAGTGGCGGCTGGGGAAACCCTGTGCCACTACTCCCTCCCTCTTCAAAACCCTCTGACTCTCCTGCCCTGTATCAAAAAAAAATTCACACACACACTTCTCACAAGAAAAATATCATGGCTAAGCCCTAACTTGAAAATAGGGTTAGGGCAAGGCATTTAGATGGAAGAAGAAATAGAGTTGAGAGGGGTATTTTTTATAATAAATTTATTAGGTTAAATGGGTTTTGTTATATTAATGTTATTTAGAAAATAAGTATCCCCATGTGTAAAGTTCTACGTTTAATAAATAAATAAACATATATATATATATATATATATAGTTAATTGTATGAATGTATTAATCTAACCTTAGGTTAATTATTTTAGTGGAACATTCATATTTTATAACCGATTATATAAACATTAAATATGATGTTTTTTAAAAATTGTAATTAATTTGGAGATAAATTTCTTAGGAACTTATAATAACTTTATAAGTTATTGTGGCTTTAAGGGATTATTTAGTCCACCTAAATTTAGGCTATTCCATGCTAAATTTTATAGAGCAATCTACATTATGGATTTAATTGACCCTTTAGTCGAATTAGACTAATCACATTTTAATTATTGTTAAAATAAAATATAGGCATTAACAATCTAATGCTGGGACTAATTTATTTAGTTCCTAAAAGCAATTAATGGTTATGGGAGATTAATACTATCGTTGTCAATTAATTTAGAGATTTTTGGTTAAGTTAATTTATTATTTATTAATTGATGAGATAATAAATAACTCTTTTAGTATTCTGTAGTTAATTCAAATTATTTTCGCTTACTTGAGTTAGTGGTTAGAGTTAACTCAAAACGTAGTTAAGACAAAACTAGTTAGTGCATTTCGTATTAGCAAATTTAATGTTATTAGGTTGTTATTTAAAAAAAGAAAAATTATCCCGTTTGTGCCTAAAAGTTTGGGCATGACAAAATCTACCTCATGTGTACTAGAGAGAAGTAGTGAATACAATGGTTTATAATTTCAATAGAGTTCACATCAAAAGTGAAACTGGTAAGACCCCTTATGAACTATGGTTTGGTCATATTCCTACTCTTAAGTACTTTAGAATATTTGGAAGAAAATATTATATTAAAAGAGATGAGTATATTGGAAAATTTGATCCTAGAAGTGATGAAGGAATATTTCTTGGTTATTCATCTAAAAGCAAGGCATATAGATGTTATAATAAAAGGTTACAGAAAATCATTGAGAGTACTATTATGAAGATAGATGAACACTTTAGAGGAGATTCAAGATCTATAGAACCGAAAGTTGAAATGATTATAAATGAACCGACATAGACTGCACCAATATAGATTGAAGACCCAGTCACACTGGCATCATCAGAAAACCCAATTATGACTGAAGAACAACAACCTATGAATGTTAATCAGAATAAACCTAGGTATGCAAGAATGAATCATTCAAAGAATCAAATAATTGGAAACAAGAATCAAGGTGTTATGACTAGAGGAAGACTTGCAAATGAAGAGGTATGTTTAATTTCTCAAGTTGAACCAAATTTGTTATTCAAGCATGTAAGGATGAACATTGGATAAAAGCAATGGAAGATAAATTAGAACAAATTGAAAAGAACAACACTTGGACATTGGTTCCCCGGGCTAAAGACAAAAGTGTAATTGGAACTAAATGGGTATATAGGAATAAAATTAATGAAGATGGATAACTAATCAGAAATAAAGAAAGATTAGTTTGTAAAGGTTATTCACAAAAAGAAGGAAATGATTATAATGAAACCTTTGCACCGGTAGCCAGAATTGAGGCAGTTAGACTATTTCTTGCATTTGTAGCTTATAAGAACTATAAATTTTATCAGATGGATGTAAAATGTGCATTTTTGAATGGAGATCTTGAGGAGGAAGTCTACATTGAACAACCTGATGGATTTTCTTTGACAGATAATAAGGATATGGTTTGCAGGTTAAGGAAAGCTTTATATGGATTGAAGTAAGCTCCCAGAGCTTGGTATGCTAGATTGGATAAATATCTTTTGAAGCTTGGTTACACAAAAGGTAATGTTGACAATAGTTTATATTACAAAGTTACCAATGATGATATTTTGGGTATTGAAGTCTTTGTGGATGATATCATTTTTGGAGGTGAAGATGGATTATGTAAGGACTTTGCTAATCAGATGCAAAAGGAATTTGAAATGTCTATGATTGGAGAGATAAAAAAATTTCTAGGTTTGTAGATTTCACAAATAGATAAAGGTATATTAATATGTCAAACAAAGTACTTGAAGGAACTTTTGAAGAAATTTGGTATGGAGAATTCCAAACTGGTAAGTACTCCTATGACTACAATTGATAAATTGACATTGAAGGATGATTCAAATCCTATTAATCCGACAAGCTACAAATCTATGGTTGGAGGATTACTGTATTTGACACAAACAAGACCTAATATAATGAATGCAACATGTATTATTCCAAGATTTCAAAGCAATCCTAAAGAAAATCATGAATCAACAGTTAAAAGGATTTTTTGGTACCTACAAGGCACAAAAAATCTTGGTTTATGGTATCTTAAATATGAAAATTTTGATTTATGTGCATACACCGATGCAAATTGGGCAGGAGATGTAGATGATATAAAGAGTACCACTAGTGGTGCATTCTTTCTTCGTAGCAGATTAATTTCATGGATCAACAAGAAGCAGACTTGTACATCATTATCAACAACAAAATCAGAATATGTTGCAGCAACAACTAATTGTACTCGGGTATTATGGATCAAGCAAATGTTGAAGGATATAAAGGTAAAATGTAAAGAACCAATAATCATTTATTGTGATAATTCAATAGCAATTGATATATCAAAGAATCTGGTATTTCACTCTAAGACAAAGCATGTTTTTATTAAGTATAATTTTTTGAAAGAGAATGTTGAAGCAAATGAAGTGAAATTGGTTTATGTGAATACTAAAGAGCAAATTGCAGATATCTTTACAAAGCCTTTGCCTAAGGAAACTTTTGAATATCTCAGAGAGAAGCTCGAGGTAATTCCCCACCAGTAGAGACTTAGATTTTGAAGATTGGCATCAAACTGACAAGAACTAATAGAAAAATCTTTTTCTGGCTTTGATGGAGGATAGATACTTCTCAGGGGGAGTAGTTGGTTGAATGTTAAGTTTTAAATTCTTAACTTCTTTGGCATTTGATGTCAAAGGGGGAGAGATATCTATGGAAAACATTATTCCTTGGGGGAGAGATATACTCTTTGGATATATGTATTTTGGTTTTGGTTTTGTAACAAACTTTGTATTGATCTATCTTTGGGAGATTGATTGGTTTACTGGTTTTGGCATTTAGATGTTTTTCCATCTAGTGTTGCCATCAATGCCAAAGGAGGATATTGTTGGTATTATGGATGACTTCGTCATGTGTTGCATTGGTTTTGTCATTGATGTCAACACTTGTCTTCTTGGAGGTTTACATTATATTCACCGGTATGGTTAATGGCTTATGCACAGTCACTGATATGTGTTCATCAACAGGTTATATTGTTCACCAACAATGATGATAACTTGGAGATCATTTGGTTATGTCAAAGACATGGATTGGTAGTTTGGGTTCAATGTTTTGCTTATTGGTCTAATTGGGTTGACAGATTTGCCATTACCGACAGATAGGTCTAGGTTATGGATAGATATTCCAGATCAACACGACACATCATGGAGATTGTTTATTGATTTGATATTGTGGTAAATGTATTAAGCTGAAATGTTGTATCACATCAAGACTTATTTTTAATTGATTTACATGTAATATCTTTAGTGAGCCAACCTATTCATTTGGTCTTAGGTTTTGAATAAATGATTGTAAGATCTTATTGAATATCAAGGGATAGGATATGGTATGACCGTATTCAAATATTGAAGAGCGAAAATAAGCAGATCCTTGTGCGAATCATACACACATTATTCAAAGGTTGAAGGAAGGTTATGAAGGTGTTTTGACACTCATGTTTAGAGCTTAACCGATACTGAATCCAACATTGGAGATACTATTTTGAGCAGTACATTATCATTGTATTTAACCATCCAATTGTGTAGTCAGTGTGACTCCTATTTTGTGACTGAGCAATGAGCTCTAGGCAGTTGGCCTGTCTACATGTGCAGACCCCATTTGTATACACATACTATCTGTAGTAGTATCATCTAATTGTGGGTAAGGTTTCCCACCATGGTTTTTCCCTTACCAGGTTTCCACATCAAAATATTTGTGTTTTGTGTTTTGGATGTTGTCTCTCTTACTATTCATGCATTAAGTTAAACCAAACTGCTATATCTGTTAGTCTATTTTACCGACACTTAAGTTTGGTTTACCGGCATTAAGTTTAAATTGGAATAACTTGCATTTGGATTACAATTTATTGACAACTGGTTGACAACTGATTCAACCCCCCTCTCATTTGTCCTTCCCAGGACCTAACAGATAATATTTAGAAAGAAAGGGTCCACACTTTCAAGGCTTTCACCTACAGTGTCTTCAAGATAAATTTGGGGAATCCGATAAACCATTCCCTGTAGCTCTTTATCCTTAGTTTCAATCTTATTTACTTGTTCCTTTACATTATGAGAAACATTCTCATGTTCAATCTTATCAGAAAAAGAAACACCCTTGACCCAAGCCATAGATTTCTCTCCATGCTTGTCAATTCTTAGCATTTCTTGTATAGGAACTTTAACTGTAATCTGAGAAAGCAACTGAAGCATATCAACAGGTGTGTAATTTGGCAATTCAAGAAAATACCTGATTTTTCTTCATGTTTCTTTGGTTTGTTGACTCCGGCATTATGTTTCTGCTTCATGTCATTTCTGACAGGTACAAAAGACCTTTCGACGATCGTTGTCTTCATTTTGAGTGGAACAGTTTCCTCACTGGGCTTTACAATCTCAATTTTCTTACCCCTCTTTTTTCTTGACCTCCTTAATTTTGGTTGCATATTTCCCTGACTTATCCTCCTTGACCTCCTTGCCTTAATTTTTCAACTCTTTAATAAATAAACTAGAAGGTTTTCCCTGGTCTTCACTGACCATTCTATTTCTCAACTAAAAATTGCTTTTAACCTGAGCTACCATGGTAGTTGTTATTCGGGAAATCTCTTCATCTGAAGGTCTTCTCAATGATACAAAACTCTCTCCTTGTTCAACATTACATATTTGTTCATCAACACATAACTCATCATCAGAAAAAACTTGTTGATGGTATGATTCTATTCTTTGCCTCTAACGATTTATATCCAAATCTCAAGTTTCAATATTAGAAAAATATTCTATCACTCCAAGGTAAGAAGTAGTCGTGAGACAATCAACATTATCATCCTCAGAGGTTCCTTCTCTTTCTTCATGTAACTCCTCTTTGGAAGAAATAAATTGTACAACACAATATTTAGGTGAGTGGGGTGATTGACAAGCAACACACTAGGGTGTATCCTCAACAACATTCACTGTGTGTTTTTGCAATGGATCAGGAGTTTGATGCTCCTGCTTTTTTTTTTGCAGCTGAACTAGTTTTCCATCCTTCCAATTTGTGTTGTAAGGATAATCCTACAATCTTGGTGGTCTATTAAATTTATTAAACTGTGGCTTTTCTAGTACAGGACGTTTATCATTCTTTACCACAGTCAATTTAAGTCCTTTGAGGTATTAAGTACCTTATCCCATTTGTCTTCCTCTTTAGGTTTTGACCCTAAAGACTTTTCAACTTTGTCCTTTGCACTCTTAGAAAATCTAGGATCCTCTCTTCTTCTAAGCTTACCTAAATCTCTTCTATTCCCTTCAACATTAATAGCTATCCTAAAAGAATCTCTAAGGGTTTGAGGATCTTTATCTCTAAGGATGTATGCCATTTTTGTATCAAATGCATTCATATATGTGGTCAGACAAACAATATCATCCAACCTTAAAACCTGAAATAACTTATGGATGGATTTTTGAAACCTGATATTAAAATCAGCCACATCCTCATTTAATAATTTCTTGATGTTATTGAACTCATTTAACATGAACCTTGCATTCATTTTATCACCATATTTCTCTTTGAAACATCTCTCAAATTCTTCCCAGGAGCTGATACTTGTAGTTGGCAACCCTCTATCAGAGATTGCACAAATACTTTCATGACAACATCCTCATGCTCCACTTCATAGTCATTTAAATTATTAGTGAATGCCCTCAAATGTTCCTCACCAGTAATAGCATTATTCCCTACAAACTTACTAAATTTATCCCTTAAGTCCATTTGGGATTTCATTAGGATATCCTCAGATCCCATCGAAATGCAACTGCCTATATCTTTCTAGATGAATAGGTCTTCTTTGAAACTTCCCAACAACAGTTTGTCTTGCAACATTTCTTGTGGTATTAGCCGCAATAGTATTTGTTCTAGTGCTAGCCCCAACAATAGTTTTAAAATATTAAGAAAGTTAGGGTTGACTAATGCTTTGAGCAGCCACTTGACTTCCGTGCCCAATAATTATAACTCCAGTATTTTGGGTATTCTGAAAATTTTGGGCAGGAGTATTTGTACTGACATTTGGTGTTGTTGTAGAAACCCTACTAGAAATAGCCTGAGTTTTAGATGGACCAATAATGAATGAAGCATTATTTAATGTCGATAACTTAAGGAAATCAATTTTCCTTTTCATCTCTTCATTTGAGGCTTCCATTTCAACTCTCTTCAACTCCTTTGCAAGAGTTTCATTCTGTATTCTAGCTCTTTCTAGTCCAATGTCAACTTGGGATAATTCTTGACTCAGATCTAGGATAGTTGAAGATCTTTTATCATCTATCTTAATATGAGATACCTTTTATTTTCCTTTATCCAAATCTAATTTAGGAATCCAAGTAGTTTTCTGACTAGAATCTACTAACCTTTGGTTGTCTACATTACTCTTAGCCTTTTCTTTTGTAGTGTTTTCAGATTTTTTATCTAAGATCTCTCTTAGAGCAGGACCCTCAACACTAGGCTTAACATTTTCCTGAGTCAATGCCTTGAATGTTACCAATTATTGTATTAGACCATCTCTTTCTATCACAACTCTAATGACTTCAGATTCCTTTTCTTTTTCTCTCTTATTTCTCAAATTTATTTGTTCTTGGAGTTCCCTTCTCAATGTGTCTGTCTCCAAAAACTTCTTCAGGATCTAGTAAAGTTATCTCACATCTAGAAGTATCATATAAATCAATTAAGTTCACATTACCTTGTTCTTGAGTTGACTCATAACCATGAGAAAAATATGTTGTGAGACCCAGAGGAGGAGGTACACCAATAAAATTTTCACTTTGGTGACTTCTACTTCTACTCTGGCCTCTCTTCTTTTCTGAATACTGAACTTGAGTAACTTCTTTTCTATATGGTTGCACCTCTTATTGAATAGGTGTATCAAATAAGGAATTGAAAAATCCTAAACTATCTAATTCAAAACTTTTAGAAGATGATGTATGAACTTTAGGAACATGATTTAAATGTGACTTGCTTGCATTATTATGCTTAGGTTTCCAGAAGGAGGGAGCAGTGCTAGTTTCTGCATTTCTTCTTGTCCCATTTCTCTACGGAGCTCCATGAAGCTCTTCCAACTTCTCTTCAGGATGCAGCCTCATGTAACCTCTGGTGTTCTTCACTTTACTCATAGTAACAAAATCCTTCAAAAAATTGTTAGAATTATTCAAAAATATACGCACTGGCGTAAAGACCTTAGAGTTGCCACCCAAGTCATTTTGGGATACCAAATAATACACTACTTGGTAATCTTTGAAATAAATTTGTGAAACTTTCTCACAAATAGGAATGTCTCTTCTCACAAAATGTAGAACACCTTTTACATAGAAAATCACGAGCTAGAAACATCAAACTGTGGGCTCAATCGTCGAATCATAGGAACACTATGAAAATTCAATGCAATTTTCTCAAACAAACGACAAGACTACCTACAATTATGAATTAGTCCCAAGCAGAGTTGCCCTTTTTGTTGGTGACTCAGATGTGTCAATGTAGAAATTTAATTACAACTTAATTCTTTTTCGGAGATTCCAAACAACTAATCCCCAACAGAGTCACCATTTTTGTTGGTGCCCGAAAATGGGTTTACACTGTGGGAGGAAGAAACCAAGTTGATTCCTCAAAATACCTATGGAAAGCCACTTCCAACTATCAATATCCTTCAGACTTAGACCAACTGCGACAAGGATCTGCAAATCCTTCTACACTTTGGGCTTTGCAAGATCCAGGAGGGTGATCCCTTAGCCAATTTGTGATCTTTGTACCATATTCACAAATTATGCATAAATCAAAGCAAATAATATCATGTAAAGGCTCAACATAAAGGGAGAATTCTCAGGAATGACAAATTCCTTAGTGATCCTCAACCAATTGGAGCATGAGATGATTATGTGTATTTAGCAACATACATGAAAATAAAATATATTCTGATATTCAACCAATTATAGCAAGTTGCTGGTGATTTTGAACAAAAAGTTGACACTAAAGAAAGTTACAAGCTACAATTAGTGCCTTACTACATTGGGTACATGAATTCACATGACATAAAAATGAATTCCAACAAAATTTATCTAACATATAGATGTAAGATAGTATTGCCTTGCAATGTATCATATCTACAACCCCAACCCAAACTACTTATCCAAATCCTTGCAATATCCCTACCACTCTGCAATTCTACTCAAGCATTTAATTGACCCCTTAGACCAAAGCATGAACACAAAATACATACACCACAATAGTGCAATGAATGAGAAAATCCTTGATGTTATTCATTCAAAATATGGTAGAATGATACACTAGAGAGATATGGATTTGAATTATATTTCTATTGAATAAATCAGTTGTCGGTGTCAAAACACAATTTACATTTAACTCCTTCAAGAACCTACAAAAAACCAGACACATGACTCTTTCTATTTTCTCTACAAATGACTTTACAATTTTATCATTTCACCTAGACTTTTCTATTGTAACCATAAAATTTGGAACATTAAAGGGACCAAAATCAGAACCCCATCTCATAGCCTTAAATTCTGTTTTATAGAAAACAAGGGAGCTAACAAGCTTCAGGCTAGAGGAGACACCTGTCATCTTAAAATAATCACATATAATTGCATTTTGTTACAAAAATATTTCATCCTTAATAAA
Source organism: Cryptomeria japonica (assembly GCF_030272615.1). Classification (NCBI taxonomy): domain Eukaryota; kingdom Viridiplantae; phylum Streptophyta; class Pinopsida; order Cupressales; family Cupressaceae; genus Cryptomeria; species Cryptomeria japonica. The sequence continues at coordinate 480,239,147 of NC_081409.1, forward strand.
GCTATAACCAATATCAAAATCTGCGACCGCTTCTATAAAACTCATTATGTATTTTACCACCATCACTGTTGTTTTGGTTCAAAAAGATATCCGCCACTAGAAGACAAAAATAGTTATATCAAACTATTTACAACCCTTATTCATCATTCAAATACATCCTACTCCATCCACTATACTCTTCATCAAATGGACATTCATAACTCATGACTTCATCAACTTTAGCTCTATATGGAGTGTATTTAACGACTACTTGATTTGCCTCTCTTTCAAAAGATTCAAAAAATGACCTTGTGGGAATTATTTTATACATGCTATCCTCCAGCATATCCATGTTCAACCCTTCACATATTAACTCTACCTAGGTAGTGATGACTCTCTCTACCTCCTCTTTCCAAAATTGTAAAGGCTTAACTGCCCCATTTTCATCCTCAATAACTGGCAAAAGAGTTTCATTCAACTCACTAAAATTTCTCATCAGCTCCCTTACCTTTGTTTCTATATTTTTTGGCAAAATTTGGGCCTCCTGCATTGATTTTACCAACAATTAAGTTGGTTGGAGTGCAAGTGACCTCTCGGCATGATACTTGGAAGCCATAGTCATTATTCTAATTTCATTTCCCCTTTATGACCATTTTGTGAACAAGGAAACCACCATCTCTCTATCATCATCAAATTTCTGAATAGTATTAAATAATAAAGAATATAAGGCATGAATGTTGTTAAGTCTACTATCAACCTTTTCATTTAAATGAATTAGCACTGAGATAACTATCTCCTTTTGTTGTTTGATTGATTGATCTTTTGATTCCTTCAACTTATTTTCTAATTCAATAATCTTCTCCAAGAGCTGAGATTGAGTTGGATCAATAGATCTAGTGGTTTTGGGCTCATCATCATCATATGGGACCAATGATATGTTGGGGATATCAACATTGATGTCAGGTTGAATTGCTTCTTTTTCATGGATAGCAGGTGATGACCTGGATGTTGATGGCGTTGATGTCCCTATAAGTACAGAAGAGGAGACTCTTAGTTATCCTTGCTCAAGGAGTTGCACCCTCATTTGCAACTCTACACACCTCTATTGAACTGCATTGTAAGCATTGAAAACCTTGTCAAATTTTCTCATTAACTCTTCTTTTTCCAAGGCTTCTCTCTTTGAAGTTTCATGATCCAATTTAGCAACATCAACATTCAACTTTGCAGCCTCCACACTTGATGTGTAAGATGCTCTCTTTACAATAAGGCCTCCCCTTAAGTTGGGATTTATGTCACTAATGTTAGGCTTTGTAGGTCCTTCCTCTAATGCCCATATTGCCAAGGTTGCATAATCATCTAAAAAATTTGATCCTTTCAATTCCAATCTTTCTTCCTCTAAACTAAATTGATGGCCCTTTGATTTCCTAATTGCATCAAAGACTACTACATCTGCTATATCCCATTCTGGTAAAATTAGAACTCCAGCCTAACTTACAATCATCCTTCCCTCATATGCATTGATTCTCTTGAACTCTTCCATCATCTCACTCTTAACTTCTTCCTAATTCTCATGTTCAGACCTATCTGGCCTCTGATATTTTCTCTCATCAGTTCTCTTCTTAAATTCTTCAATTTTCATATTCCACACTAATTGCAAAAAGGTCAAGCTTATCACATGCCTCCTTCCTTGCATCCCTGAAAGCTCTACCCTGAATATATAAAAGAGAGGCCCAGCTCCAAATTAGGGGCAAAGGAGGAATACCAATTTGCATCTCTGCACCTATTGCAACAAGCATATCATCCTTTGTTTGTTCTTCAACCTACCTTAAGGGTGAAAAGGGCACGGGTGGTGGTGAAGGAATTCTATCTGAGTCTTCAAGATCAATGATTTTGACTCCTTTAAAAGGCTTGATTTTCACCTTTGGGAAAGGCTCTATCTTCATTATTCTTTTACCTTTTCTCCTCACTAATCTTCCATTGTCATTGCTTCTCTCTTCTTCACCACTTGTTTCTTCCCTCGCTCTCTTTTGAGAAGACTCATAAACAAGTCTCTTTTCTATCAGACCATCTATTCTTTGAGGTAGAGGAGGTCGTGAGCTTGACTGTTGCATCCTTTTTTGATGAATTAAAATCGGTTCCTCCACTGTGATGGGTGTTTGATGATGTACATATCTTCTTTCAGCTTGTCAGTCATGAACCTCTTCAACTTTGGCCTTCTTCTCCTTCAATGCAAGAGTCAATTCATCAAAATTGTTCATAACAAAATTGACTTTAGCACAAAATGGAGTAAAATATTTTGTTGGATAATAGCTTGGATCCATTTTTTGAATTGTAGCCCATAACTTCCTGAAAATTATCCATTTCTATTTCCTCCAATCCTGAGTCATGGAATCAAACTCATTTCTAATTAAATCCTTAGGAATGTTATACTAATGAGGCAATAGACCTCCTTTTATTCTTGTCCTGAAAATGTTGCAAAACCCCTAAATGATATGACACAAAGAATTTGTCAAAATACTCATATCCTCCTTTCAAAATAACAAAATATAGGATGATAGTATAACAAGGGAAAATTGTTCCTTTTCCTTTTCCCTTTAATTTCTTATCATGGATGCACCCTATCTGCCATATTACTTCAGCAAAACCCATTCTCAAAGGAACATTAAAAGGCAATACATGTGGCTAACTAGAAAAACCATAGATTCTAATAACAGTGCTAACAAGATAAGGGATGAAATCCCCCCAATTATCCTAAATCCTCAAAAGTGGGAACCTCTCTTTAGGCCTTACCAAATCATGTAGCTCCTTGGGGATCCTTGGTGGGTTCATTGTCAATCTTTGTCTCAACCTAGAGGAAAAGTTGTTATCAAATCTCACAAAACCAGCCTCCTGTATGTCCGAAGACATATTTGTGCTCCAAAGTTGCATTGGAATTTCCTTATTGTCAATTGTCCTCTTGAGGTTCATAGTACCTTCAAAATAATCCATATTCTAATATAAGAACATGTGCATGAGCAAGGAATACCAGTAGAATTTAGTACCAACCACTTCATTTTTAATATCTCGCAACCCCTCATGAATCTTATCATCAAGGTATGGGGCGAAGTCAAAAACCACTGTATAATCTGGATGTTGAATTTGCATGGCCATATACATGAAATTAGGTTTCATGACTGTAACTAGATTGAAACCCAAGATCTAACATAGAGAGAAAAAGGTAGCCTAAAAATAAGGAGCAAAAGAACCAATGGGGATGGCTCCTCTGAGCTAGGGCCAATGTTGTACATTGTCTCTCCTTCTCTACCCAAATTCATCAGAAGAAAATTAGTTCTAATGAAATCTTTCAGTTTATAATACTCTACTTTTAACTCATTTAAATACTTGTACCAGGTTAGTAGATGGCTCATATAAGTCAAAAATCTCCTGGAATTCCCCTCTTCTATTTCTCGGTATATTTTCCCCTTATAACCCTCAAGGAGAGGTCATATCTATTTAGAACAACCTTAAGAAGGTTGACATCCATGAACACACTCGACGCCACTAATTTACCCGAATCATATTGCTAGGGACTTGAGAGTGGGGAATGCAAATTTCTCTGTCCATACCATAACTTGAACATCTCTAACCCAGTCATTGGTACCCTAGCATCCACCAAGCCGTATGCTTGATCAGTCAACCCTTCTCCTAGGGTTTTTCCATGAACAAATTTCTGCCCTTGGTACCTATCATTTTTCGAGGGCTTTAATTGATTGAGAAAATCATCAAAAAGATTTCTCTTCAAATATTCAGTTTGCCCTAAATGTTTTCATGAGGGAGCCATTCTACCAGACTAGGGTTTTCTATTATAGCTTCGTATTGGGAAGAAAAAGACTAGGGCTAACACAAGATTTAAACTGCAACAATAATTTAAGCAAATTTCACCTTTCTTTGTCTAGATTCTAACCCTAGAACAATTAAAACTCTTTTCCTATAATTTTTTGCACAATTCACAACATCAATTGCTTCAAAATAGATGAAAAACCTCAAATGAACTTACTACTTTGATTACACTAGAAAACCCTAATTTCATACTGTGAAAGTTGTCAAATTCTTCCTCGGCTCTAGAAATACTCTTTGATCTTTTCTGAATACTTTGGCGATTCAAAATAGCTGAGAGAACATTTAATTGCCTTCTAGAATGAAAAATCGTTATCATATCTGCCATAATTATTCATGCGAGTAGAGAAATGACTCTTACTCGTATTTGAAAATAGTTTAAAACCCGACCGTCGATCATCTTTCACGCTAGGAAATCTCATGAACCAAACTAGTCAATCTGGCATTGACTCTCCAATGTGGCAAGCGGGCCTTCTAGAGGCATGACATAGCACATCCAACTGTCTGCTTACTTCTCCACTTTTAGTGATCCCACTGTCAGTTTTTCTTGGCCCGCCTTGGACATGTGGCATCATCTCATGATTCCGCGGTCCATAATCTTCTCTCATCTCTTGATTGCGGGGTTACGAGAACCATTGGATCTATTCTATGTTTACTTTCCAACCACAACAATCACTTAACAATGGTCGTGAACTCCCGAGCACATCTTGGACCAGGATTAAAACATCACCGTTCAATACAAGTATGTGTAGATTGATAAACCATTAATAACTCAGGTTTTACCTATTGGGAACTGGTAACGTCAAAGGTTTGAAAGGTCAAATCTGCTAGCTCACCCTTCTCCGTCGAGGACACATGGCATCATCTCATGATTTCATGATCTTTATCTTCCATGCACCTTTGACTGTAGGGAAGCGCGGACCATCAGATCTGTTATGCCTTTATCCACAGGCCGAAGAATTAAAATATTAGATTTAGGAAAAATTTATAAGCGCTGAGATGAATATTAAAAGGGACTGACCATAGAGAAATATTTTGTGCAACTTAGGAAAAATCATAAAGGGACCGGTCGAACACAACTTAATGCTTAGGAAATAAAATAGCCCCGCCAATGGTAACCAGCCCTTAGCTTAAGTGGAAAAAGGTAACGACAAAATATAACAAGCTTAGGGTTTTTCTTTTACAAGACTTAATCAGAAATTCACAAACCCTAAACCCTAGACCTTGAACATTGACAGAGAGCAAAATAAATCCAGAATGACCAAAAATTACCCATTGACCAAAATTTTGCAAAATATAATTTTAGGTCCTATCACTTCCTACAATCTCCTTATTTGTTGTTGATGGCAACAATTGATAATAGTTGATAAACACTTGATAATACTTGCACCTGAACCTACAACCAAAACTCCAAGAAAGAATAATACTGCTCAATGTCTCTCAAAACTAAAACCATTTTTGAAAACTAACTCAATCTCTCCCTCTTTGTCATCTAGGACAAAGGTCACAACAAAACTACACACACCATTGGACACCACTTCTCCCTCTAAGGGTAGCCACAATGTCGATCCAAGAAAAAAGAAATGGGCATGAAAACTCCCCTGGAAAGATGCATCCCCATAATGCACCTAGCTTTAAGGAGATGCAATGACCCCAAGCTTCTCCCAAAGTAACTCAAATGTATCCTTTTCCAATGTTTTAGTGAAAATATCTACAACATGCACTTTTGTAGAAATGTATTTCAATCAAACTTCCTTCTCAACAACTTTCTGCCTTGGGTAATGATATCTAATTAAAATATGCTTAGGTGTTGAATGCATAATAGGATTCTTCAAAATGTTTATTGTACTTGTATTGTTACACATAATAGAAATTACTTCATCATATGTTACCTTAATATCTTTAAGACTCTTTATCATCCACATTACCAGAGTACAACAAGATGTCGCTGCAATATACTCTGCTTCGATAGTAGATAGGGAAACTGGGTCTTATTTCTTACTAAACCAGGAGACTAGTCTGTATCCTAAAAGAATGCACCACCACTAGTACTCTTCCAGTCATTAACACTTCCAACCCAATATGCATCAGTATAGGCTTTCAACATAAAATTTCCACCTTTCTTGTACCAAAGTCTACAGTACCTTTGAAGTATCTGAATAATTCCTTTTACTATTTGCTCATGTCTCTCTTTTGGATTCACTTGAAATCTAGCTACCAGATAGACAACCTACATGATATTTGGTCTGGACGTAGTCAAATATAATAATCCACCAATGATTGACCTATAATTCTTCTATTCAACTTCTAGAGACTCGTCATCTTTTCTCAAAATGCATCCAATAGTTAAAGGAGTAGTAACCAATTTGCAATGATTAAAACCAAACTTCTTCAATATTTCCTTCATAATACTTTCTCCGAGAAATAAATATTCCATTTACTGATTGAATAAATTGCAACCCAATAAAGAAATACAACTCACCAATCATTGACATCTAAAATTCATTCTGCATCTCCTTAGCAAATTCTTTACATAGATCATCATTTCCTCTAAAAATAATATTATCAATAAACTATATTAATCAACAACTTATCTCCATCAATCTTGAAATAAATATTATTGTCTATTGTACCTTTCCTAAAATTCTATTGATGTAAATACATGTCCAATCTTGCATACTAGGCTCTAGGTGCCTGTTTAAGTCCATACAAAGATTTCTTTAGACTGTACACCATATCCAAATCTTCTATCAATCTGAATCCATTCAGTCACTCAATGTAAACTTCTTCTTATAGATCTCCATTAAAAAATGTTGATTTGACATCCATCAAATAAACTTTAAAGTTCTTGTAAACAGAAAATGCAAGAAACATGTGAATAGCTTCTATCCTTGCTACCAGAGAAAAATTTTCTTCAAAGTCTACACCTTCTACTTGATAATATGCTTTACATACCAGTCTATCTTTATTTCTTGTCACTTGTCCTTTCTCATTCAAATTATTTTTGAATACCCACTTAGTTCCTATTACATTCTTGTCCACCAGTCTAGGTACCAGTTCACAAGTCTTGTTCTTCTAAATCTGATTTAGTTTTTCGTCCATTGCCTTTACCCAACTTTCAAATTTACTTTCTTCTTCATAAGTCTTCAACTCAATCATTGATAGAAAACAATAATTATCTTGATCTTGAGCTTCAACAAACTTCCTTCTTGTGTGAACACCTTTTGATTTATCTCCAATTATTTTATTCTCTAAATGGTGCTTCTAAACATATTTGGTAGGAACTTTAGATGAATCTTCCTCTTCTTCATCATCACTTGATTCCTTCTCTTTTCTTTAGTTTGAACCACTTATTTTCTCTAGAACTGTAGGAATAATCTCAACCTTTTGCACTAAATATTTATTCTCTCCTCTATCCTGAATGTAGTAAATATTTCCACCTGTTCTAAATCCTTCTACAACTCTTTTTACCAATCTTCTCCTTTTTAATCACATATCTAGAGATACTAAACAAAACTTCATACCCTATTCTACACATCTAATTAATAGTTAACCAACTATGTCTTAATCCCTCAACATAATAAATATCATCAGTCTTATGCTTACCATCAATAAAAACACTTCCAATACCTTGAATAGTTGTACCATCTTGTCTAAAAAACTTCACAGATTTTGCATTATATTTCTTGAGATTAATAAACATGTCTTTATCACTAGTCATATGATTTGAACATCCGGAGTCTATAATCCATGTATTCAGTTCTATCTTAGCATGCAATACAATCTTAGTTGATTTCTCTTCTTTTGGTTTCTCCAAAGCACTCTCCTTATCCTCAATTTCTAGAAACAAAGATTCTTCATTTGAGTCATCATCAAATTCATCTTTATATGAATGTTATTCAATTGGACATAAGCCCTTCTTCTCTTTTTTTGTTGAAATTGCATCTTTTAAACTTGCTCTTCTTCTCATCATCATCCAGTCTCTTATGATCTTCTCTGTAAGTGCAATTAGAAGCATAATGTCCAATTCTACCACAAGTAAAATATTTTAGCGGTAGCTTAACTTTGTATTTTCCAGTGCCTTGCTGCAATCTTCTCACAAAATTTTCTTCAACTTCATTTAGATCTCCACTGCATTCTACATCATCAAATATTGAAACATTGAAGGTTGCTTCTTTTTTTTCTCTTTTTTCTTGCTCCATTTCTAAAATCTCAGAGGCTGCTAGGGTAATAATAAGATGATCAATAGTATACTTGTACTCAAAACATTACTCTCTTGGATAGCACATCTCTATGGCTTGTAGGATTTAGGCAAAGTCAACAAAATCTTATGCATAACGTCACATTCTTCTAAATTTCCACTAGCTACTCTAATGCCATTAGCAAGATAACTCACTCTATGAATATAGTTCTCAATGCTCTCATCTTCTAGCTTCCTCAAGTACTCATACTTCTACTTAAAATTCATCAACCTAGCCTTTTTTGTCTTTATATCACCTTCATATGCCAAACGCAACTTGTTCCATACAGCTTTAGCTTCCTTCAACCCTTTTACTCTTCCAAACAATGAATCACTTATACAACTCAAAATTATAACTCTATCCTTTTAATTCCTTTGACTTTATCTCATCCAAAGCCTTAGCACCACCTTGTGGCTCTTTATATCCAATCTCAATGATTTCCCAAATTTCATTCTGCATTATCTCCAAATGTGACTCCATTCTTTCCTTCCATAACGGAAAATCAATACCATCAAAGATTAGAACCTTGTAATGCATGTCTTGTGCCATACCATATCTACCTCAAGTGGTTAATCTTACTCAAGAGGAACCTCGCTCTGATACCAATTGTTGAACCCAAGGCCAAACTAAGAGGGGGGGGTGAATCAGTCCAAATAAATAATTATTAATGCAACACATAAACAATTAACCAAAAACACATATCAACACATGAACACCAAGATTTATATGTGGAAAACCCAAATAGGGAAAAACCACGATGATCATCTGCCCACAAGAATATATCCACTAGGAATAGAAATGATTACAAATGGGAGCTCACTTCTCCAGACTTGCACACCAAAGTGAACTACTAATGGGACAAGGTACAAAGAGGACTTGCAAAACTTGAAGCTAACTGCTCTCCGGGAAAGATATAGAAAAATGAATTGAAAAGAAGGATCTAATGATCATGAAGCTATCCTTGAAATTTGTACCAAGTGACCAACATAAACACACACAAATATGATCTCAATTGCCAACACTTTGTCTCAAATCTCTATCATAGTCTTAGCACAACTTAAATATCATTCAAACACAACTCTTCTTTTTCTCTTCACCGAACCTCTCTGACTATCTTCTCATCATACATCTACACCTAGTCACTCTTCCTCACCATATCAAACTCAAATACATCAACATCCTTATATATAAGATATATCATCCAAGCTTAAACCAAGTCAACCAGAATCAAAATGTACTTTTTGTAAAGGGGAAAATTTGATTTGGCAATTTGTAAGATAGGAGGGAGAAATCACCAAATCAATTTTCACTTGGAAACCTTTACATTCAAAAGAGGGACAAGAATCCACTAGATTTAGTCACAAATCAGATAAGAAAAATGGATTGAATTAATTTTGATTTCCTCTTTTGTAAGTTAAAATGCTGAAATAGTTAAAGTGTTGAACAATCAAGGAAAGTATGCGGAAAAAGTGAGCTACAAATGCGAGATTTTCACGTGCACCACAGTCCTCCAAAAAATCTCCTAAAAAGTTGGGACCATAACGTGGCACCACGGTCCTCCAAAATTTCTACATGCCGAAAAGGGTTGATTCCTCTTTCTGAATGAAGCTTAATATGAAGAGTACAACTTTGTACCTATTTCCTGCACATAGTTTGAAGGGGAAAAAGGTTGGGAATAGGGGTTTGCCTAAGTCAAACCCTAATTTGGAATCAACCTTGAATCATATATTATAAATTCTTGAAATAAATGATGGAAAGGTATACCTCAGATCTGCAATGAGTGATAATGATGCTTTGCTTCTTGAATGTAATCACATATGTTGTATGAAATGCCATAAACATGACAAAACCCTAACACACACACACATTCTTACAAATGAATGATGTAATGTTGCTCCATAATTGATAGATGAGAAATATGCATACTTTAAGACCTCTAGAAATACTTGATAATGAATGCTCAGTGCTTGATTTATTGATTGTAGTTTTCCCTATATTCACTTATCTCCTTTCCTTATATCCAAATGAGAGGGGAAGACCTCCTTATATACTTTCTTGTTGTCAAATATATTAATTTTTTTGACATAGGCCAACATAGAAAGAGGACTCCCCTCCTAAAATTTGGATAGGGATAGGGGTTTAAATTAGGGCCCACCTAAGGAGGACCATGGCATGGTACCATGGTCCCAGTAACTACCAAGGCACCACACCTTGGTCCTACCCCATATTTGGGCCAAGGTTAAGGCGCTATGCAAGGTGAAATGATATAATATGAACATGGTTGCATGGTATAGGCATAAATAGGTCTAGGTCAAGTGCAAGGATGAGAAACACTAAGGTGAGGGCAGCAAATGTGGTCAAAATTGTAAGGAGTACAATTTTAGGATGCTACATTTAGCCCCCACTTTAGCAAGAGTATGAGCTTACGCAAATAATCATGGTCAAGTAGAAGAAAGAGAGATGAAGAAGAGAGGAATGCAGAGAAAGATTGCAAGGAGCATAAGACATCACTAATTTTGAGGAACCAAGCCCCCAATATTAGGATCTTAACTCACTCAAACATATGCAAGGGAACACAAAAAAACAAGAAAAACACAAAAAGGCAAATAAAGACAAAAAGATAGACAAACACAAAAGACATTATAAAAAAGCTAAGAACAAAAAAAAAGAACTCAAGTCAGCTAGCTGAAGAGATCTCGATATAAAAATGTCTCAACAACTAATATGATTCTTGAAAAATACTATCTCACAAACACGAATGATCACATAAAAGAGAAAAGAAAGCATCATCCAAGAACTATCAATAACAAAGCTACGAGTTCATGAGAAGGAGAGAGAGAACATGGATATACCCTAGATGTGTTTATCTAGGTGATCCATGAGAAGAATGATGAGAGAGGAGATCATAGACGCCTCATCCCTAGATGTTTTCATCTAGGTGATCTATGTTTGGGAGGAGAGTAGGAATACTCTAGCCTTATTCTACTAAGTTCCACTCATCTTCATGTGTGTGTGCAAGTGATTTCTGGTTTCAAGTGTATATCACCCCTTATAATAGTTTTTTTCCTCTAGTTTTGATTGTGCTTTAACCTATTTAAGACATGTAATGTAAAAATGCAAATGCCAAGGGGCAAATGTGCAAATTTGGGAACATCTCATTTAAGAGTTTTTCTCTAATTTTGAGAATGTGTAACCCCAATTGAAATGGATACATGCCTAGTGTCAAAGATATCTTGTGTAAGAGTTTTTCTCTAGTTTTGATGATGTGTTTCCTAGTCTAAGACATATATCAAATGTTGCATCTAGTTTTAGACATGAAGCATCTTGTTTAAGAGTTTTTCTTTGGTTTCGAGAATGAGTACCCCGTTTAAGAAATGCAAGAGTGATATGCAAATATATAGTAGAATATGATACAAAGGGAGTGATATGGGTGCTCTCCCCTTAAGATGTCAACATAGCCTTATGTTGATGTCTTAAGGAATCTAGAAACAAGGATACCAACCTTCAACACCAAGGAGATATCCTTTAGGAAACAATGTCATAAATCCAAGCTAAAGAGGAGATACTCTTCAAGCAAGGATAAGATAGTTGAAAAATAGATATCTTGCACCAAGTGTAAAGGAGATCCTTGGAGGAGAAGAGTTCTTTGCTCAAAAGGCATCTACCTACAAGAGGAGTTTCTTAAACAAATATAAATTCTTCTACCAAAAGAAAGGAAGCAGAACAAGAATTCATACCTTCCCCCTATTTCTAGGTGAAAGAGACTCTTAATGAAGGATGACACACTTTTGAACCAATGTGAGGGGGTAAGTTTATGATAAATGTACATCACCAAGTGAAAAATAGGTTGTAGCCAAGGACTTATACCTCTTGCATAAGAGAGAATCCTTGAGCAAACAACAACTTCACATAAGAAACAACATCAAATCCTAAGAAAACATAACTCAACAAAGGAAAAGTGGATCCTTAGAGAAGGAGAGAGAAAGAAATCATTGCCCCCCAAGTGTAAGGATAATGAGAAGAATTACACTACTTCTAACAAGAGAGTGAACATAAGAAAATGCACAATATACTCACATAAATGAATATTCAATGCAATAAAAGATATTGATATATGTAAAATTCAACTCTAAAGAAGTGGTAATCTTCAAAGCGAGAGAAATAAAGGAAGGGAGATCACAAATACCCATAAGAGGGATTAATCATTAGAGACATACCTATTGTCACGTGGATTTGCACCCAATGCAAGATTGAAATTCCTGCAATCCAGTGACACATTGGACTACTCTTAGGCTGTGGCTATCCTATTATGAGAGAAGACCTCCAGATTATAGGCTGATTGAAAATTAACTACTGCTAGGCAATCCACCAATGATTGAAAATGACTTGCAATGATAAGGAACTAAAATACTCACAACTAAAGATTGCATACTTTGCATAAATGCCTCATGTGAAAGGTTCATTCTTTCTAATATTTTTGTGAAGGAGAACAAAGATAGTTCTCACAACTTCATTTACCAAAAAGTATAACTCAAACACTGATCTACACTATAATATGCTTAACCATGCACTAAACATTGAAGGAATAGAGATAAAATGAAGAATTATTTGATAATAATCACAACTAATTCATCCAAAAATATTCACAACAACATTTGGAACACATAAAATAAGAGAAGGATTCAGTTGTTTATTGAAAACAAGGAGTATTTCTCATTACAAAGTCTAAATAATGCTCATGAAAATCTGAAAATATTCATAAAAAAATGAGTTACAAGAGGAAAGATCTCTTCTACTGAATAGGTACCAACTCCAAAACTCTCCCAAAAAAAGAGTGAAAAACAATCAGTTATATAAAAGCTCCAAGATGGATTAGTTGTCATCAATTCTAAGCTTTTCCTCAAAATTAGGGGGCTTAACTGAGATAGAAACTCTTCCAAAACTGTAAAAGAGTAGCCAGACTAAACACAACATCATGTTATTTTGCACTAAGTTCATGTGGATGGGCAGTTTACAACTCGTGCACCTTCTTATTGGGTTATCGGTGTAGCATCAAAACACTCCCACTAATATCCGATGGCATGCTCCCAACAGTATACTATTCCATCAGATTTTTGGTGTATCTCCTAAACATGTTGTATCGATAGCTGATGGTATTCTCCAAATGCTGACTTCCGATGACCAATGACAACTTTCCATGGTCTGCCACGTGGCACATCCTAATTTATTCTGAGCCCACCTCAACGACCACCTCAACTACCACGTCGCTAGTCGCTATGTCACAAAGGATAACTATTGAGAACCTTCATCTCACAGTATAGCAATGACTGTTGGATCTTCTCAAACTTGTGCAACCTTTATCTCACCTAAGCACTCACCTTTTCCACACCTGCTTTGTCACCAGGTCACAGAGATAACTAGTGAGCTTCTTTCTATAATAGTTTAGTGACTACCATTATATCTCTCGCATCATCGTTGATATTTCTTGATTTTCTTGACCTTTACCTCTTTATCCATCTCTGCCACATGTCAATCTTTGGTTTGCCACCTAATCCACCTAAGCATAGCCCCATATTCCACCTCAACACCATCGGACCCACCGTTTAACTTTGTTTTGTTCGTCATCAGTCTTTCGGCCAAACTACCTCCCTCAGCGAATAGGTTTTCATGTCTCATCGAAACTGCAGTTTCATTGATACCTCTTATTTCAATGAAACCGATGCCTTTGGTGAATCCATTTAGAGATCCACCAAGGCCAAGGTCTGCTTGACATTCACTTTGATGACATGCCACCTTTTCTGCCACATGTCACCTTGTGATTTTCTCAGAGTCTACCTTGGCACCACCTAACCTGCCACCATCGCGAGGGTATTCATTCTAGGCACTTCACAACTGCGGTACACCAATAGTCATGGATAGCCCTAGAATGTTACTCCACCATTCGATCTTCCGTGATCTGCCATTGGATCAACTATCTGCTCGAGCTTTAACTTTACCTTTTTGGCACATGCTTTATCACCAAGTCACAAGGAGTAATTGATGATTATCTTCCCATCGTGATAGCCGTCAGATCTTTCTTGATCACCATTGATCTACCTTGGTCTGCTCATTCTTTAGTCTCTTAGAGTGGCTCTCTCTTAGCCATGGTGTCACCACATGTCAGCCTCTATTTTTCCATATGATCCACTCGGGCACCACCTCAACTTCCACCAGGACATCACCTCACTAGTCACTAAGTCACAAAGATTAACAGTCTATCACCTTTGCATAGTGGTATAACAATGGGTGTTAGATCTTTTGCAACCTACTCACTTGTTAATTTTCCCTTTTACTGCAAAATTTGGCCACTTTGAGATGCACGTGCATACAAGGAGCCCACCAACACTGAGCTGCAACTTGCCAAAATCCCTTACACTTTGACACTAAGGATATATATGGCCTTGCATATAAATGCGATAAATTTCCTCCTCACGACCAATGCGAGATAAATGGACTATGCTTGGGCCTTTCCATCGGGTCATCGAGTTAACCTGAGATAGCTCCTTTCGATAGCTGATGACTTCACACACCTCTTTGCACTTCTTATCAAATCATCGGGGTAGGTCTTGCCGATAAGGCAAAAATTCAAAAAAATACAAAGAAACACCCATCTCCCTTAGTATGCTGGGCTCAACCCTCATGGGAGCCATGTTTTACCCCACATGCTATAATTCAATGAATAAAAAGTTATTTTCCCTGTGTCTGCACATGAAGCAAACATGCTAGACAAAAACATGTATTCTTTTCATACTTAGCACTTGTTTCTCCTTCTGAGGCATATTGAGCTTGTAGCAAAAATAGGTAACATTTTTGGCAACATCTGCCATATGTTTGCCTACTAAACATTTTGACTAGCTGCCTTATGTGTTCCATTGGGCATAGAGTCACTGAGAGTGATTTATTGGAACAACACATCACACATGATTGCAAAAACTCTCCTTTCTCTCAAAAAACTATCCTAATCTATGGAGTACAGGTGTGTGGTTTATGGCAGTGAGATTAACACCTTATTGTCATGAACTAGGAATGTGTATTGATAGATTAGGACAAGACAAAACAACAAAACACTTCTGAAACACTACAACAATTTATTGCAGCAATATGAGGGAGATGCCTTTTGTGCATGAGAGGAGATAAACATATTCCTTGTTTCATATGATGGACACCTCTCTTTCATAGCTTTGATGGATTGCAACAGTATAACTCTTATTACTCCTTCTAAACTATGCACTAGGCACTTAGGGAAAAAAAAACTACAAACTGACCTATTGTGCACAACACTTATTACCACTAGGAAAACTGAAATATGTACAGCTTTTAGGCATACCTCAAAAGAAATGCTTGAGGTGAATCCCATTGACTGGGATTGGTTCAACTTCACCATCTAGTTTAGACAGCCGGAAGGCATTGTGCCACTTACAGTCTGAAATCATATAAGGCCCACTCCAAAAAGCATCAAACTTTGTATGCTTCCCTGGCCTGCTCTTGAATTCATCCCATTTTAGGACAATGTCACCTTCCTTGAAAACTCTAGGAGAAGCCCTCTTATCAAAAGATCTTTTCATTTGAGCCTAGTGATGCTCAATTTGCCTCATTGCCTCATTTCTAACTTCCTTGAGCTTAATCAATTGAGACAATCTTGCTATCATAGGGTCTTCTTCAATCATATCCAATTGGTTAGATAGATCAAGGGTTGGAAACTCAAGTGAAATAGGCAACCTTGCTTCTTTCCCATACACAAGCATGTCTAGAGACATTCCAGTGGACCTTTTTGGTGTGATTCTATCAGCCCATAAGGCTGATTTGAGCTTGGTATGCCAAGCTCGCTGATTTCCTTCCATGGTCCTTTTGATGATTCTGAGAAGATTCTTATTTGTGGACTCACCTTGTTCATTTCCCTAAGGGTAATAGTTAGATGAGGTCTTGAGATAAACACTAGTTTTTACTACCCAATCAAATATTCGGCTCCCTACAAAAGCAAGAGCATTATCTGAAACTATAGATTCAGGGACACCAAATCTAGTTATCAACTCATCATAAAAGTTCAAAACAACTGTCTCATTTGATTCCTTTAGTGCTATAGCCTCAGTCCACTTAGTAAAATAATTAGTGGCTATGAGCACCCACTTGTGGCTAGCACTTGAAGGTGGATTTATGACTCCAATGAAATCCAAACCCCACTTCATAAAGGGTTGTTCTACCTGAATAGGCTACAATAGTAGTGCTACCAACCTCTCTTTTCCTGTAAACATGGCACATTATTTACACTTTCCAACCCAGGAATATGTATCTCTGAACAAATTAGGCCAATAATAGCCTCCTTTCATAACTTTTAGAGCTGTAGCTCTTGCTGTAAAGTGTCCTCCTGTTGATCCTTCATGAAACTCATGCAATACCTTATCAACTTGATCAACATCTATGTGCCTCAATAATACACCATGAAAATACTTTCTAAATAGAAAACCATTCAAGAGTACATAGGGAATGGACTAAAGTCTATAATACCTTCTTCTTGACTTACTCAATCCATGAGGACACTCACCAGTTAGCAAGAAATGAGTCATTTCTTGTACCCAGCTAATAGGAGGAACAGGAACATCTACTTGTTCTTTGTCTTGGAGGGCCAAAACAACCTTCTCCTCATCCTCTTTACTATTGTTTGTGTGATCAACAAGCTTCTCACATAGTCCCTTACCTCTGACTAGCTTGGTGACCTTAATATCAACATCAAATTCCATCACCTTAATCACCCAACCAACCCTCTTATCATTTAAGTCTTTGCTGAGCAAAAACTCTTTAACTAAGGGATGAGAAACCGTCAACTTAATCCTATTGTTAGACAGCATATACTTAAACTTTTTCAAACTCCTAACAATAGCAAGAATATGTTTTTCAACAAAAAGAATATTTCTCCTCATAATCCTTAAGGACTTGACTGAAAAAGGCCAAAGGCTGCTCCAAACCATGCTCATTTTATTGAACCAACATAGCTGAGATGCTGTCAATACTTCCATAAGCATATAAAATAAAGTCTTTTGAGAAATCTGGGTTTATCAAAGTAGGAGCAACTGCAAGTGCCTCTTTTATAAGCTCAAAAATCCTCCTCCCATCCTTAGACTGGCTGAAAGGAATATCCTTTTTCAACATAGAAGTTAGAGGTTTTAATAATTTTGCAATATTTGTAATAAACCTCCTAACAAAATTAATCCTACCCAAGAAGCTTTGCAAGCCCTTCTTGTGTGCTGGTAGAGGTAAGGAAAGAATAGAACTTACCCTCTCCGGATCAATAGTAATACCCTCTTTTGATACCAGATAGCCCAGGAGCTTACCCTCATGAATAGAAAACACACATTTATTTGGGTTAAGAGATATACCATACTCTCTACACCTCTCAAATTTTTTGTTTAGGTGAACTAGGTGTTCAACTGAATCTCTAGAATAAATAGTGATATCCTCCAAATAAACAAGTACAAATTTATACATCAAACCATGAAATACCATATCCATAGCACACTGAAAAGTGGCACCAACATTTGACAAACCAAATGGTATCTTTTTATATGCCATAGTGCCCCATTTAGTTGTAAATGATATCTTAAATTGATCTTCCTCCTTCACTAAAACTTGGTTATAACCTGAAAAACCATCTATCAAGGAGAATCTCTTAGAACCTGCAACAACTTGTAGAATCTTCTCCATGGAGGGTAGCGAATATCTATCCTTCAATGAGGCTCTATTGAGATCTTGAAAATCAACACAAAGTTTGATTTCACCATTCGTTTTCCTAGCTGGGACAAGGTTTGACACCCAGGAGGTATGTTTAATAGGAAAAATGATGTTGCTCTCAATGAGTTTATTAAGTTCTTTGACCATAAGGGGCTCAAGCTTTGGATTAAGAGGCCTCTTATTTTGCCTCAAAGGTTTAGCATTTGTCTCAAGCTCTATGGTATGTTGGGAAATACTAGGGTCAAAGCCTTTTAAATTAGAATATGGCCAAGCAAATATATCACTAAACTCTTGGCATAGTAAAACAAATGCATGCATTTCCTCTAAAGTACACACCTTGCCAAGCTTTAACAACTTATCCTTAAAAATCTCAACATTTTCATAATGTTCCTCCTTGATCTGCAAGTTGGATTTTTCTTTTCTCACTTGATCATCCTCATTGAAAATTGACTCCAATGTGATCAAACCCTTAGGTAGCTTGTTTGTTTTTAGCTGTATGACCTTATCATCATACTGTTGCTTAAGCTTCTCTTGGTTGGTATTTGAAAACTTTGCCTCTTCCCTCAAAAAATTAATAATCTGCTGATCACTATCAAAAACTTGCCAATAATCAACATTGTTAGGAATGGAAGACCTAACAACCACTTTTACATATTGATGTTTATTAATATTGCTGATATCACTTGGAATATCATATTGTCCTCCTATTGCAGCAAGCCTATCAACATGCTTATTAAGATTTCTAGGAATAGATAGCAGATTGAAAGCTTGGAAATCTTTAATAAGATCACATACCCTATGTTTATAAGAATTTAAAAGATCATTCTTAGTGGTATGGAGACCTCTTACTTGGTTGACAACCAGTTCACTGTCACCATAAACTTGCAAACCGTTGATTCCTCTCTTCTTTGCCCATTGTAGACCATGAATTAAGGCTTCATACTCAGCTATATTATTGGTGCAGGTAAAAGAAAACCTTGAAGCTATATAATACTTATTATCAATAGGGGAAATAAACATGCAACCACCCCCAACACCATTCTTACTTCTTGACCCATCAAAATAGAGATTTCAAAGCTCATTGTGATGTTGATTATCTTGTTGTCCAGCATCCTTCATCAAATTTGGGATAGTGGAACCTTGTTCATGAAACATATAGACTCCAAGGTTCACCTCATCCATATTTTTAAAAGGATCTTCCTCAAGATTCTCAACTACCCATTCATCCAGAATAATGTCAGGAATGTCATCAATAGGGGTGTTTGGATCATGTGGAATGGGTTGGTCATCTTTCTCATGAATGGTCAAATTGGCATTAACAACACTAGGGACATAGGTTTCTATGTGATCATTAGCTAAATCTTCTGATTTAATAGTAAATTTAGTTCCATACCTAGTCCTAAAAAACATATGTGACTAGTCAGATGACAAATAACCCCCTAATTTAGCTGTAAAGTCTCTTGATAAGAAAATTGCAAAGTAGGGTGGCAGGTCTATCACATAAACATCTTGTGGAATAGAAAATTGGGGCAAGCATGGAGTGTTAGACTCAATTTTTTAATGAATCTTACAATATTTATAGCAGTCCCATCTAACTGCACTACACCCTTATTAAATGGCTCATAAGTCAGTCCTAATTGGTCAACTAACTACTTGGGCATGACTGAGCTACTTGCACCTGAATCTATCATGTAGTTATGCACCAAGGTGCTGGCCAATGATTAGAGTGACATAAAAGGGAGGTGGTTTGTTTACCTTGGACTACTGAGACTGTTGTTCAATCTTTTGTTGAGGTTTATTGGTAAGAACAACCTTTGAAGCTTGCTGATTAGATGGTTGGGCAGTCAAGGAAAGGTTAGACAAAGCATTATGTAACAAATCTTTTGCCCAGGTAGAGCTAGTGAATCCCACATTGACACACTAACATGAGTTTTCTTCAACTGATCCAAAATATTAAAATGATGTCATTCTAACCTTCTGTTGTCCCTTAGTAACAACAATTTCCTTTTGCATTTGTGCTGGCTGAGGTTGGCTTTTTGGCTGATCTTTGGTCACCATAGGTTGTGATCTCTGAAGAATCTATGTATTTTGAGTAGAGAAAGATCATGCCTGAGTTTGGGTACTTGAGAAAGGCTAATCATTATTCTTATCAATTTTCTGCTCCATGTTGACAACCCTTTTATTGGATCTTGTGTTGGCTGCTACAGGGATATATGACTAATTTTGAGGCCGATTAACCCCACAGAACTCCTCACCTTGCCAATCCATCAAAGTAACATCAGGACTACCCTATTCCATGGGTGCAGATTGTTGTTCATTAACTTCCTAAGATTGATTTCTTGGAATAACAACACTATTTTGCACCATCAATGCCTGATTTAACACACCATTGGAGCATGTAGATTGGTTATGTGGCTGGTTGCAAGGAAAACACCACTCATAGTCAGCTACCAAGTTGTTTTGGACTGGAACAATATCCCTTGAGGAACTGGGTGTTTTAGGATTATACTGTTGAAAAGGCCTTTGGTTAAAATTCCTTCTTTAACCTTGAGAGTTTGGCTGGTATGAGGCGTGGTAGGGAGCTTGGAAAGGAATTTGGTAAGGTGGTTGAGTTTGGGCTTTGTTGATATTAACCAACTCATTACCAAAATTTTGCAAAGTCTTCTGTAGGTTAGAATTTTGCTCCTTAATACTTATTATCTCCTACAAATGACTAGGGACAACATGCTCTTGAGCTGAAAATTAAGCATTATATGTTGGAAATGAAGGTACACCAACTATAACAGGTGGAACTACAGGGATAATGGGCTGCATATTAGCAAAAATTGGCATGGGAGGCCTAGGTGCTATCTTCCCTACTTGAATAAGACTATTCTCAGCCCTAACTTATTCTGTAGGTTAGTGTTTTGCTCCTTAATACTTATTATCTCCTGCAAATAACTAGGGACAACATGCTCTTGAGCTGCAACTTGAGCATTATATGCTGGAAATGAAGGTACAATAGTTATAATAGTGGAACTACAGGGATAATGAGCTATATATTAGAAAACATTAGCATGGGAGGCCTAGGTGCTATCTTCCCTGCTTGAATAAGACTATTCTCGGCCCTAACAACAACATCAAATGTTGCTGGTAAATTATTTCCACCCATAGACTATATCATGAGTGCAATATCACTATTCAAAGCCTTTAGGTAAAACAAAAAAGCATAATCATTAGAAGGTTTTACGGATGCTGGAATCCAATTCCAAGTCCTTTGAAATTGGTAGTTGAAATCCATCATATGCTCATGCGGAGCTCTTTTGATGGTAGTGAGATGCTCCACCAATGAAAGATGATCTAAATTGTCTTCAAAATGCTGATTTAAAAGTTGTCCCAGCTCATCCTGTGTAGCTATTGAGTTCACGGGTAGGCCCCTAAACCATTAAAGGGATTTCCCTTTGAAAGCGGTTGCCAAAATCCTCAAAGCAACATTTTCTATGATAATATGATGCACTCCACACAAGGAAGCCACATCTCTAATATGTTCAATAGCTGTTGTTTGATCCTCTCTAGTGAAAAATGGCAAACTCTTAAGTGTTCCAGCTAGTATATCATCATGTTGAACCAAATTTAAAGGACTCCTTGATTAAAAGTCACAAATGGATGTACCCTAGGGAGTTGATTAAGAGCCACATTTGGTGTATTCTGACTAGAAGAACTTGCAAATAGTGGATTGTTATAAGTTGTAACAGCAGGGTAAGAATTAGAATTAATAGGAAGCACACCAACTACTAGATCTGGAACTTTGTTAACTACCCTAGCTCTCCTTTTTGGGGTTGATAGCTAGGTATGATTGACTGAGGTTGCACTTTGCCTATTCTGGTATTTTCTAATAAGCTAGGAACGTTGGACTGCTAAAATACCAAAGATTTGAGTCTCTAGGTGTGAAAAATAATTTGTTGCTGCACACACCAAGACAACATATGGTGGCTTACTATGAACTATAATTTGCAATGGTCTCATTGGGCAAGCCAAAAACTGTTGTCACGTGGATTTGCACCCGATGAAAGCTTAAAATTTCTGCAATCCAATGACACATTGGACTACTCTCGGGCTATGGGTATCCTATTATGAGAGAAGACCTTTGGATTATAGGTCGGCTTCCTATTTGATCACCTAACACTAACTTGAAATTCTGGGTGAAGGGAAGAAGGATATGCATAAGACTGAAAATTAATTACTGCTAGGTGATCCACCAATGATTGAAAATGACTTGCAATAATAAGAAAATCACAAGAATCCAATAAAGAAAACTAAAACACTCACAACTCTAGATTGCATACTTTGCATAAACGCCTCATGTGAAAGGTTCAGTCTTTTTGATATTTTTGTGAAGGAGAACAAAGATAGTTCCCACAACTTCATTTACCAAAAAGTATAACTCAAACACTGAATGCTTAACCATGCACTAAAAATTGAAGGAATAGAGATAAAATGAAGAATTATTTGATAATAATCACAACTAATTCATCCAAAAATATTCACAACAACATTTAGAACACATAAAATAAGAGAAGGATTTAGTTGTTTATTGAAAACAAGGAGTATTTCTCATTACAAAGTCTAAATAATGCTCATGAAAATCTAAAAATATTCATAAAAAGAATGAGTTACAAGAGGAAAGATCTCTGCTACTAAATAGGTACCAACTCTAGAACTCTCCCAAAAAAGAGTGAAAAACAATCACTTTTACAAAAGCTCGCAAAACTTTAAAATTTGAATTTTTGGCTCCAAGATGGATTAGTTGTCATCAATTCTAAGCTTTTCCTCAAAATGAGGGGGCTTTACTGAGAGAGAAACTCTTCCAAAACTATAAAAGAGTAGCCAAACTGAACACTACTTTACGTCATTTTGCGCTGAGTTCACCTGGACAGATAGTTTACAACTCATGCACCTTCTTATCGGGTTATCAGCGTAGCGTCAAAACACTCTCACCAAAATCCGATGGCATGCTCCCAACAGTATATTGTTCCACCATATTTTTAGTGTAGCTCCTAAACATGTTGTACCGATAGCCAATGGTACACTCCAAATGCTAACTTCCAATGATCGATGACAACTTTTTGTGCTCCACCATGTGGCACATCCTGATTCATTCTAAGCCCACCTAGACGACTACCTCAACTACCACATTGCTAGTCGCTATGTCATAGGGGATAACTATCGGGCACCTTCATCTCATGGTATAGCAATGACCATTGGATCTTCTCGAACATGCGCGACCCTTATCTCACCTAAGCACTCACCTTTTCTGCATGTGCTTTGTTGCCAAGTCATGGAGATAACTAGAGAGCTTCTTTCTATAATGGTATAGCGACTTCCGTTAGATCTCTCGCATCATTGTTGATCTTTCTTGATTTGCTCAGCCTGTACCTCTTCGTCCATCCGTGCCACATGTCAATCTTTGGTTTTCCATCTAATCCACCTAAGCACAGCATCAACCACCACCTTAGCACTACCGGACCCACCGTTTTACTTTGGTTTGTTTGATATTATTCTTTTGGCCAAACTACTTCCCTTGGTGAACAATTTTCATGTCTCATCGAAACTATAGTTTCATCAATACCTCTTATTTCGAGGAAACTGATACCTTTGGTGAATCCGTTTAGAGATCCATCGAGGCCAAGGTCTTCTCGACATTTACTTTGATGACATTCCAGCTATTCTACCACGTGTCACTGCATGTCACCTCATGATTTGCTTAGAGTCCACCTCAACACCACCTGACCTGCTACCTGTCATGAGGGTATTCATTCTAGGCACTTCACAACCATGGTATAGTGACAGTCATGGATAGCCCCTGAATGTCACTCCACCATACGATCTTCCTTTATCTATCATTGGATCTCAACGATCTACTCGAGCTTTAACTTTCCCTTTTCGACACATTCTTTGTCGCCAAGTCATGGGGAGTATTTGGTGATTATCTTCCCATCATGACATAGCGACAACTGTCAGATCTTTCTTGATCACCATTGATCTACCTTGATCTACTTGGTCTTTAGTCTCTCAAAGAGGCTCTCTCTTATGCCATGGTGTCACCATATGTCAGCCTCTATTTTGCCACATGATCCACCTGGGTACCACCTCAACTTCCACCTGAATGCCACCTCACCAGTCCCTAAGTCACATAGATTAATAGTCAAGCACTTTGGCATAGCGGTATAGTGATGGGCGTCAGATCTTTTGCAACCTGATCGCTTGTTAATTTTCCCTTTTACTATAAAATATGGCCGCTTTGAGATGCACGCGCACATGTGCGCGTGGCCCACCAATGTTGAGTTACAAATTTCCAAAAGCCCTTAAGCTTTGACACTAAGGATATATGCGGCCTTGCATATAAATGCGATAAATTTCCTCTGCGTGGCCAATGTGGGATAAATGGACTATGCCTGGGCCTTTCCATCGGGTCATTGGGATAACCTAAGATAACTCCTTCTGACAGCCGATGACTTCACACACCTCTTTGCACTTCTTATCAGATCATAGGGGCAGGTCTTGCCGATAAGATAAAAATTGAAAAAACTACAAAGAAACACCCATCTCCCTTAGTATGTTGGGCTCAACCCTCATGGGAGCCATATTTTACCCCACATGCTATAATTCAATGAACAAAAAGTTATTTTCCCCGTGTTTGCACATGAAGCAAACAAGTTAGAGAAAAACATGTATTCTTTTCATACTTAGCACTTGTTTCTCCTTCTGAGGCATATTGATCTTGTAGTGAAAATAGGTAACAATACCATTTCAATAAAGGATATTAACACATGAAAAATACACCGCCTAAAGGGAATAGTGATATTTTAGATAGAAAGAGAGAAAGGGAAGAAGCCACCCTTGCCCTCCAAGAAGACAAGGATAGATAAGGGAGGAAAATCATGCATTTCCTTAGGAGATATTGTCCATAAGAGATGTGTCATTTAAAAAAAATATTAGGTCCTAAGAAAGGACACATATGTATTCACATGAAGGATAATTCTATGCAAGAAAGAACATCAAGTTATGAACTATACAATCCATGAAGTAAGTGGTGAAACTTAAAGATAAAAGATAGGATAAAGAAAAAAGAGGATCATGTTGCTACCCTAAGATATTTGAAATTAAAAAAGGAGGACCTCTAATGACAAAGAGTCCCCAATTAAGTTAACTACTTGTGTCATAGGGTGAGGAAAAACATGAGGGTAAAGGAGTTTTAAGACACTACCTTTTCACCTAGAAAGAGAGTAAGATCTGTTGAAAGACACATACGAGAACAATCGTATTGTTCTGAACAAATTCTTTAAATGCTTTACACTTTCCAAGAGAATGAGAACCACCATGATGAAAAAGACAATTTCCACTACCCTCTTTATGCTTAGTGCTAAACTTCACAAAAGGAAAAACACCATTCTTGTCATACTTCAATTTCCAAAAGATTCTAGTAGCCATTTTTTCTTGATCATCAATAGGTGTAGGCTTATTCTATAATATCCCTCTATGGATATTACCAGACTTTTAACAAAACATTTCACATTAATTTTCATGAAATCAACTACATTTAATTCAATTTCTAAACAACCAATAATTATAATAATTTACCAATCAAAATCATTTATAGTAGTTTGAAACCAACTTTGAAATTTCTTATGAATATTACCATTAACTCCTCAACAAAATACGAATAGAAATATCCAATCTCAGCAACATAATTTATAGTCATATTGGAATCACTAGCAATATGTATTCAATGCACAAGTGAGACACTTGAATGATCTCTCCAATAGACAATGGGATTCTATCCACTACCTCCAAGCTCAAGGGTTTCCATCATCAAACCTACTAAAAGCCAGAGCTTCCCAAAATTCTCCAAGAGAGAACAATAACCAAACATAAAACAATCATAATCAAAATGAGCCTCTCAATGTTCTTTTAAAGCACAACCCTGTGACTCTTCATTTCTCCTTCTGCTTGTCCCTTCATATTATTTTTTCTGTCTCTTTATTTTCCCTCTTTTAAATTAAAATGACTTTATTAATTATTCACTGAGCTCCATACAGTCATTTTAATACTTTATTAAATAATTAAATTAAGTTGTCATTAAATTTGATATAATTTGATAATTTAAAATCTAATTATTTAATTGACTTCTAATGTCCCAAAAAGGGGACATTACAGTCCTCCCTTCCCAGAGATTGCTTGCCCTCAAGCAATCTACACTTGCAGGCTGAAACCAAATGTCTGGATCCCATATCAACCTCAAGAATGTTTCTCTATCACTCCATTGTGCTACTCTGATATAAACAACATGCCCAAAATTGTGAAGCCACTCATCAAAATCCCACTAAATTAATTCACCAATCATGCCAATGTCAGTATTCCCATTATCATGATGTAAAAACTATCAAATATGAGGAGATAGTAGTATCTCAAGGAGATATCAACATCGAACAACTCTCCAACTATGAATGATCTCCCATGGAAGTGCATAACACTCATCATAGGCACACAATAAAACACATCAACCCATCCTAAGTTGCTAGTGTAATCCATTATAACTCTCATAGGTCTGGAAACTCTAAGAGCATTGAGATCAATGCCATGATATATATTCTTCCAAGGTAAATCAAGAGAGACCACCTCAGAAAACTCCCTACCAATCATGTTCCAATTACTACTCTTGTAGTCAACTACTAACAACATGACATCAACAATTTGCCTCCAAATTCTAGTGTAGGAAAAATGAGTATTCCAATAAACCCAACTCACTTCAAGCACACATATTGATATTATAAAGTAACCATAATGATTCAAATATCTCTAAAAAATGTGAAGATTGACTTAATCATGCCCAAAAGATGCCCCCAAAACTAGCTACATTGAAGTTTTCAAGTACTCTGAAGTCAATGCCAACATTGTGAAGGAACTAGCACAATAATAAACAATATGGAATTCTGTTGGATACATAGTAATAATGAGTAAGAAAGTAGCTGAAAAATTATTTCCTTTGATCAAATCTTACCTACCATCCATCCTCAACCAAGAACTACTCATCTGCTGAACCAAATAATCCATCCTAATCATCTGTAGATCAGAATATGAATTCATATGTAGGCTGATTAGTAAGTGGGCAAGAATACTAACTCTAGAAATTAAACTACTATTCCAATCTTGTGGTAAAATCTCATCACTAGGAACTATAATTGGTTCCCAAATCATGAAATCAATTATATTCTCATCACTAGAGTAAAAACAACTCCCTCACCCAACTCAAAGAGTGGATTATCAAATGTCCAATCAGCATCCACCTCAAACAAAGAATTGTCAACAACCTGAATATTATCCTTTACTCCCAACTCATACCGAAGTTTTGGCTAGTCGAAAAATTTATTACTTGATCTTTTTGGGACAGCTATCTAAGTCATAATTTTTTTGTATGCTATCAAGTTTCTTAATCACTTCCTTGTAAAACTCAATCCTTCCTTTGTTCTCTTGCTCCCTGAACTGATTAGTGACCAAAATATGATTTTTTGCTTCTTGAAGAGCAATCTATGTATTCTCCAATGTCTCATGTGTATCATTAAGCTCCTTGATGAGATTATTAACCTTATCCTCCTTTTCATTCAATTTATTAGCATATACTTCAACAACCTTTAAAATATGATCCCTATCTGAAAGTAAATGCAAACATTCAAATTTCATTGATTCTAGAGCCACTTTGACCATCTACAAGTCAGAAACATAAGAATAACCTTCCATACCCCTTTGATTATTTTCCACCTAAGCCTTCCTATAAAGATCTTCAATGATCCTATGAGTGTCATCATAATATAAGAAGGTTGCAATAATCATATCATTAGTAACTTTTAGTTGATTCATCAAAGTATATTTCTCATCATGTCATTTTGAAATGTATTTTCTAATTACTCATTCAAAACACCATCATCCATTAGTGAACTATTACTATTAAGAGTGCATGATTCATCACACCTCTCAAGGATGTCAATAATGTCATCGTAAGCCTCCAACTCCTTATCATACAAAGTCCAAGTTGCTACTATGTCATCATTCTCAAACAATTTCTCACCATGTGAAGATTCATAAACTTCATTAGAAACATCTTGGGAATCCAATATGCTCTTTCCTTGAGTAAGACTATCCTCATCAAAATGTTTGTCAATAACAACCTCCAAGTCACCAATATAGAGATTCATATATCTCTTATTAATAACAATAGTTGAATCCATCTCTTCACAAACATTTATGATATTTGGTTGGAACAAAGATGTGACATTCCTATTTTATTCATTGCTGGTCCAAACCTCTTTGGTTGACTTATCATCCTTACTTTCCCCACAAATATGATTAGGTGTCCAAGTCTCCTAGCATGTAAAAAAAATCTTCTCTCTTCTCATTTGGTTCTTGCTCCTTTTTGGATATTGTTGGCATTGTGTTTGTCATTCATGTCAACCAGTATAGGATGGATAACGGTATAAGAGATGTATGTGCAACTTTGTCATGGATGTATACCAGATGTGATATCCTTGATATCACTTAGTTCACTTGGTGTTGCAGTTCACCATAAGGAAGAGAATATCATTTAGTACAATGACCATTGGATTCACTAGTACACAAGTTAGTGTTTTGACTTGTGTAGAAGATATATATAAGAGACCGATATGATATATCAACCGGTAAATGATGATTGTCAATGAGTGTGCCCAATCAGATCACATGAGCCTATTTGAAGATATACTACACAAGTAGGGAAGCCTCATGAGTGCATTGTAGGATGCAAATGACAAGGATCAACTTCCACCAGTAAGTGGAGCTTATCTCCTATTATGCATGGAATGCATCATAGTCCTCTGAGATAATGTTGGTATTGCATGAAGATTGTATTGATGAAGTATAGTTTTGTCATTGATGTCAATAGTAATTGGTAATGGAGTTGTAATGCAACTGGTAGTAGAGCAGTGAATGGAAATCGATATTGTTATTCAAGCAAAGTGATCAACCGGTAACCCTAACCCGTTGATATGCGAACCTGAACCGATGGAGCTTGGTGAATTGGTTATGTTGATCTATTATAAAATGGTAATCGGAGATGGAGATTCCATGTAAGAAGGATGTATGTGATGAATTTCAAAGTGATTTTGGCATGTGGAGATTACTGTTTATCTTGGGAATGACCAAATACATAGCATGAAGTGATAAACACGTGATGAGCTACACAATTTAATGTGTGGTGATCTAGGAGTGGTTGAAGTTGTCTTGAATAATGTGTAGTTGATTGCTATGTAACTCAATGGTCATGATTAAATTTATATGTTTTTAATCTCTATGATAGTTGTAGGTTTTGTGATGTGTTACTGACCTATTTTATTTGTATTTAAGGTCGATCAATTGTGTGTAATTATATTGGCAATTTTGGTTAAGTGTGGTAGTGTGATTGTTGCTGAACTAGAAGGAGTATCTGTAGAATGTTTTGAAAGTAGATAGGAGCATAAAAGGATCTGATTAAGCAAGATAATGCTATTACCGGATCAACAAAAAACATGTTTCTCTCTAACGATTACAACTATTAAATCCCTTAACTAGGTAAGCTTTAACTGGCTTGGTGTTGTCTTAATCCTTTAACCCAGTGATCCATTAGGTTGGATTTCAAATCCTCTATAGAGGTTACTCCTAATAGGGTATTTCCTTTAACAGGGTATTCTAGTCAATCCCTTAACTGCGTGGTCCCTAGACTGGATCTATTCTTAACAGGACATTATT
Source organism: Cryptomeria japonica (assembly GCF_030272615.1). Classification (NCBI taxonomy): domain Eukaryota; kingdom Viridiplantae; phylum Streptophyta; class Pinopsida; order Cupressales; family Cupressaceae; genus Cryptomeria; species Cryptomeria japonica. The sequence continues at coordinate 480,268,804 of NC_081409.1, forward strand.
GTATAAGCTTCTAACAAGGCTTGGCTCCTAACAAGGAAAACTTCAGAAAAGTTCAAAATACTTGTGGGTATTCATCTCCACCATGGTTTTTCCCATTTGGGTTTCTACGTGAAAAATCATTGTGTCAAGTGGTAAATGATTTTGTGGATATGTTTTGATATGGTTGATATGATTAACTGGTAAAGCCACTTGGATATGTTTAGATGACCAAAAGTGATCTAAAATGAGCTATTACTAATGTTGGTAAAGTGTTTTAATTTTTTGGTTAAATGGTATGTGAGTTTCCAATTTGTTACATTGTATCATTGATGTTTTGGTCAATTGGTAGAGTTTGATAGTCCAGTTGTAGTTTTGGGTATAGTGTCTAAACCGGTTAGTTCAGTGAATGGTTCCTGAGTTGGGATGAAGTTTGGTGAAAGTCTAGTTTGTTTCTATCTACTGATTCACCCCCCTCTTAATAGTTCACCGAATCCTTATTGATTCATCATATTATCCATTGGTATCGGAGATTTTTAGGTCCTCTTGTGTTTAAGTCTAACAGCTTGAGGTAAAGATCTAGGAGAACATGATAAAGAAAGAAGGTTCAAAATTTAATAGGGAAAAGTACATAATCTAGAGTGATAGGATGAAGATCTATATCAAGAACTTAGGAAGTCAATATAGGGAACATGTTGTTACTTAATATAACTTGCCTAGTGGTATTTTGTCAGATGATCAAAAGAAGGAGCAACAGGATAACAATCAAGCATTGGAGGCCATTATCAGTTCCTTGTTTGATTCAGAGTATGTTGATGTCCATGGATTGGAGGCTGCTTATGAAGTATGGAAGAAAATTGAGGATATCTATAGTGGTGATGAGCATGTGAAGATTTCCAAAGAAGAGAGTCTGAGAGGTAAATTTGATGATATGTGAATGGATGAAGGATAAAAAATTCAATAGTATGGATAGAGGATCAAGGAGATAGTCAGAGAGATCAAAAGTGTTGGTGGTACAATGGAGGATACCACAGTGGTTAGAAAGGTGTTGATAACCCTTCTATTGTTCTATGCTATCAAAGTTGCAGCCATTCAGGAACTCAAGTCTATTGATAGATCAAAGGTAACTTTTGACTCCATCATTGGTAAATTAACTGCATTTGAATTAAATGGTTTTGATGGAAGTGTTCAGAGATCAGAATATGCATTTAGAGCCTCAGTTTCAAACCCAACAGTAAGAAAAAGTAGAGAAGTCAGCTACAGTCATAAGTCCAGATCCAGTAGAGAGGTAGATGATGAAGATAGTCTGATTGAGCTTGAAGCATTGTTGGCCAAGCGGTTACCCAGAGGTACCAGTAAGTACAGAGGTAAATTACCTTTGAAGTGTTTTGCATGTAACTGGATTGGACATATTGTTGCTAACTATCTTAATGGAGACAATGAGTAGAAATGAGAGAAGTATAAGAAGTATAAAGGCAATGGTAAAAGAGATTGTCTCATTTTAGTTGATGGAGGAATTACAGATGAGGAATTTGAAGAAGATGCAAATGAGGACATTGTCTTTGTTGCTATTAAAAAAGATACATCAGATCACAAGGAATTAGTCTCTCACATGGATAGTTCAGATGATTGGATTATAGACACTGGTTGTTCACACCACATAACCGGTGATCAGAGTAATTTATTTACTTTAAGAGAGTTTAATGGAGGTGTTGTGAGATTTAAAAATGACTCACCCTGCATGGTAAAAGGAAAGGGATCCATCTCTTTGAATGAAAAAATTAGTATAGATGATGTCTACTAGGTTGAAGGACTGAAACACAATCTTTTGAGTGTTGCTCAATTCAATGATAAAGGTTATCCACTGGAATTCAAGAATGGAGTCTGCAAGATTTATGGAAGCAAAGGTGAACTGATTGTAATCGGCAAACAGACTAGAGGTAACTTATTTCATTTAAATTCTAAAGTCAACAATTGTTTAATTGCAAAATTAGAAGATAGTTGGCTTTGGCATTGGAGATAGTATCATATAAATTTTGATAACATTGTAAAAATCAATAAATCCAAATCAGTAAGAGGTTTACCATAGTTGGACAAACCAGTGAATGCTTTGTGCAAGGAATGTTAGTTAGGGAAGATGACAAAAGCATGTGTATCTATTGATATTGACATAACATAAATTAAACCACATTATAAGATTGATTTAAATAATTTGCATAGATGGACCATTAAAAACATTAGATAACATCCTTAGGTATATAATAAACCAGTTCCATAAATACTTAAAAAGACATTAACCAAGAAAGTCTTCTGACCCAAATATCACCCACACACAAGACCTAAGCAGGAATTCTATGACAAAAAACTATCAAAACAAAGCCATTATTTTGGCTCATCATTGCCCCCAACCTAGCTTCTTGTTGATCCTCTAGCAACAGGAAAGTTTTGAATTTTGGCATTGATTTTGAAATTGCTAGGGGTAATCTTCCCAAAGCCTCCTATAGACAAACTCCAATAGAACTCTTTCATCATTTCCAATCGTTTCCACTTGGAGTGTTCTATTTCTTAATCATATAGTGGATCATTATTCTTGTATCCCATTACTAGCCATAGGAGAATTGGTGGCTAGAAGCTAAGGGGCAACCAGTTTCTTCCTTTCTTTCTACCCAAATGTATATATTTGGGTGTCCTTCTTAGTGTTGCATGATAGTTTGATAAGGAGTGTGGCTTGGACTATTTCAACTCATCTGAAAGGCTATTCCAACACTAGACTAAATTTCCTATTGCTACCTATCCTTCTTCTATATGCATCTGCTCATATTCCCTATATATTTCTTCTCTCAGAGGTAAAATGTCTTTCCCAAAATCTGGCTGATACATAATTTTCTACGAATCATAATAAAGTCTTCTTGGATTCCTTAACTCGACCCTTAATGGAAGGGAGAGATGAATTTTTTTCCTTCCTGTATATCTTGAATTGTTCTCCCCTTGTAATTTCATTTTCAACCCATGACATGAGAGCTCTCAACTGGATATCTCCAATGTAAAATAGAGGATTCCAATCAGCGTCATCAAGAACAATGTAATTATGTAAATAAAATTCAAAGAGAAAATTCTTGATGGTTGTAGGAGATGTCTGGTAGACATGATAGAAATCCTCAGGTGTCTTTAAAGAGGGGCTTAAATCCCTCACAATTTGCATCATGTGGAAACAAATATGTTGTTCCTTTAAATACAAGGAGTAAACTCAAGGCAGTGCTCTGAATTACATTAATTGTGGTACCATGGTGGCTACCATTTCCACCTTCATTTTAAGCTGAGCAATCTCCTCATCTTTCTGTTCAATAACCTTCTTTTATTGGTCAATGATCCTTTGCATTTCTGCATTTTCTAATTCCCATGCTTGGAAAAAGGCAAGTACAACTGCATGTTTGGTAAAAGAAGATGGTGGTCTATGAATAGGGGCTTTAGGCTTTGACTTTCCAAGCCCACTTCCTGTTTCAACAATATACTCTATGGTGGATGCCAAACTATTAAGCCCATCAAAACCTACACCTTCATGTAGCTACTCACTAGGGTTCTACAACTCTTCTTCCTAACTAAGCTCCTTAGGTGAGGATGAAGGAACATCATCCTAGTAAGAACTGCGTTTCTCATTCTTTGGAGAATCAACTAGAATGTTGGCATTCTGCTCCTCTGATTGCTTCTTATCTTTAAGCATTTTCTGAAGCCTTCCACTTCTTCTTCGAGACATTTCTTTGGTGGTTGAAGGATGGCTTCCTGTACTTAATTCCCCAGTTGCTTCCTCAGCTACCCTAGTGGTTGTAGGAGAAACCTCTTTTGCAACTTCTCTTTTCTATACAATAGGAGAGGCTAAATCCCCACTTTTTCATGTCAATCTACTTCTCTTTGCCTTTCTCCTTCCGTGCAGTAGCCCTAGTTCTTATTAGGATTTGTGAAGGAGCCCCTATCGAGGCTTCTTCTATGTTAGACAAGGCTTCACCTTGTAAGGGTTCCTCTGCTATAGGAACATTTTGATTTGGTGATATTCCGAAGGATGAGGGTTCAATAGGAGGACCGAGTCTTTCTAAATTTTCCCACTCTTGAGATGGGAGCGGTTCTGCTAGACCCACATTATCTACCCTAAATCTTCTAATTTTTACAAATTCATCCCAGGATATTTGGGAAACATCTCTTAAAGACCTTTCAATCAATAACTTAATCAAGCAATGATGGGTGATTGAATGAGGCCTACCTTTTTGTGTTTTTGTTGTGCTAATGGAAAGAAGATTGTACAATATATTCGGGACATTCATTCATCTTCCATAGCACAAATGACTCAGAAGCTTGAAATGATGGAATGCACACATGCAAATCTCCCTTCACAAGTTAAATATTTCATAACATATAATGCTACCGCTCTCCATTCATGTGGAAGGGATTCTCATTTGGCCCCCTTCTTATCTATTACCAAACGTGGGTCTCCCTGTCATATCAATTCTGCTCTCATACTTCGCACATCCTTTAATTTAGGGTTATTTTCCTCATCTGTTGGCAACCTAGTTACTTCCACAATCTGTTCTTCTGTTGCTACAACTCTCAATCCTTTCACCTGAGCTTCTCCATCTGAAAAATGTATGGGTGAATTCTCTTGCAACCTCCTCATTGAACTCAGTGATCTTCATAAAATAATCTAACTACCCACTATTGCAGAATGTAGGCTCACAATTCTAGTCTTGCAGAAGGATATCATGGATTATGGGTTCATGGTGAATTGGCAAACCACCCATCATAACACTAAAACTTCCAACTCACCAATGGCGGAAATGTGCCGAACTCTGCAAACTTTCAAAAGAAATATGCTCTATTTTCCAAGAACCTAGCTTCAATTTCAAAATAGCTCAATGCAAAAAAATTTGAAAATAACTCAAGGAAGATAAAAGGAATAGAGTTCATAATATCACATCAAACCAAAATTAAACTCAATTTGAGATGACATAAGAATTATCTATGAAAATAATTTGCATCGTACTTCCGCCCCCCAACCTAAGGTTTAACAGGTGTCCACACATACAAAGGAGGACTTACAAGTACACTATACGAATATATTTATGATAAGAAGTATGGTTTAATTAAATGTGCAACAAAAAAATATACACATGAGCGTGACTGATATCATACCATCATGATGACTGTTGGAGTAATTCATTATGTATGAAGTTGATTCATAATGCATGACAAGTGAGGTGGAGAAATGAGTGATGGGAGTGGAAGGGAATGGGTGAATATGGAAATGGAATATTTATTGTGAAGAAAAGTACTACCACAGGATATGGAAGTATTTATTATGAGCATGCAACAAAGATTTAGGGAGAAGGCGAGATGACAAGCCCACCGCCTATTGCTACAGGAATCTTGGCTTTTTCTGGATTATTGAACTGTTGTAGGAAGTTCTCTTTGGAAAGAGGTTATGATAAAGACATGGGTGATGTCCATTCACCAACAATTTGAATTTTACAAGATCAATTATGGACAAGCATACTGCACCATTGGAAAATGTTTCAATTACCTCATAAGGCCCTAACCAACATGTCTGCGGCTTTCCCAAATTGTCCTTATACCTGGAATCATAAAGAAAGGCCCCATCATCTAGCTTGAATGCTTTCTCTTTTATATATCTATCATGCCATTTCATGCATTGATTTTGAATTGTTTATGCGTGTTGTAGGATTGACTTCCTGATTTCATCCAAGGCATTAAGCCGCAAGAGCCTATCATGTTGTGCTCTAGAGAGATTCATATCTAAATCTATAGTTGTTCTAAGTGTCTTATGCTCAAATTCCACAGAAATCATAGCCTTTGTCCCATATACCATCTCAAAGGGTGCAAAACCCTATAGTGGTTTTCCTTGTGGTTCGATAGGCCCATACTACTTCAAATAACCTACTAGACCAATCCTTACAATGAAGGGCTATTGTCTTGGTTAATATGGATTCAAGCTCCCTATTGGTAATTTCAGCTTGCCCATTTGCTTGAGGATGATAGGGAGTTGATTTTCTATACCTTATATTATATTCATTGACTAGGGTAGTAATCAAAGTGGAAGTAAATTGTGCCCCTTGATCAGTCACAATCTCTCTGGGAACTCCATATCATGTAAAGATCTCCCCATACAAAAAAATTTCTACCTTGTTATCCCTGGCATGTTTTAATGCTTTGACCTCAACCCATTTTGTAACACAGTCAGTACACACAAGAATGTATGACCTACCATTTGAGGATGGATCAATTGGCCCAACAAAGTCTAACCCCCATTTGTCAAATGGTGTAAAAATCACTTGTGAATGCAAAGGAATCTCATCAGACCAAGTTGGTCTACCCATACATGTCTATCACACTTACTGGTATACTTGACTGCATCTTTATGTAAAGTTGGACAATAATATCCTATAATCAGTATCTTTAGTGTTGTTCTCTTGGCAACAGACTTGCATAAGGCTCATCATGGTAGGCATGAAGGATATCATAAGTTTCATCTTCTCTAATACATCATCTCATAAATTGATCTGGCCCTTTATAGAACAAGCAATCTGCTATCCATGAAAAATTGAAACTCTTTTCTACAAGTAACCTTCTTTCTTTGGGTGAGAAATAAAAAGGGATTTTGTTAGTAGATAAGTAGTTAGCTATGTCAGCATACCATGGAATATTCAAATTAATTGAAAATAAATGCTCATCTAGAAAGGAATCATCAATGGCTTCAGGACCATCCTGTCTTTGAAGTCTGTACCAAAAATCTACCACTATATTTGCCTTTGTTGGCTTGTCAATAACAGTGATGTCAAATTCCTGCATTAGCAGCAACCATTGTGCCAACCTACCTGAAATGGAACTTTTATTCATAGGGTACTTGATGGCCGCATGATCAACATGCATAAAGATTTGATAGCCAATGATATAGTATCTGAACTTGTTGAGGGCATAGATAACAACTACATTTCCTTATCTGTAATAGTATATTTTAGCTCAGGTCCCTACAAATTTTTGCTGATATAATAAATTACATTCTCCAAAACTCCTTGTTTCTGACGCAAGACTATTCCAATTACAAAATCTAATGCATATATGTGAATGTGAAAAGGAAGAGACCAATCAGGTCCTTTGAGTATAGTAGCTTGGGTTAAGGCTCCCTTAAGTTTAGAAAATGCCTCTTCACATGTTGGCGTCCATTCAAACTCAACATTCTATGTCAAGAGAAAATATAGAGGTCCTACCATCTTACTGAAGTCCTTTATAAATCTCCTATAATACCCTGCATGGCCTAAAAATCTTCTTACATCCTTTTGTTTTACAGGAGTAGGAAGGTTAAGTATTACCTCAATTTTGTCTAGATCAACTTGAATGCCTGACTGAGAAATACAATGTCCCAACACTATCCCTTCTTGCATCATCATGAAACATTTTTCACTATTTAGGGATAAATTATGATCCTCACACCATTTCAACACTTTGGCAAGATTTTGCAATGCCTCCTCAAAGGTGGCCCCATAATAGTGAAATCATCCATGTAGATTTCCAGACAATCATGGGAAATATTTGAAAACATACTAAGGACAACCCTTTGAAAGGTTATGGGAGCATTGCATAGACCAAAAGGGAGAACTTAATAGGCATATGTTCCCTAAGGGCAAGTGAAGGTTGTCTTCTCCTGGTCTTCTAGAGCTATTATGATTTGATTGTAACCATTAAACCCATCCAAAAATGAAAAGTATTGTTTGGTTGCTAAAGAATGCAATACTTGATTGATGAATGGAAGTGGGAAATGATCTTTCTTAGTAGTAGTGTTGAGCTCTCTATAGTCTACACAAACTCTCCATTTACCTCCTTTTTTAGGGACTATAACCAGAGGAGATACCCATTGACTGTCTAAAATAGGGTAAATGAACCACGCATTAAGTAACTTTAATAATTCCTCTTTGACTATTTCTTTTAATACAAGATCAAACCTACGTTGAGGTTGTCTAACTGGTTTACACTCATCTTTGATATAAATCTTGTGAGTACATAATGTAGGATCTAATCCCTTCATGTCATGATAATCCCATGCAAAGGCTTGTTTATGGGTCTTGAGTAGTTCTATTAAGGAATTCTTGGTCTATTGTAAGTCGACTATTGATATTTAAATTCCTTCTCGCAACAACCTCTACTTGAGTGATTGACTCAATATTAGATATTTCAGATAAACAAGAGGTTTGGATTTCCTACACCAGCAAGGTATGAAATATATCAACAGTTGTAGGAGAATCCAAAGAACTTGATGACAGAAGAAGTTTATGCAAAAGACATGTTGGCATACCAAGCAACTATTGAGCTACTCCATAATGATTTCCTATGATGTTAGAGAGTACCTTATCATCTTCTTGGAGTTTTATGAATGGTTCCCTAGTCAACATCATAAGTTGCTGAACAAAATTAAATTCCTCTACTTCTTCTCCTATATTTGGCCATACTACTTTCTCTTGATCAAGTTGTGGTTGTGCAAGAGAATAGAGTGCAAGAGTTTTCTTCTCCTATATTTGGCCATACTATTTTCTCTTGATCAAGTTGTGGTTGTGCAAGAGAATAGAGTGCAAGAGTTTTAGTGGTGATACCATCTGAAAGGGTCATGTCCCTTGATCTACAACATATGTATGCATCAACTGTAGCAAGAAAAGGTCTTCCCAAAATGATTGGATATCCCCCCAATGTTGCCTTAGGAGAGAGTATCACAAAATCTGTTGGATATTCCCAAGAATCTAGTGTGACAACAACATCCTCAACCATCCCATTAGGCTAGACAATGGAGCTATTTGCAAGCTACAGGACTATTGGGATAGGCCTAAGACTAGTAATACTGAGTTGCTACATGACATCCTTGGTCATCACATTTATGGCTGCACCCAAATCCAGGGCATTTTTAACTAGAGTTCTGTTGATGACTACCTTCACAATAGGACTACCTAGGTTAGAATATTTAGGGACAACAATTTTTCCTAACATAATATCAGCCAGTTTCCCTACTACATGGACTGTTTGTGGATCCTTTTTCTTCCATCTAAGTTTTTTTAAACATGCCTCCTTAATAGCTTTTCCATATATGGGAATATCCTTAATAGCTTGGAACCAAGCTTTCTCTAGCTTAGATAGATTCTAGTATTAGGACACAATGGTTTGTTTAGTACAAAACCCTGCTCCTATGTTTGATGGTTCAAACTATTCTACTTGGAGTCGTAGAGTGTAAGTCCACCTATCCTCCCTAGGGTTTGATGTTTGAATGTCAGTTGTAAATGGTCACCCTAGTCTAGTGAGTCCTCCCATCGGTACTGATGTAGAAAGAAGAAACAAGTGCAATGAAGAAACAATCAAGGCCATATTCAATGGACTATCCGATGATGTTACTTCATAGGTGGATAAGTGCAGATCTGCAAAAATTTTGTGGGATAGATTAAAGAAGTTATATGGGAATGAGCCTACAACTGCAGGACTAGTTTGTGAAGACAATAAAATTAATGCAACATACACATGTGTAGGTGTTGAAGGTAGATTAGTCAGTTGCTGCAGCAGTGATGATGAGGAAACTCATCTCCTCATAGCACAAGAGATAGAAAGTGAGATGTACACATTTCAAAGTTATAGTGTAGATGAATCTCACTGGCAGGATCTATTTGGGAGTGATGAATAAGATGAAGAAGAATTTGAAGTAGAAGGTGATCTAGAAGGTGAGTTTCTAAGTGCCCTTGATGAACTGAAAAAATGTTAGAAAAGAATTTAAAAATTATAAGAAATCAGTTCATGAAGAATGTAGTCAGTTGAGAACCTGCCTTGAAGAATCAAACCAAAAGGTTAGTTTATTGACCACTCAACTAGAAGAGGCAAAAAGAATGACTGGTGATTTATAATCAATGTTTGAAGCCAAAGAGAAATTATGTGAGGAGCTACATGAAGAAGTGAAGATAAAAGACAAAGAATGTCACAAGCTAAAAGAAGATATGAATAATTAGAGGAAAGAATGTAGGATGTTCAAGAATGCTGCTATTGTGGAATAAAGATGGTTGGTTAATAGTATTCAAGAACCGGAGCTAGCTATTGCTAATTTGAAAGAACGAGTGAATAATGCTGGAAAGATGAATGAAGAATCAAAATTAGATGTTGATAATAATAGGTGTAGGTGCAAGGAGTTAGAGAAAGAAGTGGAAACTAAAAGTAAAATGGAGAAGCTCACATTAGAGCTTGAAAAGTGTTAGGAAGAGCTCAAACTAAGAAATAAATATGATGATGACACTTAAGCCTTGGATAAGATGTTAAGCCAACAGAAAAAACTCCAAGGATGTCTGTGGATTGGGATGTGGTACCAGTGAATGCTCCACAAGCAAGAATGTCCCACAAGCAAGAATGTCCCACATAATGACATTTAGTTTGTCTCCTCGAATGGAAAAGGCAAGGAACAAACCTTTATAGTCAGATATGCTTCGAGGAAGAAAATTTATCTGAGTACAACTAGTGATGATCTAAACAAAAATATGGCTGCAACAAGGAGGAACACTGTAGATCTCAAATGAAAGGGAAGCTAGGAGAAGATAGCCTCACTGGAAGAAAGAATACAAGAAGACAACCTAGAAAACCTCCCACCAGTAGAAGACAAAGAAATGTTGCTAACACCAAGTCAAGACAAGTGTGGAAGAAGAAGGGATCAGATGGAAGATCTACAGAGCATGAACAACTCTAGATCCATCCCTAGAGAAGTAGAAAGGAAGATGCTAGACTAGTAAGATCACCTCATGTTTGGCAAAATAAATTTTACGTAATAAGTATTCCTTCCCCGGTTACTATTTTTCATGCAAAGATTATGGCCATAGAGTAGATGAATGTAGAAAGGCATCTAGGAGAAGGAATTTAGGTGATCATGGATATCATGCATATGAGCCTAAAATGTCAAAGAGAAGAAATATGCATATCTCTTCTCTCGGTTATGCACATATTGTATGTTATAACTACAATGGATTTGGCCATAGAAGTTATGAATGCATGAAGAAGAACTCATAGTTCTATGGAAACCAGTGGAATAGTCATGCTCAACATGGAAGCAGTTATAGAACTTATGAACATCAAAGACCTGCATAGAACAAAAAAAGAATTTCTCCTACACAACCAAGGAATCCATGGAGACCGGTAGATGGCTACAATGGCATGATCAGAAAAGGAAGAGAAAACTGGTATGTTAGAAGGTTCCCCAATCATAAGATTTGCTTGGATGCAGCATGCTAATACAAAATTGCTTCTGGTTATGCTGCAAAATCTAGTAATGTAAGGACCACTTAGCCAAAGAAGGTAAGACCTTCTCCTAGGACTAAAAATGAAAAGAGGAATGAGACCAAGAAGGTATGGAGGGAGATGTAGGAAGATGGGACCATGGATAGACTTTTTGCATTCAATGCACAAGTGATATTTCCTAAATCTTAAAGGAGATGAAGGTCTAAGGGGGAGATACATAATGACATCATTCACCCCCTATTTTGGAAAGGATAGGCTATTGATAAGAGGAAGAAGCTGAGATAGTTGTATGTGTAGTGGCGGCCTTGGCTACACATATAAAGATCAGAGTTGGATCACTATTGCATGTGTCAAGAGATGGAGATTAATAGTTGGACTCAGATGCAAAGTGACACAAAATGATAGGAGTTATAGGAAGGTCCTTCAGTAGTGATGATGGACTGAGACAGGAAACCAGTATGTGCAGGATGTTATCGGTATGATGCTAACGAGTACTTGGAGGTTGTGTAAGACAACGAGATTGGAGATCATTGTATTAGCCCTAGTAACATGGAATGGGGAAGTTATGTCTCAGGTGGTGTTGATGAAGACCTGAATGACATATGTTGGCCAATCATGTAGACATACATGTTTTTTGGCTAACCGGTTTGATTCATGGCATGATGATGACATTGTATGGCATTGTGAAGATCCAATATCATGTCATAGACTGTGGTGGATATAATGGAGTTGAAAGATCATCAGATGATCACATTTACACAACTCAACCCATATATGGAGTTGATAACTGGCAATGTGGACCTGAGATGCATGACTTAGGGGGAGTTGATAGCCATTTTTTCTGAATAAGTATCAGACTTGCTGGATGCAGAGGGTGTGTTTTTGTTTATGGTTGTACCGGTATGTTTGTGTTTATGGCGGTATCTGATATTGTGAGATATCTCAATGCCTATTCAATTGAAATCATAACTAAATCATTGGGAGTGTTTCTTGCTAAGAGGGAGAGTGACCTGCACAAGAGAATATGTATTTGGTATCGAAAGAGATACAATTGGTATTAGTATTAGCCTCAACACTTGATATCAGTGTTTTGGGGTTAGAATGGCTTCTTCATATCAAATGGGTGATGATTTAGTCTAACCGGCAAGTATGTTGTACACACTCACACAAGGGCCTTCAATTGGTTTTAGTCTTGCATATGCATTAGGGTTCTGGTTTGCATATATAGTTGGGTGTTGAGAAATTGGTGTCAATTGATGGTCAAGCCGCTCCATCTCAAGTGTTGTAACTTGAGAAGATGTAACAATTTGTATCAAAGAGAGAAGCATCCAAAAGAGAAAAAGGGGAGAAAAATCTCTAACAGTTCCCTTTGCCATTGTTGTCAAAGGGGGAGAAAGATTTTTTAGTATGTTGCATACTACATGTGTGAAAATTCATGGATCACACAAAGGGGAAGAGAGAATATGTACTACACTGAATACTACATGTGTTAAGATCAATGCCAAAGGGGGAGATTGTTGGCATTGTGTTTGTCATTGATGTCAACTAGTATAAGATGGCTACTAGTATAAGATATGTATGTGCAACTCTGACATGGATGTATACCGGATGTGATATCCTTGATATCACTTAGTTCACTTGGTGTTGCAGTTCACTCTAAGGGAGAGAATGTCATTCAGTACAATGACCATTAGAGTCACCGATACATATGTTAGTGTTTTGACTTGTGTAGAAGATATGGACAAGAGATTGGTATGATATATCAATCGGTAAATGATGACTGACAATGAGTGTACCCAATCAGATCACATGAGCCTATTTGAATATATATTGCACAAGTAGGGAAGCCTCATGAGTGCATTGAAGGATGTAGATGACAGGGATCAACTACCACTGGCAAGTGGATCTTATCTCCTATTATGCATGGAATGCATCATAGTCCTTCATGATAAGACAAGAGGTAAAGCTAGGTGTTTGAAGGCTCACACTAGATCTATCAGTGAATCAAAGGAATGCCTCAAGTGCATAAAATCAGGGATATGCACTGGACCGATAGAGAAGGCATGTTGAGCTACCGGGACAGATGAAGTGTGATGGGTTTGTCACTGTGACAAACTAGTTGAGATATGGTCTGGGCTAATGATGAAGAAGGAAAAGTTGAGCAGCTGCATATAGAGAGTGCAACTGGCATGTAGATGTCTCAAATGGAAATAGTTGAAGGTTGATGACATGGTATCATCAAGGTGCCTACCGATAAGTATGAAAACCGGTAAGAGAGCAAAGAGGCTAAGCGATGTGCTCCTACTTGATAAGAATGAGCATGATATGGATTGGCATGGATAGTGACTGGTTAAGGTGTTCCACTAACAGTTCAGAAAATTGAAGACATGATGGTTAACTGGTAAAGTGTGAGATACCGGTAGGGTTAGTGAATCGGTAACAAAGAAGGACCGGTTGTGTGTTGATTGGCAAGGACCGAGTCTAGCTAACACAAAGATCCTTCCTGAGGTGGATATTGACAAGGATGCCACGTGGAGTTGAAATGGCAGGCTTGTAGAGGTCAGTAAAGTGTCATGTTAGTGAGGTAGCTGGTGGTTGGTTGACATTAAATGTTGACTATGACAATCACGGAGGAGTTGCAGAGGGTTTGTGGCTTGATGCAAACCAAATATTTGGGTGATGCCATGATAGATGAAAGACATTCAACTGCAGATCAGATTTGGTAAAGGCAACTGCGAGATCACTAAATGTGATTGACAAAACTAGGTTGAGGAATAGGGCCATATTTGCTAAACATAGAAAATGTGTATTGGAAGCCGCAAGATTGACGATGGTTCATTGATCCGTTGTAGGTGGTCGATCTCTGGAAGGAGATCTGATTGAATTTGATGTTCCTTGTGATCAATGGAAGAAACCATAAGGCATAGAGTTTGAACTAAAGCTTTGGTGGGAAAACTCATGTATATGTATGTAGGCCAAAGATAGGAATTGATGATGTTGCAGGCTGGATATTGAAGAGTGGAGTGTGAGAGTGCAGCAGAGAGCCAACCAGTCAGAGAAGTTCATAAAAGATCAATGTGACTAAGTGCTTGTGAGAGAACTAGCAAGAAGAGCTAAACTGGCAAGGGTTAGGCAACCAGTAGATTGTCATTGAGCCTGACAGTGGGGTGAATCGATAGTGTTCCAACTTGTAAGAAGGTTACAAAGAAAGAAGTAGTGAAGTGTGAATGGTTGAGGAGATCTAGAAAGCCAGAGAGTAGTGCAAGAGTAAACTCATAAGCTAAGTACTGACATATAAAAGAAGAAGAGGTTGAACATGTGAAGTAGTAGCAACAACAGTATGGAGAGGAGAGCAAAGAGAGTGAGTAAATGTTAGTCCTGCATACAAAACGTAGAGGAAGGATAAGAAGAAAGAAGAGGACAAAGAACCAACAAAGAGAAGAGTAGAAGGTAGCTAGTAGAGAAGAGTAAACCAGTTGAGAGATTGTTTATATGTAGTTACAAAACACATTTGTAACCAAGCTTTTACTATTACAATGATATCTTATATTGTGATCACTAAGTTGGTGCTCGGTGTAGGGGTTGTAGCTCCTTTGGGTTGGTGCCCATAATCTATCAGGGGTTTGTGCTCTAAATATTGTAATCAGTGTTTTAATTGTGAGGCTGGATTGAAGCAGTAGACTCTAGTAGCATTTCTCACTGAGGTTTTTGCCATCATGGGTTTTCCTCGTATATACTGGTTTTATGCAATATCCCTTTTCATGTGTGATTGTACTTGTGATAGACTCCCATCTAACTGGTAAGTCTGCTTTCTATTTGATCTGTTAACTGGTATTTACACATAGGATAGTTAAAGGGAAAAGTTTAAAAACCATTGATTCACCCCCCTCTCAGTGGCACATTATGTCTAACAATTGGTATCAGAGCCCTAGGTTCCCAGTTGATAAGCTTTCTCCAGCTTGGGTAGATTCTGGTATTAGGACATAATGGTTTGTTTAGTACAAAACCCTACTCCTGTGTTTTATGGTTCAAACTATTCTATTTCAAGTTGTAGAATGGAAGTCTACCTATCCACCCTAGGGTTTGATGTTTGGATGTTAGTTATAAATGGTCACCCTAGTCCAGTCATTCCTCCCATCGATGCTAATGTAGAAAGAAGAAATGGGTGCAATGAAGAAACAATGAAGGCCATATTCAGTGGACTATCTAGTGATGTTACTTCATAGGTGGATAAGTGCAGATCTACAAAAAGTTTGTGGGACAGATTAAAGAAGCTATATGGGAATGAGCCTACAACTACAGGATCAGTTTGTGAAGACAATAAAATCAATGCACCAAACACATGTGTAGGTTTTGAAGGCATATCAGTCAGTTGCTGCAATAGTGATGATGAGGAAACTCATCTCCTCATGGAATAAGAGATAGAAAGTCAAATGCACACATCTCAAAGTTATAATGTAGATGCATCTCACTGGTAAGATCTATTTGGGAGAGATGAAGAAGAGTTGAGGCAAAATTTGATCTAGAAGGTGAGTTGCTAAGTGCCCTTGATGAACTGAAAAATGTTAGATATGAGTTTAAAAATTATAAGAAATTAGTTCATGAAGAATGCAGCCAATTGAGAACTTGCCTTGAAGAATCAAACCAAAAGGTCAATTTATTGACCACTCAACTAGAAGAGGCAAAAAGAATGACTGGTGATTTGAAATCAATCTTGAAAGACAAAGAGAAATTATGTGAGGAGCTATTGGAAGAAGTGAAGATAAAAGACAAATAATGTCACAAGTTAAAAGAATATATGAAGAATCTAAGGAAAGAATACATGATGTTCAAGAATGTTTCTATTATGGAACAAAACTAGTTGGTCAATAGTATTCAAGAATCAGAGCTAGCTATTGCTAATTTGAAAGCAAAAGTTATTAGCAATTGACACTCAATTGGTTTGATTTCACTATATTGTCATTGATGGCAACATGGTAATTTATTTCAGCTTCATACTTTAGTTTAGTTATGTACCGACAAGCACTTAATAGACACTATGCCAGTTCCAACACCAACATCAACTGGTTGGAAGGAATTCTTTGGTCACCAGCAATGCAGGCCGACATGGTTTAGAATCTAGTTATCGGTATTGGAGGCCGACATCTTTTGGATCCAGCATCAGAAGTTGTTTTTGATATTCATGTTTTATGTTATCTAGCCAACATGTATATTCATATTGTAAATATCTTTGTAAGCTGACATAAGGCATGATAAATTGTAAAGGGTATATAGGTCAGTTGGTTAGATCATTTTGATATATCGTGTGAATATGTATTAGGGAAAAAATAATGAAGGAGATGTGAAATATATGAGAGAGATTATGTATGTGAGGATAATTTTGTAAAGGGTTATTTCGGTAAGGGTTTAGGGTTTCAAACTCGAATAGATAAAGCTTAACTAGAACTGTATTCATGCATAGAAGATGCTATCTTTGTAGTTCAATCATTTCTCCAGATTGTAGTCTAGATTTGTATGTAGTCAGTGAGGCTCCTTTTGTGAATGTGCAGTGTGTTATAGGCTTTAAGCCTTCCTACAAGTGCAGACCCCTATATTTTGTAATATCTCCATATGGCCAATGGATTGATATTGTGGGTCACAAATCCCACCATTTTTTCATCTTTGAGGTTTTCCATGTATAATTTTGTGTGTTATGGTATTCATTTATGTGATTGGCTTATTGGTTGCTTTACTTCTTTCAATTTTATATGTATTGGTATACAAGTTGGTGTATGCATGTTTTAATAAGGTTAAAATTGATTATTCTAATAGAACACTGATTCAACCTCCCTCTTTGTGTTCTTAGATTCCAACAATTGGTATCAGAGCCTTGTGCCTTGGAGGAAGTTTAATAGCTTGAGGAAGATCCTGAATTTGGAATCCATGGATATGAGTTTGGAAAATCAACTTGAGGTGGCACTTGAAGATTATGATGCTAAAATGATTAAGAAACTTGAAGCTACAAGATGAATTGAATTCTGCTCAAGAATTCATTCTTGTCCTTCAGGAGAGGTTGTCATTTGTTTAAGCTAGGAGGAAGGAACTTTTGTAGAATAAGGATGATGAAGAGAAAGATGCACTTAAGGAAAAATGTGAAGATGAGTCAGAAGAACATGGTCATGAGAAATGAAATGCAAGCTATAACTATGAGGATGTCTAAAGAGATTGAGGAGAGGAAGAAAAAATAAGAAAAACTTTCTATATCTCTAAAGAACAAATTTGAAGAATGTGGTAGGTGTTGGTTCCCAAAACCACAAATTGGAAATCCTAAAGCTTTGCCAAATCTCCTACTGATTTCTCAATCAGCCTTGGCCAATGAACAGGAATGGTCAAAGACCAAATTCCTCTACACTTTAGGCTCCACTAGACCTAAGTGGGTATATCTTAATCTCCAAAGCACAAAGAGACTTCTTTATAGTGAATTTAAACTTATCAATTTAGTTGTTTGCAAGAATGGCAAAATGTTTCCTGTAGCTATGCTTTATTATGTGCTTTGAACTTACTTTAATTTGAAAACTTGAATGTAATTGATAGTGAATGAATGCTTATAAAATAATGTTATTGGAACCTTAAGTAATTATGAAAAAATAATACTGATAGAAATAAGAAGTATGTTTCCCTGATGAGGACCTTATGCACACCAAATTTATTCATAGGAAACTAATAATAGACTAGTGCCTTATCTGACAATTTTTGTGTTACTCAGTGGATGAATATTTGCAATCAACTTTGGAGACAGTTTGAAAAACATACAAATATGCAAGACTATCAATGCAATGGTTTCATTATGTGTTGCAAGAATAACAAAGGCAATTCTATTTCCTACACAACAACATGTGATGGCACACTGCAGTAAATCTTAATTAGATTTATCCAAAGAACTTGATTCATCAACGCCATGTAACATAAAATGATCTGAAGATAAAGATAACAAATATTATATATTAATTTTAGAATAAAAAGGTATACAAAAGCTACAGACTCATAGGTACTTCATGATATTCTTGCTTGCACAAAATGACTTTATTTCTACAGACTTGTTTTACATAATACTACTAGTTCCAACAAACAATCTGAAAGATAAGAGTTTGTAAATTGTGAACTCCCCTCACTTTTGTATACAAAATGACTCCCTATACATATGTGACTCAAAAGAAACAAATGAAAGGACACACCCTTTCATTAATACAAACTAAAAACTGAAAAAAATCTATCAGCATACGTTTCCCCAATGACATCTCCTTGCTCGCACCTATCACTGCTTTCTCATCAAGTATCGGGGTAAGGAAAAAATGTCTCCTCTCGATGAGACAATGATATCCTGATGACTTAGACTTTGATCGGTGTAACTTATCTCGATCAAGTCTCCTTCTCTATGCCCGACTTCTCTTCCTCATCGGGTATTGACATAACCTAAAACACCTCTCCCTAATGGTTTAAGTTGCCTTGATGACTTAGTATTCTCCTCCTTTTGGTACCGCCTCATCGAAGTAGGTCAGGCTGATAACACTACCTTCGCCACCTAGTTCATCAGGTATCGAGGTAACATAAGATAACACTTTTTGATGACCTGATGACATCGAATCCAAGTATTCTGCTCCATTCGACATCGGCATAAGTTTTTCTGATAACCTCATCAGGTATTAGAGTAACTTTTTCCTAGTGCTTCCGATAGTGAACGCTATGCTGATGACTTTTCCTTCTTGGTATGCTATCAGTGTACCTCTTCCCAATGATTACTAACTCACCAAACTTCTTTATGTCGATCACACCCTGAGAAAATTCCATCAAACTCATTGGTGTGAGTTTTGTCGATCAACACGCACCCTTTTATCCTTAGGCAATCTTATCAAGGTGACTTACATCGATAAACATAATTTTATATTTTATGAAGAGAAGGCTTTCTTTCACAAATGTAACTTTCGACAACCATGCTAATGGACTTCTAAGGCACTGAAAACATCTCTAAATGTACTCATGACCCTGCTTCTATGATGAAACCTAAAATGTACTCTTGCTATGCAAAGACTATCATGATGAAGATTATCACAATGTCACCATACTTAATGCCATCCCTTAATATGCCCAACTAATACTTGTTCATGTAGATTTAGGCTACAATTGGATTTCTCTGACACAACAACATATCTCCTGCACAATCACTCTAGCAGTAAATTCTCTTATGATGAAAATATACATATAAAACATCAATAGATAGCACAAAATATTTTTACAAAAGTATGTGCTAATAGTGGCTCTTTCTGGGGATGTATGTCCTTTTTAGGGACATAGCAAGATCTCATCTATCTCTGGAAAGCAAACCAAAAATAAATAGAAACAAAAAACAAAGGAAAACTACACTACTATAGTACAAGAATACTTCCTGCTCCCTTAGAGAAAAAATGCTTGAGATACTGAGCATGTGCTGGAAATTCCTGAATTTCACCATCAGTGTTTTGCAAGAAATATGAATTTTCTCCTCCCTTTTCTAAGATGATGTATGGTCCTAACAAAAGTGTTTCAATATTTCCATGCTTGCCCTTGTCTTGGTCTTTTGCATTCTACTTGAGCACCCACTCTCCTTCTTTAAATGTACATCACAAGCTTTCTTTTCATGTAATGCCTTTACCATTTTCTGCATTTTGTTCCTAAGCCTCTCTTTTGTACTCATCCAATTCAACCAACTGGACCAACCTATCCTCCATGAAATCAAATTCTTCTAAATATTTCTTTGAAACAAATTTATACAATGGGAGCAGGTTGTTCAAAGGCAACCTTGCTTGTTTGTCATAAACAAGTTGATAAGGAGAAAACCCTGGGGACTTCTTGGTTGTTACCCTATCTTCCCATGCTACCAGATTCAAATTTGAGTCCCATGCCCTTTTGTTATCACCCAACATCCTTTTAATGATTTTCAACAAGTTTTTGTTACTAGATTCTTCTTGTCCATTCCCTTGGAGATGATAAGGTGATGAATATTACAAAGTGATTTCGTAACTTTCACAAAAATCAACAAATTATTTGGATCTAAAACACATCCCATTATCTACAACAATCTTGTGGGGAAACCCAAATCTTGTCAATATATTTTCCAAAAGAAACTTTGTTACCACCTTACTTGTAGCTTGCCTTGTAGGAATTACCTCTACCCATTTGGTAAAGTAATCAGTGGCTACCAAAATCCATTTGTGCCCTCTACTGGATTTATTTATAATTTCTCTTATGAAATCAATACCCCACATCTGAAAAGGTTCTTTAGTTTGCATGGGTCTAAGTGGAAGAGCTCCATCATATTTAAGCTTTCCCAAATTTTTTTGGCAAGCCTCACATTTTCTAATATAAGTATGACAATCCTTAAAGACTTGTGGCCAATAGTAACCAGCATTGAGTATTTTATGGGCGGTGGTTTTTGTTGAAAAGTGTCCCCCACATACACCTTCATGTAATTCCTATAAAATAGATTTTTCTTGATGAACATCCAAACAAAACAAAAGGATACCATCCCTGTTTTTCCAATATAAATCACCCTTAAGCAATACATACCTAGATGCTTGAAGCTTAAGTGTTCTTTTCTGATTATCATTTAAATCCTCTGGACACTTTATTTGTTTTAAATATTAGAGAATCTTGTACCAAAGACACATTTCAATGTTTATTTGAGCCTCTTCCAACTCTACCTAATTTATTTGTCTCTCCTCCAAATTTGATTTTGTCATCAATTTAGCCAAACCTTGACCTCTTACCAGTTTAGTAATCTGGATGTCAATGTTGAACTCTTGGATTTGATTGATCCACCTACATCTTCTCCCAGTAGTTTCAGTCTCCCTGAAAATATCCTGGAATGCTGCATTAGGAACATAGGCAATGCCATTAGCTCCCACTAAATATTGTCTAAAAGATTTTACATCTTTTACTATGGCATATGCTTGTTTCTCATTTATATTATAATTTAACTCAGAAGATTGTAGTGTTTTGCTAAAGAATGCCACTGGTTGTTCATGACCTTCATCATTCTTTTGTAACATAACCGCAACAATAGTATGAAATGAAGCAAAAGAAAATACTAGAAAAGGTTTAGAGAAATCAGGAGATTTAAGTACAGGTGCTTCTTTGATGGCCCTTTTAATGTTCACAAAGGCCTAAATTGCTTCATTATTCCATTTTATCTCTGCACCCTTTTTCAAAATAATTGTAATAGTTTTTACAATCTGTGAAAAATTTGACACAAATCTTCTCACAAAATTAATTTGTCCAAAGAATGATTGAATGGCTTTGACTATTTTAGGAATCTGAATTTTATCAATGGCTGCAATTCTCTCAGGGTCAATCCTTACTCCTTACTCCTTACTCCATATTTAGATACAATATGACCTAGAAATTTACCTTTAGTGACTCCAAAGTGACACTTTTTTGGATTTAGAGAAATACCATATTCTAGTGCTCTAATGAAAATCTTTTTTAGATTATTACAATGGTTCTCTGCTTTCTTGGAGTACATTATCAAATCATCCCGGTATACAACTAGAATGTAATCAATGAGGCCTTCAAAGGCTACATCCATGGCCCTTTGAAAAGTAGATCCAACATTGGTAAGTCCAAATGGCATCCAGGCATACACATATTTGCCCCATGGTGTAGTGAAAGTTGTTTTGTATTTTCCTAATTCCTTGACCTTCACATGGTTGTAACTAGAGAACCCATCCATCATAGAAAGTAGCTCATTCCCTGTTACTTTCTGCAGCAAAGCTTCCATGTTAGGCAGAGCATAATTATCTTTTAAAGATGATATATTTAAGTTTCTAAAGTCTACACATAATCTAATATCACCATTCTTCTTTCTAACAGGCACCAAGTTTGACACCCATGTGGAATGCCTTATAGGCTCTCTAATCCCTACATTCCTCATCTTCATCAACTCTTCCTTCATTTTGGGAACCAATGTGGGATTTATAGGCCTTTGATTTTGCCTAAATGGTTTTGCATATGGCTTCAACGGGATTTCATGCTGGAACAAATCCTCTTTGTACGCCTTAAGGTCATCATATGACCAAGCAAAAACATGTTTGTATTTTCTTAACAAATTGACCAATGCAGCTCTAATTTTTGGTGTAAGCTTCCTCCCAATGTAAAATTCCCTGGGATTGTTTTCACTTCCCAAATTTATTTTCTCCACTTCTTCACAACTTCTAGTGTTGGGCTTGAAATTTGTCATGTCTTTATTGTCAAATAGCCTCTCTAGTTCCACCAACCCCTTTGGAATCTTATTTTTTTTAAGCTCGAGAATGTCCTTCCTGAATAGAGACCCCTTACCATTCTCCTCTTCCACATATGCATTCCAATCCATGTGTTGGCCCTCATACTGATCTTCACAAAATGAGAACTTCATAAGATCCATGTCATCATCAAATATCTGCTAGTTCTTTATGTTATATGGTACTGTAGGTCTAGTTTTTATTTCAACTTGGGTAATGTCATAAAAAAGAATATCATTATGTTTAACTGGTAGATTAGCCATAAAATCAGCTAAAATATTGTTAGATCTTTCAATCCATATTATGAAAAATGCATCAAAAGATTCAATAGAGTCCCACACCTCATTTTTGTAATTTCAAAGCCTTACATTTCTAGTAGCAAACTTTTCCCTTACTTGAGATACAACTAACTCTAAATCACCATAAATTGTTAGTAGTTTGATACCATGTTTATTTAATATTCTAAGACCTAACAAGAGTGCTTCATACTCAACAACATTTTTTGTACATTCAAAGGCTAACAAGAAAGAATATTTGAATGATCTCCCATTAAGAGAAATAAAAACCACACCAGCTCCATTTCCTTCTTTACTGCAAGCACCATCAAAGTATATTTTCCAAATTTTATCTGTATGTGCTTCAATAGTATCTTCAAACTTATTAGTTTTGCATTGAATGGGTTTAGAAATACTTACCTGAAAGTTATCTATATCTGATTGGAGGAAACATATTGTCTTGTTTGGATCAACTTCTTCTATCAGGTAGAATGATCTTGGATCTCTATCAATCCTTACATTTCCCCCTTTTACCAGGATGATTGCATATGACAGATCTAACTGAACATATCCCCCTACCAAATTTGACCATTGCCTTGATAGTAACATCCCATAATTTGGAGGAACTTGAACAACTGTGATGTCTATTTTATATGACGCATCTGGGCATGCTGGAAATCGAAACTCCACATTCTTCATAATTCCAACAACTGGGACTGATCTATTATCCATAGCATAACATTTCCCATAGGGGGTGTCTACATGTATCCCAAGTTCCTTCATGACATCTTCTAGCATTATGTTCATGACTGCACCTGAATCATACAATTCTTAAACATTTTATTGTTAATCAACAAGGTTAGATAAAATGGATCAACCTGGGTAAGATTCATAGTGGTAGAAGTTCCCAAATAGACAATAGGTGGATATTTAGCTCTTAGCCTATGATCCTCTTTATTAACTTTACCAATGTTAGACAAAATCTTGATTGTCTCATTTCTGTAATTAGGAAATTTCATTACTTCAAGTAAGGGCAAAGATACTTTCACTTGCAATAAAGCTTGGGACATAAATGATCCACAATTCAAAAGTGGCTTATAATTTGTTTCTTTTCAATAGACTTTGTCAATTTAGGAGGTTCTATTTGTTTGAGTTTTTCTATTGCACCTCCCTTTTCTTCATTGGCGATGGTGTCTTTGTTTCCACTAGCTTTAGGAACCTTTGCAAATATCCTGGATGCCTTATCTTGCTCTGGGTTCACTGTTTTGTTCCTTAGCTAATAATTGTTTTTTTCCTGTGCTATTGCTACCATAGCATAAGCTTTCTTTTCTTCATCTATTAAATTTCTCAAGAAATGCACTGGGTCTTCATCATGGAACAATCTCCTAAAGGCTGGGGTGTCCACATCATCATCAGTGAAAACTTGATGTACATTGTGCTGCTATCTCTCTCTCCTCCATTGTACATCTGATGACTGCTCATCCTTAGATGAATCCTCATCCCTACCCCAAAATGGATCTGATGAAAGTACATTCACTATGGGCTCATACTCATCCTCATGGTCCTTTTCTTCTACAAAACCTTGAGCAATCATACATTGTTCTACAACATGGGGTAAATTGCAGAATTCACACTAGGGACATTCCTCCACAAAATTGTTTACTTTCTTCAATGGATTAGGAGTTTCTTTGCTTAGATTGGCATTCACTGGCTTACCATCTTTCAAGTTTGTGTTATATGGCATGTCATGCAATCTTGGCCTATTGTAATTCATTGGCTTGTTGCTTCTATATGGGGGCAACTTCTCATTTTGATTTTGCTTACCCTTCATATCTTTCAGCATGTCCATGATTTGGCCAAACTCGTCCCTTTTTGTTGCTCTGAGAGTCTATAATTTTGGATCATCTCTCTTGCCAATTCTCCTAGCAACTTTTCTGTTATTTTCAATGGTAGTGGTTGTCTTAAATGCTTGCTACAAGGTGGTAGGCTTATGAGATAGAATCTCATAGTGAGTCTTACTATCAAAAGCACTCAAATAAAAGTCAATAAAAAATGAATCAACAGGTCTAATATCCCTTGGTATTCTATTAAGTACTTTATTAAACCTGTAGTACCCCTACCCTAATCAATCTCTAATCTTGGTTTAATCTTGGTTAGTTTATCTTAATTTAATGTTATAGTCAGATGTTTGATTTAACGCATAGCTGTTGATGTGGTTTTCACACTAGTTGTCTGCAAGTTGTTTAGTGTACCTATTTCGTGGTAATAATATCGGGCTAACGCTTTCATTAAATTTTATATATGTATGCATGTATCACTCTTGGTTGCAAGAAATTTCAGGTACAACGCCGCATGAGTGCGAGGTTTGTCTTCACCTAGAATTGTAGGTTTGAGTGTACCTCTTTTAATCCTTAGAGTTGGGTTAGGGGGTTGTAAGACCTTAGTTGACCTTGGCCATGCTCAGGTGAGCATCGTCAGTCATCGTCGGTATCCCTTTTTGTTTGGGTTTGCGAGTCGTCTGTTTGGTTGACCTTCTCGGTTTGCGTGCTTGGTGTGTATGGATAAATTGATTAATTAGTCCGTAGTAATTATTTTGATTATATATGTAATTGTGCATTAGAGATTAATGGACTAGATTAATCGGGATTTCATTATGCGATTTTCGTTGATATTGAATTGCTTATTTTAAATTGGGAGTAAATTCGACTAAATGACTGATTTTGAATATTAAATGCATTTTGAATATGCTATTGAAAAGAAAGTTATGTATTTTATCGCAATAGAGTTAATAGTATTCTATTGGCTTTTGAAATTTGAAAGGCCAAATTTAATTAAAAGAGGAAATCGATTTTGGATTTGAAAAACAAGTTAATTTGTTGCAATAGTTAGAAAAGGATTAAATGTTGAGAATTATTTGTAAATAAGAATTTTAATTCCAAAAATAGAATTTTTGGTCAACTCTTCCATATTACCCAAAATTTGGGGAAAATTGGAGGATGGACATTTTTGGAGAAATTTTGGTTGGAAAGAAATTTTGGAGATGAAATTTGGGGATTTTGGATGGAGAAGGAAGGTTTTGGTAGCTGGAGACTGGGGCTCTTCAGCAGATCTTGCCAGGGACGCGAGGTCAGGTAGGATCTAATTCTCAATTTTAGTTATTGTATAAAATGGAAATGGGGGTTTGGATGTTTCATGCTATCTTGGTTCCAGATTCTCCATTGAATGCCATGCTTATGAACTGATTTAGTAAATTAATTGGTTTGGCTGGAAATGTATTTGAGGTGTTGTTAATTCCTCTATTTTTTTTGGGTGTTTGAAACCCTTGGGTGTTTGTAAAGGATGAAAAAAAAAAAAACCATCAAGAAAATATGATATCAATCGTAGTTCGTTTAAACCGAATTCATAGTAAACCGAAATTTATTATCATATTTGCGGTGGGCGTTTTGGTTTTTATTGTTTCGAACCTGTGTGTTTTAAAAAAAATGGAAGATATTTATTTGTTTAAAATGAGCCGTGCGTTTGTATTTTTTTTTTAAAAACTGTTTGGGTTGGGGTTTGGAGGGTGGGGAGCGGAGCTCCACCCGCTCCTCCTCCCCTCCCCCGCTCGTCCCCGCTTTCTCCCTTCCTTCCCACACTCGCCGCAACCGGCAGGGCCGCAGCTCGCTGCGACCCCCGCGGCGGCCGCAGGCCCTGCGTCTCCGCCGCGGTGGCCGCGGGGAGCGGCACGTCCTTGCGTGAGAGCTGCTGGGGCTAGGGCATGGCCCGGTTCCCCACGCGGCCGATTCAACTTAGTGTCGTTTAAATGTTTTTTTTTAATTAGTTTTTTTTTATGTATTTTTTTTTTATTCAAAAAAAAATATATAATATTTGCATATTATTAAATGGAAAATTTCAATTAAGTTTTAATGATGAAAAATGTGAAAATTCATGGATTTTTGTAAAGTAATCGATGTTTATAGTGAAATTTGTGAAATGCATTAATTATCGGTAATATATATTTTATTAATCAAGATTAATAATTATATATTAACTAATAATCAGTTGAGTGATTTCGCTCTTTTAGTTATTACTTGTGTATATTCTTTTATCATGGATTGATAAATATACTCTTTAATTAACAGTTAATTTTGGTTTCTTCTATACGTATGAAGGGAAGTAAGATTTGGATTTTGGAAATGAGTATCTACATTTGGATTTCCTTTTTTTTTATATTTATATTTCCGTGATCCGAATAGAGCAACTGGACTTGAAAATATGAAACTGTAGAGGACGGTTTTGGACCAGTATGTTAATGATGTTTTGTTGGAGATTAAATATCTTATTTATTTGATTAATGGTTGTCTGAGTTTAATTATTATGAAATTGGTTTAAAAACTCATTATGACTTTATATGTCTATTCGATGCTTTGAACCTTAGAGAGTTAGAAAACCAAGAACAACTTATCCCTAGTTGAGGTAGATAACTGTAATCTGATATAGATCTTGTAGAGAACTTGATCGACTTTTTATGTTTAGATCAGTTCGGAAAGATTGTATCTGTTGAATATTGTCTTTCCTGTTTATTTCCTATGCAAGTTTAATTTATGTATTCACTTTTGATTATGAAATGGCAAGTTTTGCTTTGTTTGGTAGGACCCTGTCGTATGGATTGACTTGGGGTACTTGTTTCAGTCCTCGGTTCTGAGTTGACTGTTGTTTTGTGGTGTTGTCATAGTTGGTCATATCCTCTTTGTGTGAGTTGAAGGATGATTCGTGGTTGACCTTAGTTTGTCAGGTCTCTAGTTAGAGTACCGTCAGTAAGTGATCATCCTTGAGTCGTGTTTGACCAGATGGTTGTCTCTCCCTTCTTGAACTCCATTCGTCTGACCATGCCTATTCCTTTGGTTTTGAGTTCGTCTGAGTTTAGTCTAGTGTCGTATGGGAAAGTGGCTTTCGATTGGGGGCCGCACCCAAAGTGGCTGCTGGGTAACCCGTCGAAAGTGAGTCTAATAAGTGATAACCTAACAGTAGATTAGAATGTAATTTCTAAGTAAGATAATTGTGCCTCACACATGGGACGAGTGCTAACATTGACTCGACATGCTGTGAGAAGGCCTGAAATGGCAAACTACCATCCTTGTCTTCACGAGAGGATGTGTGGGTCCACATGAGGCTTGGATGGACCGGAAGCTTGGATTAGGTTGCCTGGGTAACCCAGTGTATGGGATCGGGACCTATGAAGACTTGCCATGGTAACCATACCAAGTTGTGTGATGACACTTGTCCCTACGTTCGCTAGTGTGTTGTCATTTTGTCCTGTTTTGAGTACCTTTGTGGGTCACCCTTTTGTTTATGCCCTTGTGTGTGTCGGTTTCATGATAGACCTTGGGTGGTGATGGCTCAGTTTTATGGATGCTCTCCTGGACTCTTGTATTAGCTTTGATTATGTTCAGCTGGATCCTGTTCTTTTCAAGGATCATTTATGTATTGATTGACCGATGCGGTCGCTTGTATATTGTTTATATTTCGCCTTGATGGCTGGATGGTATTGGTGTAACCTCCTGTATTCTTAACTTTATTATTTATCAGAGGGGTCTTGCAGTTGAGCAGACCCGGAGATGTAGCCCGTTAGGGGTGAACTCCGAGATCATTATGGTGTTATGTGATGTATTCTCTTATGTTTCCTTTATTCAGCTTTATCATGTACGATTAGCTTATGATAGAATGGTTAAGTGGATAAATGGAATTAACTTTTAATGCTTATGTTCAGTCCTTTCTTGAATGCCATGTTGATCAATGCATAAGTGGTTTAGATGAGATTTATCGTAGATGCATGTATGTAGTCATCTTTTAAAATGAAATAAGTTGGAATATGAAAGAATGTAACTTAGGGTAATGGAATATATTCAGTTGTTGTTAAGGAAATTAAGTATGCTTGAAAAGATCTCATATGATTTTGATGAAATTCTAGTGTGTTAAGATGTTAGATGTATGGCTTGTAATTTTAAATGAAAAGCTTGAATGAAGATTATGAATAGATCTTAATGGATGAATCTTTGTTTGTGATTTATATTTCCATCTTTTGAAAGAAATTATCCTGATTAAGTATTATCTCGTTATTAAGATAATCAGCTTATTGGATTAATTGTGTGAGTTAAGTGAATTGTGATATTTAAGTAATCTCGTTGGGAAACTCTTTAGGTGTTAGTAGGTGTCTTCCGCTATGTAATCTGAATCTTTGATATCTTGTTGTATCTTAGTGTGGTGTAACTTTTTAAAAAAAAAAAATTATTGCACTCTATTCTTGTGTTTTGGCTTATCCCTTTGGGGTTTCCTGGCGGGGCATTACAAAACCTCTTATTAAATTTAGAGACTGGTTCATTTTTATTCTTCTTTATGCTTGTCAACTCATGAGATGCAAATGAAGTATCATTATGGTCTCCAAACTCTTCCAAGAATTGTGTCACAAACTCCTGCCAGCTGCCAATGCACCTGTCAGGAAGATTTTTGTACCATTCTCCTGCATCCTCTGTTAGAGATTGAACAAACAATTTCATAAAAGCATCTTCATAAGGGACTTCAAATTCTTCAATGGTATTTTTTACATTTATTACATGTTGTTCTACAGAATTAGTTCCATTTCCTATGAACTTAGGGATGGCAGACCTTAAATCATTTGAAATCTGATTCGAATATCCAGCTATCCCACTAAAATCCAACTGTTTATACCTTTGAATGGTCATAGGTGGTCTACAACCATAGTTGTTATTTTGATAGTTTCCATTTCCTCCATTATTACCGTTATTTCCATTGTTGCCTCCACCACCATTTTGATTATTGTTATTCCCATTTCCATTGTTTCCATTACCATTGTTGCCATAATTTCCATTATTACCATTGTTACCTCTATTATTACTTACATTGTTGGTCCTATCTCTATTATTCTAGTTACCAGGTAATTCCCCCACTACTAGTTCTTTTTTTATCATTATGATTATTGCATTGTCTATTATTATACTAGCTTTTATTCTCATTGTAGGGTATATTTTTCCATTTATCCCTTTTTTTCATAATTATTATCCAAAACATGAGACAATGGATTATCATAGATCCTAAATGGTTGTTCCATGTTTCTCATGTGAGGGGGACTATAACTAGGGTTTGTTAGTCTACTTCCCTCACCTCTTCCTTCCCTCACCTCTTCCCTTTTCTTCTTCAGCTCTATTTGACTTAGGGATTTGAACAACATCTCTTTCTAGTCTGAGCTTTCGTAATACCCAATTTAGTTGACTCTTAAGAGCCTTAGCCATTTTGGATTCATCTCTATTTAAGTCAACCATTTTAAGTATAATTGCCTCCCACTATCTCTCCTCCCGTTCCTTAGCAGTCAGGGTTTCATCCTGATCACCATTATTATCTTTTGCATTTAAGGTATAGAAAGGATTTTCCTCCAAAGTTTCAGTTTTATAACTGTTACTAAATTTTGCACATGCCAAAATTACTGCCCTAATGAATCCTTGCATTCATTCATTTTGAAAAAAATCAAATCATGAACCAAGGAGAAATGCACTGTTTTTGTCTAACTTGTTTGCTTCATGTGTAGATACAGGAAAGTAAGACAACATATGGGTTAAAATGTGGCTCCCACAAGGGTTGATCTCAACATGCTATAGGCCATAGATATATTTATGCTCCATTGCATATGAAATAGCAGGACCTATTAAAACCTTCAAGCAAATTCATGTTGGCAAGTGTATCGCCGAATTCCCTGCGTAGCTGATGAAAGGCCAAAAGAAGCTCAGAGAAAATGCAATCATCATTTGTAAAGTTTTACTTCAGCGACAAAGAGGGTTTTAAAAGGCTAGAGAACTTCCAAGCATTTTCAGTCACCAAGAAGGAAGGACATTTATCCCACATTGGTTGCGGGGAGGATCATTTTTGTATTTAAAGCTAAAGTCACATATAACTATAGTGTCAAATCTTACAAGATTTTGACAAGAAGTGTCTCGTCACCCCATGGACCCCACATGCATGCACATCTCAAGGAATCTTAATTTTGTGACCAGCTGGTGGGAAGAGGTTAAAGGTCAAGCGAGTCAGTAAAGATCAGATGCAGATCGTAGAGATCTAATGGCTATCACTATGTCGTAAGGAAAAGTTGCTCGCCCAAGTTATCGCTATGACTTGGCAACTGATGACATGGAAGAACACGGAGTAAAGATCAACCATCAGATCAGGAGAGATCAAATGGAAGAGTGACATTTTGGGGCTATCCATGGCTATCACTATACCACAGTTGTGAAGTGCCTGGAATGAATACCCTCGTGATAGGTGGCAGTCCAGGTGGGCTCAGAGAAAATGAGGATGCACCACATGGTAGAGAAAAGATGAAGAACCATGAGCAGACCAAGAGTAAAGATCGAGTGATTGATCACATTCAATGGTTAGGTGGATAGATCTAACAGTGGTCACTAAGCCACAAGGAAAATTTGCTCACCTAGGTTATCACCATGACTTGGTGACAAGGTGGGTTCAGGTCCAGATGGAAGATGAAGTGGACCCATGAGAAAATAAGAGGATGACACATGTTGATGATGGGAAACAAGAACAAAGATCAGCCAGAGTAAAGATCAAGCAGATTTTATCACATCCAATGGTGATCACACAGATCCAATGGTGGTCGCTAAGCCACAAGGAAAAGTTGCTCACCCAGCTATCTCATGTGACTTAGAGACCAAGTAGTGGGGCACGCTAAAGAAGCAATTCAAAGGAAGAAATAAAGAATTCATATTAAGGTTGATCAGATGGAAGAGCTTCATTCCGACAGTGAGTCCAAGTCATGCTAAGATGGTAGAGTAGGAACCCCAGAACCAACCAGGATGTGACACGTGGTCAGCTCGATAGAAAAGAAGGTGAAATGGAGTGTATCATCGACCATTCGAATAAGCATTTTAGTGCTAACCTGATGACCCAGTGAAGAAAGAAATGCTAGTTACAGTCAGAAGCTGAAAGTGGTGGTAGGTAAAGTAGCATCAAGGGATCCATGCGAAATGAGAAGAAAAAGCCATCAGGTAGTTTGAGGTCTAGTTACTCAGCTCAGAGAAAGTCTGCATGAGTTTTTCTCATGATCTTGAGGTGATAAGGATTTATTTTGAGCACCATATGGGTTAACTTTTAGTTGACTAAAATTTTGAACTGAATTGCATGAGTTTTTCTCATGATTTTGAACCTTTTTTATGGCTTTTTTATTTCTACGAGAGGACCAGTTTTCAAAGGATATATTTTTAGTAGGAGTTCATCTTCAGTCATTCTGGAGTTATCTTTCCTCTACCTTTTGGAAGGTTTTTGTATAAAGTGAAATTTTTTTTATCTTTCTTCACTAGTTCTTGATGATTCTCTAGCTGGTTTTAGCAGAGAATACATTCTTGTAGCTCATATGCAGTTTTATGACAGAATTCTGAATAAAAATTACTAGCTTATGCCTTATGTCTTTATAGTTCATTTTCTTATCCTTGATTGAGAGTTAGTTTATTATGTTACTATGTAGATAACCTTTGAATTTTTTCTCATTTGTAAGTCACAGGTTGTGAATTGTGATAAATTGGTTCATTTGGTTGATTATGAAATTTTCTCTTTCCTTTCAATTTCTTGAAGTTTAAATCCTTTGCATGAAATATTTATGTGCTATGAACTAGAAGTCTATTTGTGCAGATTGGTGTTTTTAGGATTGTATCTCTATCATTTTGAGATATCTAGTTGATGCTTCACCTTCGTTTAGCATTTGCAATTTCTTTCTAGTTTCATTTTAAGTTTTCCTATCCCTTTTCTTGGTAAAGATTGAGAGTTTTTCACAAGGAACCAACCCTTCATCTAGAGGTTAATTCTCACTATAGGCAACCCACCAGCCTGAGAATTATCCCATGCATCACCAAGTTGCTTGAGCTTTCAGCTTATGCACTACGGGTGCAATTTGAGTGATAACAATTTTTGGCACGCCCGATGGGACTCGTTTGAACTATCTTCGTTCAACAAATATTCACTCTTGTTGCTTTTGGTGTGAGGAATAGAAATTCCAGCCTTTAGAGGCAACAATTTTCATACCTAGGGACTCATTTTCTTGTTTTCTATGTAGATCTAGTGACATTTTGTAGCATATGAGAAAGTATCAAACTAGATAGAGCAAGGATCCAGCTGAACATGTTGAGCTACCACCATTGCAGAGAAGGTCAAGGACAACAAAAAAGATAGTGAAAGCAACAAATTCAATAGTTGAGTGTCCAGAAAGTTCTTCAGTTGAAGTTTTTCAGGAAATTCCAGATTCTGATCTCCTGTCTATTTCTTCTCCTCTACCTAATTCTTAGCCTTATTTTGCCACCTGCATAAATCCTCTTTTTGCAACTACTCCAATTCAACCACCTATTACTGAGAGTCCACAAGTAAATTCACCTGTTCTCCCAATGGCTCTGCCAAGAGCTCAGCCTTTTGTACCTTTCAATCAAGGCAACCCTTTGAATCTTACTCATTATGATGATATTCCTATAGCATCATTGAAAATCCTAGCTTTCTTCATAGGAGAAGATCACACCACTCCCATAGAACATATAAGGGATGTATCTTTATTGTGTGGTGTACATCATATTACAAAAGAGAATGGTGCAATTCGACTCTTGGCTACCTCATTTAAAGGGAAAACACTTCTATGGTTCAGAGGACTACCTGTAAACTCAATTGATACCTAGGATCAGCTGGGTGATAGATTAAATTCACAGTTTGAGGACAAATCTGACCATTTGTCACTATTAGAACAACTGAGTACCATAAAGAGATCCCCTCAAGAGAAAATGGTCGACTTCAATTTTCATTTCCAGAAGACATGGAGCAGAATCCTTGTCATGGTAAGGCCTACTCCTGCTCATGCATTTCTATCTTATCTTAGAGCCCTTAATAGTGACATTTCAGTAATGATTCAGTCTATGGGTGCAAATACTCTACCAAATGCATTTGATGTTGCTATTAGGGTAGAAAACTGCCTAATTCAGACTGGTAAAATAGCCCCTAGGCCTTCAATGCCCATATTTCTAGAAATATAGCCTATTGTACCTCTTTTAGAGCCTCCTCTAGCTGTTGTCCCACCTTTACCAGCACTGAATTATCAAGTTGCAACTCAAGCAAATACTGTCACACTCCCGAGAGTTAAAAAATGAAATGAAAACCATGTTCCAAGGCTTTGGTAACAAAATGACCAATATTGAGAAGCAAGTTTACCAGAACACCAAGCCTTATCAAGCCCCTTATCAGAATAATCAGCAAAACATGCCTCCTTATCAAGCTAAACCTCAGGGTCAAAGGAGAAATTATAACCAAAGATCCAATATACCTTACAATCCCAACACTACCAGCACATCCAGAGATATCATCCCAGCTTAGAACAACATGACATCAGATTATGATTGGTGTTATCCTTGCAACCAACCTCATAATTAGACCACTTGTTTGAATAGTATGCTACATCAAGCACTCATGGTTCCAAATAATGTTGTTGTCTTAGAAGATAGTACTCATGGAACTCATGATCAACAAGTTTCTCATTCTAAACAAGGCCTGGATGTTACCTTGGTGATTTGGCAAGGTGAAGAATTGTGGAGTAAATCATCCACAAGATCAGAATCAGTCCTACAATTCTATTACAGCCAATACACGATCCAAAAAGAGAGCCATTGATATAGGACAACAAGCTGATAAAGGCATCAATCAAGCTTCTACAAGCCAACAAGCACCACCTGGACCTCAACCCACTCCAAATATACAAATCCTACCAAAAGGGCAACCACTGGTCAACAAGGATCAGCCAAGAGGTCAATTACCAATAGCACAAGTTCAAGAGGGTGTTGTTGTTAAAAGAGGGCAGTAGAAGGTTAGTACAAGATCTTATAATATTTTGGATCAATTGAAAAAGATGCATGTCAGTGTCTCAATGTGGGATTCATTAGCTCTAACAGGGCAAAAAGATTTGCTTAAAAATGCCTTGTCTAACATCTCTTTGTCACAAGAGCTTCCTAATGAGCAACCTAAAGTAGTCTTATCCAATGACCCTCAAGAAAAGAAGGGCGGACAACAAACTCAAAAGGTTAAACCCCCTCATTTTTATCTGACTTTAATTATAGGCCTGCACCTAGTGCATAATTGTATAATTGATTTAGGTGCAAGTAGTTATGTCATGCCAAAGAGCATAGTTGATAAGTTGGGCTTGACATATGAGCCTCTTTTGAAAGGGGTAGTCCAGTTAGATGGGACAATAGTAAACATTGTAGGTGTTATTAAAAATTTGGATCTCATATTGCATGCATGCCCAAACTTCTCAATCCCACAAGATGTCTACATCATAGATCTCCCACCTTACTTTGCTTTGTGTTTGTCCAGAGATTTCACAGCCAAGTTGGGTGCATATTTGTCTTTTGATTAGTCACACATGTTTTTCAGAACAAGATATGGTACCAAAGTGATCATAAAATTAGAATTGTTAGCTAATGATCATATAGAACCATATATCCCAAGTGTTGTTAATGCAAATTTGTCTATACAAGAATCTAATGAGCAACCTGATATCCCAGATCCAAACACTCCAGTAGAAGGGATACCTAATGTAGCATTAGATGAATGGGAAGTAGAGAATGGTGAGGAAGATCCATTCAAGCATATGGAATAATTAGAGCTAAGAGTCTACATGATCCATGAAGAAGGTGTCACTCTCCCTAATCTTGAAAAGGATGACAATCAATTGTCCAATCAACAGGGTGAACAATAGAACAATGAATTGTGGCAACTCTATTTTGATGGCTCGAGGAGTAAGGTTGGTTTTGGTGGTGGTGCTATGTTAATCTCTCCTGAAGGTAAGAAATAATTTTCAGCCTTTAGATTTTTTTTTAGTTGTACTAATAATACAGCTAAATATGAGTCACTTGCACATGGATTGGAATGGGCTAGAAAGAGAAATGTAAAGTGTTTGCAAGTATTTGGGGACAATGAGCTAGTGGTAAATCAAGTAAGAGGTGTTAATGTGACTAAAAATGATGTCCTTAAAATGCATAAGCATAGAATATGGGACTTAATTGAAGAATTTGATGCTTTCAATCTGTTGTCAATGCCTAGAAATCATAATAAGGAAGCATATAAGTTAGCTGCCTTGGGTGCTCAATTTGACATACCAGATGAGGTAAGCAATATTGAAAGACAACAATATATCAAAGTGGTTGTTATTCCTTAAATTCTAGATAACAGTGTCAATTGGCAAGTCTTTGATTCAGATGAACACATTATTAATTTTCTTATTGAAGAGGTTGAATTTGCATCTAGAAATCAACATAAGTTTCTAAAGCAATATGAAAATCAGATTCTTCAATTGAAAACTGATAAGATGCCAAAGGGATTGGTAACCCTTGAGTCAATCTTTAACACTGATGATCAGGTTAGAAAGGAAAAGGGCAGCACTATGAACCTATTGAGATCTTTAGAGATAAGTTATTAAAGCTTGGAAAGGTATATACAACTGATGAGAAACATGCATTTGTTTTGCTTTGTCAAGAGTTCAATGATGTATTTGCATGGCAGTATGAAATTTTGAAGGGATTTAACCCCACATTAGCTCAACACACCATAGAGTTGGAAGTTGATGCCAAGCCTATGAGACAAGAGTAAAGGCCCCTTAATCCAAAACTCGAGCATCTCATGAGGACAGAACTAAACAAGCTGATCCAAGGCAATATCATCTTTCCTATAAAGCATACATCTTGGGTTTCAAATTTGGTTCCTGTAAGAAAGAAGAATGGTGAGCTTAGAATTTGTGTAGACTTTAGAGATCTTAACAAAGCTTCTCTAAAAGATCATTACCCGCTACCCTCAATGGAGCAGATCTTACAAGTAGTTTCAGGTTTAGATAGATTTTCACTACTTGATGGTTATTCTGGTTATAATCAGATTCTGGTAGAAGAGGATGACCAATTTAAAACCGCCTTTACTATGAAATGGGGAACAATGGCATATAGGAAAATGCCTTTTGGTTTGTCTAATGTAGGAGCAACCTTTCAGAGGGCAATGGATATGACCTTCTAAGGTCTTATAAATAAATTTGGTTTGGTTTATCTTGATGATGTAACCATTTTTTCAAAGCATGTGGAAGACCACTTTTATCACTTAAGGCAGATTTTTGAAAGGTGTAGAGAATATGGAATATCTTTAAATCCCAAAAAGTGCATTTTTGTCATACACGAGGGTAAGCTATTGGGCTATATTGTATCCAAACATGGAATAACCATAGATCTGGAGAGGGTAAGTTCTATTTGAGCTTTGCCTTTACCTGCACATGAAAAAAGGCCTTCAAAGCTTTATGGGCGGAATCAATTTTGTAAGGAGATTCATCCCTAATATAGTATTTCTTTTGAAGCCATTGACTAGCATGCTTAAGAAAAATGTTACTTTCAGTTGGTCCAAAGAGGCTAAGAATAATTTTGAAGAAATTAAGACTGTCATAGCATCAGCACCTACTTTGATTAATCCAAACTTTGCAAAGGATTTTATATTATATGCTTTTGGTACTTTTGATACTATTTCAGCTATGTTGATTCAACAGAATGATGAGGGATTGGAACCGCCAATAGCATTCTTCAGCCAAGGCATAGAAAGGTACGAACAAAATTATTCTTTTGTTGAGAAATATGCATTAGCAGTCATTACAAGTCTAAAGAAATATAGACACATGCTTTCAAATAACAAAATTCACCTAATGGTTGCTCATCCTAGTATAAACTATTTTTTGTTGAATAGAGATCTTAATGACAAAAGAGCTGGTTGGATCACAGAAGTGATGGAGTATGATGTCAATATAAAGGTAACGAAGCCGATTAGAGGTAAGGGATTATGCAAACAACTTGCTGGTCATAATGAAAACAAACAAGAAAGTGAAGAAGTTGTCCTAGTTCATGAAGATAATGAGCCAATTGTTGTAGCAACACCTCCTATAGGTTGGGTGCAAGAAATGATGAATTTTCTTCAGACAGGTGAGTGTCCTAAAGGCCTGAATAATGCTAAATGAAGATACTATATACTTCAAGCTATCCCTTATATCATTTTGGATGAAATTTTATTTAGAAAATATTTTAATGGTGTATTATTAAGATGCATAGATTCAGATCAAACTAAGAGAATATTAGAGGAATTCCATAATGGACCAGTTGGTGGTCACTTTGCACCATAGACTACAACATTAAAGATCATGAGGGTAGGATATTTTTGGCCTGATTTGCATAAAGATGCATATTGTTGGGTAAGGAGATGTAAGAATTGTGCAATATTTGTAGGCAAACAGAAGATGGCAGCTTTACCCCTACAAGTTGTTCAAATTGAACAACCATTCATGAAGTGGGGTCTTGAATTTATCAGAGTCATCAATCCACCTTCAAGTTTTGGGCATAAATGGATCCTGACAGCCACTGATTACTTTACCAAGTGGACTGAAGTTGTACCCTTGAAAAAGGCAAATGAAAGTGCAGTCCTAAACTTTTATCAAGACTTAGTAGCAAGGTTTGGTATCCCTGATTCTATTATTTCAGACAATGCATTAGCTTTTTTAGGATTTAAGATTACTTATTGGGCTGTCCAAAACAACATATTTTTGAGTACTTCATCCAATTATTACCCTTAGGGTAATGGACAAGCTGAGTTTACTAATAAGAACTTGATTATGATAATAAAGAGGACAATAGAAGATAATAAGAGAACTTGGCACACTCAGTTGAAAATTGCATTGTGGGTTGATAGGATAACCCCTAAGAGAGCTACAGGTATATCTCCCTATGTCCTTGTTTATGGTAAAGAGGCAAGATTCCCAATTTCAGTTGAAATGCCTACACTAACTTTGATTAGAGAGCTAGAAATGTTACAAGAAGAACCCATGCAGGTTAGGTTGGTAGAGTTAATAGAGTTGGAGGAGGTAAGAAAGCAAGCATTGTTGACTATTGAAAATCATCAAGCTCAAATGAAGAGGAATTTTGACAGAAGGGCAGCTCTGAGAGTTTTCAATGAGGGAGATTTGGTTTTGAAATGGGATGAATTAAAGAGTAAGCCTGTAAAGCATACTTAATTTGATGCCATATGGGATGGCCCATACATCATTACTGAGAAAAAGAAACATGATGCTTTTCATCTTTCAAAGTTGAATGGTGCGACTCTTCCAGTCCCAATTAATGGGATTCATCTCAAAGCTTGCCTTTGAGATTTTATTTAAGCTAATAAGTGCCGATACACATTCTATTTTTGCTTTTCTATTTTTCAATAAGTGTTTATGCACAGTTTTGTGGTTTCTATTTTAGGAAGCACTACTTGTTTTCTCCTAGTTTTCTTGTTTTGTTTTGCTGTTATGTTGCGAAGCATATGAATTTTCAAGAAATTCCATTTGGAGAGAGGGCTGAAATGACTCCATAAGCCCAGTGGATAAGCCATGACTGGTCTATAGTTTTTAGTAGGCAAACACTCCGTAGAAGTCACCAAAAATGTTACCAAATTTTTCACATGCCAAAATTAGTGCCCTAATGAAGCCTTGCATTCATTCATTAAGAAAAGATCAAATCATGAACCAGGGAGAAATGCACTGTTTTTGTCTAACTTGTTTTCTTCATGTGCAGATACAAGAAAGTAAGACAACATGTGGGTTAAAATGTGGCAACCACGAGGGTTGAGCTCAGCATGTTGTAGACCACAGAGATATTTATGCTCCATTGCAGATGAAATGGCATAGCCTATTAAAACCTTCAAGAAAATTCATGTTGACAAGTGTATCGCCGAATTTCCTACATAGCTGATGAAAGGCCAAAATAAGCTCAGAGAAAATGCAATCGGCCTGTGTAAACATTTACTTGAGCACCAGAGAGGGTTTTAAAAGGCTAGAGAACTTCCAAGCATTTTCAGCCGCCAAGCAGGAAGAACATTTATCCCACATTGGTCGTAGGGAGGAGCATTTTTATATTTAAAGCTAAAGTCACATATAACTATAGTGTCAAAGCTTATGATCTTTTGACAAGAAGTGTCTCATCACCTTGTGGACCCTGCATGCACGCCCATCTCAAGGTGTCTTAATTTTGTGACCAACTGGCGAGAAGAGGTTAAAGGTCAAGCAAGTCAATAAAGATCAAATGTAGATTGTGGAGATCTAATGGCTGTCGCTATGTCGCAAGGAAAAGTTGCTCGCCTAGGTTATTGCCATGACTTGGCGAGTGATGACATGGTAGAACAAGGAGTAAAGATCAACCATTAGATCAAGAGAGATTGAATGATGGAGTGACATTCTGGGGCTATCCATGACTATCACTGTACCGCAGTTGTGAAGTTCTCGGACCGAATACCCTCACGACAGGTGGCAATCCAGTTGGTCATCTAGGTGGGCTCAGAGAAAATGAGGATGCACCACATGGTAGAGAGAAGATGAAGAACCATGAGTAGACCAAGAGTAAAAATTGAGTGATTGATCACATCCAATGGTCGGGTGGACAGATCTGACGGTGGTCGCTAAGCCACAAGGAAAAGTTGCTCTCCCAGGTTATCACCGAGACTTGGTGACATGGTGGGTCCAAGTCCAGATGGAAGACAAAGTGGACCCATGAGAAAATTAGAGGGTGACACAGGTTGAGGACGCGGCACAAGAACAAAGATCAGCTAGAGTAAAGATCAAGTAGATTTGGTCACATCCAATGGTGATCGCCCAGATCCAATGGTGATCGCACAGATTCGATGGTGGTCACTAAGCCACAAGGAAAAGTTGCTCGACCAGCTATCTCATGCGACTTGGCAACCAAGTAGTGGGGATTGCTAAAGAAGAAATTCAGAGGAAGAAATAAAGAACATAGATTAAGATTAATTGGATGAAAGAGCTTCATTCCAGCAGTGAGTCCAGGCCATGCTAAGATGGCAGGGCAGGAACCCTAGAACCAACCAGGATGTGACACGTGGTCAGCCCGATAGAAAAGAAGGTGAAATGGAGCATATCATCGGCCATCAAAATAAGCATTTAAGTGCTAAATCGATGACCCAATGAAGAAATCAATGCTAGTTACAGTCAGAACCCGAAAGTGGTGGCAGGCAAAGTAGTGTCTAGGGATCCATGCGAAATGAGAAGAAAAAGCCATCAGGTAGTTTGAGGTCCGGTTACTCAGGTCACAAGAAGTTTGCATGAGTCTTTCTTGTGATATTGAGGTGATAAGGATTGATTTTGAGCACCATATGGGTTAACATTTAGTTGACTAAGATTTTGAATTGAATTTCATGAGTTTTTCTCATGATTTTGAGCCTCTCTGATGGATTTTTTATTTCTACGAGAGGATCAGTTTTCAAAGGAGATATTTTTAGTGGGAGTTCATCTTCAGTCATTCTAGAGTTATCTTTCCTCTACCTTTTGGAAGTTTTTTGTATAAAGTGGAATTTTTTTATCTTTCTTCACTAGTTCTTGATGATTCTCTGGTTGGTTTTAGCAGAGAATACATTCTTGTAGCTCATATGTAGTTTTATGATAGAATTCTAAATAAAAATTACTACCTTATGCCTTATGTCTTTCCAGTTCATTTTCTTATCCTTGATTGAGAGTTAGTTTATTGTGTTGTTGTCTAGATAACCTTTGAATTTTCTATCTCATTTGTAAGTCACATGTTGTGCATTGTGATAAATTGGTTCATTTGGATGATTGCAAAATTTTCTCTTTCCTTTCAATTTCTTGAGGTTTAAATCATTTGCATGAAATATTTATGTGTTATGAACCAGAAGTCTATTTGTACAGATTGGTGTTTTTAGGATTGTATCTCTGTCATTTTGAGATATCTTATTGATGCTTTACCTTCGTTTAGCATTTGCAATTTCTTTCTAGTTTCATTTTAAGTTTTCCTACCCCTTTTCTTGGTAAAGATTTAGAGTTTTTCACAGGGAACCATCCCTTCATCTGGAGGTTAATTCTCACTATAGGCAACCCACATGCCTGATAATTATCCCATGTGCCACCAAGTTGCTTGAGCTTTCAGCTTGTGCACTATGGGTGCAATTTGAGTGATAACAATCACCAAATGAAGAGCCATCCTCTCTACTAGCAAACTTCTTATAACCCCCAAATGCCATACTTGGTGTTGATTTATTTTCTTTGTATCTTTTCTTTGGACTCAATTGAACAAGATTATCTTGTCCCTTGTGTAGAGACCTTCTCGCCTGCATTAATCTTATTGATAAATTCCTAGGGGTTTCTCTTACTTTCTCAAAATACCAATTAGTATTCATGTATTAGATATAGAGTCGCCACTTCCTAAGAGGAATAATATATTATTTTATTAATCTTCTAGGTTC
Source organism: Cryptomeria japonica (assembly GCF_030272615.1). Classification (NCBI taxonomy): domain Eukaryota; kingdom Viridiplantae; phylum Streptophyta; class Pinopsida; order Cupressales; family Cupressaceae; genus Cryptomeria; species Cryptomeria japonica. The sequence goes on from NC_081409.1 coordinate 480,311,006, forward strand.
CTTCCTCTAGTAGAGTCTGAAACAAACCACCAAAGATTTTGAACACTTCCTATGAAAAGTCCCTAGTAGAATCGCCAATATGTTGGTTCTCAAAACCACAGATTGGAAATCCTAGAGCTTTGCCAAATCTCTTACTAATTTTTCAATCAGCCTTGGCCAACGAATAGGAATGGTCAAAGACCAAATTCTTCTACACTTTAGGCTCCACTAGACCTAGGTGGGTATACCTTAATTTCCAAAGCACAAACAGACTTCTTTATAGTGAATTTAAACTTATCAATTTAGCTGTTTGCAAGAATGGCAAAATGTTTCCTACAACTATGCTTTATTATGTGCTTTTAACTTGCTTTAATCTGAAAAATTGAATTTAATTGATAGTGAATGAATGCTTATAAAAGAATGTTGTTGGAACCTTAATTAATTATGAAAAAAACAATACTGATAGAAATAAGAAGTATGTTTCCCTGATGAGGACATTATGCACATAAAATATATTCATAGGAAACTAACAATAGACCAGTGCCTTATCTGACAATTTTTATGTTACTTAGTGGATGAATATTTGCAATCAATTTTGGAGACAGTTTGAAAAACTTACAAATATCCAAACCTTTAAATGCAATGGTTTCATTATGTGTTGCAAGAAAAACAAAGGCAATTTTGTTTCCTAAATAACGACATGTGATGGCACACTGCAGTAAATCTTAATTAGATTTATCCAAAGAACTTGATTCATCAACACCATGTAACATAAAATGATCTTAAGATACAGACAAAAAATCCTATATATTAATTTTGGAATAGAAAGGTATACAAAAGCTACATACTCACAAGTACTTTCTGATATTCTTGCTTGCCCAAAATGACTTTTCATTTCTATAGACTTGTTTTACCTAACAGTACTAGTCCCAACAAACAATCTAAAAGATAGGAGTTTGTAAATTGTGAACTCCCCCCGCTTTTGTATACAAAATGACTCTCTATACATAGGCGACTCAAAAGAAACAAATAAAAGGACACACCCTTTAATTAATACAAACTAAAAACTGACAAAAACCTAACTAATAACTCCCTAACTGCTAGAACAACTAACAATATTACCGAACATATTACAATTGATATAAATTAACTTTTGCCATCCCAGACCAAGCCTCATTTTTGAATATGCCAAAGGTAGGCCTCATCCTTGTAAGTGTTGGAGTTGAAGATGATATCCCACACTACCATCTCTATAGTCATAAAGCTTTCCAACTGGTCCACTGTCTCTGCCATGTTCAAGGTGCCAGTCCGTGAAATACCTAGGGAAGCATTAAGTAATGATTGACATTGTGTAATCCACACATTCTTTTCCTTAATCTACCCTATTTCATCTATCACTTTTGGAATACCATGTTGCACAATCTCTTGGAAATCATCATATTCAACCTTCAAGGCTGCATCAAACTTCTCATTCTTTTTCATTAGCCTCTGGATTTTTTCATTAGTTGCATTGACTATCTAACTAGCCTTCTTATCCTGTAGGAGTGTATGTAATCTATAAGAAAATCTCTTATGTGACAAACTATTATTCATATTTTTCTAGTAGACTCTCCAGAAGTCTTTAAGAACTCCATTTAACTTTTCAAATCTCTTTGACAATAAGACACATGCTGTGTGTGCCCTTATGTTCTGCATTTTCTCTTTCAACTTCTTGTTTTCTTTATGCAATTCCTCGCACTTCTTCAATTTTTATTCATCTACTATTTGGGGTATAGGCTAACCTCTACTTCTCAAGAGTTCTTCATATAGTGACTTGTATTTCCTTATTTCTTTTGCCAACATGTTCATCTGTGCCTTATTTAATTTGGAAATATCAATTCCCATATCCATTGTGACCATGGGATCCACTTCACCAACCTTTAACTTCATCACGTGACCAAAGGATTTATCCACATCTATAATATTTGGTCTCTTATTCAAAGGATAAAGGGCCTACAAAAGGATAGCCTCATCATCTGGATCATATCTTGATCCAATAAAAATATCACTTATGCCCTGAATATCTAACTTGAAATCCTTCTTATCTGAATGCAATAGGCTATCAAAAATAAAGGATGCACTAAGGTCCCAGCCTAGAAAAATAATGATTCATTCCTCTATAAGAAGTTTGCCTTCCCCTTTGAGGGGTCATGCCTTCTAGCTCTAAATTAATCTCCGCCTTCAGCTTTCTGAGCATTTCTTCCTCATTCTCTAGTGTCACATCTGGCATTGCTTCTCTTAACCTTTTTCCTTTAAAATGATATAAGAAGGACTTAAACTCCTTCGACCTAGTAAATTCATCATCTAACACGAAAGATGTATGCTCTTCTAGCCTAACACCCAAATCTGCATTCATCCTTGCAACGATTTAGTTTTGTGCTTCAAGTTCCTCTTCCTTATCATTCATTTTAAATCTTGAGATAGCCTCATTTTCACCTGATTCACTTTCAACTTCTTCTTCTTCCTCCATCTCCTGTAGTCGCTATCTTTTTTCTTCCAATTTCTGATTCAAATCCTAAAAAATTTGCATGGCTTCTTCAAACTCCTTGTTTCTAAAGATATCCAAGGCTTCAATATGCTCATGAAAGTAATCACCAAGATTCTTCATTTTTTCCGCTCTGATGTATATAGCTCTCCGAGTCATAATATTTTTTGCTTGTGTTCTCATACAGATTATAATCTTCTATTAACCTTCTGTCAATAACTTCATAAGCCTTTGTTGATACAATGGTGAAAACACCAAAATGTAGAGTTCTAGGTAAGAAGACTTTCTTGTGGGCACCCCCAAAATGATGTGCATTAGAGACACAAATCTGTCTCACAATCTCTAGGTAAGCAATTCGGTCTAGCACAGGCTTTGGCAACACATAGGGAGCACCATCAAATCCAAAAACCCTAACATATGAGAAGTCTTGGTATACATACCAATCACCCTTGTATCTCCATGCTCATGGGGTCTAAGAAATCTTTTAATTTCTTCTGAAAATGATCCATCACAAGAAACTCCAAAAGCTCTGTATAATGGTTGAACAAAAAACTCTTCAAATTTAACATAATGGGATCTCATGAACCAAGAATCCCACAGTGATACCCACAATTGTATTGGCTACTCCTTCCCATCTTTACCATGAAAATTTAATTTCAACACTTCAAGCTACAACCCTCTGGGTCATCCATAAAACAAGATAATATGCATCAATAACGAATAAAACTTAAAAGACTTATTAGGGTTATTTTGAAGATTTAAGAAACCCTCGTGCATTTTTTCCACAACATAGGCAAAATAATCAAATTGCCTTGGTTCATGAATTTGTGTATCTGCAACAAGTACTAAAGGTCCTACTCGAGCCACATCTGGAACCTCAACTCCTCCGACTTGACTACATGCCATGTATGTATATTGCAGATATTGTCTGAAAATGGTTATGTCAAGCGAGGGCCCTTCCTCATTTGTCAACTTCCCTTTCTCAGCCTTATGTATGGCCAAATTCCACCCGTTATATATAGTATCCATCTTTGTATATTCTTCTTCCAACTTCTCAAAAGATAGAGGCACATCGGATTCGAAACCAAGACCAAAAACCTCATGAATGGTAGCTACTGAAAGATGGATGAATGCATCGCCATTTGGTAATTGGATACATCTTTTCTTGGAATTATAAGCCCTAGTTAGGGTTTTCAACAATTGAATATTTACAAAGATATTAGAGGCCACTAGCTTACCTAATCCAATTGTACATGGGTTTGATATTAGGGTTTGATTTCTACTTAATGAATAATAATATAAGAACAATTTGTGGCTTCTAACCCTAGTCCAGACATCACCAATTTCCTTAAAATCATCTTCTAGCTGGTCATGGATAGGCAAATTAGCCTTAGACGTTCAGGACTTGGCTCCTGGTGAGCTCATCTAGTCAATCATATCCTGATTTAACTTCCACTTCTATTCACTTTCCCCACCTTTAGACTTATTTGAGGCACTCTTAGAAACCTCAGTGACCTTAATCTTGCCTTTGGAACTAGAACCCTCCATATTTGAATCCTTCAAGCTTTCTAAAATTCAAATTTTTTACAGTTTAGTTTCGCTTCAATCTCTCTGTTCGCTTCAATCTATTATGCAAATTTCTTATGCAAACTTCCGTATGTAGATTTAATACGTTAGGAGAATTTACTCAATTGAAATGGTGCTATGATTTTCCTCATGCAAGCATAGACTTATCCATTTCCTATATTTAAAAATGGTGAGTGGATTCGTTAAAATTATATTTTGCAATGGCTAGTCAACATAACTCCTCCTGATAATTCAATCACTTGGCACCACCCGTCTTTTTGATTGGCATAGGTCTCCCCGATCACTCCATCGGGCATCAAGATAGCTCTTTTTCCCTCATTCCAATGGTTATAACTTCCCCAATGGCTCCACCTTCTAGCTAGGCTTTACTTTCACCTTTATCTCACATTAGCGTAGGTCATTCTGATGCACCCTCCTTCTATTCCTCTATGGCATTCTACCCATCAGGTATCGACATAACTCCAAATATGTTCCTCTGATGGTTAGAAGTTATTCTGATGAGTCCTCCTTTGTAGTCCGCATCTCATTTGTTAGATCGGGTCACCTTATCAAGTATCAGAACAACTCATTTTATGTTCCTCTAATGACCCGATGACATCGACTTCATACTTGTGTATCTTTTTACTTCTCCGATCTATCGGCATACATTTCCCCAATGCGATCTCCTTGCTTGCACCCATCTCTACTTTCTCATCGGGTATCAGGGTAACAAAAAATGTCTCCTCCCAATGAGACAATGATATCCTGATGACTTTGACTTCGATTGGTGTAACTTATCCCGATCAAGTCTCCTTCTCCATGCCCATCTTGTCTTCCTCATCGGGTATCCGCATAACTTGAAACACCTCTCCCGGATGGTTTAAGTTACCCCGATGACTTAGTATTCTCCTCTTTTTGGTACTGCCTCATCGGAGTAGGTCAGGTCGATAACGCCACCTTCGCCACCTAGTCCATCGGGTATTGGGGTAACATAAGATGATACTTTTTGATGACCCGATGACATTGACTCCAAGTATTCTACACCATCTGACATTACCATAAGTTATGTTGATAACCTCATCTGGTATCAGGGTAACTATTTCCTGGTGCTTTCGATAGTGAACGCTATGTCGATAACTTTGCCTTCTTGGTATGCTATTGATGTAGCTCTTCCCAATGATTACTAACTTGCCAAGCTTCTTTCTACCAATTGCACCCTGATAAAATGCCATTGGACTCATCAGTGTGAGTTTTGCCATTTGACATTCACCCTTTTCTCCTTAGGCAATCTTATTGGGGTGACTTTCACTAATAAACATAATTTTATATTTTATAAAGAGAAGGCTTTCTTTCACAAATGTAACTTTCCACAACCATGCTAATGGACTTCTAAGGCATTGAAACACATCTCTGAATGTACTCATGACCCTACTTCTGTGATGAACCCAAAAATGTGCTCTTTCTATGCAAATACTGTCATGATGAAGGTTATCACAATGTCACCATACTTAATGCCATCCCTTAATATGCCCAGGTGATACTTGTTCATGTAGATCCGGGCTACAATTGGATTTCTCTGACACAACAACATACCTCTTGCATAAGCAATCCAATAGTAAATGCTCTTATGATGAAAATATACATATAAAACATCAATATATAGCACAAAATATTTTTGCAAAAATATGTGCTAACAGTAGGTTGGTTCATGAGAATGATATGTTGAGAACTGATTTAGTACAATCCTAGAGTAATGAACAAGAGCAGGAGAGACAAATGATAATTCTAAGAGATGATCTAACTATTGCAAGTGAGTATAAAGAAAAAATCAAGATTAGTTCAGCACAACTATATGAGTTATTGAAGAGACAAATACATAATGGAGATTCCAGTGGACTTGGATTTGAACAAGGATAGACTTCTGGTACTACAAATGAAGATCAAAACCATAAAAAACTGGTAAGGCAATTTAATGCTTATAAATTTAATGGTAGATTCTTTGTTTGTAATAAATTTGGTCACATGGCTAGGTAATGTAGAAATAGAGCAAATCATAACTTTGATTCTACTCCCAGTCAATGTTCTAAATGTAATAAGTATGGATATAAGACAAAAGATTGCATAATGAATGTTAAATGTTATGCATGTGGAAAATTGGGACATATAACTAATCAGTGCAGGTCAAGCAATTACAATGGTTTTAGCAAAGCAATTCAAAAGAACAATGTTACATGTTATGCATGTAATGAGGTTGTACATATTGCTAAATTCTATAAAAGCATAAATTCACCAGTTGGTAATGGAGGATCAGATGAAAAAGGGAAAGAAAAGGTTAATGAAATCCGACAAGATCATACCTAGAGATGGGTCAGGAAGTTAGAAGATCAATCTGTAGATGGGAATCATCTGATTACTCAACCGGCAGAGGAGGTTTCTCCTGCACTGACAGGAAGCTCAACCGGTAACTAAGGCAGATGCCGTAGGGGTAGGAAAAAGTCATGAAGATGCTACATATGCCCTAGGAAGAGGTTCTGGAAGATCTTCTAGACATTGGAGATGCTCATCTGGCATGGAGATGTTTTATCAAGATCCGGTATCTTCCACCGGAAGTCATTGATGTTAATGAAAGATTAGGGTTTTTCTTGGAGGATAAAAGTGTTGGCCATTTGGATGAATTGATTATGTGTTTCATCGATGTTTTGTCATTGATGTCAACACTAGCTATTTGGATGCTTTACTGGCACCCTTCTGGTCCCGGTAGGTTGAGTAGTTTCTAGTTGGTTTGGATCCGGCATGATCCAGTAGGCTTCGATATGGTTTGGTTATGTAATTGGCTTATTCATGATACTCATGTTCATATTCAGTAAGTTGGTTTTGGTCTGGTGATCAGATGTTATCCTGTTTGCTTGGAAGCTTGGCTTATAGTTCTGGCGAGGGTTTCACCAGTAGAGCTTTAGATGAAGATCTTTGATGATATGCATAAGTGGTGTTGGTGCAAAATCTGGTGGAGATTCAGGATGCTATTGGTGATCATGTTCGAGACTTGGCAGATGGAGATCATTGCTTTAGTGTGTGGACCTATATTAGGTCCCGATTGATCTAGGTTATGGACCGGCTTAATGTAATGTGTGGATTAGACCTCTCAATGTGCTTTTGGGATGTCTAATGAGTTGGATATTATTTGTTTAGTCTAAGGTTGACATGTTTTTTAATTATGTAATTGGTTTATTGTCTGGTAGTTGACTTGATTGTTTATGGTCAAGGGTTTGTATATATATGATGTAAGATTTCATTGTAGATCATGTGTGTGAGGATATGTAATGTGCAAATAATTTAATATCATTCAAGTAGAGGATTTGGTCAATCATTGGAGATTGAATTGGGTTTATGTAAGAGGATTTAGTCCTTCGGTATTGAGCTTAATCAGAACTATACTCAGGCATAGGAGATGCTATCTTTTTAGTTCAACACTTCTTTTGGATTGTAGTCTGGATTTATATTTAGTTAGTGAGGCTCCTTTTGCGATGAGTAGTGGGCTCTAGGTTGTTGGCCTTCCTGCAAGTGTAGGCCCCTCAATTTTAATTCACATACTTTACTGCAAAAGTATTATTTGACCATGGGTAGGTTTCCCACCATGGTTTTTCCCCTTACTAGGTTTTCCATGTATAAATATTGGTGTCATGTGGATGGTATTTATTTTGTAATTATTGTTTATGCTTAATTGGTTTAACTACTATTCCGGTATTTGGTTTAAGCATTCTAGTATTAATGTTTTGGGTTCCGGTATTAAATTTTTTATTGCTTAAGGTTCTAGTAATCTGTGAAAACTGATTCACCCCCCCTCTTAGTTGTCTTCCAGTTATTTGAACTGTCTAACAATTGGTATCAGAGCATTGGTCCTCTCTACAGAAAGCTTAACTGCTTGAGGAAGATCCTATGGCGACTAACAATTCAAGTTCATCTAGTTCATTTAGATCTATCTTTCAGAGGGATATTCCTAGGCTTGATGGAACATATTACACCGTATGGAAGATTCAAATGGAGACTCATCTGGGATGTCTTGGCAAGGAGATTTGGGAGATCACATAAAATGGTGTTACACCTCATAATCCAACATCTAGTAATCCTCCTCTAGAAAACTTGGATAAGGATCTTCAAAATGTTTGTAGAGCAAGAGAAGACCTCTTGTGTGCACTTTCTGATCAACAAATAATGGGATTGATTAAGAAATCATCTAGAAAGGATATATGGGATAAGTTGGAGACTTTTAATAAAGGTGACCCTACAGTGAAGATTGCTAAACTTGATTGTTATCGAGTGAGACATGAAAACCTAAAGATGGAAGAAGATAAAAGGATTACTGCATTCATGGAAAGGGTAAATGAGATTATTATGGGAATTCAATGTTGTGGTGGAACTCTAAGTGAAGATGAAATTGTTTCTAAAGTTTTGAGAGCCCTACCACCGGCTTAAAAGATGAAGGCTACTTCTATTAATGAGTTAAGAACAATGGTTAATACATTTGTCAACAGAGGTACCTTGATGGGAAATTATCTTCTTTTGAGCTTGAAGAATTTGGACCTTCTGGAACTATGAAGACTGAACCTGCTTTTCATGCATCTGCATTAGCAAACGGTAAGAAATATTGGAAAGATTTGTATGCAAAGGAATTGGATGATATGAAGAGAGAAGATGACGAGTTTGAGCAACTTGAAGCACTATTTGCTAGAAGAGTATCTAAAGGATCGGTGGGAAGTAAGAATGAAGGAAAATAACCTTTTAAATGTTTTGCATGTAATAAGATTGGTCATTTTGCATCTAGATGTCCTTAAAGAAATTCAAGATTTTAAGAAAAAGTTAGAATATCTTTTAAGCCTAACCCTGGATATCAGAACAAGTATAAGTACAATAAAAACAAAGACAAATCATGCTACATAGTAGATGAGGAAGGCAATACTGATTTTGGTGATGAACTAACATAAGACTCTGCTAGTGGTTCCAACAATAGGAAGGAATGGGTGTTCCTGGCTATCAAGGAAGATGTTTTGTCACTAGAAGAGAATGTACCTGAAGAGAAGGAACTTGCTACTAAAATTGAAGACAAGGATGAATGGGTAATTGATAGAGGTTGTTCACATCATATGACTGGAGATAAGGTGAAGTTTCTATCTTTGCAAGAATTTGATGGTGGCCTGGTTAGATTTGGAGATGACAAAGCATGCATGATCAAAGGAAAATGAACTATATCGTTGGATGGTAAGAACAATACTAACAATGTTTATTATGTTGAAGGTTTAAGGCATAATCTTTTGAGTGTAGGACAATTAGTGGATAGGGATTTCAATTACAGTTCAAGGATGAAAAATCAAAAATCATTACTAGATCTGGTTTGGAGATTGCAACCAGTCCATAGACAAAAGGTAATATATTTCATTTAAATTCCTATGAGAAGACATGTTTGATTACACAAATTGATGAGAGTTGGCTATGGCATAAAAGGCGGTGTCATGTGAATTTTGATTGCATTGTGAAGATCAGTTCAACTAAGATAGTTAGAGATATACCTAAGATTGTGAAGCCCTATAATCCAATATGTAAAGAATGTCAAATGGGGAAACAGGTTAAAACCTCTTTTAGGACTATACAAGATAAATCTAATGATGTTCTTGATCTTATTCATACTGATTTGTATGGCCCCGCTAGAGTTATAAAATTTCAAATTGATAGATATTTCATGCTAATCATTGATGATTATTCTAGAATGGTGTGGGTTATGTTTCTAAAGGAAAAATATGAAGCATTTGAAAAGTTTAAAATCTTTAAGACTAAAGTGGAAACTGAGACAAGATTGAAGATTACATTTTTGAGGTCAGATCATGGTGGAGAATTCACATATGGTGAGTTTAATAATTTTTGTGAGAAGCATATTATAAGAAGACAATTTTCTGCTCCTCGAACACCTCAGCAGAATTTAGTTGTGGAAAGGAAGAACATAACTATCTTGGATGCTGCTAGAACAATGATGATGGAAGCTATTCTATCTCATATCTACTGGAGAGAAGCAGTGAGCACAACAATTTATATATTCAATAGAATACATATCAAAGGAGAAACCAATAAGATACCTTATGAATTATGGTTTGGCAATACACCTATAGTTAAGTATTTCAGAATCTTTGGTAGTAAATACTTTATCAGGAGACAAGATATCATTGGCAAATTTGATCCTAGATGTAATGAAGGCATATTTCTTGGTTATTCTAATGAAAGAAAGGCATATAGATGTTATAACAAGAGATTGCAGAGAATTGTGGAAAGTGCTAATGTTAAAGTGGATGAGCTAAATAGAGGTCAAATTAGAGTTTATGAGAAAGAATCGGCGGTGGAAATAATTATATCTGAACTGGTAGCACCTTTACTAGAACAAAGTGTTAAGCAGTTACTCTGGGGTATCAAAAAATTCTACAGTAATTGAAGAACTGGGAAGAGGAACAGAGAGTCAAAAGACTCCTAGGTATGTGAGATTGAATCATTCAAAGATCAGATCATTGGGGATAAGAACAATAGAGTAATGACAAGAAGAATAATGACAACTAATGAGGTATGTTTAATTTCACAAGTTGAACTGGTATCAGTAATTGAGGCATGTACAGATGAATATTGGTTGAAAGCTATGGAAGAAGAATTAGATTAGATTGAGAAAAATAATACATAGACTTTGGTTCCCTAGCCTAAAAATAAGAATTTTATTGGAACTAAATGGGTTTTTAGGAATAAACTGAATGAGGATGTTCAAGTTGTAAGGAATAGGGCTAGATTGGTTTGTAAAGGATATTTTTCAGAAGGAGGGAATTGATTATGGAGAGACTTTTGCACCTATAGATAGGATTGAAGCTATAAGATTATTTCTTGCCTATGTTTCTCATAAAAACTACAAGGTTTATCATATGGATGTTAAGTGTGCATTATTTGGGGATCTTGATGAGGAACTTTATATTGAGAAACCTGATGTTTTTTCACTATCAGATGATAAAAACATGGTTTGCAGGTTAAGGAAAGCTCTATTTGGATTGAAACAAGCACCTAGAGCTTGGTATACAAGGTTGGATAAATATCTTTTGAAGCTTGGTTTTACTAAGGGTAATGCTAACAGAAATTTGTATTATAAGATCATTGATGATGATATATTGATTATTGAAGTATTTGTTGATGACATTATTTTTTGAGGTGAAGATAAGTTATGTATGGAATTTTCTAAGAATATGGAGAAAGAATTTGAAATGTCTAAGATTGGGGAAATGAAATTTTTCTTAGGTTTGCAAATTACTCAAATTGATAAAGGTATTTTCATCTGTCAAACTAAGTATGCTAGAGAATTGTTAAAGAAATTTGGTAGGGGAGATTCTAAACCAGTAAGTACTCATATGGTTACAAGTGAGAAATTGACAAGAAAAGATGTTTCTGCATTGATAAATCCTACAAGATACAAATCTATGATTGAAGGTCTGCTTTATTTGACTCAGCCTAGGCTTGACATAATGAATGATATTTGTTTTGTATCAATATTTCAGAGTGAACCTAGAGAAAATCATGAGAGTGCAGTGAAAAGGATGTTTAGATATCTACAAGGTACATCTAAATATGGTTTGTGGTACCCTAAGGATGATGACTTTACATTATGTGCATATACAGATGCAGATTAGGCTGGAGATATTGATGACCAGAAAAGTACTTCTGGTGGAGCTTTCTTTCTTGGAAAGAAACTTATTTCATGGATCAGCGAGAAACAATCATGTAATTATTTATCTATTGTTGAAGCTAAGTATGTTGTTATTATTACTAACTACACATAGGTTCTATGGATGAAACAAATGTTGAAAGATATAAAGGTGGATTATAATGCACTGGTAGTTATTCACTGTGATAACTCTACTGCTATTGATATATTAATGAATCCAGTATTTCATTTTAAGACAAAACACATATGTATCAAGTACAATTTTTTGAAGGAAAAGGTGGAAGCAAATGAAGTTAGACTGGTTTATATGAACACTAAAGACCAAATTGTATATATTTTCACTAAACCTTTGCCTAAAAAATCATTTGAGTACTTCAGAGATAGATTGGGAGTTTCTTCCCCTCTGGTAGAGACTTGATTGATGCATTTTGGCATCAGTCCGGTATGTATTGTTAGAGATATCATTCATTTTGGCACTGATGTGGGGATGCTACTACTCAAGGAGAGTAGTCAGCTTTGTGATTCATGTTACCAAATTTTTGCACATGCTAAATTTGGTGGCCTAATGAGGCCTTACATTCATTCATATTGAAAAGGTACACAAGTGTTCTACTGAAAATCATTTATCTAGATTTTGATCACAGTTGTCAATTTCAGTTTTTGTGCAAATACATAAAACAAAAGAATATTCTACATTTGCATAAATTTTGTATTTGTATTCATAATGTAAAAATCGAAGTCCCACACAAGTTGTGGGATTAGCCTCGTTTAATTCATGATGCATGAAACAAGTAAAGAATACATTTGATAAATATAAATGGTATAGCTAACTATAATGAAAAAGATAGAAGGGAAGTGTTCCATCATTGCATGGACGATGCTATCTAAACTTTTGTCTTCCTCTAGTTGTGGTTGAATATCTCAAAGAAGGCAACTCCAGGTTCTCCTAGTCCTGCAGAAATGAATAAAAGAGAAAAGGTTAGAGAAAAAACTCCAAGCAATGATGAAGCAAATGCAATCTACATTTATGCATCACAATTAGACATATCACATACAGTCATTAGAGGCATCCAATAAGTGTTAGTCATCAAGATCAAAAGAGAAAAAAGAGTTCAAATTCACGAAAACTTTCAGCTTCATCATGTTTTTGCTAATTTGTTTGTTCACTATGCAGGCATATGAAAAGTCTTGATGCTGATTTATGAATTATGCATGTGGGGTAAAATGGGCTCCCACAAGAGTTGAGACCAACATGCGAGTAATCTATGACAAAGAGATACAATAACATATCATTGTCCAAAAATGTGATAGAAGTTGCAATACAAAATAGAATATCACTATCCAAAAACGTGACAGGAAGGACAAAAATGCACCAAAAGATCGACCTGTCAATGCCTGATACAACCACTAGACTTATAGAATCCACAGGAAGCTATTAAATCATGTCGTGAATCCCCACGAGGAACACTAGACTACTGCCAACAAGATCGACATCATAGACAACTATAACAAGGCACAAAACACAAAGTAATCATGCGGCATGAAACATAACAGTGAGCAATATCATGAAATTCATCACCGAGAAGAGAATGTATGGAGCATTTTTAGATTGCAGTAGATAACAGAGCTTGTAATAATATATCCATTCACAGAAACCTCAAACATGATAGGGTTCAACTTCTTTACATAGTAGACCATTTTTGAAGCAAAGGAGAGATAGAGAAAAAACATGAAAGTAACAGCTACAGTCCGAGATCATGCACAGAAGGTGCATATCTGAAAATTTATTTTTTGAAAACCCTATACATCCATGGATTTAAAATGAAAAATATTTTGCAACAAATCTCTTTGCAAATGACAATATTGATGAAAAGAGAAGCATACTCGATCAATAAACTTCATTTTTGAAGTCCAATTTAGATTTCAAAGCCTCATATCAAGCCCTACTTTGAGCTCTCATAGAAAGCATGGCGGATAGGCTTCCCATGAAGCTTCTTGAACAAGTGTTCGATGAGAGATTTTAGGGTTTGAAAACCCTTTTACTTCACTTAGATTTCTTATAAAAGAATAATCTTTCATATGATATCATGACTAAACCGTGGGGTGGCTTTAAAACCCTTGAGTCTTTTAAGACTTAACCTTTTTAAGAGATGCTTTTCTTTTATCATATGTAAATTATTAATTAATATATTAATATTGGCAAATAAAAACAACAAAATCATGAGCCAATATTAGTATAATAATTAATTATTATTATTAATTATTTTCACACACATATATAGGAATATTTTTTAATTTTTATATCCCTATATATATGTGAAGGTAATTAATATTTAGCATCTTAATAGACACTTTGAGTTTGGTCTTTAGCATGTAGACACAATATGAAAAATTGTAAAATAAATATCTAAGCTGGATAAATTATGAATCCACTTAGTGTTTATTATGATGTGTCTTAGATATTTACTTTAGAAATCTTCCTAATACATGCATACATGCTAAAAGATCAAACTCATCATGAGGAGAAGTCATCATGCAGTTTGGGGTAAGATTTGAGCTTGAGTGCAGGTTTACATGAGTTTTTCTCATGATTTTGAGGTGATAAGGCCTAATTTTGAGTGCCACATGGGTCTATTATCAGTAATTTGGGTGGTGTTGTAATATTCCTGATATCTCTGCAAGTTTTTGAATTTTTTTAATGTTCCTCATCTACAAGTCAATGGCTTCTAAGGGTTTAGGGTTTAATGAATTTAAATCATTTGTAAAAAAAAAACCTTTATATGTCTCTTGTCCTAAGGGAAGGTCTTTTTAATCGTTACCTTTTTTACCACTTAACTCGAAGGGTCATTATATCGTTGAAAGGGGCCATTTAAGTCTTAAGCTTAGGCAGGTTTCATTTTTATTAAAGTTGGAATGCTTTAATATTCCCTAAGTCCTATATAAGATCTTTAACGCATATATCAGGTTCTTAAAAGTCGGGCAGGTCTAAGAGATCCAACGGTAGTCGTGAGACCATGAAGGGAAGTTGCACATTGAATAGTCTTCGCGACTTAGCGACAAGCCGCCAATGACGGGGCCAGGTGGAGATCTAGCGGTGGAGTGGTGGCGATCAAGCAGTGAAGGTGTTTTAAAGTTTGAGAAATATAGATTTGATCCTACAGTGGTCATAAGACCGTGATGGGAAGATGCAAGTCTTTTACCCATTACGACTCAGCAACTAAAGGTAGACAGATTTAGTATGGTGGGCCCTCTTCACAAGACTTAAGTGATTAAAGGGCATGTTAGATTTGAGTGATCTAATAGTTCTCGTTGAGCCGTGAATGAGAGTTGAAAGTTCTTTACTCTTCCCAGATCAGCGACTGAAGGAAAAAAGTGCACTAAAGTCCCTTCTATCCGTTGGAGCGGAAATTTTGAATTTCAAAAGAATTAAATGGAGAGCATGTGGCTTGGTTAATGAGAATTAATGCTGATTTGCCACTGAGGTTGCTTCATAAAATCTTGTTTTTTGATATTTTGATTGTAAAAGGCTTTCGCAAAGGGTTTGCGGAGACATAGTTTGTAGCTTCTATGGGTTTTCTAGTGATAAGTAAGTTGTTATGCGACTGCTATATTTGCAACTTCCACTCTTGTGTGTTGGCATTATCTGGTTCTAGAAATTTGAAGGGTTGTTTGAATCAAAAAGTTAAAATAAGATAAACCCTAAATTATCAAAATGGCACCACGACAGGAATTCAAAAGGAAAATAGATTATCAAGAAATGGCCATCTGTAATGATTTTTTAGAATAGTTGGAAACAACACATCTAGGCAACTAAAAGGTGAAATAATTTTTTTTTAAAGATTAAGTGCATTAAGTATAATATTGCATGTTTATTAACATGGCGGAAGTCTAACAAAAGCTATCCTGAAGGGTTACCAACGAAGATTACTTCGAAACTAAACAACTACAACAGGTGAATCCAATTATCCATCTAATTAGGAAATTCAATTGCAATTAATAAAAGCATTCTTATAAAACTGAATTCCATATTGAAGGATGTAAAGTGTTACAATACATTTATTTTCAATGATTCATTTACACATAAGAAGAAAGATAATTGAAATAACATACATTCCAATGAATTAAGATTACAATATTCAATAATTACATGGCTTCCAATAATACAAATGAAATAACATACATAGGTTACATAGGTTACAATGTACATAGGTTACAATGCCAAGGTTACATAGTTTACTAATATAATGACCACATGGTCTTAATGATACAATAATCTCGAACAAGAGCTGATACATGAGTCACGAACCAAGAAACACTAGGGAAGCCGATCCTCACATGAAGGTATGATCACAAATATCTGATGGGAAGTGGCACTACCACCTGACCATGTGATCCCAAAGTGGAACCACCCCACTGTGCTGGGAGGTAAAAAAAGACCCTCAAGCAAGCAAAACAACACAAGTACAATAGTATAACATGACTCCGCAAAACCCATGTGACTCAACTCACAAACACTAGTGACCCTAAGGAGAGAGTGTCATTGCATGGCTTAAGGTGGTTACCCTAGGTAGGCTTCCATAGGTCTTGGCCCCCATCCTGGGTTATCCTGGTAACCTCTCTCAAACCCTTGACTCCATTTAAGCATCATGTGGACCCTACCAATCCATTCACGAAGACAAGGTGGTAGGTTTGCCATTCCAAGCCATCTCACCACATCCTGAGCCTATACAAGAACTCAACCATGTGTGAGGCACATTATCTTAGTTTAATATTTTAGCTACCCACCCCCTAATCAATTATTAGGTTATCACTTCTTAATTGACTTTCGAGGGGTTATCCTGCCATCCACTTTGGGCGTGGCCCCCGCTCGAAAGCCACTCTCTTATAGGACACTAACATGAATGGTCTCTCTACAAGAACTCTATGGCGAAATTGACAGCCATAACTAATCCTGATAGATTTACTGGTGAAGGATACACAATCATTAACCCAAGGTTGACCATTTGAAACAAAACACTTGATGGTTCACAACAACAGGGTTACACAACAACACCTGACCAAGGGTAAAAACAACCTTTATAACATGACAACAACTCAAAATCATATTTACAACGAAATATGCTTTTACTAGAGAATACCCTTTATTCTAAAGATCCTATAACAGGCAATCTTTATAAAATAGTAAAATGAATTAATTACTTGCAAATACGGATATTTCAGAAAAATAGGAAATACATCTTCATTGATAAAAGAGAAGCAA